>NC_044320.2:59035965-59654332 GCF_007474595.2 Lynx canadensis | reverse complement strand
AGGAGGTCACAGGTTTGGAGCTGTGTTCTAGAAATATTTGGCTTTGTCTCTCTGGCAAGTCCTAGCAGCAGCAATAGAAAGGGCAGACTGGGGGCAGGAAGAACAGTTTGGAGGCTCCCGTGATCCACTGCCTGGTAGTTACCAGGAGCCAAATTAGAATGACGGTGAAGGGACTGGAAAAGAGGGGATCATCTGAGAGACACTGGAGGCAGAATGTGTGGGAGGTTAACAGTGGCTTCCACAGAGAGAAGTCGGCTTTCAGCCCTGGGTGCGCAGTGGTTGATGATGCCATTAGAATAAACTGGGAAGCCTGTTCTCACAAACCCTATGAGACAGACTTCAAAAATAGACCTGGTTTCAAATTCTAGCTTTGTTACTACTAGATGTGAGGGTGCCATTGGATATACGTTACCTCATGGAGTCTGATTTGTTTTTTTTAACTTGTAAATCTGGGATGATGATGAATACTTCATAGAGTTATTTATTGTAAAGAATAGATTTAATGAGAAGATGTCACGAAGCATGTACAGTGGGGCACCAACAATCAGCCCTCAAAAAGTAGAGACCGGGTAGAGTCTGATTGGTGCAATGTATGAGATTGGGGGTGTGGTGGTAGGATGCACCTGTGGAGGAAAGTGAACAGTTCTGGTTAAGTTGTTCAGGGAAGGCCCATAGAGGAGTCAAGGGTTTGTGCTGATGTTTCTTTAGATCTTCAATGTGTTAGAAGTCCAATTCTCTCAAGCACAGAAATAAATTGATTTATAAAATGGTCTCTTTTTTTTTTTTTTTTTTAAGAGTAGGTGCAAACAACAAGGATGAGTACTGTTGATAATCTCTTTTATCCTTGCATAATGTTGGGATCATTTCCCTCCTTTTATTACCTTTTTAGCAGCAGCTGTTAATTTTTTTTAAAGGAGGATTAAACCATAGTGACATTTATTGTTTAACAAGAACATTTCAACCATGTTATTAAGGATGCAAGCTTTTCCCAACTTTCTGCTTCCCCATTCTTGTTGGGTTCTGTTCTTATGCTTGTTGCCTCATGGTTTCAACATGGTTGCCACAGTGCAAGGCATCACACCTACATTCAAGACAGATGAAAGAGGAAGGTGCAGCAACACTGAGTTCTCTGCTATCTATCCCTTTTATTAGGAAAAGCAAAAACCTTTCCAGAAGACTTGGCAAAGTTTCACTGACCAGAATTAGGTCACATGGTCACCTGCAAGGATTAAAAGACTCTGAGAAAGCAAAAATCTAGCCAAGAGGAATGAGATTGCCTGAAAACAATTCCCTACCTTAGTAGTAAGGTTTTAGGTAGCTGGGATTTCAGCATAAGATTTTGGCAAACTTAGAATTCTGGTTTATCCAGTGATTTATCATTTAACTGTAGATCAACAGACATTTTCATGGCTGAGTAGGTAACTCTCTGTTTTCTAGGAGGTAAGAGAGTTGAAAGACTATTTTAGAAGAAGAAATATGTTTGCCTTTTTGGTTGACCAGGACTTACAGAAGCTTTCATTCTCTTTCTTTTACTCCCTTTTTTTTTCTTTTTTATTTCAGTAAACAAATACTCGGTCTTTCCACCCAGATAATAACTCAAAAATACTCGTGGACTTCAAGGTCAAACTTTGTTGTTTCTGTTTAAATGTATCTATGAGTTCAGTGGTAGTCTCAATGGCACACAAAGCTGAAATAACCGGAAGGAGGACCACGAAGCCAGTCCCACCTTGTGCGGGAAGAGGTTTGTGCAGGAGTGATTAGCAGCTGCCCTCTTTTGCCCTCAGGCCTGATGGCCAGGCCCAGGCACCTCCTCATAAAGGAAAACTTTCTTGACCTTCATGATTCAGCTGAAGATAGCTTAAGGGCTTACAGATCAGTACAGTGGTCTAACCGTCAAAACCTGTGATAAAATGAATTAGAAAAAGAGTACATTTGATGTGATAGTGACCTTAGACTCAGGGATAAGAGAAGTTATTATAATAACTTCAAACACCTCTGGAATAATTAAGCCTGAATTAGTGAAATGAATGACCAAATAGTTACTTTTGTGAAGAGGCAATTAAAAAATACCAATAACAAAAGTCTGAAGATGCACAGTGGTGATGGCTGCACAATAGAATGCCACTGAACTATACATTTAACACTCGTTAAAATGGTAAATTTCTGTTATATATATTTTACCATGATAAAAAAAAAAATCTCCTGAGTGTAGTCTTGTTGAGAGACCTGCTCTAATGAATAGACAGAAAATTTGTAAAGAGGAAAACGCATCATTGCACATTCCCTTCACCACATGCTCAGTACACATCTTGATCACAGAATTCCTGGAGTTTGGGCCTCTATACCCAATGGCATTCTCTCCACTGTTCCCATCTCGCAAGCCCATCAGGTCCACCATGTCTCAAACTAAATTCCATGTCTTCAGGCCATCTGGGCATAGCTCCTCCTATCTTCCCTTAGTTAAGGACTCTAACTAGCGCTCAATGGCTCAAGCCTGAGCCCTGGATTCCATTCTGGAATCCTACTTTTCCTTTATTCTCCATACCAAATCACCACTTTGGGTTAATTCTGTCTCCTCAGTGTTGCTCTAATCCATCCGTTTTTTCTTCCCCTCGACAGTTGCCACTCTGAGGCAAATAAAGAATCAGGAACGCTCATCTCATAATGAGCACCTGGCATCCATTCACCATCCACTTAATCCTAAATGCCTGAAAATATTTCAAGGTGTTAAGAAGTAATTAAAATTTTTATTGTGGTAAGAACACAGCATGAAATTCACCCTCTTAAAAGACTGTTAAGGTCACAATACAGTACTGTTATCTACAGGCACAATGTTGTACAACAGATCTCTAGAACTTACTCATCTTGCCTAACTGAAACTTTATTCTTGTTTATTAGAAACCATTCTTTTTCTTTTAGATTTTATTTATTTATTTTGAGAGAGAGAGAGAGAGCACACGTGAGCGCGCGAGAGCAAGCACACAAGCAGGGGAGGGGCAGAGAGAAGGAGACACAGAATCCCAAGCAGGTTCTGTGCCATCAGCACAGAACCCGATGCAGGGCTTGAACTCATGAACAGTGAGATCATGATCTAAGCTGAGATCAAGAGTTGGAAGCTTAACTTACTGAGCCACCCAGGTGCCTCTACAAATCATTTTCTTAATCAAGGTGGATTACCTATTTTCCTTCTTGGATATATTATCTATTAACTTGGCCAACTGCTTTTACAAAGGCTCTCAGTCATAATTTTTGCCAAGTAGAAATGAGTGGCATCTGAACAGGATTTCTACACATGCTTAAAACTTCTTACTCTTCCACAAATATTCATTTTCGCGCCCCCACATATAGCTTACTAATATTAATATAAGTGTCATGTCCTCAAAGCATGTTGCAGAAGATGGCTTTCTTTCATCAGCAAGTGAGTGGTCCAAGTGGGCAAGGTTATGTCAGTTTTATTAATTCATTCATCAGTCTTACTGGACATATGTATGTATCAGGCACTGGTGGGTAGAGACATGGGACAAAGTCCCTACCCGCAAGGAATGTACAGCCTGGTAGTAGAGAGATTTGAAACACAAATGGTTCATGCAGTAAAGGGATAAAAATCAAGCAGCGTGGCTTGGAGTCATCGAGGAGGGACATTCCTTGGAGTTTGGGAAAGGTTCCCAGAGTGAGAAAGTAAAGATGTCTAGAGTTGAGATCAGCGCTGACTCCACATCAAGCCCTTTTTCCATTTCAACTAAGAATGTAGTCAGTGTCACAGGCACTGGATTTTGAAAATCTCATTATTTTAATCTGTGTTTCCCTGGCTACAAGTCAGGTTGAACATCTTTAATGGTTATTGACCATTGTGTATTTCTCTTCTGTTTATTGTCTATTCTTGCCATTTGTGGAAAATCTCAGTGTTGAAGATAAACCCTCTGAGGCCGATAGGGAACTTGTCTGATGCTCTTTGAAGGATTAATTTCCTAAATCCCACACACGTCTCTTGACAAAAATAAGGATCAGGATGTTTTCCTAAAAGCCCCCTTGCTTCCTGCCAATCTCTGCCTTCTCTCTTCGCTGAATCGGGTTTCCTCTTCTAGCCTGGTGGTGGCTGAGGAAGGTCAGCAGGACGTGATGGAATCTGTATGTGCAGATGCTGTTGTCGTCTTTAATGGCATAGTTTTGTTTTCTTTTTCCTGTCAAAACTAGGGGAGAAATACTATACAGATGGACAGAGTTATGTGTAGGCTTACAAATGTGAGCACATCTGATAAAACAGAAGCATTTGAGTGTGCAGATCTTAAAAGAATGAGGTCCAATTTCATATGTGGTTTGAGAAATGGCTATAGATAAACCACTACATGGATTTGAGAATGACCCTCATTCAAGTCATGGACAATGCATTACCTTCAACCTTAGATATCAGTGTTTTGTTTCAAGTAACCCCGAGGACTCAACCTTCATATTTTGCCTGATAGCAGTCAGAACAACTTTGCAATGTGCCTTGTGTTCTAACCTTTTGGTGGCTAGAGGACAGACTCAGAGCTGCTGAGATGTAGGGGAAAGGGACGCCCAGGACTTGGAGCCCCAGGTACCTGGGTGGGACTCTTGGCTCTGCTAGTTAGCTGTGTTTTGTCAAACAGTTCTCTTCACCCACCTTGGTCTTGGGTTTCTTGTATGCAAAGTGGGGAAAATGCTTCCTAGTTCCCTTAGGTATTACAAGGATCAAATAATATTGTGATACCAGATGTTAGTATGTGTTGTATGCATTTTTTTCTACTTTCTCTTCTTTACCTAACTGTAGTTGGTACCTCATACTTGTACACTGCTTGATTATATAGGCAATGGTTCTCAAGGCATGGTCCCCTGGCCAGCAGCATCAGCATCACTTGGAAACAAATTAGAGACGCAAATTCTCAGAACTACTAAATCAGAAACTGGGTGGGGCTCAGCAATGTTTTACCTCCAGATGATTCTAATGCTCACTGAAGTTTGAAAACCACTGAAATAGAGTTTCCTTCCTGTTGTGGTCTATATAGAATGAGATTTGGTGAGAAGAAAAAAAAATTGTGTGTGTTTTCATGATATAAAAGCTATTTAAAGTCCAGGGAGGTGACTTTCATCTCATGTCAGGTTTTCCTTAAAATAGTGAGTGAAATATGTTTCAAACAGGAGAATTTTTTCCTGTTTTTCTATTGAAGAAAAGCACCCAAGTTCAGCTGAATGCAGGATTTGAGAGAAGCTATCAAGATGTATACCCTGAACTGAGCAGATAACTTCTTATCCTCTTTCTTTATAAATATTAATGAACTTATACACTAATGGATGCTACTGGAAGATCTCACATTATGATATTTTGCTATGCTATTTCTGATTAAATGTATTTTAATTTCATTGAAAGACAGAGCCATTTGCCTATGTTCATAATCATAGTGATTAAACATAATAGCTAGGTCCATTAACACATTTCTGCATATCAGTGAACATCTTGATGCTCTACCTGTATCAGGAAGTTTGTTCCTACAACCAAGAGTATAATCATTGTGGCAAATCTGTGTCAGGCTCATTTCTTGTACACTTTAATTGTATCTTCTTATTATACAGTTTTTGTGAGTAATAGACATTAATGAACAGTTGTACCTAGTATGAGTGTTCCGTATTCAAGCATGCCTAAGCTTCTAATGAGAAATGCATCAACGCTCGCTAGTGTATCTTCTGATCAGTAAGAGCCCCGATTTTTATTGTCTGTCCTTTGCTTTTGAGAAAGAACTCATTTAACTATTTGAGGTCCAACTGATTCTATATGCAGAATGCATTCCTTAGTGCAGGAGGATCTGATGCTTAATGAACAAAGAATTTCATTTCAATGAATTTAAATAAACACCAGTTAAGTACTATTAAAAACATGCAAGAAAACAATTTAGGCGATGTAAACAAACTTTATTTAACACTTCAAAAAGTGAACAGTCTCCCTCTGGAGAACTGCAAAATAGGGTAGAAGTCGGGATGCTTTTATAGGTTAAAATATAAAGAACAGGAATGAGGAAAAATAGAAAGTATCTGGTTGGTTGGGGCCACAACACTCAACCTTGTGTGGCGTGAGCAGACCCAGAGTTGGCTTGGGGTGTGGGGATTGGCCGACTGGATATATTGTGTTTCTGGTCAAATGGAACATTTACAGGGATCCAAAAGTTATTGAAGTTCTGGTTTGTTGACATAGCACCCTAGGCAAAGGAGGCTCCATCTTGGGCTTAGAATGTTCTTCCTTTCTTTTCCTTCCTTCCTTCCTTCCTTCCTTCCTTCCTTCCTTCCTTCCTTCCTTCCCTCTCTCTATATCTCTATCTCTCTGTCTCTATCTCTCTCTTTCTCTCTTTCAAGTTCTGATTTGTTGACATAGCACTCCAGGCAAAGGAGGCTCTATTGTGGGCTTAGAATGTTTGCTTTTCTTTTTCTTTTTTCCTTTTCCTTTCCTTTATTTCTCTTCTTTTTTAGAGAGAGAGGGCACAAGTGAGTAAGGGGCAGAGAGACACAGGGTGGGGGAGAGAGAGAGAAAAGCAGGGCTCACTTGGGGCTTGTGTTTTTCCCCAAAGCGGGGCATGAGCTCACCCGAAGCAGGGCTCACCTGAGACAGGACATGAGCTCACCTGATGTGGGACTCAAACTCACCAACTGCTAGATCATGACCTGAGCTGAAGTCAGATGCTTAACGACTGAGCCACCCAGGCACCTGAAAGTTATTTCAACAGTAACATAACAAATGTTTGATGAAAGAATAAGTAAAAATTGCTGGTAATGTTGAGACTATTAAATGTAATAGTTACCTACTAGATGTTGAGAGTCTACCGCATGTTGGGGAGTTGACTGAAGTTCTCTACTTTGATAAGAACACTAAGAGGCAGGTATTATTCCCATTTTACAGACATGAAAACTCTCCTCACAGTGTACCAAAATGGACATGTGCTGTTTGGTGCCGGCACAGCCAATGAACAGGGGGACAACTCATAAGGAAGTGTGTAGCTTGTTCCATAAACTGGCATCTGAGAAAGTGGCATGGCTGAATTGAAGCCTTTTTATGCTTCTCTATTTGAACTAATATATCCTCAATTCAGCTGACATGTTTGTCAAAGTACACCAGTAAACTGTGTATGTCTAAGCATGCTGCTGGTCTGGGGAGACTGACAACCATGATTCAGTGCAATGGAGAGCTCACGTTTTGCAGGGCACGGAGGGGTCAGGCAGTGTAGTGAACCCATAGGCCACATTAAAATTCCTGAAAGCTTGTCTTTAAAAAAAAAAAAACCACAAAGGGTGGGGGGGTGCCTTGCTGACTTCAGTTGGTAGAGCATGTGACTCTTGATCTCAGGGTTATAAGGGTTATAAGTTTGAGCCTCACGTTGGGTGTAGAGATTACTTAAAATCTTTAAAAAAGTAAAACATAAAAGTAAGTAAAACTCCTTAAAGAGCAGGGTAGCAAGTAGGTTTACAGTGCTTCCTTTATAATTTACTCAGGTAGTCTTTAGAATGTCAATACAAATACAGGTAAATTGCTGATAGCTGGAGTGAGCCAATGGAAACTCAAAAATACAGTGTAGGGTCTTTTGTGAAGGAAAATATAGATCTGATTATTAGAAAAAATGGAGTTCTTTCTATACACAAAAATCCTAATGGAAGAAAACCAAATTGTAAAGTACGTAAATACTGGGAAATGACATGGACAGTGAGAAATGAAAAATTATGCTGAGTCCCCCACGTTACTTTGTATCATGACAAACAGACGTAGATAGCATCAAACCTTATTTTGGGCACAGATGCACTGCATTCTTTGCGGCTTTCTTGTGTTCAGATTACTTCCCAAATTCTTGCTTGGTCTCAGTGGACTGAGGAGTAAGAAACAGATTTAAGGGACACTTGTCTATCCTTTTAAATGTTCCATAGATTTGAATGTTTCTAACCTTTGCTTTTATTTGGCCCAATTATCTGATGTAAAACTGTTTTCAAAATGCTAGGTCTAGCCCTTAAGGGATGGAGTCCACACCTGTTGGCTCTACAACAATGCTATGTGTGAGCATCTTTTTGGTTTTCATCAATCTCAGCAGCAGCTACGTGATTCCAGGTACTGGCTCCCGCGGTCAGAAGCTGTTGTTAGAACATGCCCAGAACTGGAGAATTTTAGATGATCTTTGGCTTTTCACCTTCGCTTCTACTTTGACTGCATGGGAATATGATATTTATCTATCAGATTCTTTTCTTCCAAATATGTGCCATCAATGGCAGGAATGTGACTTACATTCCTGAAATCAAAGACCTCTGTTGCTTTCCTTTGAACAAATATCATAATTCCATCAAATGCTCGATACAGTTCTTGATGTTTCATGAATGAGTTTGCTTGGGGCAAGGATGGGAATAAGAAAAGACTTGTACATCAATACTGTCATATCTTTTGCTGAGTCTATCTCTCCCTCCACATCTTCTCTCCAAAATTCTCGGCAAAGATTGATACACTATCATAGTAAGCGAACTGCTTTACCAATCACTAGCCGAACAAAGGTTAGGCCCTCACTCTTGTGTTAATTCTAATACTTGACCTAAATCAGATTTGGGATTCAAGAGAATACTGAAGAAACTATATGGAACACTGCGATGAAGTATCAAAAGACCATTACAGTATCTGTCTAAATATTTTAAGTCTTTTAGGCACAATGTGCAATTTCTAGGTTAATTCTTGAGATCAAGTTCAAGCACACACATACACACACACAGAATTCATTTATGACATGCTTTTGACTCCAAAATACCATTTAAATGTGAAACTTTAGTTAATATTTAATATTTTCTGAGGTTCAAAAATATCATAAATACCTGACTAAAAGTCATGAAACAGTAGAGTATAAATTATTCAGAACTTCTAATAAACTTTACTATAGTTAAATCGACCAAGTGTCCTTAAGGAACTTACGAAAATGGGTTCATTCAACCCATACTGTTACTTTCAATTTCATCATATTTTCTACTTTTTTATGGTTGATGAGGATGACAGTGTGGAGTAATGATAACATATGAAATGAAATAGCACATTGAGAGTCAGATCTGGGACTAATATAATTTTTTTAACATTTTGGCAGGTAGCCTCAGGCAAGTCATTAACTGGAGAATTCTTTCCTAGGGATCTCATAAGAATCTAACAAGTCATTGACGTGAAAATTCTTTGTAAAGCCAATGTCTCACATCATACTGTACAGAAAATGGCATTTTAGTGTAGAGAAGGAACTCTGTTAAGTGTTCACCACTGAGGAAAGAACATAATCTGACCTGTGGCATAACCTTTAAAAAGGGGCCTTTATAGTGGGATCTATTTTTTTTTAAACTTTTAATGTTTATTTTTGAGAGCGCGGAAGAGAGCGAGCGAGCATGGGAGGGGCAGAGACAGAGAGACACAGAATCTGAAGCAGGCTCCAGGCTCTGAGCTATCAGCACAGAGCCCAAGGCGGGGCTCAAACTCACAGATCGTGAGATCATGACCTATGCTAAAGTCGGATGGTCAACCGACTGAGCCACCCAGTCGCCCCTCACTGTATTTTTTTTTAATGCGTTTGAGACAGAGAAAATTTTTTTCCTAGTTCCTCCAATTGGTAAAAGCTAACACAAGTTATTATGCGCCAGGCACTGTACTAAGCACTTAACATGAATGAGCTCATTTCTCCTTCACCACCACGCGGCGAAGTGTGTGCTAAGTGCTACGGTTATGTCCATTTTACAAATGAGGAAACCAGGGTCTGGGCTTGAGAAAAATCCACAATTAATCGTGACCGTAGCCAGAATTTTATCCATATCCATTCATTCAGCAGTAGTCATTTTATTCTATATGTTTTGTTATTTGCTCCTACTCCCATAAATGAGACTCCTATAGAGGCTAGTGCAGAACACTGAAGTACTTTTCAGTACTTTTGGGGTACGAAGGAAATGCTGGACCACAAACCTGGGATCATGAAACTCAGCCTGCTGAACTGCTGGGTTCCTGTACTGGCGAAATATGCCACGTGTACAGCCACATAGTAAGTTGGAAAGAGGAGGCTACACAAGTTTCCGAAGCATGGGAGGAGGGCCGCGAGTTG
Source organism: Lynx canadensis (assembly GCF_007474595.2). NCBI lineage: Eukaryota > Metazoa > Chordata > Mammalia > Carnivora > Felidae > Lynx > Lynx canadensis. Next base: position 59,644,235 of record NC_044320.2, on the reverse strand, counting down.
CACTGAGCGTATGCCTGGGGAGCCTGCTTACCATAGCTCCCGAAATAGCTATTGCATTAAAAGGGCATGTAGAATATTTTCCAGATTTCCCAACCACAAAGACTTCACCCCAGCTTTGGTTTCGGCCATCAAAACTTGTGGTTTGGACATGAAACTGGAATCAATAATCTTTCTTGCACCCTGTACCTTTGCCGCCTGCTCCAAAACAGTGTGTTCTGTGTTCCATTCTTTTAGGATTTACTAGGAGATTAATCATTTAAGTTGATAAATCTGTTACAACTTAAGAGGCGATAACTTTATGCCTTATTTATGTTGGGGTCTCCAATACCTTAGCCTTCAACAGGAGTGACTAATTTGGGAATTTAAGAGCACCACAGCAGCTCCCTGGGAAGCCGTTTTGGAGGTGGTCCTTTTATTATATACCTCATTGGCAGCTCGCGGTGCGTCAAGGCTGCCTAGGCCAGCATCGGACGGCCTCAAAGGGAGCCCGGGGGCTGGAAATTCTAGTGGCAGTAAGCTTATTCAACTGCACAGTGTGCTTAAGCTTCCAGAAATGCGTCTAAACAGGGGCCACAGCGAAATATTAATTTATCTGGGGCACAATGATCCAAAAACTTTAATTAATTGAAAAGTACCCAAGCAGGAGGGGGATTTACTCCAACTCTGGGTTTTCCTTAAAAACAGGAATAGACATAAAACCCCAGATAAGGCCCTAATACAAGTAATGAAGGCACTCAGCAGAAAAACGAATCTTATTTTACAAAATTATCTGAAACGCCCAGGAAGAAAGAAATGCAGAAAGAAATAACATCACGGTATGAGTACCTCCTAACGATGTGGCTTCTCTGAGCATTTTACACCCCATTTCTATTGTTAATTTTTCAGCAGATCTTTCTTTTAATACAACCACCATCAAAAGTTCCACATAATTTACTCACAAAGGAAACACACCTGCAACTTTATTAATAACCAACTTTTTTTTTATTAGAGCAGATACAGTTGTGAAAACTGTACATTATACATTTTGGTTTCAAGGATTATAAATAAAGGAACTCACAGGTAGGGAGTTCTTTTTCACAGCAAGAAACTTTAAATAAACAAGGTCATGTTTTATTAAGTACATTGGCAGACTTCATGTGCTGTCCAAAATGTAGAGTACAGTATAACAACCCATTAGAAAGAGCCTTTCATGTAAAATACAGCTGTGCACATTTTAGAAAAATACCAACAATTTGAGCTTTGTTTTTAAAAAAGCTTATAAATCATACACATATTTATAAATGGAACATGCTGACTTTATAAACATATCCTTTAGTTATCTGTTACCCATTATTTCCAAAGCATTACACGTTTTAAATAAACACTTAATAAGATTAAATATTTTTTTATTTTTTAAAAAAAATCCGCTTTCCCAGCATCAAGAGCTATGGGGTTAGGAAGGCGCAGTGAGTGTACGGAGACTGACACAGGAGCTGAAACGTTTCTTGGCTAAAAAAACGTACTTCCTAAATTTAAAAGTCAAAGCAAAATGTAAAAAATAAATAAATATACAAGTTGTAATTTTCATTTGCTCTCTTTCTGCTTTCTTCTTTATTCCATATCGGTCACACCCAGGATTCTCAATATATTGCACTTCTGCAAGAAACACCACTGGGTTACTGCCCTGCAGGGGACAAAGCACTCAGTCCACACCTGTGCTAACCTGTGAATTGTCTCTTCTGCATTGAAAAGATAGCAAACAAGGTAACAAGAATCTGATTAAACCATGCAGACTGTGAAAAATATTTAGGAATAGCTAGCTCCTTCTCCACGATGTAATGTCTTACAGAGATTTAAGATACCTTTCCTCCCCTGATTTCTTTTTAAATAATTATTTTTATAAAGACCACGTAGTGTCTCTAAGTAAGCATGCGTTTGAGTAATAAAGGATAAATTATAAAACAGCAAAAAAAAAATCAGATTATGTCAGAATAACAAAGGACTGCAAAAGACAAATATTTAAATAAAAACGTCTAAACCTTTAAAATGTGAAATAAAATTACGAAAGGACTTTGAAGGACACGAAAGGCATAAAATCGAGAAGCAGAGGTTTAACAAAGCTTTATGCTCTACCTGAATGTATTCAACAAAAATTTAAGTTGGAGGAAAAAAAAAAGATTAGAGCAGTTATTAATAGCATCTTGCTTAACTTTCATGGGAATTAACATAGTCACTGACAAGATTTTATTTGGTTGTAAAGTACGTCAGCAATGAAACTGAATCCTTTAAACACCGATTACTGCAATCCATGCAACACTTTGACTATACTTCTTAGAATTCTGTTGTCTTTCAGCTTTTAAAATTTAGCACCTCTTAAGTGCATAAATAATTCATCTCGGTAATGTTAAAAATATTTCAATTTTTTTCTTAGGAAGGTATAATGCCTTCACATCGCTAAATTTTAAACAGCCTGTTACAGGTTTTGGAAGACTGCATGACATGAAAACAATGATGTATTGCTATCGAAATGAACACATCTTCTCTAGAATTGTGTCTTTTCTTTTCCTTGAGATGCAACAAGTGTGTTTCATCCAGCCGGGACCACACGTTGTAGAGGACTATACATCCTACTTCAATAAACGGCAAAAATGAACATAGTCGTGCACAAGCCAACGAAACATTCTCTCCCAGAACATTCCAGGAGATGTTAAAGCAGCAGGTCACGGCATAAGACTGGTGAGTGATGCTGCTACCTATTTCTTCCAATGAGACAGGAGTGAGCGTTGGAACTGTGGCCACAGCAACACAATCCTCCGACCGCATTCCTCAGGCAGTCGCTCGTTTCCCCCAGCTCCCTACTAAAAACGTCCGATGGCAAAACAGTAAGGCAGCTGTTGACTTCCATCAAGAAAAAAAAAAAAAAAATGCAGCTCCATACATTTCCAGTTTAGTCACACTCTGCTAGGACAGATGGAGTAGCCAATGCCAAGAACTTCGCCGGATGGGGCTGCTTCAGCAGATTTTAAAAAAGAATGATTATTAAGTTTTGCTCTCCAACACGGCTGCTTGCTTCAGCTCCCAGAGGACCCCAAAGCCACAAAGCATTCCCAGGGGAACATGAACAGGTCCTCTGGCTGAATTTTCCAAGTGTCATCTCTTTCGCGATCCCATCCTAATTCCAAGCCTCCTTCCCTGAGTCTGAGTCTGACTGGGGTGTGCCATTTAAAGGGCTGATGACGCCACGGCAGGGAAGTGTGGGCTAACACCGCTAGTTGTCATGACTTCACTGAGGGGTCAAAACAGTTATATCATTAAGTAACTATGTTGAATCACATTCAGGCACAGCCAAAATGAAAGTGAAGGACAATATGCAGTTGTTAAAAAAAAAAATAAATTTGAATATGGGAAAAGAACGTTAGAAACTGTGATTTTTATGTAGAAATTAAGGCTATTCTTACCTTTCCTAATTCCAATCAAGTTAGAAAGTGAACAAAAAGAATGGCCAACCCGATATTCAACAGCATGACAAGGACAATCATGACTGAATTAGGGCCCTGGAAATGAACAGAACAAAACAAGGCATAACGTTTCCATGTTAACATCAATGTGTAAACTAGCTCATAAAATCGATTACCAAAAATACAAAAAACCTCAATCCCGTTGCAGTAAATATGGCATGAACAAATGACAACAGCTCCAAAAAGTATAAACTAAAAATAGCAAAGCCGTATTTAGATGGAGCCGTCTCTGCACTTTCACTATGAAATGACTCCAGTCTTGATTTAATCTAAGAAAATGACTTACAAATAATCTCAACATTCACCTCAAAACATTCGACAACAGTCTGGGTGAGAGAGAGTTTGCCACACTGGGGTCAGGAACTAATGGAAAGTGGGCATGACTTTTTGTTAAGGCATAATTTAGATGAGGAAGAATTGTTTCTTCATGAAGGCAGTTGGAAAGTGAGAATAAGATCTTTAGGATACTGAGGCCTCTCGGGAAAAATTTAGGAAAACTCAAAATGAGGGTCTCTCTTTTTCCTGGTCGTATTTTTCGACACCACCACATCCTGGAAGTAAAAATTGCGAGCGGGAATTTGAACACTTGCAGAAATTATTTTACAGGTCTAATTCTTTACGTCTTTTCTCACAGCCACAACATTTCAGAAATCAAGTTCTATTTGATGAACTGCAGACTCCTATTTTGATAAATAAGGCTACAACAAATACCAGCTAGCCAAGGTACCCAAACTTTGTTTACTTGTTTAAACAAAAGGCAACCTTATGACCCATCTTTTCAGAGCTGCTCATGCTTGGCCATTTTTATTACAGAGACATGATCTTGGTATTTACTATTAAAATAGAGTCTAATTCTTAAGTAGTATTAAATGTGTTCTAAACTGGCTTTAGGTGGGTGGCGTCGGTATTTTAATTCTTATTTCACAGATGAGGAAACAGTTGTGTGATTTTTGGTGGGGGGTGTTAAGTAAGGAAGACTGGAACTGTCATTGGTCCACTGCTCATGTCACAAGGTCTAGAGCTTGGGTCATATACCCTTCTAAGAGGTTTCCTCCCCAGATGGGCCCACAACCTCAGAGGCAGAGGTCAGAGTGTCCTGGTCGTTGTCTATCCTGACACTTCATACTCTGTCACTTCTTGTTAAATTCTGTCTTTGTCCTAGACTGAGTTCCACAGTGGCCTGCATTGATCACCACTGTGTGCCCACGCATACGGATTGTCCAATTCATTCAGGTTTCCATTATGGACACCTACTATCATCTGGTACTTTTCCAGGTACTGTGGGTGTGGTAGTTGACCTTATGAATTCATCATCTCAAATGATGAACAGGGTGATTAGTAAAGTCAGGGTGGTTGAGAAAAGGAAGTAAACACGGGTTGAGATAGGGAGTATTAGGAAGAAGAAAAACCCTAGTTCCTAAACCCCAAGTAAACGGGAGGAAAAAGCAACATTTACTGCACGTCTTTATATACCAGGCAGTGGGCTAAGCATTTCTGGGTAGGTTATTTCTTCTTCACAGGTGATTAGGAGTTCCATTTCACAGAGCTCTGAGAGGGTAAGTTTCTTGCCCGAGGTTACTCATCCAGTTTAAACAAATTACAGAACTAAAATTAAACTTTGTCTACTTCAGAGCCCCCTTTTTTCCCCACATCCCTATTATAGCCACAGGACTTAGTTTAAAAATAATTAATTTCTAATCAAGTTCTTAAAAATGGCATTTTCATCTATACTCTATGATTTCATGGTAGCAGAAAAAAACATCAAATCTTGATAGAATACAACTATTCTAGAAGAACAGTTGGTCCTAAGTTACTAGAAGGGTCCTAATCTATGTAACTCATCAATAATGATTAACCTAAAATGTATAATGTAAGAAACATTTATACCTCAGAAAATAATTGAAATAATCTTTTAACATTGTAACTCAGCATGGAAATTAAGGAAATGCTATTACTATCACAAACTTTGATTAGATTTTGCTCAGGAGTATGTTAAGGAGTTTGGATTCACTTAACTCTTCTGAGTCAGTGGATTTAATTTATAATTCCCAAAGACCATGATATGAAAGGCAAGGAAAAGTATATGGGGTCAGAACAACATAATGTAGAGTTCAGTGTTTTATAGTGGTCCGAGAAAAGCAGACTAACAGAGAAAGTGCCTTTGGTGAATCTAACTTCAAAAGTTTAAGGTGAGTCTGGACTTTTTACTTCCCATTTCATAAATCCGTACAAGTTCCCTGAATTTATCTTTTTGAATTGGTTAGCATTTTTAGATGGATACGTATGTATATATTGAACACCTAACATATATTTATTTATCCAACTAGGACAACTCCGTTTATGAAGCCATTTTTAAAGATGACCCGGTAAAGATGAGGGTGAGCCAGGCATAAAAAGTTCAAACAGCAACCAGGTGGAAAATAAATTCTGGGATGCTATGTTTAATAGGTAGATATTGAGACGTGACCTCTGTGTTCTTCAGATACCTAGGCTGGGCACGGGGTGGAAAGCTTTAAGGTGAAGTCTCATAAACATGACTGTGGTAGCCAGTTGTAGCTTAAAATAGCAAAATGAAAAAAAAAAATCAGTCTTGCTTTTCAAGACTGACTGAAACAGGTGGAATAAAAGAAGCTGTAGCCGGCAAAGTGCAAGTCTTGATTGGAAGAACTTTCAGGCAGTTAGAAAAGAAAGTGTAAGACGGCAAAATGTGGAAAGAAGTTCTAGCTCAAGAAATTTACGGTTTTTCCTTGAAAAGACTATTCCTCTTCTAAAACTGTGAGGAATAGTCTGGTGAGCTACTACAGTTTATGTTAAATCTAAAACTTCTCTAAAAACGTGGAAAGCACACAATTTAGTATTAATAGCCAAGTTTGTACGTATTTACTGTTTTTAGGGTTTCAGTGTGCGTGAAACTTCAAGGGATGCCTTAAAGTTTTATAACAATTGAAAAGCAAGATTAGGTAAATTTCAAAATAGACTTGGAAGAGAGTAAAGGGTAAGAAAAAGTGCAGGCAGTTCTCAGAAGGAGTCAAGATTCCTGCTTAGGAGAGCCCTTGCTGGTCTGTTTGATAAGGCTGTGAAGATGTCTCTCGTAGCTCCTACAAGTTGTCAATGTTGCAAAACCCTACAAAAATGTTGGTACCACACAGAACGGTTTCCCTGGGGCATTAGTCCATGTGCAACCATGGCCCATAGGAGTCACATGTTTCCTGAGAAGGGATGCTAGAGTAATCCCTTGGCATCACCTCCCTTCTCTTATTTGCTTAGTGTCAGCCTGTGTCCCAGAAGATTTTCTCTATTTCTAGAAGATCAATATCCAGGGTGATCCTGAGAATGGGTCCAAATCTATTGGAATATTTGTGAACTATTTTATGCTTTAGCAACTACAGTGTTGAAACCGTAATAACCATTGTTTTTTGAGCACCTATCCAGGTGCTAGGCGCTGTGCTAAGAACTGTGGAAGGAAGCACTAACTCAGTTAATCTCCTCAACAACACTATGATACCAGTGGAGAGGAGCAACTCACAGAACAGGTAGGAAACCTGCCCCAGGGCCCATGGCTGAGAAGCAACACAACTGGGATTTGAACTTAGAGAAAATCTGGCACCAGAGTCCACACTCTTAGCCACCAGCCTATACTGTCTCAGTCAATAGGCTGGTGACTAAAAGTCCAGATTCCAGTGTATCCAACCAGCCTAAAAATGGCGATTCTGACTCAAACCAGATCTCTCAGCTGCCCACCAGGAACACCGATTCAGTCTGATTTTCCGTCCAGTGTGTGCTTTATTGTGAATATGAGCTTTCAAGTTATTTGTAAACCTCTAGCTTATACAGTGTCTATGTCAAAATTGTATGCACTATTCCTTTGTTCTAAAGGTGGTTCATTAACTACCTCTATGACGGTTTTATCACTTCTTAACTGTCAGGAAAACAGTCACCAGGAGTGTGAAAGGCAGCTTTCTGTTATTATCAGGAAAAGAAGGTTAATTGTTAAAATCTTCACAAGGAGGTGCCAAGGCACTCTTGACTTCTGGTTCCTGTCACACACAGAGGCTGTGGAGTGCTAGGCCTCATGTACCTTAAGGTGTGGAAGGGACCCTAGAGACCGACCTACCCAGCTGGAGGGTGCCCAGCTACCTCCAAGAATCAGATGGTTCTGCACAGAAGTAAAAAAGATAACTTTTTCTTTTTTTTTTTTTTTTTTAAAAGATAACTTTTTCTAAACAAGGAGGTGGTGAATTTATCACACACTAGTAACATTTTAAAGAAAGTTTACAAGACACTGTATATGGCCTTGCATTGTTTGAATTTCACCCTTGTAAGTCCGGCAAACCAGCACTAATAGAGTTAGTCTGTTTTGAAAACCATTTATCCCCATGGAGGATGACTCTCAGGAAGTTAACGCAGTTAATCTAATTTATATTTAGATGATTAAAAAGATGAGAACTAGTGTTGTAAATATTAGCAAAATAAACCTAAGAAACATCAAAGGTAAGTTAATTAAAAAGATGAGAACTGGTGTTTGTAAATATTAGCAAAATAAACCTAAGAAACATCAAAGGTAAGTTAATAAAAAAGATGAATTTCAATTTTTTAACATTGTTACTGTTTAATTGTAAACAGTTTAACCCTGTTAAACTTAACAGACAAAAGAAAAAAAAAACTTACAGTGGTATTATATTCTTGTTGCCCAATTTATTAATCTGCACATTTACGGAAAAGTCTCAGAAATTACTAAGTATTGGGTCAGCTGTGGCTTCTTCCCTAAGCTACATTTAACAAGCAACACCTTTGTTCCAAAAAACATGTGACTAGGTCAAAAGATCAGTTGGTCAGCTTCCAGATTTTATAAACTCTATAGAATTTGATAAAGTATGAATTCCTTATATCATTGAACAAATAAATCTCTACATGCTTATCAAATGACATTAGCAATAATATGGTTGAAGAATTAAAAACCTTAAGTGCTCCAGACTGACAATAAAACTAGCATTTACCAGGAAACTGAAATCTCTGACAAGTTAGAAGACCAAAGCAATTTTCTCAAGTAGTTGAAAAGAAAATGTTCTAGTTGCAAAGCCTGGCTAATTGAGTAAAATCCAAACTAAGTATTTAGGGGAATAATTCGCAATATTTAGAAAAAATTTTTTTTTTTTTTTTTTTTTTTTTTTTTTTTTTTTTTTTTTTTTTTTTTTTTTTTTTTCAACTTTTTTTTTTTTTTTTTTTTTTTTTTTATTTTTGGGACAGAGACAGACAGAGCATGAACGGGGGAGGGGCAGAGAGAGAGGGAGACACAGAATCAGAAACAGGCTCCAGGCTCCGAGCCATCAGCCCAGAGCCTGACGCGGGGCTCGAACTCACGGACCGTGAGATCGTGACCTGGCTGAAGTCGGACGCTTAACCGACTGCGCCACCCAGGCGCCCCAATGTTTATTCATTTTTGAGAGACAGAGCACGAGCAGGGGAGGGGCAGAGAGAGACAGAGGGAGACACAGAATCTAAAGCAGGCTCCAGGCTCCGAGCTGTCAGCACAGAGCCTGACGCAGGGCTCGAACCCACAAACTGCGAGATCATGACCCGAGCTGAAGTCGGACACTCAACCGACTGAGCCACCCAGGCGCCCCAAAGATGCTGACTGGAGTAGCTTTTCCTACTCCTTCACTTTTAGTCTGTCTCTTTAGGTCTGAAGTGAGTCTCTTGTATGCATATACATACAGATAGGTCTTGTTTTCCATCCATTCCTTTATGTGTTTCGTGAGGGTCAAAGCAGGGCTAAGAACCTAGTGAATGGTAGTGGAAAAGCCTCTTCCCAGCTAGGGCTCCGAGAGGTGCTGGCCCTGGTCAGGGTCCCATGACGCCTTTCTTAGCTACCGTTAAGGACTACATGTTTGTGTTTCTCCAAAATTTGTATGTTGAAACCCTACTTCCCAATGTGACGGTATTTGGAGGGGAGCCCTTTTGGGAGATGGGCCCTGGGTCATGAGGGTGGGGCCCTCACGAGAAGAGACACCACAGAGTATGTTATTTCTCTCTCTCTCAGCCATGTGAGGGTACGTACAGCAAGACGGTCTACGAACCAGGAATTGGGTTCTTGCCAGACATCAAGTCTATGGCACCTTGATCTTGGGACTCCCCAGCCTCCAGAATTACAAGAAAGATATATTGTTTAAGCCTTCTAGTTTATGGCATTTTTGTGACAGCAGCTCAAACTAAGTGACCACAAGACTTACCAAGAAGTGTGGGTAAAGGCTTGCTAACATGTGACACACCAATAGCCTGGCTATCTGAATGATGTCTAAGGTGGGTGGCTGAGCCAGCAAGGAGGAATTTCTGCTCTGACAGTTCTTTGCTGTCTTAGGCTACAAAGATGCTAAGCTCTACCCTATACAGTCCTATGTTCATTCATCAGAACTTTCGCTAGCCGAGCTGTCATCGAGATGCAAGTCATCCTATGCCGCTACCTGAAAAGAACCAAAAGAAAGAAAAAACATATCTTGCACAACTTACCGAATTGGCTTCTTTTTCCAAAGAAGGGCATGAATCGTTGCTTGCTGGATTCTTTGGTATAGCAAGTTCAGACTTCTTAGCTTTTGGCTCAGCTTTGCTTTCTTTGGCAACTGGTTTTGTCACAGATTTAGGGGGACTCCACTTGTTGGGTGATGGCTTGTGCACCAGCGCTGAGGAAGACTGGCTCGATCCTTCATCTTCCTCCATGTCTTCCGGGGGGTGCTGGGGGGCGTTCAGTTTCACGTAGTAGCCGTGGTACTGAGAATGCAGCTCCCCGTTACTGGGGTTAGGGATGTGGTGGCGGCCAGAGTACTTGGAAAGGGGCACCATGGCTCCCACCTCCTTCGTGGGAGGCTTTGACATCAAAGGCTTGTTGATGATGGCTGTCACGTGCTCATCAGCCACACTCCGTTTGTCTTGGTTGAGTCTTGCCCCTGAGCTAGGGTTCTGCTTCTTCATGGGTTTCGGGGAGGAGGGCTGGGGAGAGTGGCTTTGTTTGGGACTTGCTTCAGGAGACCTGGGGGGTGTCGTGCCTTTGCGATAAAAATGAGGAGATTCCTTTGGTGTAGGTGGCTTTTCTGGTACTTTTTCTTCTGGATTTTCTTTAGCATCTACACCTTCCTGAAATCTCTGTTTGATATAATCTGGGCCTGGGGAAAAATTGACAACAGAAGGGAAGGTAATAAAATAAAAGCAAGGCGTAAAGGCTTGTTCCTTAGGGCTATCTATATGCATTTTTTGCTAGTCAGATTAGCCATTCCTCTTGTTTCTTTTCCTTTAAAAATATTGACAAGGCTTGGATTAAGCATGAGCACACTTCATTTCCCAGGGGAAAAGATTATTTGTTGCTGAAAACATTAACATTTACCATTATTTATACTATTGTGATAGCTATAAAAGTTAAACAGTTCTGACTTCTCTAATAATTGCATCATTCCTGCCTGCTTGCAGAACACCGAGGTGAAATTCAGGTCGATGCAGCACTGGTGATAACACCAGAATTAATCTGCATATTCAAATTATGTGGCATAATTAGAACATACAGTACATACTCTACTAAACAGACAAGAGTCCGTTTAGTATATTAAAATATTTAAATTATTTAATAAACTGACATTTAATAAAGCGTCTACTGCGTAAGCAAGAATAGAACCTGCAGATGACATTTTTAACGCCACTTCCTCAATGGGTCATTCAAACTTCATGGAGTCTCTTCACAGGGGCTGTGAGCATTTTCTGTAAGCATTAAAGTCATGACAATGCAGTTGTTGTCTTTGACTCTGTAGTCCCAGGATTTTTTTTTCTTTTTCTAAATACTTTAGGATTGTTTACAACAATCATGCTATTTTTACATATGGAAAAATCTGCCTTTCAAGAAAGTGTTGCTACTTGGACTTATTATTTATTTTTTTGCTTTCATTTGCATGGAGTATCTTCCTACTCTTTCCTTCATTTTCAGTCTACAGTGAGTCTCTTGTAGGCATATAGATATAAATGGGTCTTGTTTTCCATCCATCCCTTTACTCTGTCTTTTGGAGCATTTAGACTATTTAAAGTAATTATTGATAGATATGTACTTATAAAAAGCTGGGATAGCAATACTTACATCAGACAAAACAAAGACTGTAACAAGACACAAAGAAGGGCATGACATAATGATAAAGGGATCAATCCAACAAGGGGATATAACAATTGTAAACATCTATGCACCCATCACTGGAACACCTGAATACATAAAGCAAATATTAACAGATATTTATTTTCTGCCTGGATGATCTACCCAAGTGGGTGTTAGAGTCTCCTACTGTTATTACATTACTGTCATTTTGTCCCTTTATAAGGGAACAGTGTCTTTGAATGATACATTAGACCAGATGGACTTAACAGATTATATACAGAACATCTCATCCAAAACCAGCAGAATATACATTCTTTTCAAGTGCACATGGAACATTCTCTAGGCCAGATCACGTTAGGCTGCAAAACAAATCTCAATAAATTTAAGAAGATTAAAATCCTAACTGACCATAACAGTGTGAAACCAGAAATCAATTATAAGAAAAAAAAAAAAAGGAAAAACCCACAAACATGTGGAGACTAAACAACATGCTACTAAACAACCAATGGGTCAACAAAGAAAGAGGAAATAAAAAAATACACGGAGACAAATGAAAACAAAAACACAGTGATCTAAATCTTTGGGATACAGCAGAAGCACTTCTAAGAGGTAAATTTATAGCAATATAGGTGTACCTCAAGAAAGATCTCAATCTAACCTTATATTTAAAGGAACTAGAAAAATGGAATAAAATCCAAAGTTGGTAGAAGGAAGGAAATAATAAGGATCAGAGCAGAAATAAAGGAAATAGCGAGTAAATATACAACAGAAAAAAATCAAACAAAACTGATAAACATATAGCCAGACTCCTAAGAAAAATGAAAGGAAAAAATAGAAATATGGGGGGAACAACCAGCACCACACAAATATGAAAGATTAAAAGAGACTAGTACAAAAAATTATATGCCAACAAACTGGATAATCTAGAAGAAATGGATAAATTCCTAAAAACATATAATCTTCCAAAACTGAATCAGGAATAAACAGAAAATCTTTTTTCAATGTTTGTTTATTTAGAGAGAGCTTGTGCACAAGCAGGGGAGGGGCAGAGAGAGAGGGAGAAAGAGAATCCCAAGCAGGCTCAGCACAGAGTTCTATGCAGTGCTTCATCCCACGAACTGTGAGATCATGACCTGAGCTGAAATCAAGAGTTGGACACTTAACTGACTAAGCCACCCAGGTGCCCCAAGAAGAAATAGAAAGTCTGAACATATCAATTATTAGTAATGAAATTGAAATGGTAATCAAAAAACTCCCCCAAAATAAAGTCCAGGACTAGATGGATTCAAAAGGTGAATTCTACCAAATACTTAAAGAAGAGTTAATACACAGTCTCCTCAAATTATTCCAAAAAATAGAAGGGGAAGTAAAGCTTCCAAATTTATTCTACATGGCCAGCATTACCCTCATACCAAAACCAGACAAAGACATTACAAAAAAAATACAGGCCAATAGATATGATGCATACAGATGCAAATACCCAACAAAACATCAGCAAACTTCATTTAACAATACATTGAATGAATCATTCACCATGAGCAACTGGGATTTATTCTGGGGGATGCAAGGATGATTCAATATTTGCAGATCAATCCATGTTATATACCACATTAACAAAATGAAGGATAAAAATTGTATGATCATCTCAATAGATGAAGAAAAAACATTTAACAAAATTCATCATTTACTCATAAGAACTGCCAACAAATGAGTTTAAAGGGATCATACCTCAACATAATAAAGGCCATATATGACAAACCCATAGCTAACATCATATTCAGTGGTGAAAAACTAAGAGCTATTCTCTAAGATCAGAAATAAGAATGTCCATCTTGCCCCTTCTATTGAACCTAGTTCTGGAAGTTCTAGTTATATCAATCAGATTAAGAAAAAGAATTAAAGGCATACAAATTGGTAACGAAGATACAAACTTACCATTTGCAAAAGACAACATACTATATATAGAAACCCTAAACACTCCACCAAAAAACTATTAGAACTAACAAATGAATTCAGAAGTTGCAGGATACAAAATTAATATACAGGAATCTGTTGTATTTTTATATACTAATAATTTGTATAGAAACATTTAAAGAAAATTTTTTTGTAATGTTTATTCAGTTTTTGAGAGAGAGAGAGAGAGAGAGAGAGAATTTGAAGCAGGTTCCAGCTTTAAGCTGTCAGCACAGAGCCCAAAGTGGGGCTCAAACTCACAAACCGTGAGATTGTGACCTGAAGTCGGATGTTTAACCGACTGGGCCACCCAGGCGCCCCTATTAACAATTTCTAACAAAGTGGCAGAAAGAAATTAAGAAAACAATTGCATTTACAAGTGCACCAAAAACATTGATTAAAGAAACTGATAATACAAGGGAAAGATATTCCATGCTCATGGGTGGGAAGAATTAATATTGTTAAAATAACCATACTATACAAAGCAATCTACAGAATCGATGCAATCCCTATCAAAATAACAATAGCATTTTTCAAAGAACAAGAATAATCCTAAAATTTGTTCAGAACCACAGAAGACCTTGAATATTCATCCAAAAACAATCCTGAAAAAGAACAAAGCTGGAGGTATCACAATTCCAGATTTTGAGATACACTACCAAAGCTATAGTAATCAAAACAGTATTGTACTGGCACAAAAATATATTACTGGAACAGAATAGAGAGCCCAGACATCCATGCTTATATGGTCAACTAATCTATGACAAAGGAGGCAAGAATATACAGTAAGGAAAAGACAGTACCTTCAATAAATGGCTGTTGGAAAAACTGGAGGACTACAAGCAAAAGAATGAAACTAGACCATTTTCTTACACCATACACAAAAATAAAAACAGATTAAAGACCTAAATGTGAGACTTGAAACCATAAAGCCCCTAGAAGAAAACATAGGCAGTAATCTGTTTGGCATCAGCCTTAGCCAACACTTTTCTAGGCAAGAAAAACAAAAGCAACAATAAACTATTGGGACTACACCAAAATAAAAAGCTTTTGCAAAGAAGAAACGAACAAATCAAAAAGGCAACCTACTAAAACTGGAAGAGGATACTTCCAAATGATATATCTAATAAGGGGTTAATGTCCAAAACATAGAAAGAACTTATGCAACTCAACCCCCCAAACACCACAATCTGATTGAAAAATGGGTAGAGGACCTGAACATTTTCCCAAAGAAGACATACAGATGGCTAACAGACACTTGAAAAAATGCTCAGCAACACTAATCATTAGGGAAATGCAAATCAAATCCACAGTCACTTTACATCTTTCAGAATGGGTGGTATTAGAAAGACAAGAAGTAAGCATTGGTGAGAATGTGGAGAAAAAGGAACCATTCCGCACTGTTGGTGGAAACATAAATTGGTGTAACCACTGTGGAAAACAGTATGGAGGTTCCTCAAAAAATTAACAACAGAAATACCATATGATTCAGTAATTCCACTACTGGGTATTTACCCATAGAAAATGAAAATACTAATTTGAAAAGATATATGCACCTCTATGTTCACTGCAGCATTACTTACAATAACCAAGATATGGAAGCAACCTAAGTGTCCCTTGATAGATGAATGGATAAAAACGTTGTATATATAAATACTGAAGTATTACTCAGCAATGAAAAATAAGATTTTTGACATTTGTGATAATATGGATGGACCTATAGGATATTATGCTAAGTGAAATAAGTCCACATGAAATACCACATGATTTCACTTAAATGAGGAATCTAAAAAGCAAAACAAAAAGCAGAAATAGCTTCATAAATATGGAGAACAAACTAATGGTTGCCAGAGGGGAGGAGGGTGTGGGAGGGGCAAAATGGGTGAAGGGGAGCGGGAGATACAGGCTCTTGTTGTGGATAATCAGCCACTCTCATCTCCTGAGGTGAAGTCAAGGTCACAGAGTGCAGGTGGCCCTTTTCTCTGCAAACAGGCAAGAGCTGACAACAGCATCTCTTGAGTAAATAGGGAGAAACCACCCCACCAATTTGTTTACAGAAATTTGCATCTGTTCACTTTCCTTCCTGTCCTCCACTTCCATCCCTCACACCAAACTTAAAGGATTTACAGAGGAGCTTAAGAACAATTATCCTTAATACTTAAAATACATACTGTCCACTTAGACTTTTAATTGCTCTTCCTGTGCTGAGTAGTAACTTATTGTTATGAGACTATGTACTATTTATACAAGGTATTTCCCAAAGTTTAAAGCCTCACCAAAATCTTAGGAAGCAGGCATTATTATCCCAATCTGCTGATGTGAAAATAGCTATAGTAGCTGAAAACCTAAAATCACATAGCTCCTGTGTTTCCTTAAGACAAAATGTAATTCAACATATAATGTAATATCTTAAGCCAAGAAATGACAATTCCCAAGGATCCACAATTACAGGTTATATTCAGGGGTGAAAACATAGCAAACAGCATTATCCCACTTTCCATCCTCCAGAAGTTTGAAGGATGCAAACTTCCCAAATAGGATAAAATCCTATGTCACCAATTGTGCTTTCTTCTCTAAACCTGATAAGCTCCCTCAAAGGCTACCACCCCTTTTAAACCTGGCAATTTTCGGGGTGCCTGGGTAGCTCAGTCAGTGAAGTGTCTGGCTCTTGATTTCAGCTCAGGTCATGATCTCATAGTTTGTGAGATCAAGCCCCACATGGGGAACTGTGCTTAGTGTGCTTGGGATTCTCTCTCCTAACTCTCTGCCCCTTCTCTCTCTCAAAATAAAAAAAAAAAAAAAATAATAAATTTGGCAATTTTCTTTGAAAGTATGAATTCCTGGCCCAGAAAAGGTATCTCAGTGGAGCAAAGAGAAAGGGGGATCTGCAAATCCCTCAAAAGGTGAGATCTTCCTGTTTCTGAATTCTTTCTTGGTGCTGTGACCAGCACATACCTCCACCAAGAGAAAGAAGTGGCAGCGGCACCAGAAAGTGACCTTTCATCAACAGATTTGCCCCTATTTCAAAAAACCTATTAGGATCATTTACACTGGTGTTTCATGGAGAAAGAACCTCATTATTCTATGGCAGATTTATTTTTTTTATAAAACCCCTCCTACCCTCCTGTGATAAGGGATATTATCTGATAGAGTTTGAGGCAGTGTGTTCCTTACATACTTTTTCTCTGACTCCTTCTACTCAAAATTTCATCAGAGTTGGTTGGTTTTATATGTACTTCACTGTTATTCAATTTTACAGCATTACGGAAATACAGAAATTACAAAGTACTTTTATTTTTATTTTTTTAACACTTTATTTTTGAGAGAGGGGCAGAGGATGAGTGGGGGAGGGGCAGAGACAGAGGGGGAACAGAGGATCTGAAGCAGGCTCTGTGCTGATAACAGTGAGCCTCATGTGGGGCTCGAACTCATGAACCATGAGATCATGACCTGAACTGAAGTCAGATGCTCAACTGAGTTGACTGGGTACTCAACACCCAGGTGTCCCACAGAGTTCTTTTAATGTCTTCAATCTAAGGGGTACAAGCAAAAGTTATTTTTGCAAATCTAAAGATCAAATCTAAAGTTAATATTTAACTTAAATAGCCATACAGAAGAGAGTGGAGAAAAAACAGACTCTGGCAAACACGATTGCTTATACATTCTTAAAGTTGTGAGGAAAAGATACAGAGTCACTGAACCATGAGAAATAAAGCTGTCACAAAGCCCATGTGCTTCATTTGGAAAATATGAGACTGTAACAGTGCAGCTTACAAATTTAGGATTTATCCAAATTTGTAAGGAAGAAATAAACTGTCACTATTTGCAGATAATATGATACTATATATAGAAAATCCTAAGGGCTCCACCAAAAAACTATCAGAACTAGTAAATGAATTCAGTTAAGTTGCAGGTTACACAATATACAGAAATATGTTGTGTTTCTATATACTAATAATGAAGTAGCAGAAAGAGAAATTAAGACAAGAATCACATTTACAACTGCATCAAAAAGAATAAAATACCTAGGGATAAATTTAAGCAAGGAAGTGAAAGACCTGTACTCTGAAGATTATAAGACACTGAGGAAAGACACTGAAGGTGATACAAATGAAAAGATATCCCATGCTCATGGACTGGAAGAATTAGTATGATTAAAATGTCCACACTACCCAAAGCAATCTACAGATCCCTATCAAAATACCAATAGTATTTTTAATAGAACTGGAATAGTCCTTAAATTTGTATGGAACCACAAAAGACTTCAAATAGCTAAAGCAATCTTGAAAAAACAAACAAACACCAGAGGCATCACAATCCCAGATTTCAAGCTATACTGCAAAGCTATATAGTAAGCAAAACAGTATGGTATAGGCACAACAAGAAACACATAGATCAAGGGAACCGAATAGAGAGCCCAGAATTGTACCTATGCTTATATGGTCAGTGTAGGATAAAGAAGGCAAGAATATACAATAAGGAAAAGACAGTCTGTTCAATAAATGGTGTTGGGGAAACTGGCCATCTACATGCAAAAGAATGAAACTGGATGACTGTCTTATACAAGACACAAAAATAAACTCAAAATGGTTTAAAGACCCAAACATCAGATTTGAAACTATAAAACTAATAAAACAGGCAGTAAGCTCTTGGGCATTGGCCTTAGCAAAGGTTTTCTAGATCTGTCTCCTGAGGCAAGGAAAACAAAAGCAAAAATAAAATATTGGGACTATACCAAAATAAAAAGCTTTTGCATAGAGAAAGAAACCATCTACAAAATGAAAAGGCAACCTACTGAATGGGAGAAGATATTTCCATATGATATATCTGATTAAGGGGTTAATTTCCAAAATATATAAAGAACTCCTACAACTCAACACCGAAACCCCAAAATAATCTGATTAAAAAATGGGCAGAGGACCTGAACAAACATTTTTCCAAAGAGATATATAAATGGCCAACAGACACATGAAAAGATGCTCAATATCACTAATCATCAAGAAAATGCAAATCAAAACCACAATGAGATGTCACCTCACACCAGTAGGAATAGCTAGCTAGCTAGTATCAAAAAGACAAGAAATAATAAATGTTGAAGGTATGGAGAAAAAGGAACCCTTGGGGTACTTGGGTGGCTTAGTTGGTTAATAAGCATCTGACTGTTGACTTTGGCTCAGGTCATTTCCTGATTCGTGAATTTGAGCCCCACACCGGGCTCTGTGCTGACGGTACAGAGTCTGCTTGGGATTCTGTCTCCCTCTCTCTCTGCCCTTATCCCACTTGCTCTCTAGTTCTCTCTCTCTCTCTCTCTCTCTCTCTCTCAATAAATAAATAAATAAATAAATAAATAAATGGAACTCTTGTGCACTGTTTGTTGGTGGAAATGTAAATTGGTGCAGACACTGTGGAAAACAGTACAGACATTTGTCAAAAAATTAAAAGTAGAAATACCATACACTACAGTAGTAATCCCACTACTGGGTGTTTGCCACAAGAAAAGAGAAACACTAATTCAAAAAGATATATGCACCCCTATGTTTACTGCAGCATTTACAATAGCCAAGATGTGGAAGTAACCCAAGTGTCCATTTATATATGAGTCAGTAAGTAATACGTGGTACAAACACACACACAGAGGAATATTACTCAGCCATAAAAAAGAATAAGATCTTGCCATCTGTGACAACAATGGACAGACCTAGTGAGTATTTTGCTAAGTGAGGTAAGTCAGAGAAAGACAAATACCATATGATTTGACTTATATGTGGAATCTAAAAAACAACACACAAAAAAGAACAGAAATAGATTCATAAATCTATGAAGAGAACTGGTGGTTGAGAGGGCATTGGTGAGATAGGTGAAGGGGATTAGGAGGTAAAAACTAAATAAATCAAGGGGATGGAAATGACGGCACAGGAAATATAGTCAATATTGCAGTGACACTGTAATAACTTTGATGGTAACTACACTTAAGGTAAGGCTTGCAGAATGCATAGGATGGTCATATCAATCACAGTGTTGTACACCTGACACGAACACTGTATGTCAAGTTTATGACAAAAAAAAATTACTAGAGTGGGGACGTACATTCTAGGGCCTACTTTACATCTTAAAAAAATTCTCAACTTTACTATGCATTCATAAATGGCTAGGTAAGAAAATAAATGTACTGTAAAGCAGTGGCTCCCTATTTGCTGCCTATCAGAGGCACCTGGGATATGATTCCCAGAGACTTTGAATAACTATGAAGTGCAGCCTTGAAATCTTGATGTTTCACAAATGCTCCAGGTGATTCTAATGTACCCAGATACAGCCATTTAACAGCATGCCAAAAAAACCCCCAAAACAAACAAAAAAAACATTGACTAGAGATGGACCTAACTCCAGCCTTACATGATTACATCCAGCTGGCAATGGTTCCAACATGGTGTAGTCATGTGGAGACTGGCCAGGAAGGAGGATATACAGTTAGATTTTCTAGAGTGAGATTAAATGCTTTTTTAAACAAGACATATAACGCAGAGGACAGAAGTTTTTCCTGGACTATCTTCTTGGAAGGCATGTGTTGCGCTTGCTACTTGTTCTGTGGAGTAATGTGTGTCAGGCAGGGCCACACCAGCGACACAGGATTGAGGAGCCACAGTAGTTCATTAAAAAGACTGGTCAGGGGGCACCTGAGTGGCTCAGTCGGTTAAGCGTCCAACTTCGGCTCAGGTCATGATCTCATGGCTCGTGAGTTCGAGCCCTACATTGGGCTCTGTGCTGACACAGCTCAGAGCTTGGAGCTTGGAGCTTTGAATTCTGTGTCTCTGTCTCTCTCTGCCCCTCCCCTGCTCATATTTTGTTTCTCTAAAATAAATAAACATTAAAAAAAATTAAAAAAAGACTTGTCAGAATATTTCCAGGAAGCAAAATTAGGATACATGTTCATAGTTGTTGCAGTAAGCATTTTCATCTATTTTTACAGACCGTATCTATGAATCCTGAGGGACTCTTCCCCCACCCCAGGGATTCATATGAGGAAGAAGTCAGATACAGGCCACACGACATCAAACAACATTCAGCACATGTCATCCACCAACACTGAGAGGTTACTTGCTATAGTTGGCATGGAGGCCCTGAACAGATACGGCAGATGGTAACAGCAGGGTATGCACCTAGTTCCTCACAGGTGAGCCGTGGAGGGCTGGGTATGGGCAGAAGCAGTGCCATGAAGATTCCCCCAAACAAATGTCTGCAAGGACCGGGCGGATAGCAAATGCTTTATGGCAACGTCAGAAGTCATTAAATAGAAATCAGGTATTTTCTATGGAGACTGCCAATCAGTAAAGATTGGAAGATTCTAAACAGATTACATAAGTGGTAGCAGGATTACTTTTATATTGGAAAAGTATATGTGGAAAGAACACCCGTTTCCTACAGGACTTCAGAGTCCCATCCTTAAAAACACTGCTACTTCTTTGAACGTAGCCATGGCGCTCTTGTCCGCAGGCTGTGGTATGTCCATTCCGCTGCCTTGCGCAGGGCTGGCTCTTAGCACACGCTTGTGGAACCGAACATACTGAAATGAGTAAGCGGTAAGAATAACCAAACTCATTAATTATTAATTTCATGTCAACTAATAGATCATTTTTAAATATTTTAAAATATTTTTTAAAATATTTGAGAGAGAGAGAGAGAAAGAACACACAAGCAGGGGGAGGGGGAGAGACAGGAGAGAGAGTACCAAGCAGGCGCTGTGCTGTCAGCACAGAGCCCGACATGGGGCTCGAACTCATGAACGATGAGATCATGAACCAAGCCAAAATCAAGAGTCAGATGCTTAACTGACTGAGCCATCCAGGCATCCTGTATTTCCCTTTTGCTATGAAAACAGTTACTCTGAATTCTGGGTTTTGGAAAGTGAGTTTAGAAGTCATCTGTTTCAGGACACTTCCCTTTTCTTAACCAAAAATACTACATATTAATGATAAGCATAGACCATTAAATAATGAAAATATGCTTTGATTTCTAAAGATTTATCATTCATACCACAAACGTGACCTTAGTTTAACCCTGGCTCATAATAACCTAAAGACTTCACTTTTACTTTAAATAATGTACAGAGTGTATGTGTGTGCACATACATGCTATTATGGACTGAATGTATGTATCTCCCGCAATTCATATGCTGAAGCTCCAAACCCCAATGTGTTCGTATTTGGAGGTGCGGCTTTTGGGAGGTAAGTAGGTTTACATTAGGTTATGAAGGTGAGACCTTCATGATAGTATTAGTGCCCTTATTATTATTATTATTATTATTATTATTATCATTATCATTATTATTATTTTTGGTTTATTTATTTGGAGAAAGGGACAGGAGAGCATGGGCAGGGAAGGCGCAGAAAGAGAGGGAGACAGCATTCCAAGCAGGCTCCACACAGTCAGCATTGAAGCTCCACGTGGGGCTCAACCCCATGAACCACAAGATCATGACCTGAGATGAAATCAAGAGTCAGACACTCAACTGACAGAGCCACCCAGGCACCCCAGTGCCCTTATTAAAGAGGAAGAGAAACCACAGTTCTCTCTCTCTGCATACACATGTACCCAGGAAAGGCCATGTGAAGAGAGGGAGAAGAAGGCCATCTGTAAGCCAGGTCGATGGCTCTCTACCAGAACCCAACCATACTGGCACTGTGATCTTGGACTTCCAGCTTCCAGAACTGTGAGAAATAAATGTCTGTTGCTTAAGCCACCCAGTCTGTGGTATTTTACTTTGTTATAGCAGCCGGGCTGACTAATACACGTGCTTAAACACAGGAAGGCAAAACTTGCTGAGGATGTTGCCTAGGGAATAAGCTGGCAATCTCTTAAGAGGGCTCAAAGCAAATATGTTTACCACATTCTGGGGCAGTGTTTTTCAGTCTTTTTTTAGCCCAGTCACTCCCACAATTGATAAAAATATAAGTTTTACACCTTACTTAATATCACTTGGAATTAAAAACAAAGTAAGCATCTTGATGGAAAGGAAATGGAAACAGTGGGACAAAGAACCACCACATAGTTTCCCAGTCATCCTCCCCTCCACTTCCCTAGCGGTCATGCAAAATCTCATCTCAGCTTTCCTGGCTTAGAAACCCAATTTCATCAGCACTTTGAAGTAGAGCCATCCCCTGGGGCAGAATCACATCACCAGAGCTCACAATTCTGATGTATAACACCAGAAGGTCAAGTCATTAGTTCACAATGGGCAATGTAAACATGACACAGGCCAAGGGGCTTACACCGGGAACGCCAGTGCATGCTGTTCCTGATGGTAGACCTCCATGACAAGCTCACCCGAAATCAGAAGGTTACAGTGAGCGTGGACTCAGGACAAGATGCACGAGATCAATCAAATATCTACAGGCATCAGGCTGAGCAGGGCTGATGCATCCATTTCCCCAGTCGGATGATCTTGCCAATAAGGCCATACACGGTTGGCCACAGTTCCCTGCATCCTGCCCCATAACACAAACGTCCCTGCCAGTTCCACTGCAATACTCCAAGGTTCTGGCCACAGCTTCTCTGTCCTCTGGACAGTGTTTGGGTGGGCTTTGCCAATTTTTGCCTCTGTGGCTTTTTCTTTTTTTTTTTCTATACTACTTTGGGTGGCCAATTGTTTAGATGTTTTAATACACTTAGGTTACAAAGAAATCTTGCTGTAATACAGCTGTGCTATTACTTATGCTCACTTTGTATATCTTTGTGCAGCATCACAGGCTCATTTTAAAATTTCACTCTCAGAGGGAACTCTCATTTCTGAGTTCCTGGGGGATGCCTTGCCGTGCCGCTCACACATGACAGTGTAGGTTTCTGTGTGTGTACACATGCAATTATCTACACGTACATTCACATACCTCCACAGGTATGCTTTCTGTTACTCATTAGAACTTAACCCTTTGAGTGACAAAGCCATCCCACATGCTCCTATTTTCCCCTTAGTTTTTAACTGAACTGTAGAATAATGTGGTTTTGAACTAAAAGCATTCGGCTTAACTAAGATGGTAAATATCTGAAAATACTGCCTGCTCCTGAGAAAGTGTTCAAAGTGTAAGCTACAACAGACCTCCTTTATTCCAGGGCCAACAGCTTCTATGTACGACAAATGTGTTTCAAACAATGGAAATATTTATATCTAAGATATGTGAATTAAATGAGAAGCCTGACTTAGAAAAAGGACTTGAAAGCCCTTTTAGAAATGTCTATCTGATTTGATCACCCTATAAATGCAGAGTGGAAAGCTTGAGTTATGCTCCCTTGAGAAGATCAATAATACTTAGTACAGAAAAGGCTTTCTATCCAGCTGCTGAAGGAAGAGTTGGCTATGGGTCAAAGGGGATTGCAGCCTTCCCCTTAGCTCTTGTCTCCAATAGACCCGTTGTCATCTCGTGCTACTGTGATGTATTCATTACTGATGGACAACTTGAGTGTATGAAGCTGGCATGTTAGCTCCGAGGCTGGAATTACATTTTCCCACAATATTTTTTTTCCCTCCAATGCTTTTATGCCATAAAAGGCTTTTAAAACCATTTAGTCTGGGCAACTGAGATGACCTTCAGTATCATTTACCTCTTGGTAACACCTAACAGAAATCTATTGGGACGCTATTCCCCAGGAGAATTAACAACAGACAACAATACTAAGTTTGTCTGCTTTCCAAGTAGCTCCAGCCCAGGGCTCCTCCATGAAGCGGCACTTGCTGAGCTGCTTCCCAATGGCAGTGTCACTGGGGAGGGCAAAGGACGGACCCTCCTGGGTGGCTGAACTCTGTCTGCAGCTCTCACACCAACAGGTAGTGACTGACGTACTTAGGCACCAGAGAAGTGTGAGTTCATTTCACACCAGAACATAGTTTATTCCTAGCAGCGGTCACTGCAATGAGCAGAGTTTCCCTTTCTTAGAAATATATGCATGTATTAAATGGCTGAAATCTCACCCAGAGGTTTAAAAAGGAGGCACATGAAAGAAAACCCCCACGACTGTGGTTGTCTCCCTGGAGGAGAACTACTACAGAAGGTACTCTGACAGCCCTAGCGCTCAGCGGCTAGACTGGGCCCCTCTCCATTCTCCTAGAAGAACGGGGTCTTCTCAACCCAGCCTTTTACCCAGTCCTCATTCTTCGTAGGAAAAAAAAAATCACCATGTCCCTCATTCTCATTCCTCCATCCTTTATTACAGCCAAGTTTGTAGCTTTGGTATGGATCTTGTTATTCTGTGCACTTGGACCTGCCTTGTTCATTTAGTTATAGTGCCCTGTGGACTCCAGGATTCTAGGACGTTTATTGGAAGCAAACATGGATTGAACACCTGTGTTGTGCAGGGTGCTTGTTTTCCAGCTTAACAGAAACCGGTGTGGAAAGATTCTTTCCCAAGAAACTATAAATTGTGATACTAAGAAATTTAAAGCATTGATTTTGATCCCTTCATCTAGAAATCTGTTGCCCCTCAATCACTAGGGAGCTGTAGGTTCTAAAACAATGAAGAAACATATATAAAAAAGAGGCGAGCATTATAGAAAGGGATAGAAACAATCTACTAGGAAACCACTAAAAGGGACTTAAATATTTAAACCTACTGCAAATATTTGTATATTGCTATTTTAAGACATTTGAGAGATGATCTGGATTGATTTTTTTGAGGTTATTTTAATTTCTTCTACTATGACCTGGAATTTCCTCTTAATCTGTGCAAATTAACCTGTTTTTAAGTGATTTACTTCCTTACCTAACCACAGTCCTTTGAACTTTAGTTCAAGTATATTAAAAAAATTAGTCACAGTAGTTACTAGCTCATTTCTTTACTACTGCTAATGGTATTGTTATATGTGCCTCTGATTTTGGAGTATTTGTTACAACATCTGCAGTGGTCACTAACACACTAACACCGTTTCTTAGAATCAGATGCTTCTTTTAGATTCCCATTTCATTTACTGCTGTCAGCTCCAAGTTTGTGGCCTAGGAGTCGGAGGCAGGAAGGGAGAGACACTGGGCAACAAGCCAAATCTCCAGCACTAACACTCAGACTTCAAATACTTAGGACTTTTTGTACCTACTTGTTTTGTAGTACTGCTGGTATTCACGAGGCATAGACCTTTAAGGAGGAAAAAAAAAAAAAAAAAAAAGGAAACCAGAGGCAATACCCCTACCTCTCCCATCACTGGACAACAGTCTCACCTGGTTGGTAGAAGTCCGGCGACAGCTCCCTAGCCACAGCTCTTGCGATGTCACACTCCTGGCGGGCAGCCTGAGCTGCCTGGTCAGCGGCGTCAGCTTTCGCTCGTGCGTGTGCGGTCCTACACGGAGCACAAAGGGCGAGTCAGCAAGGGCGGCACCTTGTTAATCACACACGGACATGCAAGCTGTCTGCGGTCTGGGGAGGAAAATGCTGTGATCGTGGTCACACGCCTCCAACTGCAAGTTTTATGGTCATATTGTGAGAGATCAATGACGACGACATGGATGAAACCACCCGTATATTGCCTCAGTCCTTTCAAGGGAAATGAAAAGGGTGAGCAAGTTCTGTGCAGCTTGATGCAAAGCCTGGTTTTCAAAACACGGGATCAAATCTCCTGCTGACTCCTGCTGACTGATCAAATCTCCCCTGCTCCAAACCATGGAGAGTAGAGTTAGAGCTTATGAATATATAGTGTTCGTGAATTTAATTTCCTATGGTAGAATCAAAATAAGAATTTGATCGACAAGGGTCTGCCCGATAGCATGCTGGAAAAGTAATTCTGGAAAAAAGTAGTAAAACTCTTTATTTGTGGCACTGATTACCGTGGTATAAATACTCCCTCCTTGACCAACTGAAGCGACCAATGTGATGTCACTGAATGTGTAGCTGGGGAGACACGCACACAATGGGCTCTCACCAGCCTGTAGAAGCAGAGCACAGAGTGTGCTCTTAGGAATGTGCTCTGGAGGTTCTAAGGAGCCCATTTAACTTTATGTATGTTTTTGTGTGAAACAAGGAGACAGAGTTGGGGAGGAAGAAACAGATGTCTTTCAATCTTCTACCTGCCCCTTGGCCCATCCTCAACTGACAAAACCTCTTCTCTTTCCAGAGGACTAGGGTGAGGGAGAAGGCAGCTGGGTAGAGAATGGCGGGGGTGGGGTGGGGTGGGGTGGGGTTCTTATGGCAAGGCAGGAGAACTGATGTCCACCTGCCCAAGCAGAGAGGATTTACAGGGCAAGACGGGGAGCTCTGGGTCATCTCCTTCCAAAGAAGATCTTGTCCAGTTAGTATTTAGATGATAGTCATGGGCATCTATTTCTTAGAATTCTGTTAACCTTCCATCCTATTTTACTAGCACCAGGCAGGGCTGTAGATAACTACTAGTAAAAGCTAAATGAAAGTCTGAAAGAGGTGCTTGCGCTTATTTCAGAAACAGCAGGAGACGAAAAGTTGGGAAATAGCATTGTGCCCTAGCAGTTCTTAGTGGGGAAAACGCAGGTGGCAGCTGGTGCAGGCCAGCTGGGACTAGCTGCAGGAAGGACGTGGGGAAGATGGGGTCTGACCTGAGACGGGGGTGGGGGCTCACTGGCAGGAGGTCCCGTTCTCAAATTCTCCAACTACCTCCTCTCATTCTGTGTCCTCAGGGGACCCCTCACTCCTCCGCAGGACTTAGCGAAGCTTGGAGGCTGGCTGTACTAGGATGTAAGCTTCCCAAAGACTGGGATTTTACATTTCTGGTTCTCTGCTAGATTCTCAATGTGTACAACACTGCCTAGCACACAGGGTTTATTGGGGGCTCATTTTATGAATAAAGGATTGAATGATGCTTCCGTAGGAACATCTGGGTAGTTGCTTAAAAATGGGGCGCCTGGGTGGCTTGGTCGGTTAAGCGTCCGACTTCGGCTCAGGTCACGATCTCGCGGTCGGTGGGTTCGAGCCCTGCGTCGGGCTCTGTGCTGACAGCTCAGAGCCTGGAGCCTGTTTCCGATTCTGTGTCTCCCTCTCTCTGTGACCCTCCCCCGTTCATGCTCTGTCTCTCTCTGTCTCAAAAATAAATAAACATTAAAAAAAAATTAAAAAAAAAAAAAATGAACAGATTGACACAACCATAAAGCCAGTAAGAAGATCAGTGGTGGCCAAGGCTTCAGGGCAAAAGTGGGGGAGGAATGAAGAGGTGGAACACAGGAGAAACTGAGGGCAATGAAACTACTCTGTATGACATGTGACATTATGCATGTGTCAAAACCCACTAAAGAAGAGTGCGCTCTAACGTCAACTATGGACTTTAGATAATATTAATATGTCAATACTGGTTCAACTGTACCAAATGTACTTCTCCTGCAAGATGTTAATAATAGGGGAAACTGTGGGTGTGGGGAGAGGAGGTATATATACATGGGAACGAACTCCATGCTTTCTGCTCAATTTTTCTATAAATTTAAAACTGCTCTAAAAAATAAAATTCACTAATTAAAAATGAATGGATCAACTTCCAATCATCAAAATTGTTATTTCTGAATCACAGAGGACATTTTAGGTTATAAGGGACCATGAAATGGAAACAAAATTAACAGTTAGTCCCTGTGTTGAGTCTGAGAATCAATGGATGCTCTGTGTTATGTTCTTTCAGTTTCTCAGAATCCCCAACCCTTTTTCTCAGAATTATTTTCCATTTTATCTATTCTTAGATAGAGCCTAACTATGTCTAGGCATCATAATTAATGAAGCCAGAAGAGTACAGTTATGCTGCCTTATAATAAAATCTGCTAGCCCTTCAATGATAAATTTGTAAACCTAAGTACAAACAGTTTATTCTGATCCTATCACAATGCACCACCATAAAATGGTACCATTTATCTCCACCACTTTTTACAATATGCTAAGCTGGAGAATAAACAGATATAGCTTAACCTTTCTACAAATATATTTTGGAAGTACAGTGTCAGTAAAGCCGTGACCCTTTACTTTTTTACTTGCTCCTTCCTGTAAGCCCAAACAGGGAGGGGAACCTTTCCATCTAGTGCCCCACCCTGCATCAAGGCTCCTGCACAGCCAGCAAGATGAGTCAAAACCACATTCAAAACCTAAACGAGAGGCCTGCGTGAGTGCTTTTGGTAGCCCTGGACCCAAAGACAGGAGGCAGAAAAGGAACCCATCTGCGTTTGCTGTCACCACCAGCTTGGGGTGGCCAGGCCACTGACAGGTCTAGATATTAGCCCGGGGAAAAATCCGGGCTTAACTCTGGCTCATGTTAGTGAATTCATGTGTTCAAATCCCAGGCTCAGTTCCAGAGCCACACACAACCCCTTTATTCAGCCAAGTGGTAAGACATGCCATTGTTCATGGGTTGGGGGCGTGGGGGGTTTAGGCAAGTCAGTCTGGGGAGGTCAGCTGAAACAATGCAAAGTGGACGCTTTGCTGCTGTAGCTGGTCACGTGGAAAACACACACACACACACACACACACACACACACACACACACACACACACACACACAAGGAGCACACATGCCCAGTAAGTCTTTCACATATTCAAACACTGCTGATATCTGTAAGTGGTCAGACCCTTACCAATCTCAAAACACCATGATCACATACACTCGCTCCCATAAAATGCAGTGAAAAGTAAGTAGAAAGCAACTTCTTTCAGTTGGGCATCAGCTGTCGACTTTCTGTTAGGGCCATAATTTTACAAATAGACCCATAGTTTTAGCTTGTAGAGAGTTACTATGTATGGGTGAAGAGGCAAAGGGACCTGAGAGGCTGGCTAAGCTCACACAAGCAGCTGGGTGATGTCCCCCCGGACATAAGCCCCACAAAGGTCATGTGTGAAAAGCCAAAATGGTAAATGTGAAATTTCTGGATGTGAGGCATCCCCTGTATACAGGTACTTAATCTCAACCTATTTTTCCAATCAGTAATTTGATGATGAATATCGGAGTTTCTTTCTTTAATGAAATAGTTTTTTCACAAACTCTCAAGTCACCGTGCTCAGAACAAAACAGTCCCGCTTTCCTGATTTTTCTTAAACCTAGTAATGCTTTTACACACACACAAAAGTCTATCGACAGTATATTAAACACGCCTGGCATATACTCACTCCTGCTAAGGTAACATGCTGACCGCTTAGATGTCTGTCCCAACTTTTAACTTCAACCTTTCACTCATCCACTCGCTGACACGGCTGATGAAGATTTTAATTTAGAATGGATAAACTGTATACCACATTTACAAATTTTGTTCTTTCTGCTTTTTATATATTATCTCCCCACAGTAACTGCTTTTTTAAAAATGTGGATTTTGAGGTCTTTTAAAATCTGTTATATTAAATCAAAGTCAGCTCACTGATAGGATTTAAAATTTGATGGCAGAGCCTATGATCTACTTGGTTCAGGGGTCATACGTGTGATTTGCCTTGATGTCCCAACATTTAAAGAAGATTATTAGGAAAACTTTAAAATGAGAGCAACTGTGCATTAAGAATCCAAATCTCAGGTGATGGCAACCCCATTCTTCCAGTTCCTGAAGCCTACACCCTTGGAGTCACCCCTGAGGCCTCCCTTTCGGTCACACGCCACAGCCACAGTCGGCAAATCCAGCTGGAACTGCCTCCAAAACACATCCTCAATCCAGCCGGTTCTTGTTTGCATCCCTGCGCCTGGTCTGGTCACAGCCACCGTCTTCCACTGGGGCTACCACAGAGGCAGAACAGACCCTGCTTCTATCTTTACAGCCGACCATCCTATTTCCCTTCTGGTTCTCTTGGAAATGCCTGATAAGAGCTAAAACTCTTTCCTGGGTTAAGACATCATGGTAAGAAAATGCAATAGATATGACCTGTTAGCCTTCCTTTTGGACTGTGACCTTATTCATTTACAAGAGACCCAGATTTGTGAAAGCCAATCATCTTGTGTATACAATTTAGTCCTTTTTAAGAAGAAATCAGTCTGTTAAGGAATACTCCTGACAGGAACAACAGTGAGGTGACTACACAGACCTCGGCTTAAAAATGAGGCATGATTTCTGAGTTATTGCACCCGGAAGAAACTCTTCTTTCAATCTTGATTTGATTCTCTGATAAGACCAGCCTGGCAAGGCTTAGCATATACTCCCTCCTGCTAAGGTGCAGGCGGGCCCCTTAGATGCCTGTCTCAACTTATTTTTTTTTAATGTTTATTTTTTTGAAACAGAGAGAGAGAGACAGAGTGTGAGTGGGGCAGAGAGAGGGAGACACAAAATCCGAAGCAGGCTCCAGGCTCTGAGCTGTCAGCACAGAGAGCGATGAGGGGCTCAAACTCACAAACCACGAGATCATGACCTGAGCGGAAGTCCCAATGCTTCTTTTCCTAAAAGTGATAGCAAGTGATTGAGACATAAAATGTAAACGAAGGAGCATGATATTCCCATTGAAGTTTGGTATTTGATCTTTCAAGGGCTCAAACTTTCTCAGAGGTGTGATAACACTGGCTTTGAAAGCATTATTAGCCAGAGACTACACTGAGGCAAGTCTAGGCCACAGATGATTCTTGTCCCAGAGATCAAAAGTCAAACCACACCTCCTTAGCTATCATAGAAATCCCTTCATAGAATCATAATTCATATCATACTTTTGGCTTTTTATCAAAGGGAGGGAGGAAGAAAGAACCAAGATCCATATGAAGAATGTTTACATAACTTTTGTAAAATGTTGTCCATTATGTGTGACACCATTATGTTTATACAGACCTTGGTGACACATTCCTCTTACAGTTTAGTCCCAGGGGAAAAAAAAAAGGTCTCTGATGATAAATTTGTGCACCTCCTTGTATCATACGATGAGAACTACATAATCTATCATTTCTGTTTTTGTTAAGGCTACGAGGAATCTTGGGAGTAAAACTATCCTCAATCTATGTGTATGGTTATCTTCTCTAGCTACATGGCTTTAACATTCCCCAATGTCAGAATGCTACTATGAATGTGAACCATAATGTCCTGCAAATCCTTTTTTGGAAACTGGCAGGATATTGGAAAAAAAAAAATCACCAGATCAATAAGCTCTTGTTATACTAAGTTTTGTGAACTCTAACCCCTCACTGTGTGTTAAAGCTGAGGAACACACATCATAACTTACGGACGAGCAGAACCTACTATTCAACTTCCTTTATAGGATTTTCTTCTATATTCAGAACACTTTCAAGCTTGAAAAACAAATCTTCATTCTTATGTATATTACAGATTTTATTCTCTAACATTTGATCAAACTTAATAAGCTTAAAGGCTGTATTCTCTGGACAGGCCAGGTCAAAAGCACATCTATAATCCTCAACTGAAAGAGGCCAAATAAATAACTGGCTATCTTCTACTTTATTCTGAATTTTATACAACTTACCTAAAAGTCACCTCCCTATGTATTTTATGCACTGAGAAAAATCTGATGAAAAAACAAATTTAAGGTATGTTTTATTCTTTAAATAATTTTTACAAAAAGTCCTTTTTATTTTTTTTTTATTTTTAAATTTTTTTTTTCAACGTTTATTCATTTTTGGGACAGAGAGAGACAGAGCATGAACGGGGGAGGGGCAGAGAGAGAAGGAGACACAGAATCGGAAACAGGCTCCAGGCTCCGAGCCATCAGCCCAGAGCCTGACGCGGGGCTCGAACTCACAGACCGCGAGATCGTGACCTGGCTGAAGTCGGACGCTTAACCGACTGCGCCACCCAGGCGCCCCCAAAAAGTCCTTTTTAATGAAGGTCATTCTAAAGTTTAAAAACTAGCACAAAATAAGCACTAAATAAGATTACAACTTCTCTTTAAAATATAATCACTGGTAACTCACCGAGTGGGAGAAAAAATTTGCTGACCATTTATCTGATCATGGGTTAATATCCAGAATAATATGTAAGAACTCCTTCAACTCAGTAACAAAAAAGGCCAACTAAAAAAAGGGCAAGGGACTTGAATAGACGTTTCTGCAAAGAAGATATACAAATAGCATGGGAGGATGCTCACCATTGCTAGTCATAACAGAAATGCATGTGAAAATCACAATGAGATACTACCTCACACTCATTAGGATGGCTACTGTAAAAAAACAAAAAGAAGAGAAAACAACAAGTGCTGGTGAGAATGCTAAGAAATTTGGAAGCTCGTGCACTGCTGGAGGGAGCGTAAGATGGCACAGCTGTTATACAGAATAGTATGGAGGATCCTCAAAAAATTAAAAATAGATTTACCGTATGATGCACCAATTCTGCTTTTGGGTGTCTGGCCAGAAGTGACAGCAGGGTCTCAAAGAGATATCTGTACACCCATTTTCTTAGCAGCACTATTCATTCACAATGGCCAAACGGTAGAAACAACCCAAGTGCCCATTAGTGAATGAATCAATAAACAAAACATGGCGTATACATACACAGAATATTCAACATTAAAAAAGAAGGGAATTCTGACACATGCTATAAAACACAGACGGACCTTGAGGACATTACACTAAGTGAAGCAAGTCAGTCATAAAAGGACACACATCCAATGATTTCATTCATATGAGGTCCCCAGAGAAGTCAAGTTCATAGGGACAGAAAGACGTGTGGTTGCCAGGGGGCTAAATCAAGGGGAACAAGGAGCTATCATTCACCAGGTATAGGTTTTAGTTTTGCAAGATAAAAAAGTTCTCAAGATGGGTTCCATAATAGTGTGAATGTACTAAACACTATTGAACTGCACACTTAAAAATGGTTAGGACTGTAGATTTTATGTTGTGTATATTTTACAATTAAAAATTTTAATTTTTTTTTTTTCAACGTTTTTTATTTATTTTTGGGACAGAGAGAGACAGAGCATGAACGGGGGAGGGGCAGAGAGAGAGGGAGACACAGAATCGGAAACAGGCTCCAGGCTCTGAGCCATCAGCCCAGAGCCTGACGCGGGGCTCGAACTCACGGACCGTGAGATCGTGACCTGGCTGAAGTCGGACGCTTAACCGACTGCGCCACCCAGGCGCCCCTTACAATTAAAAATTTTAAAAAAATCACCCGATATACAAGTATTTATAGAGCATCCTAGGTGTGCTGGGAGAAGTGAGGAGAAAAGACCAAAGGTTAGGCTCTCAGATAAGAAGCCACTGCACTAGTCCAAGCCAGGGCATGCTAAGTATCTAGTGAGGGCAAGAGCTGGAAGGAATAATCCATGGACGTTTTAAGGGAAGGACTATCAGAAGTCTGAAACATGAGGGCAGCCTCTGTGTTAGGCCAGCTCTTAATAAAAATCCTGGAACAGAGGCTGAATACTGGTGGAATGGTAAATGGGTAAGGAGAGAAACACAGAAGATAACCCCAAAATACTGTATCTCACTCGGTATCCAGATGAATGGCTTACTTACTACAGATAGAAATGGTGCTGAAACAAGCACATTTAGAATCTGAGTAAGGGTTGATGGTGCTGGGGAAAGGGGAGGGCATAGGAGAGGCTGCTGAACTTGATAAGAACCTTTGAGAGGGTAGTACTAACAAGCAGTCCCACTGCAGAAGCCAGTTGGATGGGGGGCTGGTGAGGAAATGGGCAGAGGAAGTGGAGGAAGCAGGTGTGGGCCACATGCTGGAGACCTTTGACACAGAAAGGCAGGAGGAAATGTGGACAGTAACCAGAAGGATTAGCTGGGCCAAGGGAAAAGACGTTTTACTCTTAAGAAAATGAAAACTGATCTTATCATGAGGTGGGAAGAAAGATGCCCAGACAACAGCAGAAAATGAAGAATCTTTGAGGTGACAATTGCTGGAGACAGGTCCTGGATGAGGCAAAAGAAAGCAAACAGGAAAAAAATATAAGAACAGTGATGGATCCATCCAATGTTTTAAGGTTATCTGAAAGATCCTTTGAAAGCCTGCGAGAGCTCGAGAATGCAGTGGGCTTTGAAACCAGACAGGCCTGGGTTTAAACTCCAGGTTATCACATACTGTATTCCTTTCTCCTCAATTCCTTATGTATAAAATGGGGGAGGATATTACCTTGTAGAGTTGTTCTGGATCACAATTGATTGATATGAAATACTTAGTCCTAACTTAGGGTATGGAATCAATAAATGGCCATTATTAGTCTTCTGCTAAAATTTAGGGCCAGTGGGAAGAATCTGAGGGGTCAAAAAGGTGAAGATTTGGAATCAGAACTGTACAAAAGTTCTAGGGAATGGAAACAAGGAGTACTGGAATTGCTGAACAGGACCAGGAGGACCTTACTTCAGGTCTCCATGATTCCATCACATCTTCCTCTTGAAAGGCTCTCTCTTCTGGGAGAAGCATAGAAAGTGGAAGATGGCCTTGATGCAGGGTAGATGCATCAATGAGGAGGACAGAGACAGAACCTTAGGTAGGGAGACAGGGCACATAGCCAATGGTGGACTGTGGACCAGGGGAAACAGCAAGGGTTAAATAAGGACCAAGAGAAAAATGTAAAGGCAATCTGGTAATTGCGAAGTCCTATCAATGCAGACTATTATTATAGTTTTAGGTGCTTTTTAATTGATCAAAGTAAGGCTTCTGTCTTTCCTATGGCAGATTCATAGAAACTGCTTATTCTGAGACTGAATCTGATATACTATAAGTTCAAATAATCAGCCAGGAGGCTCTTAGTAACAAAAGATGGGTCAAATTATTTGAAAATGGATGCACGTTCAATAAAATGACACTAGACATCATAACTTTATTTTCTATTCAGCACTGTAACAGAAACATCTGGATGTGTCTGGTAAGAACTTTGCAACCCTCAGAACAGAGAAGACCTGGGTAATAAGAACTGGCAAGTCAGGGGCACCTGGGTGGCTCAGACAGGTGGGCTTCCGATTCTTGATCTTGGCTCAGGTCATGATCTCATGGTTTGTGGGTTCGAGCCCCCACACCGGGCTCTGTGCTGACAGCATGAGCCTGCTTGGGATTCCCCCCACCCTCTCTCTCTCCCTCCCTCTTTGTCCCTCCCCTGCTTATGTGTGCTTTCTCTCTCTCAAAAGTTAATTTAAAAAAAAAAAAAAAGAATTGGCATGTCAATGCTATTTTTATTTCTTCATCAGTGTTGTTATACTTCTTATCCTTTACCAGGGGTCCATTATGGCTACAAATTAAAGTCCAGTATGACTAAGAAGTAGAGCAACTTAAGACTACCCAGCGATCAAGACACATGATAGCAGCCAATGGCGTTCAGCTGAGTGACAGGCTGACAGGGTGACTGGCTCACAGGTGGACCTAATCTCCACCTTCCTGCCACCAGTACCCATTAAATGTACACCCTGGTGCTCAAGCTATTCCATTTGGTAAATATTTCTACATTAGGAAAAATTAAGAGAACAGCATTCACTCATAAAAATCACGTAAAACCCTCAGAATTCCTCCCTGAACTCATAGTTGAAACACATTCTCTTAGGTAATAAGATACCCGTTTTCTATCTCAGATGACCTAAAATGGCTCTCTAAATATCCCAAATCTACCAGTTTCCACTTCACTTTGTTCTATTTAGATATGCTTTGACGGTGAACAACAAGGAACCTATCCCTCTGTTGAACATTAGATGTGGAACAGTATTAGCAAAAGCTGACTTGGGACTGGCCGTGCAAAACCATCCTGCATCTTGAGCTCTGTCATGCTAAATGTGCATGTTTTGAAGGTGTAGAATTTATAAGACTTCTTTGACAGGGATGCCGAAACAGAAGGGATAAACAGTGGACCCTTGAACAATATAGGGGTGAGCGGCACCAACTCCCTGCATGGTCAAAAATCCACGGGCAACTTTCGACGCTCCCAAAACTTAACTACTAACTGCCGACTGTTGAGCAGAAGCTTTACTGATCACGTAAACAGTCCATCGACATGTATTTTTAAAATATGTATTAATATTCTTACAATCAAGGACATCTGAGAAAAGAAAATGGTATTAAGAACATAGTAAGAGAAAATATATTTGCAGTGTATTGTACCAAAAAAAAAAAAATCCATGTCTAAGTTCAAGGGTCAGCTGTAGTTATTCTCTCAGCAAACTAGTTTTAGTCACTTCATGTTTCCTTGTAGAAACTGTAATTCAGGTAACCCAGTTATTTCATGACTAGTTTGTGACAAGGAATGACTCAACAGTTCGACTAAGAATCCTTGACTATGTTTACTTTAAATCTTCAGTCTTTTGCTGCAACAGGTACTGGGGACAATATAAAAAGCATACAGGATTTGCTCTGATTTATGTTAATCTTATGGTTTTGATGAAGTGACTCTCGAAAGTTCTGCTTTACCAGACAGATGAAAAAACGCACTTAGAACTGGAAGGGCCTCTGAGAGCCCACACGGTCCCCAGTGGGATGAAAGGGCAGAACCGGTCTTTGAAACTTCAGGGCAAAGTGGGGTGACTATGTTGTGAAATGATTTCTGTATTATTATCCTCTGGATTTTGCTTTAGCAAACATTGTATTTAATTTCATTTTCCGGTAATAAACTTCTTTCT
The DNA here is from genome assembly GCF_007474595.2 of Lynx canadensis. Lineage (NCBI taxonomy): Eukaryota > Metazoa > Chordata > Mammalia > Carnivora > Felidae > Lynx > Lynx canadensis. The sequence continues at coordinate 59,607,226 of NC_044320.2, read as the reverse complement.
GCTATAAAAATTCATTCATACCCATTGTTCTTATATTCATGCCTTTCTCTGTTGCCCTCATTTCTCTATCCAATGCTTTAAAATTAACAGACTTATGACTCCCATTGAAAAATGCAAATTTTGAGCTTTCTTCTTTAAATATTTTTAAAAAATCAGTCTTGGCTGACTTTCAAATGAAAATAACACAGCTTAGAAAACATCTCACTATAGACTATAGGAAAGATTCGGTTTTCATCAAGGGTATTCTTTAGCAGGAACATTTTTAGGTGGTGTTAAAAATACTACAGATTCATCCAACTCATAGTTGCCTTTCCCCATATCACCAAATCAGTAATTAACGCCTCCGACTTTAAAAGGAGATATCAGAAGATCATCCAGTTCTTCCGGAATTCTTAAAAAGTTTTCTTCTTCATCTCCATGAGAATCTCAAAAAATTTCTGTTGTAATTTTACCTGTATTCAGTATTTGCTGTGTTAAACTGAGAACAGCAATTTTTCATCCCAGTATTCAATAGATAAAATAATGGCCTACCCTGGGACACAGAAAAATGGAAACAGAAAACAGATATATAAACCAGGGTAACTGGTTTTCTGTGCTGCATCTTTCAGTAAAAGTAACAATACGATTTGGGGGGCAGAGGCAGTCTTGAAGATGAATATATGTATATTGAGATAAAAATGTATATTTCATTAGCGATGGTGGTAGAAACACAAGGCAGAATTCAAAGGAAGTAAAAAAAAATCATGTTATATTCTGGCTCAAATAATAATAATCTTTTCCTTCTGATCCCAATAGACTATGAGTGATCTGCTCCAATACTACATTTTTACGGTGCTTATGCTACTTGGAATATTCCTGTTGTTGTCTGCCTGTTGTCTGCCTGGGTTTCTACTCTAGACACATACTGATGAACTTTTAACCTTTAATTTTCTTCTCTGTGGGATTGACACAGGGACCTGGGATGCCATGCCTGTCAGCAGCATGGATGGGCCCCTGCTGCAGGCCCCAGGGAATGCAGGGGCTGTCTTCCGGGACTCCATTCCTTAGGAGACAGATGCATTAACCCAAATGGAGCTACTTCTCACCAATCCGAGATTCAGATCTAGTCCAAAGAATATCAGGAAGAATTCCAGGCATAGAAGGAATACTGCACATCCCAAGAATGGGGGGAATTTAGGATGTGATCTGCATTAAAGTAAGGATTCCCTCTGAGGCCCCAAATTAAAAATCTACTAATTGCTATCTTATGACTGGGGGAAAGTCAGACTGAACTCTGGAGGGACAGGAAGAATTACCTGGCAAACTCCAAAGCCTACTCTTCCCCCGGCAGAGAGATCCAGGGTCTTACCTGCCGCTTCACTGCTTTCTGACAGATGCTTTAGAGGTCTGCAGGTTTACCTCAGAGCATTGGGCTATAACTTTCCAAGTTGGATTTCCTGATTGTGCTAACTTCTAGCCACAGCAAGAGTACTGGAAATAGTGTTTCCTTCCTTTTCAATACAATCACGGTATCTACTGAAATGACAACAGTCTTGGGGACAATAGGACATGCTCTTGCCTTAGGGCTGCTCTGCCCTATCTGAGGTAGGAATGTGAAAAATCCCCTTGCACTTAAGGCAGAGAACCGGGTAGCATGAGAGGCTTTGTACGATTCTGGTAGAAACCTGTAAAATGTATTTATAATTCTGGACCCAAATAATGTCACAATGGGCACAATGGAGTATTACACTTCATGGTCTTCATTTTGTTCTAGAATGAAATGGGCGCCCTTGGGTCCATCAGATACCCTGAAAACATGAAGGACATCAAAGAAAGGAGATGCCTTTGAGAGTCAATCATAATGCATAAAACACACCCGTCCTGAAGAGACCTCATTCTTCTAGAGGATGTGTGGACTCCGCTGCCCTAGAGACAGGGCTTCTTACAGGGAGGAATTAGAATGACCTGAAAAATAGCATTTGTTCCCAGAGTAAGAAGAGGAGTTCCACAGAGTGAGAAGAAGCTCTTTCCATCCACGACAAGGAGGAGACAGCACACAAAAGACCAAGGCTGGGGAGCAGCCTTAGCTGGAATCTACGCTCTTAGGAGCTCCTACATAATGTTCAGAATGTCCCGCTGTTCCTTGTCTTCCTACTGATGCTTCTCCGGGTTTCAGACCTTGGATTTGGCTTCCTAAAATAATCACCCCTGGCTGGTCTCTCCTGACATCTCTCCATGGCGATGCAAATCCTCACTTCATGATCAACTCCTAATGTCTCCTACCTCAAACACAGCCTCCAGGTACTTAATTATTACAAATGTCTAGAAAGACTTTCAAATTAGCTGCCAATCCAGGCACATATACTTCTACTTAATTCTAAATATCATGCTCACTTTTCTTTCCCTACTTAACTACATTTATATTGTACACATCACCATACTGCTCTGACCCCACTGCAATTCCAACAATGCTGGTGGTGAAATTAAAGCTTCTTTTCCCTTAAATCTCTCTCTGGCAGATGATCACTGTTGGCAACAGTCAGTTGTAAATATGAAATTTCTCTGCAATGTTTTTCTGAGACATCACAGCAATAGCAGCTCACACGAATGATCTTGCATGGCAAAATGAAATGAGAAAGGTTCTGATGCTGGTCTGAGAAAGAGGCCTCTGTCGTATCATGAGCTCTGAGACACTATATATATAGTAAGTTAGCACAAGGGATGTATTTTAATATGATAAATAACTTCATGGAATTTATGTTAACATTTCTTTTCCATAGTGCTGGCATAATCCTAGTAAACAGCTTACCTATCACCTTAGTTCTACAAATCTGAAATTAATTTTTAAAGCAAATCTTTTTTATTCTAGATATAACAGAAAGACCCAGGATTATGATTTTTTTAAACCTGCTTTGTAATCTTAAAAGTAACTATCAGTTGCAACTATTAGCTATCAATTTATTTTTTTTTAATATTTATTTATTTTTGAGGAAGGGAGAGACAAAGAGTGTGAGCAGGGGGATGGGCAGAGAGAGAGAAAGAGACACAGAATCCGAAGCAGGCTCCAGGCTCTGAGCTGTCGGCACAGAGTCCGATGTGGGGCTCAACCTCCTGGACTGAGAGATCATGACCTAAGCCAAAGTCGTATGCTTAACCGACTGAGCCACCCAGGTACCCCTCAGCTTTCAATTTAAATGCTGTAAGACCATGAATCTCTTCTATCATTAAACACTTCCAAAGTAGTACTAAATGTTTACTTGGTAGGTTTAATCAGACAGTGAGTTTTAGGGGAAGAATACACAAATATATGTACATATATAATATACACACATTTTAATATGTGGACGTTATATTTGATTGAAATATATCTCTGTACCAACAAATATTGACCACTATTATGAGTGTCTGAAAGTTTTTTGTTTGTTCTCATCTGGGGCAAATATTTCACTGTACTTATAGTCCTCTAATAAAGTGTTTTTTGGTTTAGTGAATCCCAGGGAACGTGACAGAGTTGGAAGTAAGGAAAACTGAAACCAACCGAAGAAATAATTTTAGGAATAAATAATTTAACCAAAATACTAGCTAAAACTCTTGTGCTGACCACTAACACTGCCCGGGCAACTAGTTAAATCAGGGCTGCTTGCATTTTTATTTATTTTTATGGTATTTTTTTTAGGGCTGCTTATATTTTTAAATTATAATGTCATTATGTACAGCACCAGGCTCCTTTGTCAAAATGAGGCTTTGGCACAGGGTTATGATGTAATTCAATTCACCGGTTAAAACATCTCCTATGCCTGGAAAACCTAATTGCAATAGTATTGTTCTTGACTCATGATAAGAAATCATTAAACTGGAATTCAGGAACCAGATTCTAATTTAAAATTAATAATACAGCACATTTTAATCTGTTTCTGAGATACCCGTAGAAGCTTCTGAGTGTTTTGACCAGTTTTCTCTTTTATGCTCTGGGAATGTACACTGACCTGAAATTTAAGTTACAAAGCAGGATCCCGGGGTGTCCTATTTGCTGTTGTTATTCAAGCATGTACAATCCATCTCAAAAGCCCATTTTCCCTGTCCCTTAGCCATCTCTTGGCAAAGAGCCCCACTGCCTGCCATTTGCCACTTGTTCTGGGCTATTTTAATTCTGGACAAGTTGTGGTAGTAGGCTATATTTAAGTTGGCCTGCTCTGTGAAGAAACACGGCAAATGCACGTGGCACCTTTTCCCTTTTTGACATAATCCAATTGCGCTTTGGCTTTGCGTTCAGCTGCGTGAGATTCTGCATCATCGACATTGGCTTGGTCCCACTGTCCACCTTCCAGGTGCCTACTATCCATTAGGTGGGGCGGGGGGCTATTCCCCGGGAGCGATGAGCCATGGCAGGGACCCGTGCAGTAGTCACCAAAAACTTACAGGGTAAACTGAGAAACACAAATAATGAAAGGAAAAGTAAAAACACCTCCAGCTCTTGGCTAAGTGCTACTGGCACATTTGCAGAATAATTTTTCAAAGACCAACTTCCAGATACGAATGTTGAATTTTGTAAAATATGACGCATCTATTGGGAGAGCCTTAAGAGAAATTACATGCACCTAGAAAGCCAGCTTTCTCATTTCTGAGCTTTTAGAAGTGGACATTCTAAGAAACACTTGGTTCTAACCTGCCCCTCCTGAGGGGTCCCCACCCTTCTTCAGTGCTAACACTTGATATACAGAAGTGTAAGTTTTTACTTGCAGTTATGCTGTTCCTTCAGAGAAGAAAAACAGGTCTGAAATGCACCCTGATCATTAAAAGTTAAATACCATGTAAAAAACACCTTTCTAGAGAACTCCCCTGAGGTCCTCGTAAGCTTTGGAAGTTCAAAGCTAGCCTAAAGGCAGGATCTGTGATGAAGAACCAGAAGACGCTTAACTTTTAAGGAAATATTTTACAAGTCTGGGAACTTTTGCCTCTAGACCTTGATGTACAAATGCTGGTACTAACATACTTGTTTTGCTGGCAGTGGGATTAAAATGCAGACTAGTTACATGACCCTATTCATTTAGCCAGCCTAGACAGCTGAAGTATACAAAAACCAGATTCCTGCCTATTTACTTGAGAGATCCTTACTCTGACTGCTCGGACTCTCAAAAATGATCAATTTACTGACTTACTGTCAGCCAAGATTCTACTTGATTTTTTTTGCCGCATAAACTTTACGGCCCAAGTAGGGAGTAAAGAAGACTGAGCTTTTGTTTTCTGGAATGAACAGGAAAACCATTTTAGACATACTATGTTAGGAAAGCATTCACTCGCACAGACTTGTCAATTAATATGAAACCACTTTTAAATGTCCCTGACAAAGGAAGGGCCATTAGTAGACTATTTGGTTACATGTAGTCAGGGCTACAGGCTTTCAAACTTCTCTACATAGTAGCAAACCAGAGATGAAGAAAACTGATCAATACAGAGTTGCGTGTTTTTACTAGAAGGCACACAAGTGTCACGGAATATCATTACGTTCTGAGTATCATGAAAACACAAGGCAAAAAAATAAATGACCCTTTCGTTCTCTAAGCTTTTGGAGAGCGAATTCCAAATTTCAATCCATACAACGCCATCTTCTTTGCCAAATGCATTCATTGCCAGGCTCCCTGGTATTCTTTTAGGAATGAAAATTACCTCAGGTGTCCCAGTTTACCTTTTCTTTTCCTCACATACTGTCCAAGCTCACTTTCTTAAAGGCAGCAAGACAATAAAAACACGTAAGCGACTGTTCCACCACAACCATGCATCAGGATTTAGGATAAATCATGGATTTACAAGCCTGGACCAGAAACCCGCCCTGGAAATGCTGCCAATGGGAGTATATAACTGTGGCTACAGCTGATAGAAACATAATGTCCCTGAAGGAACTTCACATCCCCTCATGGAACTGCGCTAACGGTCACCAGGACGTTCCTCCTATAACCAGGATATGACGGGGGCTCTCCTGCACTCCCTGCTCTGAGAACACAGAGACAGAAAGGTCTTTGTGAGAGCTGTCCTCTTAGGACAGAATCAAGGCAGGGAAGAAAAAAATTCTGGCTTAAAAAAAATAAATGATTATTAACACTGTATTTTCTTTTGCTTTTTTGTTTTTGTTTTTTTTTGTTTGTTTTTGTTTTTTTTTTTTTTTTGAGAGAGCAAGAGCGAGCGCAAAGGAGGGGCAGAGAGAGTATCCCAAGCAGGCTCCGTGCTGTCAGCACAGAGCCTGACCTGGGGCTTGATGTCACAAACTGCGAGATCATGACCTGAACTGAAATCAAGAGTCAGATGCTTAACTGACTGAGCCATCCAGACGCCCTGATTACTAGCACTTTGACAGACGTTTTAAATAAGGTCTTAAGCATTCAACTTTTATTATATTGTGTGCTTCTGGTATTATCAACTAGAACACACATATATACAGATCACACATGTCCCAAAAGTAAAATAAACAGAGGGCATATGTGTCATCATTTCTAGGAAGGACAGGGAAAACGAGAAGAGAAATTCTATCATATTTCTTAAGGAGCCCAGGGAGAGAAACATACATTAAAGAGACAAAACCCTAAAACCATAGGTGGTCGGAGCTGAAAACAAACGGGCACAGGCCAAATTTCTGGGCTTGAGGGTATAAGGAGGGGTGAGTGGTGGGACAGGTCCCAGAAGGTTAGAGCAGCCATGGGCCCGGGTTTCACACAACCTCAACAACAGGCCACAGTAAGCTGTGAAGTTGTAAGCAGGTTAGTGACCTGTGAGCTCTGTCCTCTGTGGCCTGGAGGTCAGCCCTGACTGTGGTCATTAGGCCGCCCTGACAGGACCAGACACAAAGGAGAGGGACAGGTCCTTTCTCATCAATGAGCTACACTCCACAAAATACCACCATTGCAAAAATATAAACACCTGGGATATACTTATTGTATTAAGTTAACCAAGCATTGATGGTGAAGCAAGCATTGATGATGATGACCATTAACATTTATTGAGTGCTTTTTACACACCAGGTTTAACTTGCATTATCCGTTCCAAGAGCTTTATGTGTAATACCTCCTGAAATCCACCCTGGGTTATGAGCTAGTGAGTGGAGTGGTGGGAGCTAATCTGAATTGCAGATAGGAACTGACCCCCCCTCCCCAAGTCCTTGTCAAGCCACAGACTTTTCCTATGGTTATCTTTTCATTTCCTATGGAAAACTTGGTTTTCCTCATCATCTGAGTTACTAAAAGATGAACATTTTCTTCCAGGCATTATCTAAATTAGCATATACGTTTCTCCTTTTTGCATGAATCGATCCTTGTATAGAATAATCTTTTAGTGATAATTTTTAGTTTAAATAAGAGTATAATCGATGCTATCAAGTAACAAGTGATTATTAGCTGCACCAGCTTTTCAAATGATTTTACTCCAAGCTGTGGGATTCTTTTTTTTTTTTTTTTTTTTTTACCAGGTTGCAATACCTCCCTCCGACCTTTGTAAGATGTTGAGGTCCTGCGGTCTTTCACTGGGGTTTCAGTGGGTGACACACACCAAACCCCCTGCAGCGGGCACCTCACCCCCGCGGTAGTGGCATCTGAAGCCTTCTGCCTGCCCGGCCACCCTGAGGCCACTTTGCCAGCCATCCTGGTCCCTGCTGTCTCCTGCCATCTGGAGGCTCTCAACTGTTCCCTCCCCACCTACTGCCCTCAGCATGTCCTTGGGTGTCTCAGCATTTGTAATATTTGGCATTGAAACCCCAATATCTCAATCTACAGCATGGTGTTACAACCACAGCATAAATGTAATCCTTGGATTAGATTAGCATAATAGGAATTTCACGGTCTCCCTGTACTTGCTCTATAGATGTGGACACATTATTTAGGATTCACAGATTTCAAAAGTGCCAAACTAAAAACATCTCTTGTGTCATATTGGAACACACTCAAAACTGAGTTTCTTGCTGTTTGTCTAATCCTTGCCTCTACTGGTTATGAACATGGGTTCTAGAGTCAGGCTGCCTGCATACAAATGAGCTCTAACCACTCACTAGCCTGTAACCCAGGGCAAGTTACCTATGCTTGCTATGATGCTGTTTCTTCTTCTATAAATTGAGAACAGTGGTAGAACCTACTTTGCAGAATCATTATGAGGATCACAGGTGATACAAGTAAGACACTACAAACAGATAATGCAGATGAAGCTGGGCACAGAAAACATCATTATAGATAATATTTATCCATTTAATTTAATAACTTAAAAATATATTAAGTTGCTAAATAATATATTCAAATGGCTCAATAAAATATAAAAAAATAATGGAAGGGGCGCCTGGGTGGCTCAGCTGGTTAAGCATCAGACTTTGGCTCAGGTCATGATCTCATGATTTATGAGTTTGAGCCCCACATTAGGCTCTGTGCTGACAGCTCAGAGCCTGGAGTCTACTTCAGATTCTGTGTCTCCCTCTCTTTCTGCCCCTCCCCTGCTCGTGTTCTGTCTCTCCCCCTCTCTCTCTCTCTCGAAAAGTAAAAACATTAAAAAAATAATAATAACGGAAAAACTCTCCCTCTTACCTTGTCTGTCATTCATACCTTGGTGTTAGACACAGCTAACCAGTGTTTCTGTTTTTTTAAAAAAATTCTTCCAGAGTTTCTTTAAGTATATACAAGAAAATTGGAATGTGAGTTCCTATTTTCTCCTTTTCTACACAAAAGGAAGTAATATATGCAATATGTCTGTACCTTTGTGACATGCAACAAGAAAGTGGTGACCAGACAGCATCAGGCATCATCTTGTGCCAACTAATGTAACCCTTAACCTTCATGGGAGGGGGCAGCAGAGAGGTAACAAGGGCTCCGGTCAAAAGACCTGTATGTATGTCCTGATCCCACCATCTGCAAACTATGCAGCCATGGACAGATTACTTAAAAGTCTTAGAGGCACAAACTGGTTGTCAGCGTGTTTATTATGAGATATGCAAATCTGAAGACACACACAGACACACCCAACCCACAGTGTAATTACCAGTTAGAAGCTTCCACAACCCACAGGGCCACTCCTTCTATCCTGGAAACACCGGTTTGTGGATACGGAGACACAAAGTCTCTACACATGACCCGGTATGTGGCCTGCCAGGTGAGGTTCCTTGTCTAAGGTGGCAATGGTCTACTTTTCCTTGAGGAACAAACACCTGGTATGGGCTACACTCTGTATCTTACCTTGATCTACCTTGGTCAACTTTTCCAACAAGGATCCAATTTTTTGAGAGCTGATCTAAAATTGCATCACCAGTAATGTTTACCTGACACGAGGCTTAAGTTTTGAAAATAAACGAGAGGTAAATTGGGAAGGAGAAGAGAAGACTGAAGGATCTAGTGGTTTTCACTTCCTCAGAGGCAGCCAAATGCGTTCAGTCCCCTGAAGGCATGGCTGATGGGCCTTCTCACTTTGTGTGGTGACACTGGCTGCAGCTGGGCCCATCGCTTCTCTAGGGGGCTGAGCCCTTGTCCAGGAGAAGCTTTGCCTGGGATGTAAGAGATTTGGCTTCTATCGCTGATTCCTTACTCTCACCTTCCTCTGATATATTAGCGTCCTCATCCATAAAATTAAGGAATCAGAATGAGAACAATTCGAATTTGTTCTTATAACCAAACTTAACCTACTTTCCCCCACCCCCCTTTAAAATAGGATACGGGTGCTTATGTTCCAGCTCACAGATGCCGATCTCCACCTCCTCGGCTTTCCCCTGCCTCCTGTTCACCGCCCCTCCACAAAACCTGACAGCTCTGAGGTATCCAACTACCCTGGAAAAGTAAAGAGTTTTTAAAGTTCTCCTCGACTTGGGTTTTCAAGAACTGTGGCAGGTGCACTTATTTCTAGGGAAATCTGCTTACTACATGTAAGTAAGAACCAGGCCTCCTTTTGTTTTTTTTAAAGTGATGATAGTCTTCCTACTAAATCTGATGAATTGTTTTGCTTTGGTAAATAAAGATAGGGGCATCAGATTCAAGTCGGAAAGGCAGCTGTACCTTCTAACTACAACTTTCCTACAATTTGAATGATAAAGAACTCTAAAAACAGCCTGTACCCGGCAATCAGATCATCCGCGGAAAGTAAAAACTCAAGTCGTATGTGTTTCATGACAACACAGATACAAAAAAAAAAAAATCTAGCAATAGGTGCTAATACATATGAGCATAACAGCCCAAGACTCCTTGAGGATTCATGGCGGATCATTCTTAGAAGTGGATACCTAATGCTGGCGGCAGTCTTTAAACATCCCGTAATCAGCTAATTAAAGCTGGAATTATTAATAGTACATCAATGTATTTTACAAAATCCGGAAAGCAAGAAAGACCTCAGAAACCATTTGGCTCCAACTCACTTACGTAGACCAGGAAGTTCAGGTCTAGAGGGGTCACGGTTCTGTCACACACATGCACATGCACACACGGGGGGGCTGTCTGTGTTAGGTGACCCCAGGCTCCCCAGGCCAGTGCCCGCGGGGACTGCTTGATGGGAGGCTCTATGACAGACACAGAGGATGTGAAGTAGTAATATTCCTAACTAGTTGGGTAAACGGTATCAGTTCACCAGCCAGAAGGTGATGAAAGGGGACCTGCCATCCTCAGGGGACAGTCAGGACCCCTGCGTGGGGACGGCAGTTTCAGGTGTGACTGTCAACAACTGGGCTACTCCTCAGCAAAGTGGACAGGTGTTTTCCACTCGTGTTTTTCCCATTAGTTATACTTCTAAGGTATTCCCCTTGCTTACTCGTGATGAAATGGATGGGAGAGGGGAGCCGCAGGGAACGAGCAGCCCATACAAAAGGAAGGAAGGTGACTGGGAAGACAAGGGGGTGGGGGTGGGGGTGGGGGTGGGGGTGGGGGGAGGAAAGATGGCAATGCACGGGGCTACCCTGGGTTCAACATAGCAGAGGGCAACCGCGTGGCAAGTATCCTGGAGCTAAGGCTGATGTTGAAAAATGATCTTAAGTCCCTGAGAGGAGCATGAAAATTAAAGTTTTCATATTTACTACACTACTATAATGGGTGTGTGTGCATACACAAATACATACTACCCTGCAATCACTGAGCATCTATGTTCCACGAACTGTGCTACACACTCGATGAACAAAATTACTGTGTTGGACTCCTGCCAATAGTCCTTCAAGGCTATTATTCTGTCTATTGTATATAAGGAAGCAAGTTCTCACAGGTAGCGTTTTGCCCAAAGCACACAGCAGAGGGGCGTCTGGGTGGCTCTGCAGGTTAAATGTCCGACTCTTGATTTCGGCTCAGGCCATGATCTCCCGATTCATGAGATCAAGCCCTGCATCGGGCTCTGCACTAACAGCACAGAGCCTGCCTGGGATTCTCTCTCTCTCCCTCTCCCCAGCTCATGCACTAGTGCTCTCTCTTTGTTAATATAAGTAAATAAACATTAAAAACAAATAAATCCAAAGCACACAGCAGAATTGGGACTGAACCCAGGTATGTTTAATGAAAAAGCCCATGCTCTTTCTTCCACATTATGCTGACCATCTTCTGGACATAACTAAAATGCTATGGGGGGAAATCTGCCAACCTGTGATAATGGTTTACCTATTACGCTGGTTTTTGTATTTAAGTCTAACGTAATCCCAAAATCAACTTTCCACTGAGTTGATCATTCAGATAAAGGTTCTTATCAATCCTGTGAGCTACACATAAAACTAATAATCAGCTGGAAATTCACTGCTGAACCAACTCTGCTTACCATTGTCCTCCCCAGGTCAGAATGTTACCAGTGGTCACTTAGGCATTTAAAACCTGCCTTAATATAGTAGGCGCAAAAAGCCTACTGATCCCTCAGTGAGCCAATCTGGTTAAGAGAGCTGAAAATACTAAGTGGACAGATGTGTTTACCCCTTTATTTCAGGCAAACAGACCCAGTCTTAGTAGCCAACACACTGAAATAACCCCATTCTTCTTTGGAAGCAAGTGTGCATGGACAAGTTTCTAACGGAAACTTGGTAAGAATACATTGTTTTCATGAGAGTTTGTAAAGGACGCTCCATGTTCTTCCAATTGCTGGAGCCCAACTACCCAGCCCTGGCTCCCCACAATGTGCCAGACCCGTTCTCATCTGTCCTTTGTGCTTAGTGGGAGCTACTCGACCCTGACCTAACTCAGCCCACAATTATCTCCTCACATTCACACTTTGATGATATTAGGTCATGGGATAAATCTTCTTAAACACAGTTGGATTTCCCCCTCCTACACCCTGTCCTTTTCTTATAACCACTGGTGCCGCCCACTGTCAGCCTCTCCCTGCCCAGGAGTGCCTACTACCCGCCATCTTTGACATTTTAACAGATGGAAGATGGGGAGAGGCTGCAGAGAAATGACCAAGCTGGCTCTTGGAACCATGTTTGAGAAGTTGTCTAATCCAGTCTGAGGTGAGACTTTCCTAATGTCCCACAGTTACCCCATATGGAAGGCTCACTATGTGTCAGGCATCACAAAAGATCCATCTCATGTATTAGCTTATTTAATCCTTTTGACGTCCCTATGAGGAGGACTCTACAATCCTACCATTATTGATGAAGAAATGAAGGCTAAAAAAAGGTTAAATAACTTGCCCAAGGTATAGTTAAGACATTCCTGGACTCCAAAGCACGTGTTCTTCCCATACTTTATGACCTTAAATTACAGAGTGTGAATAAGATCAGTCCCCCACACTAGTCTAGAATGTTCCTCCAAGTTCTGCTTTTCAAAGACCCAAAGTATTAGTAGGGAAGATGTGCAAGTATTTAATTCTAAAACAGAAGACCCAGAGGCTATCTGCCCAGCCACAAAATGCATTCCATCCTCCCCATCAGAAAGTTTTATTTTTTTCTGTGCCATCAGGGCAGAGATGCCAAGAATACTCATTCTGTGGTGGGCACCAACATTATTCTAAACTATACAAAAACTTTTAAATTAAGAACTTTAGAATACATACATTTGAATTTTAATAGGTACCCCAGGATTTCTCCTAGAGGTACTTCAATGAACTGCAACTTGGCTTTTAAAAGGTAGTTGAACATAATGTTTTTATAGTGCTGTTCGTGACAGTGGGGTGTTAGAGGCAACGTAAGCATCCATCACTAAGGGAATGGTAAGGAAAACAGGATGCATGTGTACTTCAGAATACTGTGCAGCTGTCTGAACCAATGGCCCAGGTGTACATATGGCAGCATGAATACCAGGTGTACATCTTTAAATAGTGTTGAGTGGCAAAAAAAAAAAAAAACAAAACCCAAAAACAAACCCAAAACTATAACATTATATAAAAAATGTAACATGTTAAACATAATTAGAAATAAAAGAAAATGAACTGTGTAACATAGTGTCTGCCATATAAACTAAAAATATATAGAAACACACTATACTTTTCTATTTATACAGAATCGATGGCATGGGATCAACATTTATTACTGAGTGCTTAGGGAAGGGAAGGGAATGGGCCCCGGGGAAACAGATAAAAGGGAAAGAGGGAAAAGAAGAGAGGGACCTTGTATTAATGGTTGCAGACAGAAAGCCAGAACCTGAGGCCGTGATGACTTTAACCTTCCACACCAAAGGGTTAAGAAAACAAAAGGGAGGAGGGAAGGAGAGAGGGAAGGCGGGGAGGAGGAGAAGGCCAGAGGAGGGAGGGAAGACAGAGAAGTAGGCAGACAGAGGATGGACACCAGCTAGGAATCCAGCTTGGAGCTTTGTCTCCACACTCATTTTTATCTCTTAGCTCTGTTAGTGGTACAGTACCTAATCACCAGCTTTGGGAAGCTCTTTAATGTGTACACAGTCATCCCTCACCCCCAAGCCGTGCACAACCAAGCCCGGATTAGGAGCCCAGTTTGTAGGCTTGAATACTAATATTAACTGAAAATCATACTTGCTGGCATTAGAATTGAACCCTTGGATTTACTCCTACAAAAAGAAGCCACTTTCTTTTTATAACTACATAGAATGGTAGAGCATAAACAGTGCAGAATGGAGACCAAAAATTAAAAAAAAGAAGAAGAAAAAAGAAAAGAAAAAAAGGCAAGCTAATGACTGGATGTGATTAAAAGTTCGTTTCTCCCCTTCTTCTCCCTCTCGTCCTCCTTTCCCTCCCCTGCAACCTGCACCCAGTGAGTCCCAGGGGTAGCAGTGGCTGCAAATCTCCTTTCCTGGGACCCCAGCCTCGGAGAGGAGAGGCCGGCTGGGGAGGCGCTGTGGTGGCTGGGGAAAAAGCTGTCGCGAGCCAGGACTGGTGAATGAACTCCTAAACAAACTCTCCTCTGACACATCACTAAAAATAAGTATGCTTACATGCATAACACATTTTTGGAACAGTAAACTGAGCTCTCTCTTTCATCCTCTCTAGAGATTTTATGTTTCACATTCAACTCTACAGAAAATAAGATGCAGGTGTCGACAACGGCGAGCACTGCAGGTCCTAACTTTGGATGTAGGTGATAGATGCACATCTGCCAAGACGTTACGGAATTGCCGAGGGCGGACAAGCTCCGCACATCAGCTGCTCCTCCGTACTGCGCTCAAACGCTGATAAGGCTCAGTTGGGCATTGCCTTATTTAGTCAGGCTCCTCTGCCCAAACACCGGTGCACGGTGACAACGGCACATGCTATTACCAGGCTTTCTCCTTTCAGTCATTGGTGCTGACATACCAATTAAAAAGAGCGTCTCCGATATTTAAACAGCTTCTTGCCTCTCCTAGTAGCAACTATTCTACAAAGAATGATGATAATGACACGACAAATACATCTGCATATGTTTGCTTGGCAAAGAATTCTCAGAAGGAATACTGAAAAGGAAATTCTAGTTCTTCAGGCTTTCTTCCCCCCAACACTGAACAAATTATAATGCTGGTATTATGGCTCTGTTGGTTTGGCTAAACTGTGTCACAAAGACGATGATTACTATTTTTATTTTTTTCATAAACCAGTATTATATTTCATACTATTATTTTTTAAAAACAGGCATTAGAGTTTCGTAAAGAGGCTTATATTAGTTAATAATTTGATCTAGACCTGACTCTGCTAACTATACACACACAAATGGATACGTACACAAACCACTATATGTATTTAAATTACTTCCTACAAGAAGTATATGAGTCCATTCTAATTGTTTATGGAATGAGGAAGTTATGTACTGGCATGGGATGAATTCCAATATATACTATTAAGTAAAAAACAACAACAGGATACAGAACAGTGAGCATTCTAGGCTACAATCCTTTATCTGTAATTCCAGATCTAAAGTTTTAAAAACCAAAACTTTCTTTTGTAAGTTTAATGCCAGAATTTATTTGACAGTAACACCTGAGAGCAACTGAACAAGCTATTTATGGTTCCTAGTTACTTCTTATTTACCCCATATGGTGAGAATATTCAGTTTCCTTGGAGAATTAGTATGTTCGATTACTCTGCGCTTCAGACCACCTGTAGATATTATGTAATTTATGCTATAAGCACCATATTGCTTTTTCTAAAATCCAATAAATTTTGAATTCTAAAACTTATCTGGACCTAACATGTCTTGAAAAAATTATGGACTTGTATGTAACCATTTGTGTTAAAGGGGATAAAATGTATATTTGTATGTATAAATATCGGAAAAATTTTATGAAGATACTAGTAAAACTGGTTGCCTTTAGGAAAAGGAACTGATTAGCTGAAGTCAGGAGTGGGAAGGAGATTTATCACTGAGTCTCTACCATTTTGTGACTTTAAAATTTTGAACCGTGAGGGTGCCTGGGTAGCTCAGTCAGGTAAGCGTTTCACTTCAGCTTAGGTCATAATCTTGTGGTTCGTGGGTACAAGCCCCGTGTCCAGCTCCGTGCTGTTGGCTCAGAGCCTGGAGTCTGCTTTCGATTCTGTGTCTCCCTCTCTTTCTCTTTGTCCCTCTCCTGCTTGTGCTCTCCTTCTCTCTCAAAAATAAATAAACATTAAAAAAATTTTTTTGAACCATGAGCATGTTATCATTTATCTGAAAAACAAGGTTAAAATTAAAAAAAATCTCCACTTATAAGCACACGACAAAGCCTCATCTATTTAAAGTACATTCTGTTAACAAGTCTTCAGTAGGCTACATTTATACCCACTGTCAGTGGATCCCCTCAACTAGTCCTCCTTACCATGAACTCAAGTTGTTCTTGGCTCTCATTGTAAGCCCAGCTCTTTCCAATGCCGCCACCACTGCCTTCAAAATGCCATTTATAATTCATTTTTAAAAAATTATTAAAAAAAGTTTTTAAGTTTATTTATTTGAGACAGAGAGAGAGAGCGTGCAAGCAAGCAGGGAAGGGGCACAGAGAGAGAGAGAGAGAGAGAGAGAGAGAGAGAGAGAGAGAGAGAGAGAGAGAATATCCCAAGTAGGCTCTGTGCTATTAGCACAGAGCCCGACGTGGGGCTGAAACCCACAAACCGTGAGATCATGGCCTGAGCTGAAACAAAGAGTTGGATGCTCAACTGACTGAGCCACCCAGGCATCCCTCAATTCATTTTTTAAAGTTTATCTATTCTGAGAGAGAGGGAGAGAGAGAGAGAGGGAGAGAAAGAGAGAGAGGATCCCAAGCAGGCTCCACACTGTCAGCACAGAGCCTGACATGGGGCTTGAACCCACAAACCATGAGATCATGATCTGAGGTGAAATCAAGAGTCAGATGCTTAACTTACTGAGCCACCCAGGCGCCCCCAATTCATTTCTTAAATGAAGCTCTTGTCTTCCTAACTCACCTGTGGTTACTTCAGTTATGCCTGTCACTCTATAAAACCCATGGAATTGGCCAGCTATATGCTCCCTATTTGTCCCATCTTTTCTATTACACTGGAAATTCATGAAAGGAGTGATCAAATAATCTGGCTTTAAACATTCTACTTGGCAGTTTTTCTTACATTGATGGTTAATTATACTGTGTGTGTATTTGGTCATCCTAATGAGCCTTCCAGGGCCTGCCCAAATAATAAATGATAAATATTAGCTAAACTGAACTAAGCCTACAAAACAAAAATCATTTCCCAGGAAGGCTTTATAATGAAAATGAGATAAAAAAAAAAATAAATCAAGGCAGGCTTCTGAAGACTCAAATGCCACCTGTAATGACAATGAGCAGTAGAGCCTGGGCTGACGGGGAGCTTTTTGAAATTTCCCAATTTCTAAGTGCTAAGATGTGCACCGATGGTGGAGAAAACCCAGTTTCATTTTGGTGTTCTTGTGCATATAAGAAGTGGCCTAGTAAGAACTGCTGTGAGTTAAAAATTGCATCTGTTCCCTGTAATGTTAAGAAGTAAGTTCTCAGGGCGCCTGGGTGGCTTTGTCGGTTAAGCAATCAACTTCAGCTCGGGTCACAATCTCACCGTTTGTGGGTTCGAGTCCTGCGTAGAGTTTTTTGCTGACAGCTCAGAGCCTGGGGCCTGCTTCAGATTCTGTGTCTCCTTCTCTCTCTGCCCCTCCCCCACTAACTCACACTCTCTCTCTCTCTCTCAAAAATGAATAAACATTAAAAACATTAAAAAAAAAAAAAAAGGATGTTCTCGACTAATTGTGATGAATCTTGAGGACTCAAACTAAGATTCAAAACCTTTAAAATCATGGGCTACTGAATTTAGAAACAACTAAATCCTTATATTTTTTAGAATCTTTGAAATCACTTCAAAATGGTTTTTGAAAAGGTCACAAAACTGCATTATTATATTCAATTTAACAATTAGTCCAGTTTTTCTTTTTTAAGACAAAAAACACAGCCTTTCGAAGAAGACTAAAATTCAATCCAATGAAGTAAAATTTCCCTCTGACTATACATTTCCTTCAAGGTCACTGTTTTGGCATTGGTAACAAACTTTCATATTCAGAACTATTAAAAAAAAAACAAAACACCAAAAAGAAAAACTACGTTCTCTCTCCTTTTTGTCCTTAGAAATTAATCCTACTAAAGAAATTAACTTTTAAATCATGCCTGTGTCATCACAAAATAAAGACAAAATGTGTACAGGATTTTCAATATAAATATGTACTTATTTTAGTGGAGTATCATAAGGTGTTGTTTTCTGTTTTTTTTTAAAGCCAGGAAAACTTTGGCAAGAATTCGAAGTCACTGTTCTCACTTTACAGAGGAAAAGACCGAGCCTGGGCAAGTCAGTTTGCTGGATGTGTCCTACCCCCCATCCAGTGTTAGGTGTACAATTACTAGTAAGAACTGGCTGGTGAAAACAAGCACATACGTATAGTCTAAGAAGTACTGAAACAAGAGGTCTGTATGGAATGGCAAGGAGCAGGGAGGAAGATGGAGGGGACTGGAGAAGGCGGCCCCAGGAGGGGCTCTGGCGGGGGCAGGTTTCATCTTCCCATCATCCGTGGGTCGCTAAGCCTCCTGCCGCCCTCTCCAGCAGATTTTCAGCCACACCAGCACTTCTGCCTGTAATGGGCTGTTTACTTGTTTGTCTCACCTCATGACATGATGAGCACCCAAAGGGCAAGTGCTGCCTTTGAAAACCCATTTCTTGAACATGCATCATGTCAGCAGGGAGCAGGTTCTCAATTAACATCCATTAAAGGAATTGGGTCTACAAACGACATTGGGGTAAAAGTGAACCACGAAGAGCTGGACATCCAGAAGGATAATAGATGGTAAGTCCAGAAGTGGGAAAGGTTGGGGGTGGGGAAAGGCAGATGTAGGCAGAAGTCAAGAACAAGCAAGAGGCAGAAGGAGACGCAGTGAAGGAGCAGACAATGAGCATTCAAGGAAATGTTTTAGGAGGAGGATGAAACAAAAAGAAAGCTGAGCCCATGGACAATTTCTCAAAAGAGATTAATCTGATTATCATCCTTAGTCGGCACTAAGTTAAACAGAGGCCATGAAACCACGGTCTTACCTAATTGTAACGACAGTCTTAGGTTATTTGAACAACCTTTTGTTCACATGTTTCTGTTAAGAGGTAGTAAATATTTTCACCGTGTGGAGCTACTTAGCCTTAAAAGTGACTTTCAAACTATGCATTTCTTTTGTGCAATGGAGTGAGGATTTTACTTAAGAGTTTGCTGCTTAGCAAACATGGCCTCACCCATACGTGAAGGGAGTGGATGGACTACTGGAAAGGAGGCTGCTGTGTAAACTACAAAGGATACCAACAAACCAGTCCCAAGAAATACACCTGCACTAAAACCACAAGGTCCATTAAACCAAGCAACCGTCAAAAAGGGGAAAAGAACATTTTCTATAGAAACCTCACCTGAGAGAATGGAGCGAGAGAATTCAGTTAGATCCAGTTTTCATTTCTTTACAGCATTAAAAGGAAATAAATGACTGCTGAGATTAACATAGCTGCATTTATGGCAATGAGTGCATCTATCACAAATATACCACCAGCTACAATATGGCCCTCTTCAGAGAGAGAACACAAATCTGCTCAGCAAGAACAAGATGGCCTAACAGATTTATAATGGTAATTAAAGCTTTTTTTTTTTTTTAAAGGAGATATCCCCAAAGGTATTTAACTGGAAAATGCACAATAATCACAAACCTTCAGTAGCACACCAGGACCTGGGTACATTATGGGATGGTCCCCATTGTGTCACTGTTGCCCCCCGCCCCCATACCCGCTTTTGTGCCCTTTTCTCATGCTCTTTGCTTAAGATGTGCTCTTGCCCATCTCTGTGTGCAGGAATCCTTCCCAACGTTCAAGATCCAACTCTAACCCCTTCCCAGAGGCCTTTCCCGACTCTCCCACATGGAAAAACAAATCCCTTTGTTCTCTTAAACTTCATGCAGGACTAAAAAGATTCTGAAAACTGCAATGGACTCTATCATGGCACTTACTCTCCACCACGGTGATTTGTTACAACCGCACTACTAGAAGACATCCTGCTAGAGTGCCAGGAAGATCTCAGACCCACTTCTGAACTCCTAACAGTGTTCACCCATGGAAGCATCCACAAGTACTTCCTGTCTTCCAAATTTGTCACAATGGCCTACCGCATAGGGGTCTGTAAGTACTGACTTCTAGATCCCTACTTTTTACTCCATTCTTCTGATGTCACTTCGCAGATTGCAAATTTACCCAACTATATATGGGGGAAAAGGCGGGTTTCAGTTATTTCCCTAAAGCCTAAACAGACATGCCCAAGAAAGAACAATAGGAGGATGTTTTAATCATCATACAATAGACATTTCATGCTCTGTCTTTTTAAAAAATTTTTAAATGTGTATTTATTTTTGAGACAGACAGAGTGCAAGCGGGGGAGGGGCAGAGAGAGAGGGAGACACGGAATACTAAGCAGGCTCCAGGCTCTGAGCTGTCAGCACAGAGTGCGATGCGGGGCTCAAACTCCCGGACCGCGAGATCATGACCTGAGCCAAAGTCAAATGCTTAACTGACTGAGCCACCTGGAACCCCCTTTCTGTTTTTAACCAAACATGAACACAGTAGGAGGAGAATTTTCTATCTAACTTTCACGTCATCTTCTCATACTTTCAAGTCTGGCTATTTTTTCTGAAAAGTTGGCTGAAGCACTACGAGGCAGGAATGCAGAAATGCAGGCGTGCAGGTGGGTAACTGTGGAAAAGAGAAGTCCAATCAGATCCTGTTTTGCAAGGCAGGACCTGGACAAAGACACAGGTGTTCGGCTCAAAGCTGTTTAAACTTCCACAGTGCACAGCACACAATGGCGAATGAATCAGGCTGGTCTGAGTCTCAGAAAGGAAACCTGCGCCACCGAAATCTGTCTTTCTATTCACAGCATGCACACACCCTGGCATAGCCTTCGGGCACTTCAAACAGAGGTGTGGCTCCGTACCCTGCAGGCTGGAGTTTGTCTTCCTATTTGTAAGTGATTTATTAGGAGAAAATCATCTATCCTATTCCAGAATTTTGGGAAAGAACCTCTATAGCTACCTATGAATGCCGATGGGCTTCCACTAACCCAGTGACTGAACATGCATATTACTTGAACTTCAAAAAAGCCTCGGGTAGTGAGTGCCGCAGAGGCGTTGTATCCTCACGTGTGCCCAATGAGGCCTCAGGAGAACAAGTTCACCCCAGATTTCTCTATGTACTCTGTAACAGGAAAAAGAGCTCATGCCTGCACAATGCTTCCTGATGTCTAGTACTGTTCCGAATACTTAACACACACCAACTCAGGGAGCACTCATTTTAACCCTTGGCACTATTAATGATCACACCCATTTCACAGATGCTGAAATTAAGGCTTAGAGAGGTAACATTGTTTAGCTGACACCACTCAGCTAAAAATGTGACAAAACCAAGACATGAAGATGCTTTGGCTCTAATATCTGTGCTTTTAACTACTATACCATATCCAGAGAGAATTCCCAAAACCTCTCTGGGGAAAATCGGGCTGTCAGTTAAACATTTATTTGAATTGTTTCCCTCTTTTCTCCCTTCTGAAACTCTGCACCATAGCTCACACTCACTTCTTCCTTGATTTTCAAAGGCAAAGATGACTGGGTTAGAGCTGACTTACAAGCCTCTCTTGCCAGGACCAGCCTGACCAAAACAGAGGGGATGGCTCGTCATCAGAGCTCAAGCTGTGGGGCAGAGTCAGGCACAAACCACCATCCGTGAGACGGTTCTGCCAGAAGTAGGAAAGCATGGACCCAACTGTTGGAAGACACGGGCCAACAGAAGCCCACCTCTTACCTGTGAGCTGGCAGCCCCTGGGGGACATGGGGACTCTTGGAGAGCATGGCAGGTGCTCCTTCACTACAGGGGAGGGTTGCTATCACTTCTCTGCTTTCTCACATCCGGTTTCCCATTCACAGTGCAGGCCTCACTCCAGTCTGTGCTCGGGGAGCAGTGGGGGTGGCGACCTGAAATTCTGAGGGGGTTCTTCTGAATGTGGGGAGTCGGCGCTGGAACCAAGAGCAACAAAACAGAAGCAGTGCAGGGGCTGGAAGGGGAACTCCGTGAATGGGCTCCAAAGCCTAAGGCCTGGGGACGTCCCTGTAACCTGACTTCTTCCCACTGCAGATAAAGTCCCAGTTCCTGACTGCCCTCAGCTCCTGCTCTTCCTGGCTTACGATATAAAGACCTACCTGATTCACCCTTCCAGCTTCAGTTCTAAGGGAAGCATTTGAATGCCGTCCAGGTAAATGGCAAAGGAGCCAAGACAAAGTCGGCCCTGGAGAGGGAAACAGGCCCAACAATGCGCCTGGATGGTCCTGTGCTGAGTCACACACAACAGAGCCAAAGCAAGCCCAAATGAGCACTGGGTGAAAAGTCTACACCAACCGCACTTCTCTGAAGAATTCCTCCTCCTCCTTGGAACAGATTTCTTTTCTAGTGATGCTCCCACACACTGCTTTAACCTCCACATAGCTCTTGTTTAATTTCCAGCTGCACTGCAAGTTGTTGACCTATCCATCTCTGCCACTAGGTTATAAATTTCCTGGAGGACAGGGCCATTTCTCTCTCTCTCATTTTGGTTTCTCCCAAAGCACCCACTCTTCCTGCTTGTGCACAGAGTGGTATTCAGGAACCACTGATTGAAATAATTACAACAGTTACTCTAACGTGAACCAGCATCCACTTTCCACTTCAAATTTATTACCTCGCTTAACACTCACAATAATCCTGCGAAAAGCTATTGTTCTTTCCCCACTGTGCAGACAAAGGCACGTAAGGCCCGAGTTTCATCACTGACAGTGCCAGGATCTGAACCCAGACTGTAGCCACTGTGTTCTTTCTTAAAATTTTTTAATGTTTAATTATTTTTGAGACAGAGAGTGCGAGCAGGGGAGGGGCAGAGAGAAAAGGAGGCAGGGGAGGGGCAGAGAGAAAAGGAGAGAGAGGATCTGAAGCGGAGCTCGAACTAACAAACGAACCACAAGATCATGACCTGAGCTGAAGTTGGACACTTAACTGAGCCACCAGGCGCCCCCACAGCGCCTGTGTTCTTAACCACAAAGAGCACACACTGCCTCTCTATGCCCTGGAACCCCAGGAGTATAAATGACAATACCATTTTATCAGGGGAAGGAACAAACGAGAGGTCTAAATCTTCCACGCTTTTCCCCATGTGGCTCCCTCTGTTAGGAAAGTCTTTCTTCCCCCTTCTGTTCCCGGCAATGCCTACTTGTCTCCTCAAGACGGCCCAAGAGTTGCCCCTTGAAGTCTCTCTCAGTTCCTCCAGATACCTAGGGATCTTCTGTTGCTTTCTTATATGCACTGTCTTTTGCTGTTATCACATCATAGAATCTGCTGCTTTTCTCCTCCCTCTCCTGCCTTGGAATATGCCTCAGAGGGTGAGGGCTGTCTTTATACAGTACTCGACACGGAAGTAATCCAGGACTGCTGGTTCTATCAGTTCATTTAATACCTACTGAGTGCTACTTATCGTGTTAGGGGCATTCAAATTGAATTCTCCCAACTTCCGTGAGCTGGATGCCAAATCATCCCATTTTCTGACGAGTAATCTAAGGCTTAATATGTCACATGGTTAGATGACATCTGAATAAAATCTCCTACCTCAGCCCAGTTTGCTCAGCTCCCAGAGTCTTTCTGGCATCCTGGTCCCCAAACATAAGGTGGGGCCAATACCATGAGGAAGAGCGGGATGTTCTTCAGGTTGACTGTGAATGGGTTTCTTGGGGTCTCGCTCCTGGGCCCTGCTCTGAGCCTGTTTGAGAAAGGGATACAGTCTCCAGGTGATGAGTGAATCAGACCTCTCAAACTTCAACTCTTTCACCTGCTTGTCTCCTATCGCTCAGGTTTCATGTGTGTGTTGTAACTGAGCCCTAGGAAATCGGTGTCACTAGCCATAAAGGACTCAGTAATGAATGATCGTTTTCATTAAGCTTAAAAACTTTTTTTTTTTAAATTTTTTTTTCAACGTTTATTTATTTTTGGGACAGAGAGAGACAGAGCATGAACGGGGGAGGGGCAGAGAGAGAGGGAGACACAGAACGGAAACAGGCTCCAGGCTCTGAGCCATCAGCCCAGAGCCCGACGCGGGGCTCGAACTCACGGACCGCGAGATCGTGACCCGGCTGAAGTCGGACGCTTAACCGACTGCACCACCCAGGCGCCCCTAAGCTTAAAAACTTTTAAGCAATGATCTCAGCACAGAAATTAAAAAATATATATATTTATGCAGTATTGAACTGATATATGAACCATCAGAAACCTGATGAGGTCTTAGCTTTGAGGTGGATTTTAAATCCCTGGGGGAGAAAATCAACTCAAGGATGACAAATGAGGAGCTCAGTTGGTTAAGTGCCCGACTTCGGCTCAGGTCATGATCTCGGGGTTCACGGGTCTGAGCCCCACATGGGGCTCTGTGATGACATATCAGAGCCTGGAGCCTGCTTTCAGATCCTGGGTCTCCCTCTCTCTCTGTTCCTGTCTCTCTCAAAAATAAATAAATACATTAAAAAAGTTTAAAGAAAGAGATGACAAACGAATCAAAACCAAGTACTTCAAGTGCCTATGAGTTCTTGATACTTGTGCTGGACCCCATGTACCGTGTAAGATAGAATTAGCTTTATTTGCTACACAGTCTATATTAATAAATATAAAGTAGACTACTGAAGTCTAAAAATGACCAAAAATGACCACTTACTCACAATTATCATTTTCTTTCTAGGTATAAGAAACATCTTATTCTGGGCATAACTCTCATAGTTCTTACTAAGAATGATTCCAGCATATTTAGATTTGTAAGTAATTATTAGGAAAAACTTATAGTAATTCTAAACAGCTTTATAGTTCATTAGTTCAGCAATAACTCAGATTTCTAAAAATTATTTAGTACTGAGGTGGGCAGAATTTCATACTAACTGTATACAGAGATACAATGGATGAAGAAAAGGAAAAACAAAAAAAATTAAGAGAAAAAAAAATCTTGAAAATGTCATGAGGAAAACCAGCTACATATGGCCTATTTTAAGCTCCTAAAAGTCACTACACCTGCTTGGTACAGGGACTGTAAATATATTTATTTGTCTACAAGTTTTACCTTTGTTTTCCTAAAAAAAAATCTTAATCCTTAATTAAGGAATCCTTGATTAAGGAATCCTTAACTCCTTAATCTCCATGGCTTGAACACCTAAACTTTTACATTCTTAGCTAATTCAGAGTCCTCTCCGACAGACAAAAGTTATAAAGCATGACTCGATGTAATCCACGCTTTTGAAAGAGCTACAATTTTATATTTTGATTCATTTAATAAGTGTTCATCATTTAGTGCAAGTTGTTTTTCTTTTCATATTTTCCTGTTTCATGAGAATAAGAAAAACTGCTGACCGACTAGACCACAATATACAGGTAACCAGTTTCTTCTTAATGGAAAAATTGAGACCGCTCAACAGAGACCCCTGGACCTCATCAAGCACGCCTGCACCTGCCTGATTTCCAGCAGGAGGGGTGATCTCTCAGGTGATTGGTCAGACCCTGCTGAGCAGGGGGCCTCTTCAAGCTGGGACTTGCCACTGCAAGAATTTGCAGGCAGGGTGGACTGTGTTCCTGGACACTCCTGCTCTGGGGGGCCAGGCAGATTCTCTATTACAAACCAGAGAGGGGTCAAACAAAATAAACTTGCAACGAGTTAGAGCAGAGACCCAGGGAAGAAAAAAATGTAGATGCTACTGTGGAACACAATCATCACAAAACAGACGCCCGGTTCTCCCGTGGTTTGGATCTTAAGCTGAACTCACATGCTCTTTGTAAGACTCGTAACTCTCTGCTCTTGGTCGTACCTCCTCTGTGTAGGTAAAATGCCTACTAATGTCCTTCTGGAGGGAGGTCCCAGCTGATAAGGTTTGGGGCCTGAAACTAGCTTCTGCAAAGTTTTCACACTTTTTGTTTAATTAGTAACTCAGGCATCTTCATGCAAGTCATGTGCTTATTTTCTTGAACCATTTTGTATATACAACAACGAATCAAAAATCAAAGATACCTTACCTAAGGCAAAGAAAATCATAGATGTCAATTTCAACCTTTTACAACAGGCAGTATAAAGAGTTAATGAAAGCTCTGATTACTATACGGCTGACCATCTAGATACTTCGATGGCTACTCTATTAATAGAGTAAATAAAAACTTAAAAGGATTTGCTAATTTGACTTGATTTCAGACAACGGAATTATGCGAATAGAGATGTTGGTTATAACCCCAAACCTTGGCCAGTATCTTGCCTAAAACTTATCTTAGTATAAAATAATTCCCGTTTCCACAAATGGCTATCTCCAATGATTGCTTCTACATTTCTCTACCCCAGCCTTCTCTACTCATTTTCCTAACAACTATTACAAGTGACTATGGAAATCTTTGATGTTAATGTTTTCATTTCCGTTGGAAGCTCTTAAATGCACCATTTAGAGGCTTCTGAGCACCATCCTTACAGGAATCTCTTTGTTTTGTTCTTCTTTGAAAGTCCGGGACTCAAAGATTCATTATCCCTCTCCCCAAAGTGTCACCACCATCATATACGGTCCATGTGTGCTCTTAGCTGACTATGCTCAGATCCTTAGGGTTTTAACTCTCTGGCACACAACCAGTGATATACAAGATGAGTTCTCCTTTACCATTTTCAAGGATCCAGTTTTTCACATGTAGACTGATTTGTTCATGCCCTTGATGGTCCTGTCCCAACTCTGCTTCCAGTCCACCTTGTGCATGACAGCTAAAACCATTCTCCTCGGATGTTGTTTTGATCATGTTACTAACTTCCTCAGGACTCTGAAACGGTTTCCACTTGTGTGTTGCATAACACCTGATTAGAGCTTTTAAGATCCTTCAATAGTCAGCACCCTTATCTAATTGTCCTCCTCTCTCACCATGACTCAGCTGTACTCTACACCACCCACTACAAAGCAAAATACTGTGCCTCTTACATTCTACACACCAGCAGTGGGGTGTACGATCCAGAAGGGTTTTGAGTACGTTTTTGTACACATATTGTAAGATTTCTCAAAAGAGGACGAAGCTTCAGAGTGAAGATCTAACAGAAATGTTAGATCCGGTGTCCCTAGCCTCCCACCTTCCTATGATTTTTATTCTTTTCTACAAACCAACCGCATTAGCTTTCAGGGACTTCAGACTAGCACCACTACTGCTAAGCCCAAATTTACTAACTTTCTGGATAGTTTTTTTTTTCCTGGGTGGTAGGAGGAGGGGGAGAGGGAAGGGTCTGCATGTGAAAGACCCTTGTTTTCAGGTTCTGTTGGCCATGGGAGTCACCACGGAATATCAACATAGAACATCAAAAGGTTAATAAGGCAATGAGGCCAAAAGTAATACCCACTGCAGCGAAGCACAAGGACACAGTAATGCCCATAGATAATGAACACTGGTGATCTCTACTGCCTTGAAGCATTTTTCTTTCTCTTCAGGCTGTGAGTCATCAGAGACACTATTCTTGCCCTACCTGGTAAAATCTCTGTTGCCTCTGTGACAAATCATGCCTTCGCTTCCCTTCAAAATATCGCTCAAGGCTCAAACTCCTTATGAAATCTTTCCAGACCAATTCCACCTGACACCAGACACGCCAATTATACCAGAACATCCTTTACTCATGCTGTCTCTCTCATTTTTCTCCCCCTTCTCATTACTCGGCATTCCCTTAGGACCAGCATCTTATACACATGAATTTACATAGATTCATATGCATACACGTTCACATAGACACTGTTTATGGGGGGATTCTTGAGGCTTTTTTTTCCTTCCCTTTGTTGGCTTATGCCTTCTGTTTCCTTTGAAATTTCCATTATCAGGCACTGAATAGAGGAGGCCCTGTAACTGTTACAAATATAGCAAACTGTAATTTAAAGAAAACTTTTCAAGAGTAAACGTTAGTAACTGAACTTTAACACCACAAAATTAACCTATTACTGGAGATTCCGAAGGGGGCGGGGAGAAAACTGTTACACATGGTTGTCTTTCCTTTGTTTTCATTTATAGAATGAAACATTAGAGACTGTCTGCTCACTCTATAATTAGATTTTAATCATTCCAACAATGGGCTGAAAGTTATTCTGATTTAGTGAGGAGTTAAGAAGAATAACATAATTTTGAAAAATGCTCTGTCAAGTTTGTGAGGTAACATGAAAAAAAAAAAAGACCTCAAAATATTCCTACTGGCCAAGAAAAAAAAAAAAACAAAACCTTGGGAGGTGCTTTATGGACTGGTCCATCTATTCTTTTTTAATTCCCGTAAGACTGACCATTCAGACATTTACATAAACTACTTCAAGACCTGTATGGGATGAGGCAGGCACTAATAAACAGCTGACTGAATGAATTGGTGTCTTATTATTTAATGACTCCCTACAGGTATGAGGTCTCTCCAATCAACCCTAAACTTGTGGAAAATTCAGGCCCATGCTTCCTTTCTCTCACTGCAGGTCTAGGGCAGTACTAAGTGTGTAAGCATTGAATAATACCCCTCAGATGATCAAGAATGATTGGCATGTGAGTTTTGCTCCTGGAATGTTTATGGGTACTTCAAAAATGGTTTTGATTTTGGTGATATGTCCCTCACTATAATCTTGTTCCTAACAGTATACACAATAGGACATTTGTCCTTTCAGTACACCATCTTCTGATTGAGGACAAATCTGGAGTTGGAAAAGTGAAACGTCAGTGATATGTTCCACCATGTTTCCTATCTGAATAATTTCTGTAAGAAATATTGTTGGTGTGGTTTTGTGAAGTGCAAAAACTGGCAAAGGAAGGGAATTCACACAACAGTGGAGGCCCAGACTTGGGCTTTCTGTGACAGTGTGGTCCAGTTCCTCACTTCCTCATCTCCACTGATGAGAGACCCAGAAAGATTTCTTTACTTTATATGTTTGAAATAAATGACCCACATTCCAGGAATGATGAACCTTTTCACTAATCTTATTCAGAAGCATTAGAATATCACACGCACAAATGTCTTAGATGTGCCTCTGTTCCTTGCCCACCACTTCTACCCACCAATTCCTGCTAATTTCATTTCCTGCTTCTCAGGCAAGGGCATGGGTCTTTATCGTCTGTCCACAGCCCAGGCCTCCACAGCCTTGGCCCCACTTATATCCATCTCAGAGACAGATGGTTCCCTGCTCACCTTCCTTCAAAGACTCCCCAAGGCCAACAAATGGTAGACAATCCAGCTCCCAAACCTTCATGACATAATTTCCTATCCTATCTTAACCTACATTTACCAACCTTCAGCATACTTCAGAATAACCTGGGAAGCTTGTAAAAGCAAACTTCTGAGCCTCACCCAAAGAGATGTGAAATCAGCAGTAGGTGGGAGCCAAAAGATTTTAAGTGCCCCTTCTGATCTGCTGCAGGGGGTGGATGGACCACACCTGGAGAGGCAATGTCACCTCTATCCAAAGGCCGGTAGGAACCTACCCTATGTACTTTTATCCCACTCCATCTTCCTCCAGATACTCCTTCTGTCTGGGGCATCCTTGCCACCATTTGCTTCCTGCGGAATCTCGATTCACTCTCCACAGCACAGGCTCAGCCCCACATGTGTTCAGTGTTCTTTCTTCTGATGTGGTTTCAGTTTTTCTTAGAATTTACCATATTAAACTGACATAATCCGTCTGTCTCATCCACAAGATTTGTGGCTATCAAACGAATATTGGTTAAATGAAACTGGCAAAATGAAACATGTGACTAAATCACACTGCTCCCAGATGGATCTTCCTTTATGAGCCTAAGGCAGGTACGTGGGGTAAAAGGAAAAAAGTTCCTACCCCAATTCTCAAAATCTAGTGGACATTAAAGGCTTGGGCTCTGATGCTGTACTGCCTGGGGTCCACCCTACACAGGGCACCTACTTGTTTTGTGAACTTTCTACGTCACTAACGGGGTTGCTATGGGGATTAAGGGAGGTTACAGATGCCAAGATCATGGCACAGGTTCAGACACCAGGTGAGCACTCAACCAGGTCAGCTTTGTTTGTATGTGGCCAAAAGGCATCACCGAAATTGCAATCCTCAGAGCAAAAGGGGAAGGGTGCTTGCACTGGTGCGTAGGATACGTGGGGGAAATGTTTAGCAGTGTCGACACTGCTTCCTTAGCTGGAAACACCACCAAAAAATCAACTTACCGCAAAATAGCTAACTTTGATGTTTCTATGTCCAAATGATGCTGGGATTCAGCTACCATCAAAAATCACATCTTACAGACTCTATGCAGAGATGAGTTAAAATGTCATTTAAAATTATTTAACTATTGGGGTGCCTGGGTGGCGCAGTCGGTTAAGCGTCCGACTTCAGCCAGGTCACGATCTCGCGGTCCGTGAGTTCGAGCCCCGCGTCAGGCTCTGGGCTGATGGCTCGGAGCCTGGAGCCTGTTTCTGATTCTGTGTCTCCCTCTCTCTCTGCCCCTCCCCCGTTCATGCTCTGTCTCTCTCTGTCCCAAAAATAAATAAACGTTGAAAAAAAAAATTAAAAATAAAATAAAATAAAATAAAATTATTTAACTATTGAAAAACTTAAAATTTTTTTAAGTTTATTTTTAAGAGAGAGACAGAGCGAGTGGGGGAGGGGCAGAGAAAGAGAGAGAGAATCCGAAGCAGACCCTGCATGTCAGCATAGAGCCTGATATGCAGCTAGAACCCACAAACTGTGAGATCATGACCTGAGCCGAAACCAAGAGTTGGATGCTTAACAGACCGAGCCACCCAGGCACCCTGAAAAATTTAATAGTTTTTTTTAATGTTTACTTTTGAGAGAGAAAGAGAGACAGAGAGCATGCACGCCTGCACGCAAGCCTGGGAGGGGCAGAGAGACAGGGAGACAGAGGAGCTGAAGTGGACTCTGTGCCGACAGCAACAAGCCCGATGCGGGGCTCGAACTCATGAACTGTCAGATCATGACCTGAGCCAAAGGTGGACACTCAAGTGACTGAGCCACCCAGGGGCCCCATTAGTTGTTGCTGTTGTTTTTAAAGAAAGTGCTAGTCATCTTCTCCCTAGTACTATTCAACTCTTACCTATGTATATTCCGTTGATAGCACTGCTATTGTCAGGGGTAAAATTACATATACGAAAAGACATTTTGTTAGGTTTTCTTAATTCAGTCCCGTATGGACCTTGAGTGTGATCACAAAGGACTAAGAGAGGTTAGGCAAAGGGGCGTGGGTGTGAGGGCGTTCCAGGCAGAGAGCTGCTTGTGCAAACAGCACAGGGGAGTGTTGGTGACAAGCTCACCCAAGAGGGTCAGGTGCTTCCCAGTGGGTGCTTCCACCTCACAGCCCCCATCCGGCTCACAGCTCCCAACCTGACACACGGAAGTGCTATGACACCCCCCACCCCCAACACACACCGCCCCAGGGTATTTGCTCTCAACGGCAAGTTTTGTTTCTTATTCATCTTTGTATTCCTAGGGCCTAGTATCGTATTTGGACAGAGCTGGCACTAAATAAATGTTTGCCAAAGGATGTTTCTTCAGCACAATAATCTGTGAGGGTGATATTTTGTTCCAGGATGTTGCCAAGAAAGAAACAGGCCAACAGATCTTGCTCACTGGGTAGGTCCTTTGAGCACAAATCTTAGAAAGCATAATTTCACAAATTCAAGAATAGATATTCTGATACCTGAATTGCATGGTCTTAAGGCAACAGATTCCTCCTAGTCCTTAACATGAGAAGTGCTTTATTTGTGCTTCTTTAAAAGAGCTGCCTCCAGTATCCTGGACGTGGAATTCCTCTTTTGCAATGTGCCTCATAAATGTCTTTGTTCCTCAGGGTTGGGTCTGAGCTCTCTATGTATGGTACAAATCTGAATTCCAGGCTATGTTCCCTTTTGTCTTTGGGGCCAGCATCTCCCAATTCAAGAAGTCAAAATCCAAACCAATTTTCCTCTCTAAACCCATACTTTCCTCTCCGGTCCCTGTCTGAATAAACAGTACTAGCATCCATCCAGTTGGCCAATCCTGAAACTCAGGGGTCACTCTGACTCTGCCTCTCCTAGGTTTGCCACATTTATTCAACCAACCATCAAGTCCTATGGAGTCTGCCCGGGATGCTGTCACCATACATTTTCTTCTTTCTATCCCCGTTGTCACTGCTTAGCTCAGCCCATGGGCTGGCTCTTACCTAGATTGCTAGTTAGCACATTACCACTTAATCGGCCTCCAATTGTATTGCCCCTTACTCTTCCCAGTCCCTATATCACCTGCATCCAGAGTGATCTTTCTAAATTTGATCATGTAATTCTGCCTAAAACTATCAGTAGCTCTCCTCGGACTTTGGGATAATGTCCAAACTCCCCCTTTATAGGTCAGTGAGCCCCTCATCTCATCTCCACTTCATCTCTCAACACCCCCCACACCTAAGTAGTCTTTTTTCCAGCCATACCAAACATTTTACAATACCCCAAATACATGTGGGCCATTATCCTTTGTACCAGCTGGATACAAGCTGGATACCACCTGCACAATCATGCCTCCGGCCCCAGGCTATGACTAAGCTCCTCCTATGTGCTATCTAAGCTCGTAGCCAGGTGCCAATCACCTGAGAGGTAACTGCATTTTTATTTTTTGAGAGAGAGAAAACACATGTGCATGCGTGAGCAAATGATCTCATAAGTGTGAGATCACAACCTGAGCAGAAATCAAGAGTTGGCTGCATAACGGACTGAGCCACCCAGGTGCCTGGGTAATTGCAATTGTATCTGTCCTAACCAGGCTCTATGATGGGAAGAGCTGGATCCTAATCATAGTATTACATTTACACAGTATGTCACCGATTAATATTATAAGAGTGATTAAAATCATTATTTCCCTGAGATAAAAAACCAAACCTTATAAAATGGGCTGGTAACTTAGAGTCTTTTCTGCAAGTTCAGACCAGGGTGTTAACTAACGTGTTAGCTAATGACCCTTCCAGGGCATTTTCATCTTTGCAAGGTATCTATCAGTCACAGCTCAACTCATTCTCAAATTGCTAGGGTGAACAGGAGGGGTGGGAATGAGGGACAAGGGCCGGCAGTGGGTGGGTATGGCTCCGTCACCAGACACTCCTCCATTCCTACTCCTTAACCTGAAAGTCCAGCTTCTATGGGATTTTTCCTTAACATGTTTTGACTTAGTAGGGTCCCCACATGAATATCAAACCTTTCCCTTAATGGATGGAAGTGAGTGTAGGAAATCCTGAAATACTAATTCAAAAAGCTCTTACACCAATGTAAAAAATTAAACAGGGATCTCTGGACCAAGCCAACTGAGATCAAAATTTGATGGACTTTATGTAGTAAAACTCAGCAAAATTTTAACCTTATTCAAAAGAAAACTGACAAAAATCTAAGTTATTTGTTAATCTCTGGCACAATTATTTTTAAAATGTTAGAAAATGAATTAATGTATTTTACTTGACTTGAATAAGTTTCTTTCGGCACACAGGGAATTCCTAAGAAGATCTGACTTCAAAGAGTTGCACTCTTTTGGAGGCAATCTTGATTCCTTACATCTTAATTAAATTTCTGATAAAGAAGCTTATTTTGAATTGAAGCATATTATACAAATAAATGTGAAACACCGACTAAAATAGAAGGGCAAAATTATTAAAGGCTTATTTAGTTTTATTCTCAAGGGGCCGTTGTACTAAAGCTGAATGAGTTACATAAATACCTTTGGCATTTGTTGGATCCTGTTCCTAAACACAATGTTCATATTTCATCTATAATAAGAAAAGCATCTCAAAGATTTGCAAGGCACTAGTCTTGCAAGCGGCCAGTTTGGTGTCTTGAGTAAAGTGAGATTGGCGGAGTCAGCTTAATCCATGATGGAAAGTTGTGAGCGGGGTCCTCTGGCTGTCGGGCAGCTGCCGCTCAGAGGAGTCTCCTGGCTCTGTCAGCGTGCACGCAGAGCTCTGCCACTCGCCCGCAGACAGAGGCTCTGTCTCCAGGAGCACATGGGATGGAACATGGATGCTATCACACTTGTGGCTTTCATCATGTATGTGAGAAAGTCATTGCTGCTTTAACTCTTCGTATTTACGGCATCAGGAAAATGTCACGTTTCAGAGATAAAGGAGATCGAACCTGCTGCGGTTTGTACCGTCTAAGCCAACTCTGATTTCTATAGTTAAAACAAGGGTGACATGTGTCCCAAAAACCTGGCTTACCCTCCCCTTAGAACGTTGCCTTTTTGCTCCAGTTTTCACCAAGTTGATCTCCGCAGGACTGAACGCTACCTCGTATCCCATGCATACCACACACAGCATCTCCTCCTTATGTTCTCTGTTTAATCAAAGTGGAAAGCCATGCCTCTATGATCCCCAGGTTTAAAAAAGTATGTTTCTAATGGCCCGGAAGTCTGGATAACTGTGTGACCCTCTCATTATTACGGCATAAGACTAATTTTCGTGACATTTGTATTGCTTGAACCTACTTGTTAAATCATTAGAACACCCGGCCACCTCCAGGCCTCAGTTTCTGAATGGGGCTGGACTCGAGAGGGCAGGTGGAAGAGTTTTTTCAAGAAAGATATTCAGAAACAAGATTCCCATAACACAG
This sequence comes from Lynx canadensis, assembly GCF_007474595.2. Lineage (NCBI taxonomy): Eukaryota > Metazoa > Chordata > Mammalia > Carnivora > Felidae > Lynx > Lynx canadensis. The sequence continues at coordinate 59,572,764 of NC_044320.2, read as the reverse complement.
TAGGTTCCCCTGTTATGTGTAATGACCCACTAAATTTTCACAAGGTTCCCATAACACAGTAGGTTCCCCTGTTATGTGTAATGACCCACTAAATGGCGACACATCTCACAAAACGTAAACTATATGTGGTTGTTTACAGTTTATAAAGCCCTATGATACCCACTCTCTCATTCAACTGTTAAAACAACTCTCCTGTGAAGAAAGAGGCAACTATCAATTCCCATTTACAATAACTTTTTTGCACCCCAGCCTGAGTGTATTAACGAAGCCTCTGGAATCTGCTTGTAGAAGAGCTGGTGATAACAGGGAAAGGGGTGACGGGTAGCAGAGGTTGATATGGAAGAGTACAGGAGGCCTAAATAAGGCAAATAAATAATTAATGCTCTCCTCAGTAGTGAATTCCCATATTTTAGGTGATTTCCTCCAAAATCACTTTACCTACTTAACAGCCTCTTCATTAAAATGGCTTACAAGGCATTACAGAAAAATTCAACCTTCCTGAAAAAAAAAAATCATTTATGTTAAAAACTGAACATTAACCAGAGCCCCAGTAGAAGATCATCTACAATGGTCTGACAATCTACAATGGTTTTTAAAGATATGATAGGACTACTAACATTACAGAAAAGAAATAAAGATAGAATATAAAGTAGAATTTTGATTTGCAAAAGAGAACAAGAATCCTTTTCTCCAACTGAATTTAAGAATTTCAAATTCCTGGCTCTTCACAATAACTTGGAAGAGACTCAGCTTTTTTTTTTCTAAAACTGGGAGAAGTTTAATTTGGATCCATAATGTGCACTGACTCATGGTTGACTCTGGGTTTTAATTACTAATAAGTGAAGTGAATCAAGTCAAGTAATCTTGTGAGGAACTGTTCCATTGAACGCTATTTTTTGAGCTTAAGAAAAATGACCAGGAAAAAGAAAGAGGTAAAACAAGAAAAACTTTCAAAAGGAAAAAAAGACAAGTGAGCATTGGCGAACAGGTTTTAAAAAACAGTAAGCTCTTCGGCTCTGCTCTGATTTATCCCATATTTTGGTGATGTCAACCAGGTAGGGATGAGCTAATATTTTTATAGTGAGTATAAGCTGACTTCCTGGAGTTTCCATATCTGTTTACGGGAAGCACTCACATGTATCACTGGACCAGCTCACACCTATGAAGAATGGAGATAAGAGTTTGGCTTAACCTCAAGTTCTTATTTCCCAGCCTTGCCTTTGTTATGATTTTTTAATGCTGTTGACATAGTTAAGGAAAAAGGTACCTGAAACATGCACTTTTGCATTTTCTGTACTTCCTTCACTACAGTCAGATTATAGCATGATGAATTATGAGAGCTATGTTTCCTTCCTTTAAAGCTGGTTTATAAATGCCCAAGAAAACAGAATTAGAAGCACTGGCAGTGTTTATAGCCTAAGTAGTGAGAATTTAATTCACTCATTCATCAAATATTTACCGGAGCCCTTACCAAAGTGCCCTGATCTAAACTAGCTCCTTGGGTGTACCAAAGTGAGCAAAGCTGCTTTCAGGGCCTGGCTTTCTGATCTAGTTGGAGAAAGAGATGTGAAACAAACATACTGAACTAGACGAGAGCTCAGACAAATGGGCATTTAGGTGGAAGGGGGTGGCAGTAGAGTGGGAGGGTATGGGGTTGGGTAAACCCTCCATGAAGAGGAGACTTGATGCCTAGACCTGAAGACAGAGCAGCCCTGAGCAGCTGGCTGGGGCCAGGGCACCAGGAAGAGGGAAGGGATGAGCAAAGATGTCCTTTAGAACTTCAGGAAAGCTGTCGTGGCTGAATCATTCAAGCCATGGAAGAAACAGGAAGAGTGGTAAGAAATCATAAAGTACCTTTTTATTTAAAAAAAATTTTTTTAAACATTTATTCATTTTTGACAGTGAGAGAGACAGAGCATGAGTGGGGGAGGGGCAGAGAGAGGGAGACACAGAATCTGAAACGGGCTCCAGGCTCTGAGGTGTCAGCACAGGGCCCGACGCAGGGCTCAAACTCACGGACTGTGAGATCATGACCTGAGCTGAAGTCGGACGCTTAACCGACTGAGCTACCCAGGCGCCCCTTAAAATACCTTTTTAAATGAAAAAGCATGGGGTGCCTGGGTTAAGCATCCAAGTTTGGCTCATGCCATGATCTTGCAGGTTCATGGGTTCAAGCCTCGTGTCAGGCTCTGTTCTGACAGCTCAGAGCCTGGAGCCTGCTTCAGATTCTGCATCTCCCTCTCTCTGCCTCTCCCCCCCTCATTCTTTCCCTATCCCTCTCTCAAAAATAAACAAACATTAAAAAAAAGTATGGAAAATATGTCTTTTATGTAGGAGTTTTGAAAAAAATGATGTCATTTTTCATATTCAAGTCCAAACCTGGCAACATGGAATCCAAACTCTAGTTGTGAAAACAGGTGCAGCAGGCACACCTGTGCACCAGTTCCTTGGGCTTCAGGCCTCCACATTCGACCTGGTGCTTCTGTCCCCTGTACAACTGCATCTGTGACAAGCCTGGCAGGGAGAGTGCTGGGCCAGGGACAGCACAGGGCTCCCTCCTGACATTACTGGCCCTGCTGTTACCCCCTGAAGTTCAGGAGAGGCTGGGAGCAGCAGTCACTGACACGTCACGGTAGTCCTGGAAGCCTGCCCAGGAGAGTGAGCACCGTCCCAGCTTCAGGCGGTCTGGCCACAGAGTCAGAGAACAGGGTAACTATTCCAGTCCACTCTACACTTCCACCTTGTTTCCTTTCTTTGAATCTGTGTGCTTCAATGAAGGCAGTACAAACAAATGCCTAAGGTTCTCAATTGCTTTAAATTTTTTTCAAATGTTTATTTATTTTTGAGAGAGAGTGGAAATGGGGGAGGGGCAAAGAGAGGGGGGGACAGAGGATCCGAAGTGGGCTCTGTGCTGACAGCAGTGAGCCCGATGTGGGGCTTGAACTCACAAACCATAAGATCATGAGCTGGACCAAAGTTCAAAACTCAACTGACTGGGCCCCCCAGGTGCCCCAGGTTCTCAACTGCTTTAAGCCAGCTCTCTTCCATCCTTTAGCATGATAACCATGTCCTCTGGGGCTCAGAGTCTACAAATCTCTTCTTTTGTCTACATCCTTTTCTAAACGATCTTTTTCCAAAGAAGAGTGGTTCTCTGAGGGCCACTCATATGCTATCTCAGCCAAATGCCTCACTTTAAAACTCCTTAAAATATTTTTCTCAAGAAACAGTACTCGGAACATGTCTTAAGAAATTACTGAAGACAAGAGTTAAATGGGGTAAAAATGCCCAAATGAGAACTGTCATTGAAACAACAGGTATGGAAGGGTGATCTTGGGCACAGCGCTGGTCTCGGCCTCTGAATGTGAGGGGCTTGAGATATTCAGAGCTGCTCCCCTACATCTGGAACCTTTCTTTAAAAACAAGGGTGAGACAGTTTCTCAATTCTAGCAGGTGATTTTTACCCACAGGACCAAGACAAAAAGGGAAGAAAACATTTTGTTAAATCTTATACTTTTGGGGGCGCCTGGGTGGCGCAGTCGGTTAAGCGTCCGACTTCAGCCAGGTCACGATCTCGTGTTCCGTGAGTTCGAGCCCCGCGTCAGGCTCTGGGCTGATGGCTCAGAGCCTGGAGCCTGTTTCCGATTCTGTGTCTCCCTCTCTCTCTGCCCCTCGCCCGTTCATGCTCTGTCTCTCTCTCTGTCCCAAAAATAAATAAACGTTGAAAAAAAAATTTTTTAAAAATAAAAAAAAAAAAAAAAAAAAAAAATCTTATACTTTTGGTACTTTTTAGATCAGAACAGAAACCTGAGGAAAAGTTACAGGAGTCAGCAAATTAATAGTACCCCTTAGAGTTCTCACTCTTTCTTTTAAAAAATGTTTATTTTTGAGAGAGACAGTGTGAGCAGAGGAGGGGCAGAGAGAGAGGGGGACAGAGGTTCCAAAGCAGGTTCTGCACGCTGACAGCAGTGAGCTCAATGCAGGGCTCGAACTCACAAACTGTGAAATCATGACCAGAGTTGCAGTCAGATGCTCAGCCAACTGAGCCACCCAGACGCCCCAGAGCTGTCACTTTTTAAGTGCTAACCTGCTAGTAAAGGATCAGTATCTACTGATTCTTTATCTGCTGCATTATTTTTACTATCTACTGGTAACATGATTCCCCACGTTTTCTTATCTGTAAGAATTAAACAGGGGCCCACAATAAGTCTTCTGAAATACGCCTCCTGTGCATTTCCTATGGAGATACACCACTACTCCCTATTCAACGAAGCAAAAGAAAGGTCCACAGACCTTCTTGAGTTTCTGGGCTGAAGTTGGTTGGTTCCATGTCCCCCGATCTCCCTGAGGAGGATATAATTATTTTCTCTCAAAGCCAACTTGAAGCTTTGCTTCAGGATAATATAAGGTGATGGTACACAAATGGATCCAACTCCCTGAGACTTAAGTAACAAAAATTTTCCACAGCCTATGAAATAACAGCAACAGAATAATGATTAGCACTACCTGGGTGGCAAACTAAGATGGTCAGTAACTATTAAAGTTATCATCTCCCTCTGTTGCTAATGGCGAACAAGTGATTTTGAGAGCAGCAGCTGCCAGGAGGTAGTTATTTCTAGTTGTTATTCTGCCATTACTGGGGCAGGATGAGGGGGAGAATGTCACCTTATGTTGTTAAACTTTTGCTATTTTGTAAAACCAAAACACTAACAGTAACTACTGGAGGGTCCAGGAAGTGCTGAGCAGATACTGAGACATTATAAAGAGCCATGGTTTATGACAATATAGCAAGAAGTTCCCCCCCCCCCCCCCCCCAATCTCCAAAACCTTAATGGAAGCTTTTTTTTTTTTTCTATTATTTATTCATTCACTCATTTAATGAGAGCATGCTTTCATGCTGGGGCAGGGGAGATACAGAAGGAGAGATTGAGAATCCCAAGCAGGCCTAAGCATGGAGCCCAGCGTGGGGCTCAATCCCATGATCCTGGGCCAAAATCAAGAGTCTGAGGCTCAACCAATGAAGTCAGCCAGGTGTCCCTCTCTTTGTTTAAAAAAAAAACAAAAAAGCTTTTAAAAGAATGTAGAACTTTAAACTCAGAGCTACTGAAGGGGAATGTCAATCCATCAGCTATTTTCTACAAAAACAAGTGGCAAAACTCTATATCTGAAGTATCATTAAAACAAGGAATCTGGAAAGAGGAGTAACACAATGAAAGTAAGGAAGACATAAAAGGTTACTTGAGAATTTTGTTTTCTCTATTGCATCATCCAAATAGTATACATATATTTTTTACTGTAGTTAGAAGAGTTAACATGATATCTACCCTTTTAACAAATTTTTATGTGCACAATACAGTATTGTTAACTGCATGCACAATCGTCTTGCTTAACTGAAACTTTATACCTGTTCAACAGCAGCTTCCCATTTCCTCCTCCCTTCAGCCATTGACAACCACAATTTTAGTCTCTGTTTCTAGGAGTCTGACCATTTGAGACACCTCACTTAAGTGGAATCATGCAATATCTGTCCTGTGACTGGCTTATTTCACTTACTATAATGAATTGAGCATTGAAAAGATAGCTAGGTGAAATTTTTAGGAAGTACTTAACTGGCCAAAAGTATATTTGATTAAAAACTATACAACACAGTAATCTCAAACTATATTACCACTACCCCCAAAAGATTTTCAACAGAGAGGATGTGGCTAGCACTTGGGTAGGAGTTTATGATACTAGTATAATCAGAGATCCTTGCATTACAAGCCTTTCCCTTTCATTATGTAGATTCCTCCCATTTAAACTAATCATAAAAGTCAATTAATTAAAACAAGCTTAAGAAAATTATTTGCTAGAGTGTCCTGCACAGTTTTACTTTGCATCTGCAGAGATCAAACTGCTTCTACTAGGATCACTAAGTTGTAAGGTGAAAGCAAATGGAAAAATCCAGGAGTGCATTTAAAATTAGAGGCCAGGGCATAATCAAAGGTATAGCACTAGCTCAAAAGTTAGCTGAGGGCCAGGAAGCCAGTAAGATTAGAGGTGCCAAGTATCCCATCTATAAGCAAACCGAAAAGCAAGTAATTCAACGCTTGGCTATTAGGGAAACTATGGTCTAAAATAAAATAATGCTCAACAGAGAAACGCGGAGAGGCCCTTCCCGAAAGTTTATGCTAATCAACAATAAGCAATATTAACTTTAAAATAGGAGGAGTTTGGGATAAAGATGGAAACCCTGAAAACTTTTGACACCTATCTCAATATAACACAAAAAACATGACCTCTTCATTTTCCAAGTAATGTTTCAGATACTCAGAAGTAAACAGTGACCATAAAGTTTTTATTTTTTAAAGAAACTTCAAAAGTCTGAAAGTATAAGGTTGAACCTTGTGCAAGTGCCATTTTTTGAACATCAAGAAGTTCAAATATCAGAAATTTTGTATGGTTCAACCAAAGAAAAGAGAAGCTTAATACAATGCTAAGAATAAAAATCTGAAGACACGCTAATATTCTGTGGCTTCCAAAGGACATTTACTTCTACAGGAAAATATTACTGAAGCAAGAAAAGGGTTTTTAATATTCTATGCTAAATGTACGCCTCAAGTCACATGATACTGTGGCCATTCGGTGGCCATGTAAATAAGCCTAAAAATCATATTTTCCATTTATAACCATCTTTTTTTTCTTTTTTTGTCTACAATATGACAATTCTATTCCCAATAGATTTCTCCATCCCTCTCTATGGACCCCAAATCCAGCTATTCATGGCAAAACTTCAAGCACATAGTCCTTCTGTGCCCACATACACCCCACTTCTCAATCTATAATTCATCGCGATCTCCTACTCACTCCATCCCTTCTCTACTGCTCTACTTTCTTCCAACTTTGGCACACTGACAGTCCCATCTGTCCATGGCAGGTTCCCCCCACCCCTTTCCTTTTAATACACCGGTGATCTAATCATTCCAGCATAGAATGTGACAATTTGTATCAGCCTTAGTCCCTATGCCATTCCCATACAGTTGAGCTCTGTTGTTTTAAACAATGCATAGGAGATTTGGTCTTGTAACTTTCCATTTCTGCCATATCTAGATCTTGGTGGCTTTCTCAAAAAAAAAAAAAAAAAAGAAAGAAAGAAAAAAGAAAAAGAAAGAAAAAAAGAAAAAAATCATTCTCTGTGGTAGTATTAAAACAACACACCCCTGAAAGTAACTTTCTCGATTCCTGAAAATGTGCACAGTCTGAGTGACCCGACGTTAAGTATTAGGGAAGTAGTTTGTGACAGCAAGGGGATCTCAATGTGCTTCCACATTTTGCGATGACGGCCAGGTTCAGAACAGTGCAGGTACATTTCTGACTCTCATTCCATTGGAATTAATCATTTTCTAACTTTGATTCTGGCAGTTACAGAAGCAAATATGGTGATGTTACCAACAGAATGACAACCAAAATATTTGATATCCCACTGTTTCGAACGACCATGCACAACCACCCGCCCTGCATTTACATACCTTGAATTTGCTATTTCCACTTTGGTTCTCGCCATGGCAGCTGCCCTTTGCGCGCCTTCAATTGCTCGGTCCACCTTCTCCCTAGTTTTTGTATTTCTTATTGGTATAAGCTGCTTCCTTATTCCACGGACCAGAATATTATTTTTGTATTTCCCCTCTTCTTTGGAGCCGTCGGGAAACACGGTGCAGCCATATCCATGCCTCTTGTTATTTGCCCACTCTCCTTCATACTTCATGCCGTTGGAGCGCTCGCTAATGCCAAAACCATTTCGCTTGTCGTTCTTCCACTCGCCCATGTAGGTTTCCGTGGTGGTGGCGTCGACGTGGTCTTCCACCGGGCAAAAATCACAATCTACGTCGCCGAAGCTGATCGTGGAGTTGGCATCGCTGGAACTAATTCTGCTCATGGCCGCGTCGCTGCGGACCGAGCTGCGTTTGCTGGAGATGGAAGACTTGGATTCGGACTTGCGAAGTTTCATGCTTCCGAGAAGGGAGCCCCTTCGGAAGAGGCCGCCCTTCTTCTTGCCCGCGAGCTCCGCGTCGGCGTGGAAGTTGAGCACGAAGCCGCCGCGGGTGCCGGCGGGGCTGTCGGCAGCGGCCGCGGCGTCGTGGAGCACGCTGCCATTGCTCTGCTCGCTGCGCAGCGAGGCCATGGACGTGCGCAGCGGCGAGCGGATCACGGTGGCCATGCCGTAGGGCACGCTCTGGCGCACGCCGTAGCCATGCCGCATGCCGCCGGCCCATTGGCCCTGGTAAGTACCTTCGAGAGAGACGGCAAGAAAGCACAGTGTGAGTCGGGGGCGGAAGGGGTGCGATCTCGCCTGCCAGCACCTGGGTGCGTCCCAGGAGAGCCCGGTGCTCAGAGCAGGCAGGCTCATGGTCAAATCCTACACGTATCCAAGTCAACTCTAAGTTACACCTTACGTTTCATCCACTTGTGGGTTCCCGCCCTGTAATCTTGTGTCAATGGTTTCAATGTAATTGTTTAGCATTTTCCAAGTTTGGTAATTTTCCTTTTCATTTAAAAATTTATACGAATGTTTCAGATGAAACCACCACTTTCTAATACAAAAAGAGTGATCATTAGAAAACAACTTTTCTCCCCTGATCAAAATCCCTCATACGAAGGCAGTGTCACAAAAGATGAAATGAGTTCTCTTCCTGAATTTTAATTTTACTCATTCAGCTGAAAAGCTCTAAAAGCTCTAGGTCTGTCACAATAACATTCCAACAAGCTAAAAGACTTAAAATTGTTAATGATCGGGACATGGGTCATCAGACACATTATTTTACTTTACATTTTCTTTCTTTCATGTTCACCATCTTTTTTTTAGGGCAGGGAAAACGTTAATATTTAGGATTAGATTTGGGAGAAATTTTTGAAGCCAAGAGTGATTTGACAAATATGATACAGATCCTGAATATTGTGGGACATGAAAAAATGGGCAGTTTAACATTTTGTACTTCCAGGTGAAATGGTCAAAGATTTGCCCTGTACTCGTTGCCAGATTTCTGCCTTCTCCCCGTCATTCTCTTCATGGGTTTCCCTAGTCACTGCCACTACATGAGCCACATCATGGACTAGAAGCACTCAGAGAGCAGGAGTTCCCTCCTAAGCGAGGGCAAAATTTCCAGTCTCACGGCTTATGTGTCTTGTGATCTGCAGGTGTTGATGACTTTATAGTAAACAGCTATGATGGCTCAAAAGAATATGCTATTTACCCCTAGAAAAACTGGACTAAGGCCAAAGTAAAACTTCCATTCTTTAACAGTCTGGAATTCATCTCAGAGCAAAGGGGTGTTTGACAGTGTCCCTCAAAACTCTGTTGAGACCAGATCACTTCAATGAATATTATGCCTTTTTAGGAATAGGATAATCTCTAATCTAAAGCATTTGTGCTCAGTAGACTTTTCTATTAAACAAGTTAGCAAAATAACATAGTGCTGCTTTTAAAATAATCACATGCTTTTAACTGAATACTAAAATTAGGGAACTTATGGGTGGCTCAGTCAGCTGCAGGACTCTTGATTTTTAGCTCAGGTCATGACTTCATGGTTTGGGAGTTTGGGCCCCGAGTTGGGCTCTGCCCTGGTGGTATGGAGCCTGCTTAGGATTCTCTCTCTCGCCCCCTTACCTGCTCTCTCTCTCTCTCTCTCAAAATAAATATAAGTAAACTTTAAAAAATATTAGGGAACATAGGGAAAAAATTAAATTTAGGAGTTTAGAATTTTCTTTTCAAGATCAAGGCCATTTCCTTTACTTAAAGGCACATTTTAAATTACAGTATCCCCCATAAGTTATCTAGAAATTTTAAGATGTATTTCTGTATGATTCATAGTAACTCACAATATCATAGAAAATAAATTACAGCGATATAATTATTTGAGGTAATCAAATGTCTTGACCTCTCTCAGTTTCTGATTATATAGATCCACCTTGCAGTCGCCTTTCATTTTATATTGCTACACACAGATTTCCACTGTGTGGCATACATTTACTTTTTAAATACTGAGCAATGATGCTAGTGGTTTTGTACCATTGTGTTAATACGTACTGATTATTTCATTGCATTTAGAAGTTAAAACTGTAATGGATCCAAAATCAAAAGTTTTGACTCATTTCAAGACTACCTTCTCTTTTTGTTTATTCTGATATATTTATGTCCTATAAACAGACCTAACAGCAGGGCAACAATGAAATTCTAGGATGCCTGGTACTGTGAATGTCCTATTCTAGGCAAATGTAAAAGTTTGAACCTGACCTTTATGAACTTCTAAGAAGGTAGGTGGGCCATAGCTTTCTCAAAAGGAGTAAATCCAAAAGGATAAGATAGTCATTTAGACAATTCAGGTTAAGAAGGTTTCTACTGAATATTAGCCATTTCCAAATACACCACCTTAACAGGGAAGGGAATTAAATTATTAGGAAATTTGAACTTTGACTTTTCCTTTGTCTATATAGATAAAATACAAGTTCCAGGATAAAAGTTCTACAACTTGACTTACATGTACTAAAACAACCTTTTTAAAAAATATTTTGTTTAGATAAACAAGGGATCCTATAATCATCTCCTACCTTTCTACATCATGACAAGTTAATTTTGCAAAAATAGTTTCCAAAGGTGCTATTTGAGATCAATTAAGTTTTATACTTTTAAAATGCAACCATATCATCTTAGTAAATGTTTAACAGTGAGGGAGAATTAATAAGTAGCTTCCTTGAACTGGTATCTCCAAAAGTAAGACAAGCATTCAGAATTTCCAAATAAGTACTGCTTGAAAATCCAAGCAGTTTGAGGCAACAGCAGTAATTAGAAAGTTTATCTCTATGCTTAACTGTCAAACAGGGAAGTGGGGGGTGGGCAAGAGCATTGGCCACATTCCCATCCTATTTTGTTAAATCACAGTATATGGAAGACTTCCTCCATAGAATTGCTAAAAACCAATTTACAGTCAAACTGTTAGTAGTTCATTTGAAATTTAAAATAGGGTTAGTCAATGAACTTAGGAAAAAAGGGCTTCTATTTTTATGAAGCAGGTGGGTACCAACTTCTCCCCGCTGTCCAAATAAAGTTCTAATTAGTTCCTCTCCATTCCTCACATAAAGATGCATATTTCACAAGTGTAAAAAGTATTTTGATGGGTTTTTAAATTACATTCTATGATTTTTCATCTGGGAGCTGGTTTTCTAGATATAGCCATTTTAACTACAGCCTTGTAGTGGAAGGCATCCAGTTCCAGTAAAATGTATACTGTGCTATGCCAAACTTACATCTACGTGCTATGAATGGGCATATGCAAGCATATACAGTTGATAAAGCAATGCATCTTCCTAGATATTTTCAATAGTTTTATGACTGGTGGAAAAAAATGAGGTGCAGATCAGAAGTTATGCAAAAAATTCTGGGCACCTAGATGTGATTTCATTACTATGGTACTAATTTATTTTTAATTAATTTTCAGGCAAGTTCTATGCCAGCAACACTTCACACAAATTACTGATGAAATAAGTGGTACTTCCCACATGAAACTTCTAGTTTAATGTCATCACAAAATACATGGAATCAGATTTTCCCTAAGTTTGACAGAAGGTGCACAGGGATGGGCATGTGGTGGTGCAGAGACAAAAATAAGCTAATTCTTAAGTAAGAATAGGGAAGGTGATATTTCCTATTTTGGCCAAAACTTTTGTATAAAATAAGTTATTGCAATATACCTCTACTTAGAGCACCACTTCATGATTAAGGACCTTCTAATTAAATGGAGTGACATATGAAAGAAAGCAGAAAATCAACTTGCACAGAGGAGACCCTGAAAGTGATTTTTAAGGGTTTTTTTCCCTTCCTAATTGGTAGCATATTTGATTTCTTTTAATAGAAAAGGAAAACCACAGTCCTATGGTGATGCCAAGTTTTAAGGGTTTAAAAAATTTTTAAGTTAGTTTTAAACCAGAAGGCAGATTATCCATAAAGTCATCCCAGTCACTTAACTGAGCTTCTAAAACACATAGAGGACCTTTGCTATGCTGCATATTATATATATATATATATACACACACACACACACATATATATATACACATACACACATGTATTTTATTGCTACATATTATATATATATATATATACACGTAGTTTATTGCCAAGTGTAATGAATATTCTAAACTAAGAGATTTTGTTTAATGAGTAGTAACTTTTAAAAGACGAATTTATTTTTAACCTTCCCAAACTGAAGAGAACTATCCTTGTCCTTCTTAAAAGGTTGTAAAATAACACGCACATTTAAAAAATAAATTTTGCATTCTACTTTTGAGCATGGAATTTAGTTATATTACAGATCTGGGGCCTCCAATAAAATCCAATCACAAGCTAGCATATTTATAGGGCTGTCAACCAAGGCACTATATGCCCATTCAGAACATTTAAGGGCCCAAATTAACTACTGTGGAGCTCAAGACCCATGCAACCCTTATAAAAGTATTATGGAAACAGTTCCCCCCCTCCTTAATCCATGAGAACCATATCCTTTATTTATACTGTGGGATGGAAAGATGTCCGTTTTATCGAATTCTACCATTGTACTGTTTTGCATCTGAAATACAGCCCAAGTGTTCTGAGTAACTGAAGTGTACAAATTGTATAAGCTTTTATATAAGTAGTGGCCTAACTGAGGTTGCAGTGGGCTGGAGAAACTTTTAATTGGATCCTTTTCATACCCTTCAGCTCTGAGCTGCATAATTACGAAGCTGACACTGCCTCCTATAACCCTTTTCAATTAACTATGATTATGTTTATTACCAGAAAATGTATTTTGCCAAAGTATAACCCATTCATCCTTCTCCACTTATTGCACAAGGAAATTCATCAGGTTTTGCACCTGTTTCAGCAATGTATACTTTTTGTAATTAAAAAAAAAAAAAAGGACTCTGCCTCTACACAATTCATTTTGCAAATACTGTTAAATATTAAAATAAGGTGATTTTGTGCATAGCCAGCATGTTGAGGTCATACAACTTAGTGCAATTTGGTGATTCCATATTGCCACTCTCTGGAGTAAAGTGGCTAACTTAGCAACTGCAGGACCAGAGCTTTCTAATATATTTCTTAAAACGGAGGCTTCCTCGTTCCTTTCTGAGACATTTTCCTAGTAATTTGCCCAAAGCTCTCCAGGTCAACAATGACTACCAACCATTCTTTTGCTTGAAAGCCACTACTTTAAGGAACGAATGAAAACTAGGAAGAAAAACCCACACCCTCTGAGCCCCACCTGCATCAGGTGGCCTCTCCACTTCCATAGCTAGGATATTTCCAAATGCACTCCAAATAAGGCACAATTCCCCTACATCCTAGTTATGGGGTTCTGTTTTCTATCTTTAGGCTACGAGAGGACCAGAAGCGAAATACGACTCCACGTGAAACCAATCCGGGGAGCGGTCAGCACCGACCGCCAGGCTCACAAGCCCAGGGCGTTCGCTCTAACTCCACGGGAGTGGCGTTTTCAAACCCGGCCGGGAGAGGGAGGGATCAGGAACGTAATGTGACGGGCTCAAGTGACAGCGTCCTCTCTCCAGCCCAACCCACCCGGGCGGCGCTCCCTCCTGGTGGCAGTGCAGCGCTGGCGCCGGCCAGGTATATTCACGCCTTGCTCCCCCGGGTGTGGACACACAGCCCGTTCCAAGAACCAGGGCAGATCAAACCCCCGCGCACTAGTCGCGTCTCCACGCTGGCGCGGGAGGTGGGTGGGAGGCTTTCCCAGGTGTTTTGGCGGGTTTCCGGACACGTGCGCCTCTCGTCCTCCCCGCTTCCCCGCAGCCTGGGCAAAGCCCACCGCACCAGCTCACGGAGCAGCCGAGCCGCCTGCGACGCTGCTCACCTCCGTCCCCGTAGGTCTCCACGCCGTACCCGTCCTGCAGCCCGTTACTCCAGGTACCCTCGTAGCGAGCGGGGGTGCACAGGCTCTGCCGGACCCCGTAGCGCCCCTTGAAACCATGTGACCACTCCCCCCGGTACATCCACTTGCCCTTCGTCTCCACCCCCAGCCCGTGCCGCTTGCCCTGCGCCCAGTAGCCCTGGTAGGTGTTGCCGCTGGGCCAGGTGTAGCCTCCAGCCACCTCGAAGCCGTGCGACCAGGAGCCCGAGTACTCGCCCTGGCCCTTGGGCCCCGTGCAGATGCCATGCCCGTGCGCCTTGCCCTCCTCCCAGCCGCCGCAGTAGGTGCCGCCATCGTCGAAGTCGAACCTTCCGCCCGTCATTCGGGGGGCAGCCCCGGCGCGCTCCCCGCGGGGGCACGGACGCGGGCAGAGCTGGGCACGGCAGGGTGTAGCTCGGGGATGGGGGCCCGGCGGGCGAGCTCACGACAGCGCCCCGGGCAGCTCGCGCCGCCGCTCGGCTCCAGTCCGACGCCGCCCCCGTCCTCCCCTCTTCTTTCGCCGCCGCCACCGCCGCCTTCCTCCTCCTCCTCCTCCTTCCCCGCCGCCGCCCCGGCCAGCGCCGCGCGCGAGAGGACAGCCCAGGCTCCGGAGCGGACCTTCAGCTGCTCCCGCCCGCCCACGTGAGCCGGGCGCCGCCCCGCGCCCGCCCCTCGTCCCCTCCCCGGGCGCCGAGGCCCGGCCCCGCGGCGCTCCGGCCCCACCCGGCCCTGCCCCCAGCCCCGGGAGCCAACGCTTCCCCGGCGGGCGGGCGAGCGAGCGCGGGGAGCGGTTGGCGCGCGTGTGTTCGCGCAGTGGGATGCCGGTGGGGGGCGAGTGTACCCAGGGACGCGCGAGAATCCCTGCCGGTAGACGAAGGCGCGGCTGCATGTGTGGGGGCAGCTCGCGGGCGGCGGAGCCTCCTGTGTTTGTGTTTGGGGTTTATCAAAGTGGTTAAGCTCCTGTAAGTGCGACCACGTGTGCGTTGAGGGAAAACTCCTGTATGCGTGTTTGTCTGCATGGGGTTTGTAGTTGCATTTTTTCGGCATTCCAACTTGTGTACTGTTGCATTTGTCATGCTCAGCTGTCATCGTGAATTAACAGCTCCTAGATAGATGTATGCATGTGATATAAATCTCCGGCAGCCTAGATATAATTGTGCAGAATGTTCTTTTACACCTACCCATTTCTAAGCACATGTGTTTGCATTTATTTAATGAAGATACTGGGCGGGGGGAGCAATGAACTTTGAAAATGAACTTTGAAAAGGCTTTTTATTTGTAATAACGAAGAGGATGTTTTTCATCTGTCTTTCCAGGGGTATGAGCTATTTCCTTTCACATCAGAGCCCCTAATGCCTCATTTGTTCTTCTGACAACCTTAGAAATTCTTCAGTCAGGAGCTATGTACCCAACAGGCAGACAGAGCAGTCTTTGAATATTGTGTAAGTATCTGGAATGTACACCTGGTACCTCTCCACCGGTATCCACAGTTTACCAAAGTAAATAGAAGATCTCAAGGAGGAATATGGTAAGTAAGACAGTGCTTAATCTAAACTTACAAAAAGCCTGTGACCTAAAAAACTGGGGACAGGTGTCAGCTGATCTACTTTCCAGCTACAACACTGCTTTGTTGAATTCACTTTAGGCAACTCTTTTGAACTTGCAAACCTCTGTGTCACTATCTGCCTAATGGGAATGACAAGATTTGTTTGCCCCCTCTATGTTAGATAATAACTGAGTATGTTGTGGTATAGTGCAAAACCAAGAATTAGAGATTTGGTAAAAGGCAAGTTGAATAAGTTAGTATTGTCTCTGGTGAAAGCAGGCATTGGTCTCAACCTCACCCTCAAAATATTTATGGGAGACACCTCTCTGTGGTTCATTGCCTGGAGTCTTAGGTTGGCCTCTCAAGGACACTGCTTTGCAGAGTATTCATGATATTCCTAGGCTGAGAGGTTTTTGGATGACTGGGGGAGCACCAGAGGCTGCCACAGTTTCTCTCAGTAGGTATTTGATAATCAGATAAAAATGATCTGATGTCAGGGTGTCAGGGTAAGGGAGCAGGAGAAAAATAGATTAAACTACACAGGAAAGGAACCGAAATTGACCTTGATTGGCTCTATCTCAGGATTGGAGCTGGCCTTCCCTGCTTATCTGGCTGAAATACTGAAAGAAAAATCTCAGTTTACACAGAACGAAATCACCAAAGAGAATTAGAAACCCTCATCCACGGCACCGCCTGCAGAGTCGCCCGGAATAGTGCTTACCCTAGTGGCCTGGAATAATTACGCGTCTTGCTCAGCATCTTGTCCTGGACTAGGGATTGATTTAGGCCACTGGGAAAACAAGGGCCCAGGACTTTGCAGCTGAGCCATAATTCCATTTCTCTGTTATGGGGTACACCACGATCAGGATCTAGCATAGAGACGCACATTGCCATCTATTGTGGGGTTCTATTTGATGTGAAAAACAGTGTAGTTACTCAAGTCAACATCTTTTTCTTCTTTTTAAACTGTTTTTTCTCGTGAAGTAACTTGTCCTTTTGCCTTTTTATTGTTTAAAAAATAACATACCCGTTTGTGTTAGAATCCATATATGAACATCTCACGACTAAGTTTTTGTTTGCAAGCATGGTGGAAACACTTTAAAAAAATTTTTTTTTAATGTTTATTTTTGAGAGGGAGAGAGAGAGAGCGTGCGCGCGCACAGTAGGAAAGGGGCAGAGAGGGAGACACAGAATCTGAAGCAGGCTCCAGTCTCCAAGCTGTCAGCACAGAGCCCAATGTGGGGCTTGAACCCACGAACCGTGCGATCATGACCTGAGCCAAAGTCGGACGCTTGACCAACTGAGCCACCCAGGCACCCCAGAAACACTTTAAAAAAATTTTTTTTTAACGTTTATTTATTTTTGAGACAGAGAGAGACAGAGCATGAACGGGGGAGGGGCAGAGAGAGAGGGAGACACAGAATCGGAAGCAGGCTCCAGGCTCTGAGCCATCAGCCCAGAGCCCGACGCGGGGCTCGAACTCACGGACCACGAGATGGTGACCTGAGCTGAAGTCGGACGCTTAACCGACTGAGTCACCCAGGCGCCCCCAGAAACACTTTTTAAAAAAAACTTTTCCTAATGAGCTCTCATGCAAATGATGGATTTTTCTGAAATAAACTCTCACTGAGCAAGTGTCTGGCTTCTGTGACGGATGTCTACTCCATCTGTGGTGGGTGGACAGAGGATGATGATGCACACATATCTGGATAGAATATGGAGATTAGGGGAAGATAAGAGACAAGGCCATTTGTCTCTTTATCTCTTGCTGTCCGTAATAGATGTCTTCTTTGGAAGGAATCTTCATTAAAAGAGATAATCCACCACCAGATATGTGGTATTCCATTTCAAGCAATTATAATCCTAATCTGAGTCTGCCATTGGCTCTCTTCATGGGAGGAAATTAGTATTGAATTTTTGGTTCAAAATTCAAAAGAACAACTTTGGCACAGTAACCATTTAAGCCACTTACCTGCTGCCATCACAATGGAATGTTTCCCCAGTCACACTGATGTGTTTGTTAATGTAAGTGTTCAGGTTCAATGGTTGGAGAAGACTGGGAAAGAGAAGTAGAAGGAAGAGGTGCTGACAGTGAGGGCATTGCATATAGTAAGCAGTGGAATAATGTTGCGGTTCACTAGTCGGGGTTAGTAATGTCCTTATTTTCCCTCTCACTCTGAACCTTTGCCCTGGATAAGGGGGAGTTGAATTTAGCTTTAAGAAGGGATTAGTAAGAAGAGAATGTGAATGTTGGTTTGACAGGTGGGATGGGGGAGGCCATCAAAGCCCAGGGGCCAACAACCACTCTTGCAGTTTCTTTTTCTCCATGCTCAAAATTCAACTATTATAGGCTTCTATTCTAAAAAAAAAAAAAATTGTAACAAAACATAAGCCATTTTGAGTGTGAATGTCTAGTGACAACCTGTTGGTGAGGATGTTTTGTTTAGAATTTAATACTTTATGATGAAGATGTGCTTAAAAATGTATTGGGGGACCCCATTTTATTTACATATTGGAATTAATTGTTGAAATTCTTGGTAAATATTTACAAATGACAAAGTCTAATCTGTAGGTGTGTATGGTCTAAAGTGTGTTTGTTGCTTCAACGTGTGTAAAAAAATCACATGCAATTAATTACTGCATTAGGTAAATAAATCAAACTGAGTATCATTATCACATTTGTAATACAGCATTCATAAAAAATTAATGTAGTGTGGAATAGATATAAAAGTTAAGAAATATGGTTATAAGCTCTGCAGACAACTTGATATCAAAAGGGGAAGAAAATTCCAAAATTAATGGTCTTCAAAACTTTGAAGGCAAATACTAAGTGCCAGATGCAGTGCTAAGTTCTTTACATGCATTAATTCATTTAAATCTCATAATAACATAATACCCATGTGATTAATATTAGTGGTATTTTTTTTTAACAGAAGAAGAAAATAAAGTTTAAGACATTTATGTGCCTGAGATCATTCTGGGTAGAAATGGTCCAGCTGGGATTCAAACTAGGTCTGTCTGACTCTAGAGGTAGTTCGTTCCCTCTCTCTCTCTAATTTGAGAGAGAGTATGAGAAAGCTGGGGAGAGGGGCAGGGAATGGAGAGAGAGAGAGAGAGAGAAAGAGAGAGAGAGAGAGAGAGAGAGAGAGAGAATCCCAAACAGGCTCTACACTCAGCATGGAACCTGACATGGGGCTTGATCTCAGAACCATAAGATTATGTCCTGAGCCAAATGCTCAACTGGCTGAGCCACCCAGGCACCTCAGACATGGTTGTCTTTATTACCATCCTTCACTGGAGCAAGGATTAGAGCTTTCAAATGAGGGAAGGAAGTGGCTGGGTGGAGAGCAGGAAAGGCTGGTGAAGGTGACATTTATTTCTTATATTTTAGACTAGCTGGACAGATGAATGGTGATGCTACTGTATAAAATCAAAGAAGTGGAGGAAAGGGGCACCTGGGTGGCTCAGTGGGTTAAGTGGCTGACTTTGGCTCAGGTTGTGATCTTGCGGTTCATGAGAGCCCCCTCGACATCAGGTTCTGTGCTAACACCTCAGATCCTGGAGCCTGCTTCAGATTCTATGTCTCCCTTGCTCTCTGCCACTCCCCTGCTTGTGCTCTCTCAAAAATAAACAAACATTTAAAGAAATAATAGAGAAATGGAGGAAGAAGAGTAAATTACAGAGGTGGGAAGATAGGTTTGTTAAGGAGAAAAAGATTCAGAAATATATCCCAGGGGAGATGTTCAATAGACAGTTGGGTAATGCAGGTCAAAAACTAGAAATAAATTAGTCAATAAGTAAATAATTCTTAACTTGGCTCCATCTTCTCTAGGTCACTGCCCCATGTTCATCCAGGACTGGTGGCTCATGCCCTCTTCACCCCACACACTGTTCCCTGTCATTGTCCCGAGCAGCTTTGTCCTGCCTTACAGTCCATTGTCTTTCTCAGCATCATGACCTTTATCCTAATGTATCATCAGACACAGTCTGGACCTTACTTTGACTGTGACGTAGGCCAGCTTGAAAGCTGGAAGTTTACAATCCTACTCTTTGACAACACTGTCTGGTCTTTTCCACACACTGAACAAGCCCTTGACTAACCAGTCTTTACTCCTTTCATGCACTACATGTCCTCCTAGCCCTTCCCTACCCTGTCTGAAGGCCCTGGTGAATGATTTCTACCACACTGTGCTTTACACAGTGATCTCCTGGTGCCTGCCCAATCCCCAATCTCATCCCCTGCTCTTAGGAAGCCCCTTCTGGAGACAATCGCATCATGTACTGAATGCCATTGCCATGGCAAATGTCAGTCTTTCCACACACACAGCAGATCTCTTCCCAGGAAACTTCCAGATGCCTGTCATCTGCTCCCCTCTCATCCCCAGCTGCTTCTCGTTGAACAGGGGCCTTTCTTTTCCCTCACAGAGGAGAAGGGCTAACTTGGGAACATCTTCCCTCTTTTTCCTCTCTTTGAAACTTAACATTGGTTCTCATTTTCTTCCTTTTCCCACCTACTCTGTCCCAGAGGAAAAGATATCCCTTTTTTTTCCTTGTTCTGGGTCAATTCCTCCTCTCATTTGAATATGCTGTAATTTCTTTTCTTCTGTCCAACAAACATGCTCATGTGTCCTCCATGTAAAAACAGTCCGAATTTCCTGGTGCACCTCAAGTGCTCTATGTTTGTTCTTCTCGAAACTGCTGACCTCCTTGAAAGTCTATTACATTCATAAAACATACATATTCAAGTATCATATATGTTCATATATACATTCACGTATCCCAGCTCTCATTCGCAGGCCTCTCGATTTGGGTTCTGTCCTCACGAGTCTAATGAAGCTAATCTCACCATTGGGGACCTCCTAGCTGACAGATATAATGGCAGCTCTTCAATTTCTATCCCACTAGTGGCAGCTGTGAATTTGATACTTGTGAGCAGTTCTCTCCCTCAGCTTCTGAAAAACCCGCATCTCTCGCCTCTGCTCGCTCTGTACCTCTCCCACCACTTCGGGTGTCTCATCCCCTGTATGTTCTTCTTATCCCTTTCTAGTCTCCTTAATTTTAGGCTGTCTTTTGTGTTCTAAGCATTAGCTTCTTGGTAGCAGAATTTTGTATAATTGCTGGATACTTGTTGAGTTATCTTATCCAACTAGGCAATCCTGCCCTAGGGGCTACGAGTCTAATTTAGAAATAGTCTAATTCAGGTATAAAAACGCCAGCTGAGCCTTATTTAAGTCTTAAGGGCAGTGCTTTGGTTTCTTCCCATGACTTGTCCCTTGTGGCTCTCTGCCTGCTCTTCCTAATGGGCAGAGATCCACGTGGACTTAGTGTACATGTCCAATGATAAGGCTTACAAAAGGTTTCAGGAAAGTTCTCACAGTGACAAAGATGAAAACAGACTAAAGGGAGACTTAAAACAGGCAGTAAGCTTGAAGACACCGTGTGGACTGCAGGTCTGTACCAAAGACCCAGTACCTGAATGAAGCCAAACATAAAATGTACGTGTGTCTGTGTTTATGTGCATATGTGTGCAGATACGTACATGTATATATGAGTAGTGGGTTAGGTTTGGAGACGCAGAGAAGTAGAAGGCTCAGCCCTTGCTCCTAAGGGTATAAAACATCTCTTTAGAGGCAGAAGATCTAAAAAGAAAAGTAATAAAGGGACAAGGGAGGCAACTATAAGCAGCAAATAGATGCCAAGTGTCCTAGGAGCTCAGAGGACAGAGTGATTTTTGTGGGCTACAGTACCTGAAGCTGTTTGTAGGAATCACATACATATTGCTTCACTCTGTGGGTAAAAAAGAAGGGGCTCTCTTGCAGACATCTATACAGGATGACCTTCTTGCATGAAGAGCTGCCCTACAGAGGGAGGGAGTGAAGGGAACCCACGCCTGCGATGGTGAGAAAGAGGAGGCCTCCTGGAATCTGCAGACATAAGGTGATAAGTTCATTTCTCTTGTGCTACCTGGAAAGTCACAGTGCTTTATTCTGAAAATAGGAAGATGTTGAGGCAACTGGATATTGGAAATAGCACACATTGGGGGTGACAAAGGAATATAAAAACATATTTGGAAGTGCTGGCATTTTTTCGATGTTTACTTAAAATATAGTTAGTTAATACACAGTGTAGTGTTATTGTCCAGTGTACAATATAGTGATTCAACACTTTGTACAACACACGGTGCTCATGGAAGTGTTGGTATTAAGATGTTAAAAGTTTTGAAAATTGATGAGATAACCCTTTTATAATGAATTGTATAAAGAAGGGAGGCACACAATTTGCTGAAGGCACAACTAAAGGTAAGTAGCTGGTAGATGCCTGATAGCTGAAGGAGAGAAAAAAAAATCAATTATTATGCAGTAAAAAGAAAGGTAAGTTACAATTGGGGAATGAAGAGCTCTGGAATGGAATTTGAAATAATAGCCAATAATAGAAAAGGCTGTCTTCTAACTGAATGACACAGGAGAATGTTTTATCCTTGCCAACTGTTGCTGTCCTGATCCACAGCTCACCTCAACATGCACACTTCGAAGCCTTGTTGGATTCTTCAGGTGCTGACTGTGTTCCAGATAAAGCTTAAATTCCTCTTCCTTTCCTTAAACATGTCCTAGCATTTTTGTCATCGCTGGCGTTTTCCTTATTACTTTCCCATGGCAAGCACTTGGTAAAGCTTACTGAGAAGTAGAAACACTCTGTGGGGTGGCCATGGAGAGCAGCACTCAGATCTCCCTTAGAGAGACCCTGCAGTGAGGAGGGTACTTATCAGACAGCCTCTAGCTGGTGCAACTTCGGATCTGCTGTGGTGGTCACATCAAGGCCACATTCTTCCCAGGATGCCCCCTCCAAAACAAAAGGCAAACTGCTGTATCTTATGCCTTCTTATCCAGAAAGGTAGCCCTCTTGGGCCCTGGAAGCAACGCAGATCACACTTGCAAACTGCTGCAGCCTATGTGCTGAGTGACACGGAGGAAAGCTACCATCTTGGAGAGGGCTCAGAGCAGGGAAGAGTTTTGCAGAAGGCCCAAGCTGTAATGCAGGCACCCCTGCCTCTTGGGCCATACGATCAGGCAGATCCTTTCGTGTTGGTGTTTGGTGTCAGTGGTGAGAAAAGATACAGTAGGGAGATCATGGCAAGCCCCAGTGGAAGAATCACAATGCAGGTCCGTGGGGGATCTGAGGCAAGGCTATATCATCTGCAAAAGAGAATTGTCTATCTTTCTTTTAAAAAAAAAGTTTATTTATTTTGGGGGGAGAGGGGCAGAGGGAGAGAGAAAATCATAAGCAGGCTCCATGCCGTCAGCACAGAGCCCAACACGGGGCTTGATCTCACGAACCTTGAGATCACCTGACCCGAAATCAAGAGCTGGACACTTAACTGATGAGCCACCTAAGAGCCCCTAGAATTGTTTATCTTTTGAGAAACAGTTCCTGGTAAGTTGCTTGACCTTGGTCGAAAAGGAATGCTTGACCATAGGACACCAAGGGACCAGTCATCTAGAATTTCCCATTATAAACTGGGTCTTGTGGAACCTGCCAAAACAAAAATCAGAAGGGGTCAAAATAGTATACTGTAAGTTGGATACAGTATGTACAGAATCAAGCTGAGTGGAAGCAGGGGGCATGAGTAAGTTACCAGAACAGGTTGCCCAGACCCCCATATCTGTAGTGTTGCACTAGGGCCCCTTCCCTAACTCTCACCTGTGGGAAGATTGGGGTTCTATACAACTAGCTGAAAAAGGAAGAAAAGCCTGCACTTGGTTTATAGATGGACAGGCTCAGTATGCGGGTGAAGCTGAAAATGAATGGAGGCTGCACTCAGGAGTGGTCTTGAAAGTCTCTAGAGAGGGAGAATCTTTCAGAGGGGCAGAGTTGTGAGTGGTAAACCTGGTCATCTATTTTGTGTGGAAGGAAAAGTGGTCTGAGGTAGGAATGCATGTAGACTTCTAGGTAATGGCCAACAGCCTGGGCATCTAGTCAGAGGCCTGGAAGGAAAGAGACTAGAAGATTGGAGACATGGAAGTTTAGGGTAGAGACGTGGGAATGAACACATGGGAATGGACAGGAAATGTAAAGAGTTTTGTGTTGCATGCCAATGCCTTCCATGGGAGAAGCACTGAAAACCCAAGCAGACAAAAGTACTCAGCCAGTTGATGTTAGCCCTCTTCCTTGTCAACCACCCCAGATCTGGAACAAGGGACATATGAATTTAGTGGCCTCAGTGGCAGAGATGGAGGTTATACATGGGCCCGCCAAGAAGGACTCAGGCTTATCAAGGCCAGTTTAGCTACTTCTGCCTCTGAATGTCCAACCTGTCAGCAACAGAGACGAGTTCTTGAGAATACCAATAATTTGGTGCCGAGTTGACTATATATTGAGCCCCTTCCAGCCTGGAAGAGCCAGTGGTTTATCCTCTCTAGGGAGAGACTCTCTTCTGGGTATGGGTTTACCTATTCTGCTCACAGAACCTCAACCAGTATCACCACTAGCCAGGAACTTACAGAATACCTGATCGCAGGCATGGAATTTCGCACGTCACGAGTGACCAGGGGACCTACTTCAGAGTGAACGAGATCCTAAAATGAGCCCTGACCATGGGATCCATTGGTCTTACTACATGCTGCATTACATATTAGATACTGCATACCTCTATTGTCTATGAGGAGCTAGCCTCACAGACTGATGGAATGGTCTAAAGGCACAGCTCAAGTTCCAGTTTGCTGGTAGTGATCTGCAAAGGTGGAGTGGTGCCCTTCAGGATGCAGTATATTCACTAAATCAGCTTCTGTGTAGCACTATGCTCAGTAGGAAGAACCCATAGGCCTGGGAACTAAGAGGTGGAAGCAAGTGTACCTCACTCAACCTCATGTCCAATGACCTGTTCGTGGTCTTTGTTCTTCCTGTCCCTGTAAGTCTGGGCTTTGCAGGGTGTCTAGTAGGGAAGTACTTTTGTAAGAGGACAAAATGAGAGTCCTGTTTAACTGCAAGTTTTGAGGAGGAAGAGGCTTTTCTATAATGGGGACAGTAGGGAAGATCTATGGAACACAGGTGGCCCATTGGGTGCTTTCTGGTACTCCACTGACCCTTTATGACTATGGATGCACACATTCAGCATCCCAGGTATGAGAAAGGCATGGTTTACCAAGATTCAGACCCTCTAGGAATGAAAGTTTAGGTCACACCACCAGGTAGACCACTAGAACCTGCCGCTAAGGTAGGTGAGGGGAATTTAGAATGGTTAGAGGAAAGGGAGAAGATAATCATTCACAGCCCCAAGACCTACTACAGTCTACTGCTACTGTGGACCTACTACAGGGCTCCTATTTGTCCCATTAACTCCCCTTTTCTAAGCTTTCCCTTAAGAAGAGAGCTCCCTAGGGGCACCTGGGTGGCTCAGTCAGTTAAGTGACTCTTGATTTCTGCTCAGGTCATGATCTTTGAGGGTCGGTTGTGAGATCGAGCCCTGCGTCAGGCTCTGCACTGAGAGAACGGAGCCTGCTTGGGATTCTTTCTCTCCCTCTTTCTCTGCCCCTCCCCTAATTGCGTGTGCGCTCTCTCTGTCTCGCTCTCTCTCTCCCTCTCAAAAATAAACATTTTTTTGAAAAAAAGAATAAAGTTCTCTATGAAATGATATGGAAAACTCCCTAAGATCTATTAAATGCAAAAAACAAGGTACAGTATAGTGTGTGTAACATGGCTGTATTTTAATTTGTATGTATGTAAAAACCTGTAAAGATACAGAGAAAAATAAAGGGAAGCGGGTGGCAGTGCTCCCTGAAGAGCATTTTGATTTGCTTTTAATTTGAACCTTGAAATTGTACTACCTATTGATAATTGTAATCAATTTTGCATCTTAGCATGTTATTTTAAAAGTCAGTACTTTATACATGATTGCATAGACTGCTGGTTGGCATATGACACAGTAATGTGTATAGTAGTGAGTGGACCTAATGAATTTTATGACCCTCAAAAACAGCGTCCCAAATGGAAAAAGACTGGGTAGTCCAGATGGCATGAGTGATTTCTGACTCACCAACTGATTGAATAATTCATAGGTTGTCTGCCTGGCTGTGGCAGAGTGGACATTTAGAAACCTCCAGCTGTATACTGGTGTATCATTCCTGCTGTGTTTGCTGGTCTGAAAAGTTTTCTACTTCTAGGAGGAAGTAGGCACCACCATGTTTTTTCTTCTGTGTTACAGCCTAGGCTAAATTATGCCTCATTTCCACACCTCAGATCCATATGAAATAATGCTTTAGGACTGATACTTCACCAAAGTGCAGGTTTGAATCTCTTGGTGAACATTTTCAAAAGATGCTTGTTCAGGTTCCCCCCTCCCCTAGCAAAATCTCATCACATACATTCTGAGAGCATCCCCATGATCCTAATGTATTTCCCTGATGAAGAATCACTTATGTAGGGCAATTTCCAAACCTCCCCTCATGACAATCACCAGGGGTTACTTGTGAAATAATACACATGCCCAAGTGTCTCCCATGGTGAATTCTGATTTAGTGGGTTTCAGTTGGGGCTCAGGAATCAGAGTGTTCTTCAGGGAAACATTGTAGGGCAGGCAGTCTCCCTCCATGTGGACTACCTTATAGTCCATAAATTGATAAAACAAATTCAATGTTGCCTAACACCAGTGATCCTAATATTAGTTCATCTTTCTTGCATGGATTCTCTTTCAGAATGCTTTGATATTACAAATAATATTCTCCCATCATTTTAAAAGCAAAATTCAAAAGTACTATGTAAGAGCCTGTCTCCTGAGGATAAATGCACAGCAGACAGTGAATACTTACAAAATAAAACAAGCCATTACTGGGGTGGCCTTGCAATCTAGACCTTAACAAAAATCTGATAACTCTAGACCAAATCAATTGGTGGCCAGGGACAATCTCCATTCCTTTCCCTAACATCTCTGGAGCATTGACTCAGGGAGTTATGCTATCTTTAGTGATCACTGGCTTTGAGAGGACTGTCTCCTTCATCCATCTTGAAGCAGCAGGGCACAGAGTCTGGGCTAAGATGGGAAGACCTGAGGGTTACCACACAGCAAAGGACCTCGAGCCCCAGCTCCTGAGGTTTCCAGACAGTTTAGAATTACTTGGCAAGTGTCATGTGGCCTTGGACTAGCTGGGCACTGTGGCAACTGGGCACACTGGCCTGCCCCCTGCTACTGATTATTGGTACCTGGATTAGCTGGGTTTTCTGTCACTCTTGGGAGTTTAGAGCAGTGTTGAGATAGGAGGGGCTTAGGGTTAAACACATGGGAAGAAAATGTGTCCAAATGAACCTGGGACCATGTCTTCTAGATTTAAAAAAAATAATTATATCCGTTAAGTGAAAAAAAAAATCTATTATGAGCAAATGGTTTAGAGAAGACTGAATCATACATATCTTAAGAGCCATTCTGCCCAATCGCTACCTGAATTTTACTAAAAAAAATCTGTAGTCTTTATAGTCACTTTCACACTGGCTATAATGTGTATATTTTTTCTTTGATTAGAGTCTCAGGGGGCTGGCTGTATACAAGGGCGGTTTTAGTTTGTGGTTCTTTTTCACCTCAAAGGCCGAAATTTATCATTTTCCTCAAAATTTATCATTCTTTAGATTGTCCCATGTTAATGTCATCATTATTTAAAGGACATTAAAGTGTTTTCAGTTACTTTACTCCTGTGAATGTAGTCTTCAGGTTTTCCTTCTGTTCATTTACTATATATATGTTATATATATATATCATATAGTATATATACTATATATATAATATATATATTATGTAATATATATTTAATTATATTACATGTAATAATCATGTAATGTACAGTCCACTGAGGGGGGTGTGGATAGATAGTAAGTTAATATATCATTGAAAATCGCTGTAATATAGAAGAAAAAGTAATGCTATGGAAAGGAATGTCAAGCAATACTTTCATTTAGATTGCAGGGTCAGGAAAGGCCTCCCCACCCATCTACCCATCCATCATACCAATAGATACTGCTCAGATGCTTCTATAACAAAGTGACATTTAAGCTAAGCTCTGAAGAACGAGCAGGAAATAGCCTGGAAAATACATAGGAGATCAGCTGGAGAAGAGGAAATAACTGTGAGGTAGAACAGAGCTTGGCACATAGAAGGAACTGAAGTGGGAAAATATGCTGAGGCTCACTGAGCAAAGGAGAGGATCTTGGTGAGAGATGATAGTGGGGAGGGAGGCAGGAATGAGGGCATATTTGTGATCTTATTCTAAGAGGTCAGTAAGAAATAATGACTGTTTTGTCACTTATGCCATAGTTGGAGGTAAGGCAGAGAAAAAGAGGAAGAAGGGTAGTGCTGGAAAGAAAAATACAAAATTAGTGCTAAATGCCAACCTCTCCTTATTCATTCTGATACACACCCTGAAGCAAGATGTGACCCCCTCTTCTAGAGAACGGTGTTTTTCAATCTTGAGAGATGTACAAATAGCTTTTGAAGGAAAAAAAAAAATTATCCAGATCTTCCTCCCATGGTGGTTTAAATAATTTTATTTTTATTTGAATGTGTGATCATTGCATATGTATACTTAAATATGTAAACCACAAAGTATACTTCTGTATGCTTAGTTTATTTACAACATAAAACAACATAAGTTGAAAGCGATACTGAAATTAACAACCTGAATTTAATGTGACAGGTGATGTTTTGATGAATTGAAACTAATGCTTACATTTAAAAAAATTATAGCCATGCCCGCAGAGACACAGCTTCTCCTGATTCAGCACATGGTGATGCCTTTGAGGACTCCTGTATGGGATCTGTTAGGAAGCCTTTCTTTGCACGGTGTACTGGCATGCCATTTGACTATTGCTTGGTAGAAGTGCATCATTTACAACTAGGTCTGCCTCTCTTCTCATTAGTCATAAACAAAGTAGAAAGACTCAGTGCCGAAGTTAGCCTAAACGTTAATACAAGATCAGCAACAGTCCATGGAGATGGAAAAATCTGGAATTACTAGACCCCTTAGAATACATGGGTTAACTCCCACGGGCATGTAGACTTCTATTTGGAAGACAGTTCTATATGAGAGTGGGTTATTCCTAGAGTCTTCCTAGAGGAAACTATTCCTTCTCACAGAGCCATGGGGACAGGATGAATTGTTTCTTTTAACAGTCTCCAAAGGGGTCTTTGGAATCCAAGGTTTGGTGGAGTCAAGAGGGATCATTAAGTTTTGAGCCTAAGGAGAGACCAACTGGGGTGTCGTCAACAAGTGCCCGTGGTTCCTGTTTACGGCAAGGAAGACAAGATCAGAAAGAGGCAATCCAGAGTTCTCTGCCTCCCTGGCCTTGTGGGTGAAAAGGCTTCTAGCACTAGCTTCCCAAGTCAGGTACACAAACCCATCCATTGGAGTGTGGGAAGAAAATATTAAGGGTCCTGGGAAAGCTTAGCTCTGCCCTCAGGCACGTAAAGAATGGCTTCCAAAGAAATGTGAGTGGGGACTCTGTAAAACTGAGCACTCAACAGTTTGTATAATTTTCCAAATGCAAAGAAGAGCCGGTAAAATAAATGTGCATTTCCTGACAAGGCAGAAGATGATGTAGTAGTAAATTGATCATGTTAATATATGTGGAATGTCAACTAAAGTTTACTGTTGGAAGTTGTCACAAGTCTTCCCATCCATCAGCAGTGGGGTAGATGGCACAAGGGCAGGGACTGGATGGAAGATGTGGTTGAATTCCAGACGATTAGTTAGAGCCAAGATTGAGTCAGTGCTGGGGAGGGGAGACCGCCACACGCTGACTACGCCTGGCCATGCTGGAGGGACCGGCCATGCATGACCTCAGACATAAACCCTCCACCACATGCAGCAAGGCCAGAGCTCAAGTTCCAAAGATCCACCTGGACAAGATACCTCAGGGAGGCCAGTGAGGACAAGAGGCCGATTGTCAAGTCAGATGTCCCTTTTCTTGAGGTCAGGTGAAAACTAAAGCACCAGAACACTAGACCCATTCCCCGCCCCCACGCGCACCACCAGAGAGAGGGATAATGGAGAATGAGTATTTACCTCAGAGAGACTTGTATTATATGGCAGTGCCTGAATTACCAGGAAAGGGACAAAATTAAGAGGAAATGGGTGGAAATGGGTCTCTTAGTTATTCCACCATCAGTGGAAATGAATGCAGAAATATGCAGCTGAAAAGAGGGAGTAAAGACAAAAACATAAATCAGGGCACAAAAGGCTGCATATGTGATATATATTTATATCACTTTAACACTAAGAATCAGGCCTTGTTTTAAGGGCCTCTATTTAAATTGTTCTGTAATTTATGGACTGTCCAGGTGAAAATTATCCAAGTGCCAGCTGATAGTACACTTTAAATACTACCCTGGACATTGAAAAGGTATTTCCCCGGCTGGCAGCCAGAAACATCAGAATCTGGAGCACAACTGCGTATTGTCATTTTAAGAGGCCCAGACGGAAGGAGAACCACAATGTGCTAGAGTGAGGTTAAATTTCTCTGCCCTAAAATGAAAAAACAAGGCTTCCGTTCTCAGCCTTTTAATCTTCCTGTGTTTCCATATAGTTTTCTCATTTAATTCTTACAACCACCCCTGAGGGGCTACTATTATCATCCTGATTTTTATAGAGGAAATGGAAGCTTAAAGAGGTCCCCCAGCGGGGCCTTGATTGAGCAGGGCTTCAAACCCAGGTGGCTGGTTCCTAGCCCACACAGGCACACGTGTCACCCCTGCACCCCACTGCTTCCCCCACGCTTTCTGCTTCTGTGTCCATTACCAATGTGATTTGTGTCAGGGCACGTGAAACCTAAAGAGTCCTGTTAGCAAAGCTAGAGACGTGGTTATTGCCAAGTGCAGATGATCAGCCAAGGTGAGCACTAACGTGGACGGATTATGAGCTTTGCTGAAGACCTGACGGACTGGGAAATGACTAGGGGCCAGTGGTAAAGTCAGAGCCACTCACTTCTGGTGCATGGGGTAATGCATGTGGTAATTAGTTATTTATGTGTCCACGTTCTTCATTTAGAAAATCTGTATATAGTTACTTTCCAGGAGCTGTCACCTGTGCCCTGTATCATTGTATCCTTAATAGGAATTTCTGCGGCTTGTCATTTGGTCCCTTCCATGTCCCAAGAGGGGAGTGTCTTAGTAACGAGGAGTGAAGGGATGGAACCAAGTGAGGTCTTCAAGTGCTCTGGTAACATTTGGACATTCCCAACAGACAGCAGTGGAAAACTCAACATTTGCCAGATTTCCAAATTGTGTTTATCAGTCAGGTTTCCCTCCATCCCCGCCCCTCCCCCCCTGCTTTGCAAAGTTTTCTTTCCTGAGCAAAGTTACCACCAACAGCAGTTTATAATAGTGGGATGCAAACGGTACACATGTAAAACTTAGGACTACAGAATTTAAAGCTTTTAAAGCCATAGCATTAAAGCAAATAGACTGGGAATACTTAAGAACTTCTCATTATAACTCTCCTCCTGATAGAGTCTATTTGTATCCCTGGTTTTAGCCTTAGCAGACTTGGAGGGAGTGGTGAAAGATGAACGGGCAGTGCTCAGCCACAAGGGGAGAAAAACGTCATCCGGGCCCCAGAATAGCAACAGCAATAAATATGGTCATGTCGCTCTTCTGCTGAGGCCGAAACGACAGACAGGATCACATTTGCAGCACCAAGCAGGCCTCCTGGCGATGGGGGGCTGGCTCAGGAGTTGGGAGGAGACATGTACAAAAGCTGATGCTGACTGAGAGGCTTGATTTTGGAGCTGTGATTTAGCACACGACATGAGAGGGCACAGAACCCACCACAGAGCTAGACGGGGCCCTGCAGCCTTCTGGCCCCAGGGGACTAAGTTCTAAATCAGCTTTTAGGACAGCTGGCTCAGGACTCTTGAGAGCTGAGCCGTGAACTTCCTTGCACGTCTGCCTGAGAACTTGCTGTTATCTGCAGCTGCCACAGCCATCAAGGCACCTGTGTAACGAGGAAGGTGAAAAAGAGGGCTCTTGTTGGTCATCGGTTATTTGAGGAGGGCCCATCGGATTTCAGCTACTTCATTGTACGGAATCAGCACCTTCGCTCTGGGAAAGTCTGGGAGGAAGGGGCGTCTCCCTCCCTCTAAAGCTACTCAAGTCTCCTATCCAGACCAAGTTTCTGGGCTCTAGACATTTCTGGGACTCGTGGCGCTTCATCTTCGTGTGTATTTCAGTGTCCCACTTTGTGTGTATTTCAGTGTCACATACTGTATGGTCATTTCTCCGAGTGCTTGTGATCTTACCATCTTCATATCGTTTTGCCACTCGGAATTGGCAAAACTGGGCTTTTACGTTTGCAGAACTTGCATGGAACACTAGTCTTTTAGGCTGAAAAGTTGACATATGCATCTTTTTGGAACCCAAAGTATCACCTGAATTTGACCAGTTTTTTTTTTTCTTTCTATTGAACTGCCATGCCCTAAAAGGATGTAATTCCTTCTAAAGCCAAGCTCCTTTTCTCTGTGAGGCTCACTGGTCTCCCCAACCAGTCCCCAATGTCACTTAGGGAGTTGTTGTAAACAGGTTCATTGTGGTCACATCACCCATTTCTCTCACGCAGCTTTAACAAGTACAGATTCAATTCCATGCTGTCATTCGTCTCAGTTATATGCTTAGGATTTAAATTAATCTTTTCTCTATGAACCAGAATATTGCTTTTATCTGAAAAAAAAAAGACATGTAAAAATTAAAGCAAATGCTGCTTTAGACTTTGCTATCTCCATGTAAGATTCCGCACTTTATTCTATTGTCACTATTATCTTATGCTTCTTTAGGATCTTATTAAGATCAACAAGATAAATGAAGTCGTTTCTGTAGCATTAGCTCTTATGTTTGTTCTCCCAGCATCCCTGGTGACATTGGGTGGTTAAGAAGAAAGTCATTCCATTGTGTTGGAGTTGGTGCCAAAGGAACATAGATGACTATTTGGTGCCCAGGATATGCTGCTGCCCAGAACCTTATCTTGTCCTATTTATACATTAACAAAGCAAAATCTTACTTAGAGCAATCCTTGCAACATTAGCATTTTCTTTCTTTAAAGCTTATGTCTCTGAGTTTTTATGCCATTTTTCTCATGTGGCCAGAGACAGTGTAGGCATAAATTAACTTCTCCACTTATTATTTAGTGACTGAAAGAACACAAAAGCGAGGGTATTGGAAAAATAAATTCCAACGTATTATTGAATATTCTAATTTGAATTACAAAGATAAGCGCTGAATGATCTTACATCCCTGGAAAGATTCCTTTAAACATAAAAAGAGAATGATAAGGTGTTTGGGAAGGCTACCTGAGGCACTTATTGGGAAATGGGGAGAAAAAGTCACTTTCCACTGAGAGAATGGCATTCTGCCGTGAAAGGGTAAACAGTACACAAGCACATTGTAAATTGGTAAGAAAACTCTTAACTTTAGGAAAGATAACTAGTACAAAGATGTAATTTCAGAGCCAAGCTGTAAGTATCTTGTAGGGAATATGCTTTTTCTAAGACTGTGTCTGAGTATCCTAGAGGCTTTTAGAGCTACAAACATTTATAAATAGACCTTTTTATTATTGTCATTAATGAAAGAAACATTAGTGATATTATCCAAATACTAGTTAAGCACACTGGGAAGCGACTCCTTTTTTTCTTCTTGACCTCTCTTACCTTCATATTATAATTGATGTTTGCCTAATATGATTAATACACTCATCAAAATGTTCTTCTAGTGATCTACTCCAGTGGCTAGCATCAAGTCTAGAAATGAACTTGTGTAGATCTATGCGTAGTACCTAAGTATTTTATTGTTATTTCTTTCATTGGAAGTATTTAATTTCCACCTAATGCTGATGTTTTAATATGTATTTGTGAAGTGTAAATAGCTAAAATTTACATGAAATTATTAGAGAGAATTGCCAAAAATGAAGTTCCAAGTTTCAGCCAATGTGGCAGCGAAACTCCTCTGACTGGAGAGGTAACATTTACCCAGCGTGTTAAAAAAATACCGGTTACTTTTACCATCCTATCACTATTCTAATTCTTATATATCCTATGCAAAAAATTGTGTTAAATACTTAACATTTTATAAGTCACAATTAATCCTCAATCTATCCCAATGAAAGTGATATGATTGTTTTTCCTGGTTTATAAGTGAGGAAGCTATGCCCATGATCACATAGCTGGTGAGCGGTAGAGCAAGGATTTGTTTCCTGCTCTGACTTTAGAGTCCGAGCTCTTAACTGCTATGCTGTGGTCTGCAGTGGGGGGTGGCACTAAATTAAAGTGGACAAGTTACACAGTGAAGTATAACTGCAGGCACCACACCCATACAACGAGAGGATCCCATGATAGATATGGGATCGCTGTGTCCAAATCCTTCATTGGACAGTCAAGAAATGGACCGAAGTCAGACTGTGATGTAATAAACAATGGAGGGCTCTTGGGTTGGCCCGTATCTTGGCTGAGGCAAGTGGGGAGCCTCTTGGAAGATGTGGGGTGGCATAGGATGTGCACAGGATTTAGAGCTGAAAGCCTTTAGTTCCTGCTCTACCAATGATCAGTGAGGTGTATACGTCCTATCTCAGTGCTGATTCCTTATCTCTAAAAGGGGGATTGTTGGGAAAATCAAATGAATACTGTTTTTAAGGCACTTTGTAAACTTTTGAAAGATATTAGATACTATTAGAGGAGTGTTGGTAGAAATTTGTAATAAGTGTTTAGTTTTAAGAGCATAGTTTTTCCGTCCTGTTATTCCCCATTGTTTTCTATGAACTCTAAACAATCCTGGACAAAAAATTCCCGAGCTAAAACAGTTGGTGACTGAAGGAATAGGTAATATTTGCATATGAGGCTAGAGAAATCAGAGCTGATGACGCTATGGTTGTCCCTCATATACTGAGGCTGCATCTTGTAGTGGCATGAACATGATCTCTAGACCAGACTTCTGGGGTTAATAGTGTGGGTTTGGGAAATTTTGTGACCTGTCTATGTCTCAATATCCTCGTCTATAAAATGGGGATGATATTTCTCCCTGTCTTAAGGGATTTTGCAAGTGTTAAATACAATCTACACATAAGAGCTTGAAACAGTTCCTGGCACACAGTAAACACTCCAAAAAATATTAGCAACCATGTAAGACAAATACATCTTTCTTCAAAGTATATATTAGTCCATATTCATGTGTTTATTCTGAAGTGTATACCATTCATCACAGAGATAGATGAGATAGATGAGAGGCTGAACAGATATGTCAAATTTTTTCCACCAGAAATATGGCTCAAAGTGAGTTCTCTACTCAAAAATAAAGAACTTAGTGCATTAACATTAGTAGCCATTCTTTGAGGGACTAGAAAATTAATCAAATTATTATAAGTCTACAGTAACCTCACAGCTAGAGCCTCCTGAATTAATAAGTTGCACTTGGTATTGAATATGATTATTTGCTCTGGGATGCAAGAAAGACCAGAGGCAACATTTTAGAGTTTCAGAAGCAAGTTTGGGCTATTCTAAGGTCATTGGGACTTTTGCTCAGAAGCCTGCAGTAGGTAATCTGCATTTTTGGAGAGGAAGGTGGAGGTGTCTTGGCATCTTGGGCCTATAAACTATAACTGGTAACTTGGCACCATGGTTTTACCAGACTGTTTTGTGGAAGTAGTTTCAAATTATTTGCCTTTTTTCCCCAGATACCATAAGTCAGGCTTTTGACTTCCATACCCTGTTCTTTATAAATTTTACAGATGGGGCAAAGCAGGGATGGAGAATTGGAACCATTCATCAATTTTATACTGAATTGGTAGTTCTTAAACCCTACCGGCATCAGAGAAACCTGGAGGGCTTAAAAAAATTTTTTTTTTCTTAAGTTTATTTATTTTTGAGACACAGAGAGACAGAGCATGAACGGGGGAGGGTCAGAGAGAGAGGGAGACACAGAATCGGAAGCAGGCTCCAGGCTCTGAGCCATCAGCCCAGAGCCCGACGTGGGGCTCGAACTCACGGACCGCGAGATCGTGACCTGAGCTGAAGTCAGACGCTTAACCAACTGAGCCACCCAGGCGCCCCTGGAGGCCTTTTTAAAACACCAGTTGCTCCAGAGTTTCTGATTCAGTAGAATGGGTAGCAAGTTGCCAAGTGAGGTTGATCTGTCAGGGGTTCACACTTTGAGAACCACTATGATAAATCAAGTACAGGAGTCACATTGATTAGAGCTCTGGTCAACTAGCCAGAATTATTGCAGTTCTTTTACCACATCAATGTACTCCATGAGCCATCTCTTAGCCCATTCAATTAGATAATACCTTGAGTCCTGCAGATGCTTGAGAATGTTAGACAACAGGATTTATTCACGTTTGAAAAAAAAAATCTCAAAAATAATTTCTAAATAAGGACTTCCCCTCCTTTTTTCTTATGCTCACACCAATTACAAATTCTATGCAATTCACATGGGTCAGATAACTGGCATGGGTCAAAGCAGAGGAGGGGAAGTAGCTTCTGGGTGCTTAGTATTAAGGTTGCTATTATCAGGAGGAAGTGGAGACAATGCTGTTTTTCTACATATGAGTAAAAGATTTTCTTCTGATTTTGGAAAATTTGATTTTGAATGAGATAGCTTAATTAGTTAAATGTACTGTCCTGGGAATACCACCATTTCTGTTTTCTAATTTGCAAAGCAAAAAAAAAAAAAAAAAAAAAAAAAAAGAAAGAAAGACTATTCTTAAAAAAATAGAGACCTCTTGTGGTCATTCATAAAAGTACTTTAAAAAACAGAAACCTAGAGTATTAACAATTTGTCAAAAGGTTTCAAGATCTCTGGCTTAGTTGATATACGTTAAAATACTATATATTATATATATATATATATATATATATATATATATATATATACATACACACACACACACACACACACACACACATACACACACATATACGTATATTACCTAATACCTGCCAAAATAGATGACTGGTAGGACCTTGAATAATAGTAACTTTTATAAATATATACATCATTCCTTCATGACAGTTCTTTATGATAAATCAAGACTTGATTGAAGCAGAGGACACCAAAGGGACATATTATAACTGTCTAGCACAAGGACTTTTCCCAAACTGGTTATATCTGCATAGCCAGAATATCTGGAGGATTTTTATCGTAATTGTATAGGTCAGGTGACTCAGGCACGGAGAGGTTATGTGATCTATTATTTCTAACATTAATCAAATTCACTTTCACTTCATTCTTTAAAATATTTAAATGAATAAAGAACTTCAGTACATATTAACATAAAGGCAGTTCACTTTAGAGTCATGAGTTCAGAGTCAGAGTTCAGAGTCAGGATCCACAGTCCAGATTTGTAAATATCAAATTCTGTCAAATAAAATTAGCTTTACACAGAATTTCTAGAGCAGTAAACCAAACATGCTACAATTTATTATCAATTATTATTTTTTGTTGTCATTATTTGCTGCTCGTGGTGGCGGTGATGGCTAGCTACTATTTTTTTCTATTAATTAAAAAACAGTTTGGATGGGGCACTTGGGTGGCTCAGTTGGTTGAGTGTCTCCCTTGATTTTGGCTCAGGTCATGTCTTGTGATTCGTGAGACGGAGCCCGTGTAAGGCTCTGTTGTGACAGGGTGGAGCCTGCTTGAGATGTTATCTCCCCCTCTCTCTGCCCCTCCCTAGCTCTTTCTCTCAAAATAAGTAAATAAATATTTAATAAATTTTAAAAAAGCAGTTTGGAGCATTTTTTTTATGTACCAAGCACTATTTAGGGTTCCTAGGGATACCAAGGCTCAGAATGCAACACAGAAGGAAGATATGTAAACAGTAATTTAATATGACAGTTTATGCTTTAATAGAAGTATGTGTAACTGTGGGGCTAATCTTCAAGAAGGTGACTGTATTTTCCTCAAAGTCTATCACAGGCTGTGTAAAGCTTGAAAGTCCACAACTTTGGCTTAAAGCTAGCATAATGTAGTAGAAAATAATACCTTGATGAGTAGTCAGAAAAGTCACATCTGAGTTATAGTTCTTTCACTTACTATAGGATTTTGGACTAGTCTCTCAGTCGCTAAACTTATTTCCTCAATTATAAATTAGGGGCAGTAGCTGCCTTACAGGCTATGATGGGGATCAAATGAAACTGTAAGAAAGTGGTCTGTGATCTTTAATGCAAAAAAATTCTACATTTTGCCTTTTGTTTAGAAGGTATTATTAGTATTAAACACCAATGCAGTATTCAATTCACTCAGTGTTTACTGTGTTTCATGGTTGTGCTGCTGGGAAGATGTGCTAGAGAAAGTGCTCATTGTTTGAAAGTGGGCTGATAGATGCATGCATATCTACTTATTCCCTAAACACAGTGAAAAGAATGAAAAGGAAGTAGGGAGTGGTTGTCTGAGAAGTGGAGAAGGAAGCAGAACTAAAGCCGGTTGGGAAAGGTACCAAGTACAAATTAACATACAAATGTATGCATTCACAAATATACTTAGAGTTCTCCTGATCAAGACAGTTTATTAAATATTAAATGTGTGCATTCAGTGGTGTGCTGGTAAATATTTAAAAACCAACTTTCTTGAAAAAAAAAAAAACAAACACATTATATATACTACTTGCTGATTTCTGTAGTGTCAGTACCCCTACCATGACTAATTTCAAGTTACTAACATGACATCCCTGAACAGGGAGTTAGGAAGGGATGCATTGTAGCACACCCTTATATATGATTTCCATCACAGATATGAGACATAAATAAACTCAAGAGTATAAATAATAATTAACAAAATAGGAGTTTTGAGTTCTTGTTAGCTTTATTTTAAAAATCATTCGTTTAAATGCAGTTCAGTTTTACATACTTTTTAGTAATGGCTGGGTTGAACATCCAGCTTGTAAAATTCCTGAAAATGTAACCATCAGCTCTCAAGAGCCTGTATGAGCCAGAGGCGGCATAACAATGGATATACTGGTAATTGCACTACTATGGTACTAGTTACAGTAAAGATCATCACCTCTTCTGGGAAGACCATCTGTATGAGGTGGCTTGTCTGTATTCCTACCATAATTTCCTAAATATCAAAGCAATTACCACATATGTTGAAATCTCATTTCTCTTCCTCACACTTGAGTTCCCAGTGACTATGAGTTTGAACTCCTTGTCTTCTGCATCTAGCACTGTTCCTGGGACAAGATCAACAATGCATATTGAAGAGATAAATTGACCTTTACCTGGCTGCCGTTCTCCAGGAACCCATGATCTATTATTATGGACACACAGCTACAGAATATATACACAATTTAGTCAAATCTCTGAATAAACAAGTGAATGGATAATAAAATTTTCATATAACCTACAAGTGGATTTTAGTGGGATGGAAAATAACAGGAATTATGGATCAATGAGAAAAGATGTAAGTTTTTTTCCTACCCCTAGCATGATTAAAACAGAACAAAACCCCCAAACACCACCATGTTTCCTTATCTTGTTTACTTAATGATGTTGTTTTAATGTTCACATCTTTAAGAGGTAAAAGCAACACATATCTGTTTATAGAAAAATTACTATATCTAGAAGCATAAAGACATAAAAGCCATCTGTATTTTAC
Organism: Lynx canadensis; assembly: GCF_007474595.2. NCBI lineage: Eukaryota > Metazoa > Chordata > Mammalia > Carnivora > Felidae > Lynx > Lynx canadensis. The sequence continues at coordinate 59,533,700 of NC_044320.2, read as the reverse complement.
AAGATTGATATATTCTTGAGGATGGGTTAAGGCAATAGCACCTGGTAATCACAAAAAATTACAATGGCTTAGCTAATAATTGGAGGTTTGCAGACTGAGATTGGTGTGGTGGTTGGTTCTGCTCCCAGGTCCTTAGGGGCTCAATTACCCTGCAGCTCATGGCTTTGGTCATCCCTGGGATGTGGTCCCACCCCTCATGGTCCAAATCAGCATTCACCCTCCCAGAAGCAGGATGGGATAAAGAAGAAGAGGCACAGGACTAACAGTTTTCTTAAGAAAACTTCCCATAACTTGCCCTATGGGATGTCCATTACATCCCATTTATTAGAATGTAGTCATAAAGTCACATTTAGGTGCGATGGAACCTGGGACATGCAGTCTTTATTCTCAGCAGGTATGTGCTTAGCTAAAATTTCTATTACCACTGACGAAAGAGAAAGTAGAATTTTAGGGCCATCTGCTGGGATTTGCTAAAAGTTACTTCCTTAGTTAAACTGAAAATAGAAGAATAGCTAGGTTAGAAGTTATGCCCATTTTCAAGGTTTCTGATGCATATGTATGAATTTCCCTTCAGAAGCTATGTATACATTTGTACTCCCAAAGACATCTATGAATACTTAACATTAAACACCCACACAGTAATGGATCAGTTCATTCAGTGTTTGCTATATGGCTTTGTGGAAGATATGATAGAGAAAGTACTCAGTGTTTGACAGACCTGAGATTTATTGTGAGAATGCTTTCAGCAGCAAGTGACAAAAGAGCTGCCAAGAGTGTTGATTCTATTCAGATAGTGAGGCGAGTGAATTAAAGAAAGGTAACTGTATAGTATTTGTTGGAAACTGAAGTTGAAGAATTTAAAAGGAAGTTTTTTCTGAAGAGGAATGGAAATGGAGGATTATATAGGTAGTTGTAAAAATTTTGAAAGTATATTATGTCCTCTTAATCTCATGGAGGAGGTTTCCACATATACTTTCATCAACCGCTATAGTCCAGGCAATATCCTAAGTGCTTTATATACATTCTCTTACTAAATTCCCACAGCAGCCATATATTTTTATATATCCATATTTTACACATGACAAAGTGAAGTCTCAGGAGAGGTCAAGTTAGGTGTGGAGCCAGAATTTAAACCTCACTCTGTCTCATTTCAAAGTCTTACTTTTCCTTCTTCTACTATAAAGAGTGAACTGATTAAAAAAAAAAAAAAACAAGTTTGGTAAGGGTCATGTTGCATATTGAATTAACATATTAATTTATTAACCCATAGCTTATATCCATAAAAAGACATTTTAAAATCTTTAAAAATTATAAAAGAATTATAGAGAACAACAGTGAAGTATTGTAAAGGGGAGGAAAGACCTCATGAGATGTTGTCTTTCCTTTTTGACCTGAGTTGCATACTTGCCTCTCTTTTCTTATAGAACCTTGTGTTCATTCTAACGCTGACAGTTCTCATCTCTATTGTGTTGTCTATTTATATTGTTGTCTCTGCCACCAGGCATTTCTTGAGTGCCCGGTCTTTGTATTCTCAGAGCCTACTGCATTGCTTGGAATGTAGTAGGTGTTCAGTAAGGATTTACTGAATGAGTTATACAAACATTCATTTTATGGTCATATTAACACATTGGCTAATGGAGAATTTTTATTAATTTAATATTATGCCAAATTTTAAGAGGTCTACAATGATAACTAGTATAAAATTATGGTTTTCACTCTGGCTATGAAGAGGATATTATAAAGCAACGGAACTTGTGAATATTATTGTCTACATCATGTCAGGCTATTTTGAGGGTTTAACATTGTATTTACTTATTTGTCAGGAAAACCTTATGGGTTAAAGAGAATTATCACCTCCACTTCAAAAACCAGTACATGAACCCGGGTAGTTCTGCTTTAAAAATTCTGTGTTTAACAACTAGGCTGTTTTAAGTCGTCGTTGGTTATGAGATCTATTATCATTTATTATTATTCCTTTGCATGACTCCATAAGAGCATCTTCTAATGAAAACTCACGGATCTTCACCCTGTTTTGTCAACCAGAGCTTCCTTTCCGCTTGGGGCACAAACCCTCCAAGAGGAAACCTAAGTATCCTAGGAAGTTGCTGCTTTTATACGTGAGCAACCTCTACTCCACCCTACCAAACCAATGAGTAATTTGCACTCAACATTATTCATTACTAGCCTTAGTATTCAGGGACTCTAATTTTAGATTATTTCCCCAAACACATCCACTTGCGCCTTCCATGTGTCTTCCACACGCCAGAGAGTTCCAGGCGCGCAGACACGCCCGCATCTCGGCGGACGCGGCGCTGCAGCTTTCTTGCCTGTGAAACTACACTTCCCAGTGGTCTGTTCGTCCGCGCGAACCCATCTTTCCCGGATCCGGGCGGCAACTCGGAAAAACTAACGACGCTTTGCGGGGCAGTGTGGGTGGGAGAAATAAAGGGCTGACGGGCAAGGCCCTATTGTACTCGCGCACCCCAAAATGGCTCGGAAGCAGGACGAGCAGAGAGGGGGCGCGCCCTTGATGGCGGAAAGCAAGTCGGACGCGGAGGTTAGGCTCATTCTGTACCACTGGACACATTCTTTCAGCTCTCAAAAGGTAATTACAGGCCTCTGCTGGGGCGGGCGGCGCGGGTCGGGTTTCAGCACCGGGACAGCTCCCTCAGGGCTCTCTCGGGTCCGGCGCATCTGCAAGTAGGCCTCTAAAGCCCTAACCCGGGCAGGCGCTCCCTGAGGCAGGGATGCGCGCTGTGAGGGAGCACGGATGATCAGTCTGGGATGGAAAGGGTATGACTCAGGCTTTGCCACTCATGAGATGCGACAAAAAACAAAAAACATCACTTTAGGTATTCGGGCAGGAGGCCTTGTCCCCTGGGCTTAGGGGAGTGAGGCAGAGGGAAGTTCCTTCATGCAACCACATGCATAATTTACAGTTCCTTCTTTTACTCTTTCTGGTACGCATTCTCTCTCGTCAACAAGGCCTAGCACATCTATATATCAGATTCTTGTCTGGGGAGGACACATAATTAGGTTTAGGACGCAAAGATAGTAGTGGTGATGGAGAGTCACTGTGGAATAAATATAGCCAGAATTATTTTCATTCCTTATTTTATTATCCTAATTTATATGAGTAAGATGCTAGAATATATCTCACTTGTTAATTCCTAGACTAGGAATAGTTAAAAAGAATGTGGAGAATATTAATAACGTAGGGAAGCACAGAAAGTCTGCTTAATGGTATCCAGGATGTCATTTAATTCAAAGCCTACATGTGTTGTAGTAACCAGTGTGAACTCTTTCAGGTGCGATTGGTAATTGCTGAAAAGGCATTGAAGTGCGAGGAACATGATGTAAGTCTGCCCCTGAGTGAGCACAATGAGCCTTGGTTTATGCGTTTGAACTCAACTGGAGAAGTGCCTGTCCTTATCCACGGGGAAAACATTATTTGTGAGGCCACTCAGATCATTGATTATCTTGAACAGACTTTCCTGGATGGTAATGTTAAGGCTATTTGTGATTTCTTGGATTTACTTTCAACACAAATATGTATGTCCCCCCTTCCTTCTCCCTTCCTTCCCTCCTTCCTTTCCCCCTTCCTCCCTCCCCCCCTCCCTCCCTTCCTTCCTTTTTTGGTTTTATGATGATGGTTTCATGCTAAAAACCTTTTCCATTTCCATAAGCACACAAATATAAAATAGGTCAATACCATAAATTTTATGTAAGCCAGTGTAACTCCATTTAAAAGATTTTATATAAACTACAAATTTTAATGTTGGAACTTTCCTTTTAAATTCACTTCCGAAACACCTCTGTAGGTGTGTGGTTTGTGGTGATGAATTTTTAGCCTCGAAGTAAAAGTTCAGAATTATTTGAAATGTACACTATGAAAATCAGCTTTATATAGTCTACCAAATAGTTCCACCTTAAACACCATAGGAGAAAAAAAGAGGAATCAAATGTAGGCAGGGGAGAGTAGAATGTTGGTATATGTGGAGATCTTTGCTCTATAGTTTAAATTTATATCTTTTGTGAAGAATTTTAAGACTTAACTTTGTAAAATGCTTTTAAGTAATAATCATTTATTGACAGCCTGTTTTATGTCAGGTGCTTTATAATTCTGTTATATTTAGTCTTCAAAAGAACCCATCTGAGACAGGCATGATGGACTAGTTATTCCCACTGTACATGAGGAAAGAGAAACAAAGCGGTTGCCTTTGTTTGGTAATGCAGATATTTAATGGCAGAGTGGGGCTGGGATGCAGGTCTTTCCTATCCATACCTTCATGTTATACCAGCTGTCTCCCATAGTCATTGCCACTTGTATATCATCTTGCTTGCTCCTGATGACAATCCTTTGAGATGAACTATATCTTGAATATTTGCCAAAGATCATATAGCTGATCACTGGCACAACTGAGAGAACAGAAGGCTCCTAGCTTTCAGCTGAGTGCTCTTCTGAAAAAGAAGCTACATGAGATCTAGTTGCTTTCCATCTGCCACTAGTTACATTGATGTTAACTGGGCAGGATAAAACCAGAATACAACCTCACATTATTGGAAACTGAGAAAGGAACTTACTAGGCTAAAAAAGTGCCTGAGGTACTTAGAAGGAAAATAGGTATGGGACCTAAAAGTGTGTAGAGGGAACCCCAGGGAATTAGATTGACAGTGGGCTGCCCCTATTCTTATTCCGAGTGTTTGGTTTCCTAGGATTCTGATTGGAGGTTTTAATTAGAGTTGGCCATTGGTGTAAACCAAAGAGTTATTTTCTTTTTAAGATAAAAAAAAAAGTTTATTTATTTTTGAGAGAGAGAGAGAGAGAGCAAGCAGGGGAGGGGCAGGGAGAGAGGGAGACAGAATCCTAAGCAGGCTCCACGCTGTCAGCACAGAGCCAAACACAGGCCCAAACTCTTGAACTGTGAGATCATTATCTGAGCTGAAACCAAGAGTCAAATGCTTAACTGACTGAGCCACCCAGGCACCCCTAAACCAAAGAGTGTCATGAACTGTCTCTCCTTTATAATTACTTCCTATTCTTTATATCTATATGCTGGGGACAGTACTGAAAATGGTGGCAAATTGATTTAAGACAATTTTTCTCAACCTTGAGCTTTTTGGAAATGGACAGGTCTGTTAAGTAATTTGTATTTCTTGAGAGAAGTGGTTATAATGTGAATAAAGCAAAATCATGGTATAATAATTCTGTTTTAAATCATCAAAAGTCTCCAAAAGATACATAAATGGAAAATCATACTTAAATATCTTGTTGGCATCCTTTGAACCACTATTGCTAACCATTCTCCACTTCTTCCTCCTCTTCTTGCATTCTTTCTTCTCTAAGATATTCAGTAATATAAAATATGTTACTTTACAACATGGTAATGATGATTATTAGGCTTTCTTAAAGTGTCCTTAAGGTTTTTCTTTTACTTTGATTGTATAAAAACAAAACTGAAATACATTCTGAGCCCTACTCAAAGAAGGGAAATATTAAATCTTCTTACTACTTATGGAATCAGAGGAGAAGGCACTGTGGGCTAAATGTTAAGATGAAAATATGGAAACTAAGGACTTTAACTCTAGCTCTTAGTCTGAAGTTTTGGCTAACTTGTTGCATATCCTTGGTGACTTGACTTCTCTGTTTATCCTCTTAGATTAGGTGATAGAACTTTATCAATTGCAGAGATAAAGCAAGTCCAATAAACTCTTACTTCACTCTTTTCTCTTTCCCAGGAGATTAGTCACTCCATTGGGAAGAGTTAAAAGAAGATTAAGGGACCCCAAATCCTTAGATATGAAGACAGCAAGAAAACAGTTATATAAATGAAGGCTAGTCTATTTAATTCTTTTTTAAATGTTTATTTATTTATTCTGAGAGAGGGAGATAGAATGGGGGAGGGGCAGAGAAAAAGGGAGAGAGAGAATCCTAAGCAGGCTCCATGCTAAGTATAGAGCTTGATCTTATGAACCCCGAGATGATGACTTAAGCTGAAACCAGGAATTGGATGCTCAACTGACTGATTCACCCAGACGCTCCAAGTGAAAGGTAGTCTACAGATGAAGTTTATCCCAAAGTATTAAAATAAAAAATAAACATGTGTGGGTTATCACAATTATCATTAAGATAATTTATATTTGTCATTAACAACTTATGGATATTAGGAAAAGAACCAGACAAGACAGATATTACTATCCTAATTGTCAAGGATGGGGTAAAGTGAATTCTAGCAATCCTTGCTACTTAAAGTGTGTTCCATTGACCAGTTGCATTGATATCACCTGGAACTTGTTAGAAATGCAGACTCCTAAACTCTACTGCAGATCTCTTGAATCACAATTTGCATTTTTTTTTAAATATTTTTTTTTCAACGTTTATTTATTTTTGGGACAGAGAGAGACAGAGCATGAACGGGGGAGGGGCAGAGAGAGAGGGAGACACAGAATCGGAAACAGGCTCCAGGCTCTGAGCCATCAGCCCAGAGCCTGACGCGGGGCTCGAACCCACAGACCGCGAGATCGTGACCTGGCTGAAGTCGGACGCTTAACCGACTGCGCCACCCAGGCGCCCCCACAATTTGCATTTTAACAAGATCCTTAAGTGATTCATATATAAAGTTTCAGAAGCACTAATGCAAATTACTGTGTGTTAATTGCTTAAGCTTTAAGCAGCACTATAAATTACTTATATATACACACACATATAATTTTATATATATCTATACACATATATAACTTTTGAGTATCTCCGTTAAAAGGAACCAGCCTAAGTTTTACATTACTGAAGAATGGCTTTAACACCTAAAAAAAAAAAAAAAAAAAAAAAAAAAAGAATCTATTGTGTACTGGGCATGGTTCTAGATATAACGTATCTTGGTTTAAGTAGAGCACTTCAGATTGTCTCAGAAGATACCCTTGTGGAACAAAGGACCAAATATGGCTGATAAAAGTGATTACATTCAAACCACCATATTGAAGAATATTTATTTATAAATGTCTTACACATGTTGCCCATTTAGCTAAAGATTTATCCTATATAATTTTATTACATTTATTTCAATTACTGGTAGACCACGGTAAACACCATAAGGTCAGAGGCAGTGTCTGTCTCACTAACAGCTGAATCCCCAGTTCTTCATATAGTGCTTCATATAAGCTCTTTAACAGGAGCTTAATTAATACTTCTGAATGATTAAAATGAATCATTAAAATGATTAAAATGAACTTTTGAAAATAGACGTGAGCCTGGACAGGGATCTCTACTGATGTCCTTATAGGTTTCTGTTCTCTGACTTGAGCCTAACAATTCTATAAATGACTTGAATAAGACATTGTGGAAATAAGGGATGACAAAAGCTGGGATAGTTAATGGCTAGCTTGTGAAATGTTTGTCATGGAACAACAAAAGGGAAAAATAATTAAGATGAAGTTTAACAAGACTAAATGTAGTATGTGAATTTTATTTTTAAAAATCAGCTGCATTAATGAAGGATGGGAGACCTAGCTTGCTAAAAAGTTATCAATAATTTAAGCTAATAATAAAAGGCTGGTATGATCTGAAGTTGTTTTAAAAGTATAGGTTCTATCTGGAACATGGCAAATTGTGAACTGGTCAGAATATCCAACATTTTGTTCAATTATGAGTGGAACTTAAAAGAACATTTACAACTTAGAATAATGAGTGAATTGATTTCATGAGATGTATAGTTGCCCATGGTTATAAGAGGAGACTTTAAGTGAATTTATTCACCTGAAGAATATAGTCAACTGGTATCTCTTTTGCTGTTATTTGTCATACGTTATTTGCTTACCAGCTAGAAATTGTACTAAAAATGATGGCTTGCTGACCTGTAGAAATTTCTCAACATTTGTATATAATCGCTATTTACATCCTTATGCTTTTGGGATAAGTCCATTAGATAGCTAATAGTATTAGGGGAGAAATCTGGTAGCCAAGGCAATATTTTTCAAGTCTTAGCCTAAAAATAGTTAATATCTAAATTGGATGATGGTTTTTTTTTTTTTTGAAAGAAGCTATAGATGTAGATATCAGTGTTATTCTTGAGGTCAGAACATGGGTTAAACAAAGAATTTAGAAGTATTCAGTTATGGCTGCTCAACCAAGGGCTGGTGAAGAACAATCTCTTTATTCTTTTAGTAGCTATTTTTTGGGGGTGTTAATTGGTGCAAGGACCTGGAATATTTCAAAGATTCCTAATCATTGGAATCTTACTAATCTAAAAAGATAGTTTCATTCTATAAACTTGAAAATAATACCAAACCTGTCTTTACTACATGCATGTGCTATTACCACTCACTTTTACAGACTTTTTCATGTACATGAGACCTATTTCTCTTTGTGCATGTAAAGAAGAGTAGATATATTAAGGCATGAAATTCATTAAACTAGGTAAGGCATGATATGAAGCAAACTAGGAAAACTCAGGAACAGTGGATATAACAATTGAATATATGCACTATTAATATAGATTTAAAAATCTGGATATTTCTAATACTGTTCATAACCTCATTCAGTGAATTTAATCTGACCTCTAGATAACTTGAAAAAATGAGTATGAAATAACTACAAAATACTAGAACATTACTATTTATTATTGCCAAATGACTCAGTGGTAACTTGGAATCAAGGATCTCATATGGTGATATCAAATTTTGGTAATTTAATATAGAACAGTTCTCTGAAGATCATATCCGATACCTTAGGTCTGTATATACATCATTTATTCTTAGGAAATGGAATTTGGTTTGGAAATAAAGTATTCTGGTATGATATTAAAATATTGTATATAAGTCTCATTAGGAAATATATTTTGTAGATAAAATTTTTGTCAATATCTATTGAATATCAACTCAGATTTTTAAAAAGAACATTAATTCTGAAGTCACTGTTACATTAAAAAGTTATTTATGTAAGAGTTTCCAATTATTCCAATTATACAATATTTTTGTATATTAATAAAAGCCTCTCATAAATAGTTGAATTACTTTATATGTATTTTAGCACATCTACTGAAATTGTAGAGTAGCACAAAGGTTCTAACCAAGTGTGGAGAAAATATATGTGGTAAGGAAAAGAAAATGAACCTTTTAAAACTCATGAGTGTGCCAATGAAAGTGGCTTTAAAAAGTAACTTTTTCTCCCCTCTTTGATTTGTCCAATTTCAGTGGACAGGTAGGGGTGTCAAAATGCAGAGACTCTAGTTCTATATTATGTGCAAACAATAATTGGAACAAACTGTCTGATAAAGGAGTTTTGCTCCCAATTACAAATGTTTCTGTTAAAAGCCTTAAATACCAACAAAGAGAAGTTAAACATTTAAGGTATAAAGCTTATTGAAAATGATGGTATAAATTTGTCTCTGTCTCAGCAGATCATGACTGCATATAGTGAACTTCTATAATTTGACATTATGTGTTTTTTCCTCATCTGTGTTTAGATTTGATTGTTCTCATTCCAAAGTTGTAACAGCTTTGAATTGTAGTCAGTTTGTAACCATAACTTTTGCCTCAGGTTATAACTTATTTACATTATTATATTTTTTTAATAGCCTGGTGTTTGACTAGTTCAAGGGTACAGTTTTTTTTCTGCTACATGATGCATACCTTCTTATATATCGATGTCATCACAAAGTGATCTAATAAGTAAAATTAAAAAATAAGCAAAGGGGTAAAGATAGAAATGAGGTCTGTTTTCATTGAACTACTAATAGTAAGAACTGAAAATTATTCAAATAGACCTAGGGGGAAGTCTTTCTTGAAAACAAGACATAATTATGCCTTCTTTGTCTGCCATCACTGGGGAACGTAGGAAATCAGAGCAGTCAATGTAGTAAAATAATGGAAGCTTAGCCTGTAAGACCCTAAATTCTTTTAAATTTTTGCTCTTGGGTAAACAATGTAATGTAATATAAACAATGTAATTTTTTTTAATGGCTCAAGGCCATGGTTATTCTACAAGGCAGTATAGGGACTTGAGAATGTGGGGAACGGTTTGTCCCTGTTAAATAGCTGCAGAACACTTGCATTGTGTCTTTTCTTTCTGGTTTTAAAAAACTATGTTTTTCTCTCATTATCTCATATTTCTGCTTTGTGTCTACCCGTCTGTTTCTAATTTGCTGCCAAAATTTTGGTGCAATACAAGACCTGCCTTTGTCCCCTACTCAGTTCTTCTAGGAAGTCAGGTCTTCTGCCAATTTATTCATTTATTCTTATTTTTTCTTCCAGCTTAGTCACTAATCCTGGTTTCCAGTACAGCAACCCTATTCCCTAATGCTGGAAACTCTTTTCAATGCCTGCTTCTTAAAAGTCCCCTGATTCCTTGCCCTGCCCCTTTAGGCCTTCTATTGCTTTTGCTTTTTCGCTCCTGACTGAGGTAGAATAGCAAGAACAGTTTTTATTTATTTATTTATTTATTTATTTATTTATTTATTTATTTATTTATTTATTCATTCATTCATTCATTCATTCATTCTCTACACCCAATGTGGGCCTCAATCTCATGACCCCAAGATCAAGAGTTGCATAGCTCTAAGCTAGCCAGGTGATCCCTTTTCTTCTTCTTCTCCTTCTCCTTTTAGTGTTCTAACACAAATGCTTTATGGAAGGATTGAAAAATAAAATAGAATGAGAGAGGGAAGATCTGTATAATTAAAAGGAAATTCCCAATTGCTTTTTGAAAAACTGTTTCCAGAGGCAGTGGACACTATTGTGCTTTGGTGTTGAGGACGACAATGACAACACATGGCAGGTGTTGCTCTGGAAGTCCTGGAAGAGAGACCCTGAGGCTGGATGAGAGCTTTGGTTCAGTGGATATTTTATGGTCTGTCTGACAAAGTGTTAGAGGAGATAGTTGTATTGTAATGGTGCCTTGAGTAGAAGAAACTTATTTTCATGGATTTAAACATTTATATTCCTTTGAGAACTCAGGCATAGGCAGATGGAACTTCCCCAGAAAGCAATTACTAGACAGTGTTTTTCCTGCTTTTATTCACTTTCCCAGAAGGAAGTGGTATGCTCTTCTGAAGACATGCCCCAGGCCTGGCACCAGAAAGTAGCCTGAGCCACTGGCCATAAATTTAACCACTTGTAAGCATTTTAAAATACTGTACCGTTTTTGGTTATTAACTTGAGGTTTTTGGACCCTCAGAGCAGTGGTTCTTAAACTGTTTGGTTTCCAGGCCCCTTTATCATAAAAGTTATGGAGAACACTGGAGAGCTTTAGTTTCTGTGGGCTGTATCTATCAACATTTACCAAATTAGAAATTAAAACTGAGAAAAATTTGAAACACGCAAATACATAAGCCCACACCTCATTAACTGTCAGAGTGATGGAGCCATCACATGTCCTGTAGCCTCTGGAAAACTCTGGTGTATCCTTGAGAGAGAATAGGAGTGAAAAACCAATTAACATTGTAGTATTACCATGAAAGTAGCTTTGACTTTGTGGACCCCCTGAGAGTGTCTTGGGGAAGCCCAGGGATTCTTAGACCACGCTTTGAGAACTGTTGCCCTTAGTGGTCTATGAATAGCATTCAGGAGATTTGAGATCCTAGAGGAGAAAAATTATTATATCTTTATTTTCACTAATTTCCAACAGAAACATTACTTCCTTTCATTTCTAGTGTAGGGATAAACCACAGCAATTGATCAGGAGTGCCTGTGACTTTGTTACCAATAGAAATCACAGGTATGTTCATAGCATATCAAGTTATTGTAGATATCTTAAAAATAACTTATGCTCATAATTACTTTGAAATTATGGTAGTTATTAGACCTGCTTCTAGATATTGTTAATGTGTTAAAAAAGGCACCCATACTAATGTTTTATAATTTAAGAATAATTTGATAAATATATTTCAATATAATCAATTTCCTTTGCAATCCTATGTCTTGTATGCACTTAAGGACATTAGGTTAAGAACTCTTTAGTATTTCAAGGGCCTGAGAAGGACTCCAGTCTGTTGTCCTCATGGAAATTTCTACCATGCATTGGTTGGGATCTTAGTGATAAACTGAAATCCTCAAAGATCACCAAGGAAGTGTGCTCTAGTTGGGTAAATTCACTGTTGACAAGCAGTATGTGGCTGACACTTCATTGTCAGTTATTCCAATGTAGATTTCAGAGTTGGACTTCCCAGCAGGGAATTAGATATTTGTCTGCTGGTTTGAGGAGTAATCCATCTTATTTTTTCTTAGAGAGTCAGAAATAGTTTGTTGGCTTAAAAAACTTGTTCCACTTGGATTATGGTATTATGAGATCTTGTCTGAAATGCTCTGCAATGAACTCTGAATTTTCAACACTTATAAATGAGTGTGAGGTGCTCAAAAGGATTCTAAATTAAATAACCCAAACTCAGAAATAAATTAATAAAATTGAGGCTGTTCCTTTTACTTGTTGGAATAAGCTTGTTGGCATTTTTCAGGGCCTGTTTCAGGGTCAAAAGTTAAGAAGTGATTCTGAAGGGACATAGCCCTGATCTTTGGATCATTTGGTTCATATTTATTCTTTTTAGATAATCTGTGAATTGTGAACCCTTTAGAGATGTTACAATGATGTTATAAGACAGAGCACTGCATTAGGACTTACTGACTTTAGTTGTTGTTCTGCCTTTAATTAGCTGTGTGATCTTGGGGAGAATGCCTCAGCCTCTATGTCTCAGTGTCTTTGGTAACTGCTGCAGAGCTTCTCCAGCTCAAACATTCTATAGCAACTAGAAATTTGGGAATATGTTCATTAGTTGAAACTTACTGAACACCTACTATGAGCCAAACATTATATTAGGCACTGGGAACTCAACAGAGAACAGTACATGGTCCCTGCCTTCAGGTAGTCTAGAGTTTAACCAGCACATGAGGATTCATGCAGAACCCACTTTCTAGAGATAAAATACTAGAAATTCATGGTGAATTCTGTGAAGATTGTCACTTCACATTCACCTAGCATCAGCAGGGCTACTCTTGGTATTAATTGGAACCTCAGAAAGAGTGGTCCTTGTTTATCTTTCCATAATGGTCTTTCATTCACCTAACCAACCTCTATCAATGGCCTAAAGTATAATGGACACTGTGGTAGACCCTAGGTCATAGGCTCCCTGCCCTGAAGAAGCTCATGGGTCAAAAAGATACAAACAACTAATTAAGGTGATAAGGCTATGAAGGTATACGTACAAGGTATTTTGCATGTACCGAGGAGGTACATTTGACCCAATCAGATATTGGTGGTTGTAGGATGTTAGGGAATGTTCCACAGAGGAGTTGGCATAAATAACTGGACCTTGAGGGTTGAGTAGCAATTTGTAAGGTAGAGAAGTGAGAGAACTGCAGTGTGATCATTGTTTGGGATCTAGCCTCATACATCTGCCCATTTCAAATTTTGAATATCTGGGCGGGGGGGATACCATCTTTTAAATGTCTTGATACAATATTGAAAACATTGATGAGGAGGTTTGGGTTTTTGATTTTGCTTTTGGATGTAACATCTCATTTGTAACTTTTTCTTCAATGTTTGTATATATGTTTTTAGAAAAAACACCCAGGTTAATGCCTGATAAAGGAAGCATGTATTATCCACGGGTACAACATTATCGAGAACTTCTTGACTCATTGCCAATGGATGCCTATACACATGGCTGCATTTTACATCCTGAGCTAACTGTGGACTCCATGATCCCAGCTTATGCAACCACAAGGATTCGCAGTATGTAATGATCTTAAAGACTTGGAATTCTATCTCAAGTTTCTTTTAATTCGTTTTTGAGACCTGGCACATCTCATGAAGACCTGGGCACAGGGTTGTTGAGTTTGTTGCATGGATGCTCATGTTACAGATTGATCCATGCACTAGATTAATATGTGCTTCAGCTGTTCAGCTGGACTTTTATTATCTTTAGGAGCTGATTTTCCAGCTCCTAGTCTTGAGGGCCACGTTTGGGTAAAACTCAGAAAAGAGGCCTGTGGAAAAGAAAAGAACATAACATGTTCTAACAGACATGTGGACTAAGAATCATGAAATGTGGAAACTGCTGGGGATTAAGGGGAACTGAGTTCACATTTCTTGTCCTTAATTCTTGTTTCATTACGTGAGGGAGCCAGACTGCAGGCTGTGTAACCATTATTCTACCTCTAAATTCAATGATTTGGGATTGATTTGAGTTGTGATAACCAGCTCTCTCCTTTTCTGAGGACAGAGTATGGTCAGTGCATGGGATGTGGAGAAGGAGATGTGCTCTATGGCACATGTGACTGGGATAGGAAAGTAAGGGAAGGTGGCTGTGGTCGGACTCTGGGGATGTTTGACTAGAAAAACTCAAATGCAGATCTTCTAATTCCAGAAACTACATTCTTTCCATTACATCATATCTCACCTTTATAATTCTTTTAATGTTACTTTTCTTTCGTTTTGTACTTTTCCACCTTTTTCTCCTCTTCTTTCCCCGTCCTCCTTTTCCTCTTCCCACTTTACCGTCTTGTTCCTCCTCCTTCCCTACATAAATACTCATTATATGATTTGAAGCAAGTGTTCTGACTATAATTCCATCATTTAGAGTTAATATTTTTTCAAATGAGTCTTTTGCCTTCCCTTCATATAGAAATCCATTATAGAAAACTTGAAAGGTATTGAAAGATAGAACAACTACTGAGCACTGAGCACTTCTAATGTGCTGGCCTTGCTCTGAGTGCTTTCCTGGGTGTCTCACATTTAATCCTTAGCCTATGCAGCAGATGCTCTGAGAAGCATTTGAGAAATTAAAACTGAAGCATTTTCTTGCATTTGAGAAAACTGAGGCACAGAGAGGGTAAGGCCGTGGCAGAGGGAGGGGGTGAATCCCAGAGCTCATGTTCTTACCATGGAGTTTCCCAGTTTCTCCTTGTTTCTTGTGTAGAAGGGAGGAAATAACTTACTATTTCAAAAATGATTTTGTTCTCAGGCCAAATTGGTAACACAGAATCTGAACTGAAAAAACTTGCTGAAGAAAACCCGGATTTACAAGAGGCATACATCGCAAAACAGAAGCGACTTAAAGTGAGTAAGCCAGGCTGTCCTCAATTGACATCCACTGTTTGTATTAAATGTTCCACTTTGGTAAAGTATCACTATTTCTAGAACATCTTCACTTAAATATTGCAGGTCACCAGTGCATGTTACCTTTGGCTTATGCTCTGCTTTTAGAAAGAAGTTTTCTTTGTTAGATTTGATATTCAAACCTAATGACGGTTGCCTATAAAAAGGCAGGTATTGCCCATGCTGGTTGCCAAGGAAAGTTATAAAACGTAAAAAGCAAGTTCATAATATGTACTGGGAATCTGTCACTTCAGGTATTCCACTTAGCTAGACCTTTGACTTTTGTTTTTTAATACCAATAAGGCAATTGGCAAGCTTATTCTATATATACTCCCCTCCCTCATTTTTTTTTCTTTTTATCTTTCACCCATTTCTTCCTCCTCTAACCCCCACCTCTGGCAACCATCAATCTGTTCTCTGTCTCTGTGAGCTTGGTGTTTTGTCTTGTTGTTGTTGCTTTTAGATATCACATATAAGAGAGATCCTACAGTATTTGTCTTTCTCTGTCTGACCTATTTTACTTAGCATAATGCCCTTGAGGTCCATTTATGTCATTGAAAATGGCAAAATTTCACTTTTTTATGCTTGAATAATACTGCATTGTGTGTATATACCGCATCTATTCATTCATCCATGGATGGACACTTAGGTTGTTTCCATATCTTGGATATTGTAAATGAAGTTGCAATGAACCTGGGGTGCATACATCTTTTCAAGTTAGTATTTTCATTTTTTTTTTTTTTTGATAAATACCCAGAAGTAGAATTGCTGGATCACCTGGTGGTTCTGTTTTTAATTTTTTGAGGAACCTCTATTTTGTTTTCCATAATAGCTGTACCAGTTTACATTCCGACCACTTATTACTTGCCTTTTTGATAATGGCCATTCTAATGGGTGTGAGTGATATCTTGTGGTTTTGATTTTCATTTCCCTGATAATTAGTGATGTTGAGCATCTTTTTATGTACCTGTTGGCCATCTGTATGTCTTCTTTGGAAAAGTGTTCAGATCCTCTGCATGTTTTAAAATCAGATTTTTTTTTTGTTATTGTGTTTAGGAGTTCTTTATATATTTTGCACGTTAGCCCTTATCATACATGTAATTTGCAAGTATTTTCTCCCATTTAATAGTCTGCCTTTTCATTTTATTGATGGTTTTCTCCGTTGTGCAGAAACTTTTTAGTTAGATGCTGTCCCACTTGTTTACTTTTGCTTTTGTGGCTTTTGTTTTTGGTGTCAGATTCATAAAATTATTGCCAAGACCTATGTCAAGGAGTTTACCACCTATGTTTCCTTCTAGGAGCTTTCTAGTTTTAAGTCTTATGTTCAAGGCTTTAATCCATTTTCAGTTATTCCATTTTGACTTGTCTGCCTCCTAAGGAGGCTGTGGGCTTTGATTCATCAGTTACAGTCAGCCTTTCTCTCTCTAGTGATTCTTTCCTCATGGTCCAAGAACACATGCACGCTTCTCGCACATTAAAAATGTAGCCAACATCAACACTCTTCGCCCTCCTCAACCTCCCATCTTCCGTCATCTTATCTTAGCTAAGGGAGCTTCTCAAAGGAAATGACTTCATACACAGCACCCCTTACTTTCTACTCTTTGAAAGAAGAGAGAGAATTTTTTTGATAGAATTATCTTTGCCTTTATTTATTTTTAATGAAATTTATTGTCAAATTGGTTTCCATACAACACCCAGTGTTCATCCCAACAGTTGCCCTCCTCAATGCCCATCATCCACTTCCCCTTCCCTACCACCCCCCATCAACCCTCAGTTTATTCTTTTTTAAGAGTCTCTTATGGTTTGCCTAAGTTTTTTTTTTTTTTTTCCTTCCCCTCCCCCATGGTCTTCTGTTAAGTTTCTCAAGATCTACCTAAGACTGAAACCATATGGTATCTGTCTTTCTCTGTATGACTTATTTCACTTAGCATAACACCCTCCAGTTCCATCCATGTTGCTACAAAAGGCCATATTTCATTCTCTCTCATTGCCATATAGTATTCCATTGTATATATAAACCACAATTTCTTTATCCATTCATGAGTTGATGGAAATTTAGGCTCTTTCCATAATTTGGCTGTTGTTGAAAGTGCTGCTATAAACGTTGGGGCATCAGCACTCCTGTATCCCTTGGGTAAATTTTAGCAGTGCTATTGCTGGGTCATAGGGTAGATCTAGTTTTAATTTTTTGAGGAACCTCCACACTGTTTTCCAGAGTGGCTGCACCAGTTTGCATTCCCACCAAAAGTGCAAGAGTTCCCGTTTCTCAGGAACCCACTCTTCCTTAATTCTCTGCATTCCTCGTGCCTGACCCTTCAGTCCTTCATTCCTCGAAAGCTGCTGAAGTTCCATTCATTAGTTGGGGTTGAGAGGAGTCCCTTTGTGCCCCTCATATTCCTTGCCATTTCTGGTCCACTGGTCCCACAGGGGTTGCCAGTGAACATTGGATCTGGCCCATGGAGTATTCTCCAAGCCAGAGTATTTTCCCTCAAGTTTGCTTTTGCTTTAACATTATTCTGTATCTTCTCATTGTCTCGAATAAATAGACTCCAGCTCTGGAAGAGTTTATATCTGCTTTGCTCTATATTGATTGTTTTTTTTGCAGGCATCAATAACCTCTTTTTTTATTTTTGCTAATTAGTCAAAGCTTCTTGACCATGACAATGTCAAATATTTGAAGAAAATTCTTGATGAATTGGAGAAAGTCTTGGATCAGGTTGAAACTGAGTTGCAAAGAAGAAATGAAGAAACTCCAGGTAGGTTCTCATTTGTGGGTTTTTTTTTTCTCTTTTGCTGGACCCCAGGCTATTTATGGGAATATTTTTAGATTTTGCCAAAAACATCCTGTAATCTGTTTTTATTATTTTTATTCATGGGCAGTTTAAATTATCATGGCAACAATAATACTGAACTCAGCAAAACCCAGGCAACTCATGGTATCCCAGTCTGTGTATATGTGAAATGTGACTGGTGGAGGATTTTTCCGCACAATTTGAAGTTATAGCTGGGAGATTCCTACTTAGCCCATTTCACACATTTGTAATTACAGTAGTTCATTTGGTTGAATAACCTGAGTAGTTGCTTGAATGGTCCCTCTAGTTTTTTTTCTGGGCAGGGACAGTACTTCCAATCTGGAGTATAAAACAGGTCCTGGCCTATGTATGTCTGCAGGTTGGCTGGTGAGCATCCGTGTATTGTACTTTGGGGCTTAAGTGCATCACCAAGCCATTGCCCAGGTACATGCATATGGGCCATTTGTGCCATTCTAATTGGCAACAAAGTTGAAGACCATGTTATGTGAAAGTTGCTTCCCAATAGGAACTTCTGCTTTATATAAGTAACTAGGAGCAGCAGTCACTTGAGTGACATTTCAGGCCCAATTTTATGGGTGTTTCTAAAGCTTATCTGCTGTTTTCCTAAACCAGGAAGAAAGATCTGTTGACTCCTCTGGGTTGGAGGCTCTCACTTCCTCAGAATCCTTTTGAAAATGAAAGGCTTTGAGCTCAAATGGCTCTAGTTTGACCCAGGGATGTAGGTGACTGACAGATATCAAGCAAATTTCCCTTAGCTTGGGATACATTGGCATGGGCTTTGTTTTAGGATACAATTACTTGCTGAGTTTGATTGTCAAGAAAACGTACCATGGCCTTCATCATTTGCTGTACTCACACTCGCCCTCAAGACCGAGATAAAAGATGCCAGCTAGAGTCTCTCTGTACAGCCCTTGCCCCTAACTCTCCGTGTCCCTTTCTCTGATTAGAAGAGGGCCGCCAGCCTTGGCTCTGCGGAGAATCCTTCACCCTGGCAGACGTTTCACTCGCTGTCACATTGCATCGGCTGAAGTTCCTGGGGTTTGCGAGGAGAAACTGGGGAAATGGAAAGCGACCAAACTTGGAAACCTATTACGAACGTGTCTTGAAGAGAAAAACATTTAACAAGGTTTTAGGACATGTCAACAATATATTAATCTCTGCAGTGCTGCCAACAGCGTTCCGGGTGGCCAAGAAAAGGGCCCCAAAAGTTCTTGGCACCACCCTTGTGGTTGGTTTGCTCGCAGGAATGGGATATTTTGCTTTTATGCTTTTCAGAAAGAGACTTGGCAGCATGATATTAGCACTTAGACCCAGACCAAATTATTTCTAGGCTTGTAGGGATCTCATGGTGGCAACTCATCCAGCTATTCAACTAGACCCTTGTCCACTCTTCCAGGCCCAGTGGAGAATGACCCTGGGCAATTAGTAAAAAGCATAATTTACTTTACTCTTTGGATAGTTTATGTGGGGAGAGGAGATAATGAAAGTGTTTTTGTGGGCTGGTAACTTTGAGGTCACTTATTTGAAAACCTGAACTAATCCATCCTTAAAATGTGCAAGGTCAAGAGAATGTAAATGTGACAGAGAATCAGACCTTCAACTCAAAATGTCAGTTCAAGTTCTGAATTATTTTGGGGGAGAAGGTTCTTACTATAAGCAGACGGTAATAGCCTGTGATTGCCCAAAGCTGTTCATTTGAGACTATCTGGATGTGCTGAGTGTTGAGTAGTTAGCAACATTTTCCACTGGAAATTCAGAGATCACCTTTGTTTTAAACCAGTTCAGATAGTGGCAGGGGCACAGCAGCACATCATATGATCGCTGTTAGCTTCAGGCAGAAATAAGTAACACAAAGGGAACAGGGAGAAGGACAAGAGGGAAAATGAAGTCTGTATAGTGAAGAGCGGTAGAAGGCAACTGCCAGGTGCCTCCAACACAATTCATGGCTGCCTGTCCCCTTAGTAAACATTACATTTGACTACTTGTGGCCATTGCCCACATATCTTCCTGTAATTGAGAAACTTGGGAAGAGACTAGGGAGTTACTGGGGGAGTGGACTGGAGAAAACCCTGGGCTTTACACCCAGAGCTCCTCATCTGACCTTAGGATTAATTTTAAATGCATATGAATCACACTCATTACTTTAATAAGATTAACCGCTTATGTACTTGGGTGTGAAATGCCTACTGGAACATTTCTGCTTAGCATTTACATGACATAAAATGGTTCCTTTCTTTTCCTCATAGTTCCCTAATTGGATGCTGCCTGAGAAATATCACTCCTATGAACCGTTTTCTCCAGTCACTGGGGGTCCTGGCTTCTACAGCCTCTTTTAGCACACAAGTGGGAGTCAGGTGAAGGTCCCTGCTAATCCCTAGCATGGCACGTGGCTAGGTAGTAGGTGTTTGAATGATCTGGGAGCACTAAATATGCTTATTCTGATTTTGAAGAAGCTGGTGTGTTAAAAAAAACTGTTGTCTAGGCCTTGCATCTGTTTATTGTTATTAGCAGGGCCTTAGAAGGTTAAAGAGAAAGAAAAAGTTAGAGAGAAAGAGAAAAGTGTAGTCTTAGCCCATTAGGGGAAATGAAATAAGCCAATAGTGATGTCCACTTGTATTCTTCATGCGTGTCTAGGCATTTCAGGGGTACCTCAGTCCATCTGGAAGGAATAATCCCAGTGTGTCCCATGAACAACTATGGAATCATACAGTTTGTGCTTAGGAAAAATTTTTCATGGTGACAGCAAGATACAGTTTCCCTGGCATTGCCCTGAAAGAAATTGGGGGCATAGTTTTAGGTCTCTGGCAGGAAGTATGTATAGAGAATGATGAGCTAAGGTTCAAGAAAATAACAAAAGCTTGGATTGCCTCAGGCTGGCTCTGCAAAATAGCCAAAGAATGTACCGACTTTTTTTTATTAATAGGAAACAGTCAAACTTAGGAAACAATGACTTTTGATGGTAAAATGAGTCTATAATTCCATTTCATGAATCAGTTGTTTTTAGAAAATCTTGAGGAAGTGGATGTTCCTTGTTTACAAAAATTGATAACATCTCAGTGTAAACTTAATCTAATAATAACGAACAGACTGGCGGCTTTTAGAATGTCTTAATTTTGCCCCTCCCGTGCACTGTCATATAGAGTAGTTGGATTTGTTTGTTGCTGGGACATTCCAATCCCTATGTTCATAAAAGAGCCACAAAACTGATTATTCAGTAGTTTATAGTGTTTCAGAGATCTTTATATCACTCTGCGAGAAGCAAGAATTCAGACATGAAGAAGACAAAGTTGGATTTTTACAAAAATCTACAAAGGGTATTTACCTATGTAACAGTTGTTGATCAAGAATAAAGATTAGAAGCCCAGTGCTGGCTTTTCCTTAAATTTACTGAATCAGAGAAAGTCTACTGGGAAGTATAATTTTCTGATACAGTTTCATTGGAAATATGCTTGTGTCAATATTAAAGATGATGCATCATGGTGATTTCACTTGTTTCATGCATACCCATGGGTTTAGACTTATAAAATGTTAGGGGACATAATGACCACTAGATGCCACTGTTCACATAGTAGTCTGAGATCGGGCATTCTTTAGGTTCAGCAAACCTAAAATTGCTCAAGTGAAGATAAACATTAATGACCTTAGTTTCTGAAATGAGGGCATCTTCATCAGATCATTCATCTGTACAAAAGCTTGAGGCACATGTAGTATTGATTTCTAATGCTTTAGAAGGGATAACAGTACCACACAATGTCAAACTAAAGAGCTAAACATATACTATTAGCAAAATAAGCACTTTTATCTATTTTGTTTCAAGATCATTGGTGACTGGCCAGTGTGCTCCTCAGTTTCCAAAGTTTGTATAAATATCATAATTATAAAAATGTCTGAGGTACTAAATTTAGGTTGGCTGTGTATGTCTTAATACATAAATACTATTTTATTGTTATTGCAATTATATGCCTTTTGAATCTGTTTTCCTTAATTGCAGATAGTTATAAATGCTTGCTTGATTTTTAGTTATTATTAATATTGACACCAGAGTTGTAGATATTTTGGTGTTGTTTAATGTAATAGATCAAGATACTATTCTACTTGTAAGACGAATAAAAGTAATTGGATAATCAATATGAACTATAAAAGTACCAATTTTGTAATCTTTTTTGAGAAAACAGATTTATTGGGGCACCTGGGTGACTCAGTTGATTGAGTGTCCAACTTCGGCTTATGATCTCAGGGTTTGTGGGTTTGAGCCCTGCATTGGGCTCTCTGCTGTCAGTGTGGAGCCACTTTGGATCCTCTGTCCCCCTCTTTCTCTGCACCTGCCCCTCTCATGCTTGCTCGCTTTCTCAAAAAACAACAAAAAAACCCCAAGATTTATTTTCATTTAAAATCAAAGTATACTGTGCTAATTGGAAGGAGTAAAATAAGCAGAAATTAGGTATTCAATATATTTAGCTTACAAGATGGCATATTTTCCTTATAACAAGTACTGACTCATGATTTATTTAAATACACAATTTTATCATTAAAATGAGTGTCAGCTTAAAGAATAACATATTGCTGTTGACCATTAAAGAGATTATTTGGCAGCTACCTAATGGGATAGGCAGAAAATGATAAATACCAAGAGAATATTGTTTTTTCAAAATAGTTTTGTTACATTTTTACTGGGTTTCAAAGATTACTTTTATGATATTTATGTATATTTTTGATAGAGCTCTTTTATTGAGTTATGGGTTATGAATATTCAAGTTACCATCCATATTTCTAGCCTTGCGAAGCTTAACCATTATTCTAATCATCAAAAGAAACTGAATACTACTTTTATTTTACAATGAACAAAGCAAATGAGAACCTAATTGACTTTATTTTCCCTGAATTTGCTAGCAAGTCAAAAAGCAACAATATTGACTACCCATGGAAAGGCAAATGATGTCATATGCTCAGAAAAGGAAAAGACACCATGGTATGGACACAAAAGTCAAATTAATGCAATGAGTGAAGTGATATTTAGTCATAACCTTCATATTGTTTATGCCAAATATTTGGCTCATTTATATTGTTATTCTCTATGTATTCCTATCAGAATGTTTTGATTTTCTAATTTACCACACTTGTGGTAACCCAACACTAGATAGGGTTCCAAACCAAGTAAGGAAGTATAATTTCTAGAGTGAGGATAATAGTTTTAATTGTGTATGACATTGTGAAAATGGATAGGGGAGAGAAAGAGAACTCACTTCATGGATTAGAAGGGTAGTGCATTGATGAAAGAAATATCTTAGATTACTGGCATTTGAGTTGAGCCCTGGATTTTGTCTTAGGAGAGAGGAAGGACTGACATATGGGTCAAAAGCAGCAGGGTGGAGCAGGCTCTGAGGAGCTTGAGACAAAACATACTTATGATGGGCCCTGATCTACTCTGATTCCACTAGGCAGTGTATCTCATCCAGAAAACCTCATCACAAAGCTCCTTTGGGAAGGTTAGAATTTTTTTTCCCAGCATTTTACTGTACTCATTATTTACACATTGACTCCTTGATTACAAGGTGCTATCTTTAAATTCCCTTATTAAGAGAAACCGATAGTATGGATGAAAATATAAAGATGTTAATGAAATGTAATGCAAAGGGTCAGGTTTCCATGCTAACAGAAATATTCACATCCATGTATATAAGTTAATTCCTAATCAATCAGATAGGTAAATTTTCAGGCACGTGGCTAGTACATATACCTTTTTGTATCATCAGATTAAGGTATCTTTTGAATTTAAGAATCTGATATTCAACAAAGTCACAAACATCAAATATACATAATAAAAATATAATGATGATATACTTTTAGTGATTCCATTTATTAAGGTCAGTGAACAAAAAAGTAAAGATTTACATTGAAAAATTGATATGAACTAAAAATGATTAGCATTAAAAGCAGAGATGGCTATGTTGTAAAAATGACTGCAGATTGTGCTCATTTCTTTGCAATGTGATGTTACAGATCATCTTGTCAGAAATACCATCCTCAGAGCATGACTATAGTAGGCTCACCAGAAAGCAGAGATATTAGACATCAAGTAGTGATGAAAGTCACTAGAGGTCCTTGTTAATACCTTGTTAATCCTCCAGGCAGAAGTAAGGACTATGCCCTCAAGTAAGTTAGAAGAAAGTTTTTCAACCTTGTCACTACTGATATTGTGGGCCAGGTAATTCTGGTTGTGTAGATCTGCTTTGTGTGTTTGAGGGTGTTTAGCAGCATCCCCGGCCTCTACCTACT
Source organism: Lynx canadensis (assembly GCF_007474595.2). Classification (NCBI taxonomy): domain Eukaryota; kingdom Metazoa; phylum Chordata; class Mammalia; order Carnivora; family Felidae; genus Lynx; species Lynx canadensis. The sequence goes on along the minus strand of NC_044320.2, from coordinate 59,509,526 downwards.
AAATGTCAGTAGCTCCCCATCGATTCCCTGTTTTGACAACTAAAATCATCTTCAGGTATTACCAAATGTCACCTGGGGAGAAAATCATCTTTAGTTGAACACCTCTGCTCTACATTTATCCTAACAAAGCCTAAAACTAAACCCCAACAAGATCTTCAGAGGAGATAGACATTGGAGGTTGGATTCTGCCAAGTTAGAGTGCTTGGGAAATGTCTTGGATTTCCACATATCCTCCATATCAAAGCATAAAACCAAACCTACACATTTAAAGGTTATTAGCTAGTAATTGAACTGCCTACCAGAACAAGAATCAATACCCTTCAGAGAGGATAACAGAATCCAGAATCTCTGTAAGAGGTCACTATCAATGTCCAGTACGCAATTAAAAAAATTACCAGATATGCAAAGATACAGGAAAATAGGATCCATAGTCAATTAGAAAAGGAGTAGTACACAGAAGCAGAATGTGATATGACTCAAATGTTGGACTTAGCAAACACTTTAAAGCAACTAAAAGATAACATATATTCATAGAATTAAAATGTAGTTTGATTGAGCCAACAGATTAGGCATCTCAGTAGAGAAATGAAAACCATAAAAAAGAACCAAATGGAAATTCTTAAACAGGAAAGTACTGTAACTAAAGTGAAAAAATTCACTGGATAGGCTTCACAGCAGATGGGAGAAGGTAAAGGAAAGAGAGGAGCAGAAACTGAGGCTCACATGAATCATATCAACTTGTTTAATATATATGTTATAGGAGTGCTAGAAAGAAAGAATTTGTGGAAACAAATATATAATTAAATACCAAATTTTCCCAAATTTGATGGAAAATATTGACTTGCAAATACAAGAAAATTGCTGAATTCAATGAAAAATACTCAGAAAGCTGCACTTAAGCATATCATGGTCAGACTGTTGAAAATAACCAGAGGAAAAAAGTCACATAACACTAAAGTGAACAATAAAAATATTTACTGAGTTCTCGTCAGAAACATTGCAGTTCACAAGACAATGGAAATGTCTATAAAATGCTGATGGGGGAAAAATCCTCAAAATTCTATATCTGGAGAAAATACCCCTTAAAAATGGAGTGAAATAAAGACATTTTCCTGATAAATGCAAACACAGTAATAAATTGGATCTGGCAGAAATGCAAAACATGTTAAAAGCATTCTTTAGACTGACAGAGGAATCGTACCATATGGAAAATCAAATCTAAAGAAAGGAATAGCTAAAAAGAGTGCCAGAAATGGCAAACAAATGGGTGGTATACAAGATTATTTTTGTTACTTCATAATTTCCTTAAAAGGCACCCAATTTTTTATAACAAAACTAATAGCAGTGTAAGGTGGACTTTATAATATACATGGAAGTAAATATATCACCACAAGAAACACAAAAGTTGGGAGTGATGGATAAATGGAATATTATTGTAAGGCTAGTTAGATTTGTGGAGTATGAAGTGTGAAGAGGGGTGAGTCAAGGGTAAAGTAACAAGTGTCTACTGTGAAGTAGTACAATTTTGACTCCAAATAGACTCTGATAAGAATGCATTGTTGTCACTGGAAGAATACTAAAAATTAATTTTATAAAAAGCTGAGAAATGGAATAGAATAAAAATACCAATAAAAAGAGCCAACAGAATGAAAAAACCAAAGAGACAAGTGAAAAACAAACACACCATTGCAATAATTACATTAAATGTAAAATGTTCCAAACAAAGGTCGGATTGCTAGATTAGATAAGAATGCAAGACAGAAGTATATGCACCTATTAGAGATGCATTTTAAATTTAAAGTTACATGTAAACTGAACGTGAAAGGATGGAAACTACACAGCAAAGGAAGCCATCAACAAAATGAAAAGTTAACCTACTGACTGGGAGAAGATATTTGCAAATAATGTATCCAAAAAGGGGTTAATATCTAAAAAATATAAAGAACTTATATAATTCAAAACTGAAAAACCAATCTGATTACAAAATGGGCAGAGGAATTGAATGACTTTTTTTTTTTTCCAAAAAAGACATACAGTTGGCTGACACTTGAAATTCAAATCAAAACTGCTATGAGGTAGTACTTCACACAAGTAGAATGGCTAAAATAAAAAAGACAAGAAATAACAAGTATTGGTAAAGATGCCGAGAAAAAGGAACACTTGTGCACAGTTGGTGGAAATGTAAATTGGTGCAGCCACTGCAAAAAAAAGTATGGAGGTTTCCCCAAAAATTTAAAAGTAGAAATACCATATGATCTAATAATTTTATTACTGAGTAGTTACTTAAAGAAAATGAAAACACTAATTTGAAAAGATATACGCACCCCTATGTTTACTTCAGCATTATTTACAATAGTCAAGATATAGAAGCAACCCAAGTATCCACTGATAGATGAATGGATAAAGAAGATATAGTATATATTCAGAATGGAGTATTACTCAGTTATAAAAAGAGGATAATCTTCCATCTAAGACAATATGGTTGGATCTAGGGGGTATTATGCTAAGTGAAATAAGTCAGAGAAAGTCAAATACCATATAATTTCACTCCAATGTAGAATTTAAGAAAACAAACACAAAAAATAAGCAGACACATAAATACAGAGAGCAAATGGTGGTTGCTAGAGGGCAGGAGGTTTGAGAGATGGGAAAAATAGGTGAAGGTGATTAAAAGGTACAAACCTCCAGTTATAAAATTAGTAAGTCACAGAGATGAAAAGTACAGCATAGGAAATATAGTCACAATTATATTGTAGGGGCGCCTGGGTGGCTCAATCGGTTAACCGTCTGACTTCTGCTCAGGTCATGATCTCACGGTTCGTGGGTTTGAGCCCCGTGTGGGGCTCTGTGCTGACAACTCAGAGCCCGGAGCCTGTTTCAGATTCTGTGTCTCCCTCTCTCTATGCCCCTCCCCCACTCGCGCTCTGTCTCCGTCTCAAAAATAAACAAACATTAAAAAAAATAATATTGTAATAACGTTGTGGTGACAGATGGTGACTACACTTATTGTGCTAAGCATTCAGTAATGAAAAGAGTTGTCAAACCACTATGTTGTACACCTCAAACTAATATGATACTGCATGCCAACTTCAGTAATAAATATACATTTAAAAAGGACTGAAAGTGATACGCCAAGCAAATGGCATCAGATAGATAATGTGTTTACATAAATTTCAGAAAAAGTAGTCTTTAAGACAAAGCATTTTTCAAGAGATGAAGAAGTACATTTACAACTCACAAAAGGACCAATTCATTAGGAAGACATAATCATAAATATGTATGCATCTAATAACAAAGCTTCAAAGTTAATGAAGCGAAAACTGACAGAACAAATGGAAAAAATAGTTGGAGAGTTTAATACCACTTTCTGAGTATTCATGGAGGTAGACCAAAATTAGTTTGAGGATAGATCTTAGCAGACCATCAACCAATTTGAGCCAATTGACATTTATAACACATTCTACCCAATAACTCTGGAAGGAACATTGTGTTCAAATGCATATGGAATGTTCATCAAAGTAGACATAGACTAGGTCATAAAAGAAATCTCAATAAATTTTCAAAGATTAGTATATCATAGAATATATTCTATGTATATTATATTTTATAACAGAGCCAAATCAGAAATCAATAACTAAAATATTTAGAAATTGTCCAAACATTTGGAAATTAAATAACACATGTCTAAGTATCCCATGGCTCAAAGACAAAATTATAAGCAAATAAGAAAATATTTTGACTTGAATAACAAAAGTACAACATATAGAAATTTATGGGATATGGCAAAGGCATTAGAGGGAAATTTATAGCTTTATTTTATTTTTTTATTATTTTTATTTTATTTTTTTATTTTTAGAGAGTGGGAGAGAGCAAGCATGCCCAGGGGAGATGGGTGGAGGGAGAGAGAAAGAATCTTGAGCAAACTCCATGTTCAGTGTGGAGTCTGGTACAGGGTTCAATCCCATGACTCTGGGATCATGATCTGAGCTGCAGTCAAGAGTTGGATGCTCAACTGACTGAGCCACCCAGGCACCCCAGAAATTTATAGCTTTAAATGATTGTAATAAGAGAAGGAAGGTTTAAAAATCTTAATGTACAAAGAGTAAATTAAACTCGAAATAAGCAGAAGGAAAAAATAATGGAGTCAATACATAAGTCCATGATTTAAACACAAAAAATTAACAAAGCTCAAAATTCATTCTTCAAAAGATTAATAAAACTGATAGCCCCCAACAGGATGAAACAAGAATTAGAGAGCTAAATATAAATTACCAATACTCCCAATAGTTTATTTTTGCTTTTGTTTCCCTTGCCTCAGGAGACCTATCTAGAAAGAAGTTGCCACAGCTGATTTCAAAGAAGTTCCTGCCTGTGTTCTCTTCTATGATTTTTATCGTTTCAGGTCTCATATGTAGGTCTTTCTCCATTTTCAATTTATTTTTGTTTATGGTGTAAGAAAGTGGTCTAGTTTCATTCTTCTGATGTTTCTGTCCAGTGAAACCGACACCATTTGTTGAAGAGACTTTTTTTTCTTATGGGATATTCTTTCCTGCTTTGTTGAAGATTAATTGACCATGTAGCTGTGGGTTCATTTTTTATTTTTTTTCTGTTCTAATGATCTATGTGTCTATTTTTGTGCCAGTACCATACTCCCTTGATCACTACCGCTTTGTAATATAACTTGAAGCCTGGAATTGTGATGCCTCCAGCTTTGATTTTCTTTTTTCAAGGTTGCTTTGGCTATTCAGGGTCTTTTGTGGTTCCATACAAATTTTAGGACTGTTCTAGCTGTGTGAAAAATGCTGTTGGTATTTTGATAGGGATTGCATTAAATGTATAGATTGCTCTGGGTAGTGTGGACATTTTAACAATATTTCTTTTTCTAACCAATGAGCATGGACTATCTTTCCATTTCTTTGTGTCATCTTCAACATTCTTCATCAGTGTTTTATAGTTTTCAGAGCACAGATCTTTCACCTCTTTGGTTAGGTGTATTTCTAGGTATCTTATAGTTTTTGGTTCAATTGTAAATGAGATTGTTTTCTTAATTTCTCTTTCTGCTGCTTCATTATTCGTGTATAGAAATGTAAATAGCTTCCGCACAGGAAAGGGAACAATCAGCAAAACTAAAGGCAACCTACAGAATGGGAGAAGATATTTGCAAATGACATATTTGATAAAGGGTTATTATCTAAAATATATAAAGAACTTATAAAACTCAACACCCAAACAATAAATAATCCAATTAAAAAATGGGCAGAAGACATGAATACACTTTTCTCCAAAGACAACCTGCAGATGGTCAACAGACACATGAAAAGATGCTCAACATCACACATCATCAGGGAAATGCAAATCGAAACTACAATGAGATATCTCTTTACACCTGTCAAATGGCTAAAAAAAAATCAACAATACAAGAAACAACAGGTGTTTGGTGAGGATGTAGAGAAAGGGGAACTGTCTTGCAGTGTTGGTGGGCATGCAGACTGGTGTAGCCACTCTGGGAAATAGTATGGAGGTTCTTCAAAAAGTTAAAGATAGAACTACTCTATGAACCAGCAATTACACTACTAGGTATTTACTCAAAGAACACAAAATTACTAATTCAAAGGGATGCATGCACCCTGCTATTGATAGTTACATTATCTACAATAGCTAAAATATGGAAACAGCCAAAGTGTCCATCGACTGACGAATGGATAAAGAAGAGATGATAAATAGATATAGATAGATAGATAGATAGATAGATAGATAGATAATGGATGATTACTCAGCCATAAAAAAGAATGAAATCTTGCTATTTGTAATGGCATGGATGGAGCTAGAGAGTATTATGCTAAGTAAGTCAGAGAAAGAAAAATGACATATATGATTTCACTCATATGTGGAATTTAAAAAAATTTTTAAAAATATTTATTCATCTTTGAAAGAGAGAGAGAGAGAGACAGAGTGTGAGTGGGCAAGGGGCAGAGAGAGAGAGGGAGACGCAGAATCTGAATTAGGCTCCAGGCTCTGAGCTGTCAGCACAGAATCTGATGCGGGGCTCGAACCCACCAACTGGGAGATCATGACCTGAGCCAAAGTTGGATGCTTAACCAAATGAGTCACCCAGGTGCCCCTCATATGTGGAATTTAAGAAACAAAACAAATGAGCAAAGCGACAAAAAGGCAGAGACAGACAAACCAAGAAACAGACTTTTACTATAGAGAACAAACTGACGATTACAGGAGGGGAGGTGGACTGGGGGATGGGTTAAACAGGTGATGGGGATTATGGTGTACATTTCGGATGAGCACCGGGTGTTGTATGGAAGTGTTGAATCACTCTATTGTACACCTGAAACTAATATTATACAGCATGTTAACTGGAATTTAAATAAAAACTTTAAAAAATTACTAGTATTGCAAATAAAAGAAGGAATACCATTACATTTTTGTCAATTTTAATAGGAAATAACAGAATATTAGAAAAATTGTGCTAATAATTTGATAACAAGATGAAATAAATTTCTTGAAACATAACTTATCAAAAGTGACTCTGGAAAAAATAGAAAATTGGAATATAAGTATTAAAAAAACTTGAATTTGTAATAATGTTAAGAAAATGTTTGCACAAAGAAAACTCAAGACCAAGATGGTTTTATTGGTAAATTGTATCACACACAAAGTAAGAAATAATACCAATCATACATAAACTCTCTTTTCTTTTTTTTGTAATTTTTTTAACATTTATTTATTTTTGAGAGAGAGAGTGCAAGCAGGGAAGAGGCAGAGAGAGAGAGAGAGAGAGAGAGAGAGAGAGAGGGAGGGAGGGAGGGAGGGAGACACAGAATCCGAAGCAGGCTCCACGCTCTGAGCTGTCAGCACAGAGCCTGACACGGGGCTCAAACTCAAGAATTGTGAGATCATGACCTGAGCCGAAGTCGGACACTCAACCAACTGAGCCACCCAGTTGCCTCAACTCTCTTCTCAAAAAATAGAGAATAGACTGTTCCCCAAGTTATTTTATGTGATCAATGTAACAGTGATATCAAAATACCAAATTTATTAGGTAAGAGTTTCGAGATGGTTATAGACTGAATGCTTGTGTCCCTCCAAAATTCATATGACACCTTGATCTTGGACCTCCAGCTTCCTGAACTGTGGGAAATAAATTTCTGCTGTTTACAAGCCACTTATTCTATGGTATTCTGTTACAGCAGCCTGAATTGACTAACAGAGTAACAGAGAGACCAGTATCCCTCATGAACATAGATTAAAAAATCCTCAACAAAGTGTTGGAAAATTAAATCCATTAATGTTTACAAAAGGATACATCTTACAAGTACAATTTAAGAAATTCAAGCTTGTTTTAATGTTTGAAAATCACACAATTAGCCACATTAACTGAACAAAGATGAAACATGGTCATCTCAGCAAATGCAGAAAAATATTTTGGTAAAATTTAACACATGTTCAAGATAAAAAAAAAAACACTAAGTAGAATAGAAGTAGGAAATTTCCTCAGTCTGATAAAGGCATCTATGAAAAATCTAAAGCTCATATCATTTAATGGTAAAAGGCTGATCAGCAATCTCTCTCATAGGTCAGGGATAAGGCAACAATGTCCAATGCCATCGCTTCTATTATCCTACCGGAATAATAGTACAATAAAGCAACTAAAAGAAATAAAAGGCATAAAATTGGAAAGGAAGAAGAAAAACTGTTTTTGTTTGCAATTCATATGATTCTATATGGAAATTCTAAGGCATTTTCTAAAAAAAACTACTTAGAAATATTAAGTGAAGTTATTGAGGTCATAGACTACAGGATCAATATGTAAAACTAATTGTTTTTATATGTACTCACAATTTATATGTGAAAAATGAAAAATACTTAGGTTTAATAAGTGTGCAAGACACTGAAAACTTCAAATAGTTGATAAGAGAACTTTAAAAAGACCTAAGTAGATATAACATGTTCATGTATTGGAAAACTCAATACTGTTAAGTCCATTCTCCTCAGATTTATCTGTAGATTCAATGACATGCCAATCAACTCTCAGCAGCACCCCTATCCTTTTAAAAAGAAGGTTAAAAATTTATTCCAAATTTAAAATGTAAAGGACCTAGAATAGCCAAAACAATTTTGAGGCAGAGCAAGATTGGAGGACTTGGCATTATCTTAGTTCAGGATTTACAAGCAAGCCATGGTATTCAACTTAGAATGGTCTTGTCATAAAGGTAAACATAGGGCAGTGGAACAGTATAGAGAATCCTGAATAGGCTTTCCATCTAAGGTCAACTTTTTTCTTTTTAGCATAGGAGCCAATTCATTTTCAATGGCTGGGACAGTTAAATATTCTCATAAAAATATATATATACTTCTGACAGTCATCTCCGACAGTACACACAAATGACTTTGAAATCGATCATAGTCTTAAATATACAAGCTAACATCGTGAAATTTGTATGAGAAAATATAAGATCAGAGGTTTGCTACTTTGTGATAGGCATAGATTTATTAGAGAGATCACCAAAGAGTACTCACTATAAAAAATAAGTTAGACTTCATCAAAGTTATAACTGCCTACTTTCCAAAAGACACCATTAAGGAAATGAGAAAACAAACCACAGAATGGGAGAAAATATTCACAATGTATGTATCTAACAAAGGGCTTATAGCCAGAATATATATTCTTACTATGCAGTAATAACAAAAAGTTGAATAAAAAATGAACAAAAAGACATGACTAGATACTTCACAAGGGAAGATATATGAATGGTCAGTTCACATATGAAAAGGTGCTCGATCGACATCTTTATCCATCAAATCCAATCAGGCAACTGGATTCAATTGGAAATCAAATGTACCAATTATTATACCAATATACAAGCTATTATATAACATTAATCCACTGTGTATCATATGCCCTAAGTGCTAAAATTAAAAAGAATGATGATAGTAATTCTTGGCTAGAATATGGAACAACTGAAACTCTTAGAAATGGGTAGGGATGTAAGATTTATATCTACTTTGGAAAACAGTTTTGCAGTTTTATATAAATTAAACATGCATTTAACCTATGGTCTAACAATTCCACTCCTAGGGATTTATCCCAATGAAATGACAACCAATATCTACATTTATGTGCAAGGCCTGTACATGCTTACAGCCACTCTGGTAACAATAGTCAATAATTAGAAATCATTGAAATGCACGTCATAGGTAAATGAACAAGCTGTACTGTATTCACACAGTGGAATACTACACATCTATAAAAAGAATAAACTATTGATTCATACAGAAATATAGCTTAATCTCAAACACAAGTTATGTGAAAGAAGCAATGAGCCCACACTTTGACTCAAACTGAAGGGTGACCATCACTGAACCAGAACCCTGAGCTTTTCCTATGTCTGAGTAAGAGTCACTCCAAATCAATGTATCAACACTATTCTGGTGAACCAACTTTGTGTGATCCCATGAAAGAAAAACTACTGGTCAGCAGAGTGATTTGCCTGTTAGGTCACCCTTCTGGAACTGGGACCTGACTATGGTATGCCAGGAAAGTCTCATGGGTGTGTGTTGTAGAGTTCCCCAGGGCATCTGGTAACCCTACATGTAGACTAGATGGGTGGAGAATATCCAAAATCAAAGAAGCAGAGATGAGGCCCCTGTAGGTTTTGGTCTGTGCTCAAGGTGCTCCACCTGGATGGAATTGGTGGCCATGGCCAGTTCTAGGCATCTGAGGTGGACTTAGATAATTTTGAAGAAAGCTCTCTGAAGTGCAGGGACCCTTAAGTTGTACCAAGGGGGGTACCTAGACTGCTTGAGTTTAAGAGCAATACTGATGAGGGGAATGTGTGAGAAGTTCAATGGCGGCTATCCTTAACTGACCAGGGTTGACAATAGAATATAGTACCATCAAATAAGCACCATCATTATCAAATTAGTACCAATTCCAAAGGATTGTGAGCAGAGGCTAGTTAGATGCACTTAAAGGAGGAATGGTGTAATTACCAAAATGAGGAGAATAGCTGGAGTCATAGTCCTTGACCCACAGAGATCTGTTGTGATAGCTAACAGACCACGTGTTTTCAGAGGCGTAATATATGGGCAACCCACTAGGATGTTGACTTGTAGAACCAGAAAAATTGAGCTGGTGAGAAGTTGATAACAGCTGTTGTAATGGGAAATCATGATCCTTCACTCCGTTTCCAGATCTAAACAAATTCTCAGACCAGAATCTGTTGTCTAAAACGAAGACTATGTCCCTTTGAGAAAGAAACTTGCAGGTTTACCACAAAAGTATGTGACAAATATTTTTTCAAAGTTTTACCAAAGGACCAGTGGTCAGGAGCACATCTTTCAGTATAAGCTGAGGGCAAGTGTATAAATGGAAGCTATTGACCCAGAGCCTATCCCTCTTAAGATAGTGTGGAAGTACTAAAATTTGCTTCCTGTTTTTAATAGTCCAAGCATATAAATCTAAAGTCATTGGAAATTATTCAGAAGATAAAATAAGAATTTTTCTTCGAGCATCTTCAAGTTGAATTCTGTGAGATTGAAAATATTGTTTATAAGCCACCCAGCCCATGGTATTTTGTTATAGGAGCCTGAACAGACTAAGAAGTTGATACTGAGAAGTGGGGATGCTGCTGTAACAAATCCTTCAAAATGTGTAAGTGGCTTTGGAACAGGATAAAGGATAGAGGCGAGAAGAGTTTCAGGGTACATGCTAGAAAAAGCCTATACTGCTCTGAACAAACTTTTAAGGGCAATTCTGCTAAGGGTCCAGAAAGAAAAGAGGAGAGCTGTATTAGATAAAGCCACAATCTTCTTAGGGAATACCCAAATAATCCTAAACAGAATTTTGGTAGAAATATGTAAGGCAAAGCCTATTCTGATAAGGTCTCAGATGCAAATGAGGAACATGTTATTGGAAACTGGAGGAAAGGCCATCCTTGTTATAAAGTGGTGAAAAGCTTGGCTGAATTGTTTTCATCTTCCAGTGTTTTGTGGAAGGTAGAACTTCTGGATCAATGAAATTGGATATTTGGCTGAGGAAGTTCCTAAGCAAAGTGTTGAAGGTGTGGTTTGGCTTCTCTCAAAGTCTTATAGTAAAATGTGGGAAGAGAAAAATAACTTAAAGATGGAATTATTAGAAAGAAAGTAGAGCTTAAAGATTTGGAAAATTTCAGCCTAGCTATATTGAAAGAAATGAGAAAGCCTATTCAGGAGATATTCCAAAGGGTATGGCTAAATGACCATTTGACTAAGCCAATGGGTTTGTATCAATTACATTTGATGTAACTATTTTAAATTATTGCTAATTAGCAACCCCTTGTTTTCCATTGCTTTCCTCAGCAAATCATAGAATGCAACACTACGTTTCCTCACACTGACATATGTGGACAATTGACTTTTGACAAAGATGCAAAAATCATTCAGTGACAAAATATAGTCTGGCAACAAATGATGCTGGAATAATTGGATATCTATGTGCAAAAAATAATCTTTGATCCAAACCTTGCATATATACAAAGCCAACTCAAAATAGATCATACATGTAAATGTAAAACTTAAAACTGTAACACTTCCAGAAGAGAACATAGAAGAAAATTTTTGTGACATTGTATTTGGCCAAGATTTCTTTTTCTTCATTAAAATTTTTTAAATATTTATTTTGAGAGAGAGAGAGAGAGAGAGAGAGAGAGAGAGAGAGAGAGAACGCAGGGGAAGGGCAGAAAGAAAGGGAGACACAGAATCTGAAGCAGGCTCCAGGCTCTGAGCTGTCAGCACAGAGCCTGATGTGGGGCTCAAACTCACAAACCCCATGATCATGATCTGAACCAAAGTCAGATGCTTAACTGACTGAGCTACCCAGGCTCCCCTGGCTAAGATTTCTTAGTAACACCACCAAAACCACAATCCATAAAAGAAGAAAAATTGATAAATTGGACTTCATGCAAATAAAAACTTCCACTTTTCAATTTTTATTAAAAATTTTTAATGTTTATTTTTGAGAAAGAGAGAGAGAGACAGAGTGAGAGTGGGAGAGGGGCAGGGATAGGGGGAGACACAGCATCTGAAATGGGCTCCAGGCTCTGAGCTGTCAGCACAGAGCCCGACGTGGGGCTCAAACTCATGAGCCATGAGATCATGACCTGATCCAAAGTCGGCCGCTTAATGGACTGAGCCACCCAGGTGCCCCTAAAACTTCCACTTTTTAAAAGATACAATTATCAGAATGAACAGACAAGTCACAAATTGGAAAAAGTACTTGAAATTCTCATATCTACTAAGGATTTCTATGCTAAACACCAAAATTTAAATCAGAAAACAAATAAGCCCAACAAAAATATAGGTAAAAGATTTGAAATGACAATTTATCAAAGAAGATATATGAATGATAAATAAGCTCATGAAAGGTGTTCATCATTAGTCTGTACAGAAATGTAAATTTAAAACCATAGTGAAATACTACTTGATACCTATTGGAATATCTAAAATTAAAAGGCATGATCACAAGTGGTAATAAGGATATGAAGTAACTGGAAATCTCTGGTGGGAATGTAGAACAGAAATGGTTTGTCAGTTTCTTAAAACATGGTAAATACATATTAACCATTCAATTCCTAGGTATTTAGCCAGAACAAATGAAAGTATTTTCCATGCAAAGGCTTGAACACAAATGCTCATAGCAACTTTATTTTTATTTTTTCATATTAGCTTTAGATGTATTTTTTCTTTTATATGTATTTTTTTCATACCGGCAAACTGGAAATCACCCAAATGTTCATCAATAGGTAAATGGAGAAACAAATGTGGTGTGTGAACACAATACCAGCCAGCAATAAGAAGGTATGAACAGTTGGACACAGGCAGCAGCATGGATGCACGTAAACATCTTTATGCTGAGTGAAGGAAGCCTGATGGAAACGCTACTGCCTTTGTGATTCCATTTACATGAAGTTCTAGAAAAAGCAAAGTAATCAAGAGTGTGCCTGAGGCTCCTTAGTGTTCCCCTCAACTCTTCTCAACTTTAGATGGGTCTCTTCCTGACATAGCCCCTGCCCTCCTGTTTCCTAGAGCACTGACTCTGGAAAACTTAGAATTGTAAATTTTTTCTCTGCCTCTTTGAGATGTAATTCTCCCCCACCCAGCCTATTAAAATAGTCTTTACTTCTATTGTAACAGTCTTTTAAAAATTAATTTATGTATTTATTTATTTTTTTTTAATTTTTTTTTCAACGTTTTATTTATTTTTGGGACAGAGAGAGACAGAGCATGAACGGGGGAGGGGCAGAGAGAGAGGGAGACACAGAATCAGAAACAGGCTCCAGGCTCTGAGCCATCAGCCCAGAGCCTGGCGGGGCTCGAACTCACGGACCGCAAGATCGTGACCTGGCTGAAGTCGGATGCCTAACCGACTGCACCACCCAGGCGCCCCTAATTTATGTATTTAAATTCAAGTTAGTTGACATACAATGTTGTATTGGTTTCAGGAGTAGATCCCAGTGATTCATCACTTACATACAACACCCAGTGCTCATCCCAACAAGTGCCCTTCCTTAATGCCCATCACCCATTTAGCCCATCCCCCTCCTCCCCTCCAGCAACCCTCAGTCAGTTTGTTCTCTGTATTTAAGGGTCTCTTATAGTTTGCTTCCCTGTTTTTATCTATTGTAATAGTCTTGAATAAAGTCTTTCTAGTTTGTACATCTCATACATACATACATAGTACACAATACATTATGGCTATTAAAAGAACAAGTGGAAATATCAAGAGCAAACTGACAATCAGTATGTGTGTGTGTGTGTATAAAATGTGATTCCATATATGTGAAGAAATATGTAAGCACACAAAAAAATTAACACTAAAACTCTTAATTGTGGTGGACTCTGGAGAGGTAATTATGTAGCAGGATTCTCACATAGAGGGATGGGACACTGAAGCCTTTCTATCCAGGAAGCAGCTTTATTTGTGCTGGCACAGGCTCAGTGGGTTTGTATTCGAAAAACTGAGTCCCCAATGCAGTGAGGTGTAGCCTTTTATAAACTTTTTACTTCTTTGTTTCCCATACATGGTAACATACAGACATATGGTCTGATTGGGTGGTCTCATGTTACAGGGTCATGAGGGATGTCACGTATATGCACATAGCCAGGTTGCCTTCCCTTATCTTGAGGTTTTTTTTTTTCTTCTTCACCACATTCCTTAGGGAGGAGACTCTACCACAGTTGGAATTTTGAAGGATATGTGAGGGAGAAGAGTTGAACTTTTTACTGTATCTTCCATATTTCATATCAATAGCTTGCTGGTCTTTGAGAGCTTGACCCTCTGCTTTCTTCTTCACGTCCTCTAATATTGGCTACTATGCTGGGATGTACATTAAAGGACTAAAATGTTGGTCTTTTTTTTATTATTATTTTCCAGTTCTTAAAATAGTGATTGGTTTCCTAGAGTCCTCCAAAGATGACCAATGAGGGTTTTGTTGGTGATGGGGTAATATAAACTTGATGCGGTTTTGGAGTGGTGGTGGTGGGGGTTTGGAACACACAGCCAAGAAATTCTTGAGACATCTTTGGTGCAAAAAGTAGTTTTATTAAAGCACAGGGACAAGACTTGTGGCAGAAAGAGCTGCACTGGGATTGTGAGGTGTGACTGATTATATGCTATGGAGTTGGGGTGGGCAGGTAAGGAAAAAGAAAGGTTTCCAAAACGACTTCCATATGTTAAAGAGGACTCATAAGATACTGGATACCTACCTAGCTTATTGTCGAGCTAAGGTTTTTTTTTTTCCCTCTAGCAAAGCATTACCTTTAAGACAGCAGGGGGTTCCTGGGGAAATGTTACCTTCTGCCTGCCTCAAGCATTTGCCAATGGGCTGCAGGTTATAAATAAATTTAATTTTATCTACATTTTCTTCTTGCCTTTGTTCCTCATATCACTACGGAGGGGAGGGTGCTGTTAGGGCTCCAGGGAATTGAGTCCATAGGTTTCTGGAGATTGTTTTTTTCTTGTAAATCATTAAAACAGTTGCAAACTGATGGAGATTCATGTCCAGCATGATTATGATCTCTATCAATTAACCATTTGTTTTTTCCCTTTCCTTTGTTCTTGGGCATCCAGGGTTACCTGAGGAATATCACACATATGCCACCCAAGGGGGATTGGAGTTTGTGGGGGTGTCAGCTTGCCTTATGCTCCCTCATCAAACTCAGGGACTTAAACTTATTTCATGTGTTTAGTCCATTACCTTTATTATCTTATTGATACTCAAATTCTCCTCTTTGGTCACTATATGCTTATTCAGCTTCACTCTTGAGTTCTTATGCTTATGATATAATTTGACAGCTTGATTCCTGGTATGATAAAGTACTTCAAATGCAGGTTTTACATTTCCTGCCCCAAATTTGGAATCAGCCATTTTCTCAAGGAGCCCTCTTTCCTGTTAATGGGAAATTGATATGAGAGTTGGTCATTGTTATAGGGTTGATACTTTCTTTCTATATCTTTTCAGTGGCTAGAACTTGATACGTTCTCAAATTATCTTTAAAAGCATGAAGTTGTAATAAGACCTACTTCCCAGCTCATACACTGTTAGATACCCTTGGGTATTTAAAAAAAGGATAATAGAAAATACTGTCATCGATATTAAGTTCATAGTCTAACTGGAGTTTACTGATTTTGCCTAAGAATAAAAAATATTGAGTAACATGCTTTGAATTACTCTGAGTCTAACATCTTTTTTTTTCCATAGGTGAATACTGCTTATGAATTCTTTCATCTAGATGAAATTGCAACAAATGCTCTCTGTTTAGAATTCCTTTTTTTCCCCCTGAGGATATATCTGCTTGGGGTTTGAATTATTTAAGGGGAGCATTTTTGGATTATTAATTCTACCTTTTATTTCAATCATGCTCTATTTGGAATCTATCTTTTCCAGAATTTTTAAGCTTTTCGCCTCCAGTTTTTGCATTAAAATCTCAGAATTAATGGAATCTGAATTACATTCAAACTAAAAACACAAAACGAAAAAACAAGAACTTCTTCCTCAATTTGCTTACAAATCAGTCAGCTTGAAAAATGTAAAACTTTCCAATGCTTTTTATAAACGTGGGTTAAGTCTGGGTCTTTCCAGGATTTAGCTTTCCAATTAAGCAAAATTTCATGAAACATGACATTTTGTTTCCCTGGGTATTGCATATAAACATATTTAAACAAATCCAAATCTGGAACAACCATTCAGTACTTTAGTTGGACTCTCTAAAATTGGGTTGAAGGAAATCTTAAAAATCAGTTCAAATTAGTTTGCTTTGTGAAATTTCACCTGTTTGCAGGTTTCTTGTGGCTTTTATCCCAACTCTTAACCCAGTCCAAATTTATTTGAAAACCAGCCTGCATTGGCTATAGAATTGACCTGCGCTTGTCCCAAATTCATCTCACTCAAATTGCAGTCCAGATTACTCCAAAACTCATCTCTAGAATTCTCTCTTTTTTTGGGGGGGGGGGGAGAGAAGAAGCTAGCTGTATTTTGGGGAGTAGAACTGATTTCAAAAGTTTTAGGTGTAATAATCTGTTTGAATTTTTATAAATATTCCCATCCTTAATTTAAAAATGTGTTTTTCTAGCAAAAGAGAATCCAACACTGTATCTAAGCCACGACAGAAATTTTCTCATTTCCAGATCTCTCCATCTTACCCAGATTTGGGGCTTAATTACTTCTTTACGTCCTCTGACATTCATGGTCCATACCTCTTCTCTAAATTCTTTCCATATAATTCTAAGAGGTTATATTTTCTCTTAATTTACTAGTTTACCACTTATTTAGCTGTATCCCTTGCAGATTCATTTCTTCCACGAAACCTTCCAACAAAAATTTATGAAACGCCAAAAAGGAAAAGTATAAGCTCACAAATGTAACAGCTTTCTTCTATCTTGTGAATCAACCCAGATCTTGGTTATAGTTGGTGTCTAAGCAATAAGGTTGTAAGTTTCCCATTATCACACAGCACACACAAATTCAACTCTTAACAGCAAGTTACAGACTTCCTGCCTCTGAAATGATGAGAATAGTGATTTCATTTCTTTACCTCCCAGGAACTTAATATTTGGAATGCAATCAGCTGAATTCAGACAATGCACTGATAACTGCTTTTTAAAACATTCCATTACTTTAAAAACAGCTTTGTTTAATTTTGTCCATTAAATAGGACTTACATTAACATTTTCTTGCCCAAGAAGATTGTGTGTGTCAACACCTCTTATAGCTTTTGGGAATTCACCTCAATAGGGAGAATAGCAATAGGCAGTAACATACTGTATTACAATTTCTTTAAATTCCTCTCAGGCAACCTCTTTTCAACCACTATGTTTTGTTCCAGAACCCATGCATGAATAGTTTTTATATTTTTCCAAAGTAAAAGTTGTTTTCTTCAGGTCTTTTCTTTCCACTAGGAAGTCATGTTTTCCCTGTGAATGGAACTTAAACCTCAATTGTTCAATTCTAAATTCAAAACCCACAGAACTTGGTCTACAGAAAGCAAAACACATTTATTCTTTTATTCCTAATTGCTCGAAATTCTATCCAGGTTTTCTAAAAGTTGATTGAGTCTTACCAACATTTTCTATGACCCACACATGGATTTGGAGTTTATAGACAAACCCCAAACCTCTAGAAATAAACCCCGCATCAAGAAAATTTCATTGGGTTTCAGATTTCACTACAAAAATTCAATATAAATTTATGAAAAAAGCACTAACACAACACAGGCTGGAGATGTTATTTGCCACCAGTGAAATGCTGTGCTTATGTATTATTGCACATCAGTACTAATATATGTCCTTAAATCTTGAGTGAAGTCTATTCCATGTTTTGTAATCAGTACAACTATGTACATTTTCTTTGTAGGTAAATTTACATCTTGAAGTTACACAAAGAGGGTACTAAAGGTCAACACTATATGGGGGTGGATCTACTCTACATCATAGCTCAGTGATGTTAAGGCTAGCAAAACAAATGATCTGGATGCTAGTTAAATATTAATTTGTTAACTTCTGAAAGACTTAAACACAGAGAAGTAAATGACACTTCAGGGGTTGGTTTGTTTGTTTGACTATGGTACTTCTGCAGTAGGAATTAGATATTACCAAATCCAGGTGACATATGACATAAAGAAACCTGATTCATACATATTTTCCCTGGTCCTTCCCATATATGTTCTTTTCCCATTGAAACACAGATGTCAGGACTCAGAGAGTTACAAAGCCAAAGACAGAAGTAGCTACATGGCATGGAGGAAATTTGCTACTGATTAGGAATATCCATATAGAACTTATATTAGTAAGAAAGATCTATGGGATTTAGACATGGACTTTGGGAGTTTGTTATAGATGCTAGTATTATTCTTACAAATACAGACTGTGTTCTTACAAATACAGTATTTTATGCTCATTTTCTATGTGTGTTATTTATATTAATACCAAAATACTGAGGTATTAAAAGGAACTTCAAATTTATAAGGAGAAAGTTTAATATATTTAGCAGTGTCTTAGAATTGCATCATAAGAGTTAGTATTCTTAACAAGCATGAGAATTATAGTGCATAAACTGTCTTTAGATTTACTAGTTAAGGCTATATAATTTAAATAATTGCTCCTTTCTAGTAAAGAGATTGACAAAAACACAAAAGAGAATCTGAAAACTTCTGGCTTGGACAAAAAAATGAGAAAAAACTATTTTTCAATTCCCTCTCCCCACTTTCCCAATAACTGGCTTTGAAATCTTGGAACATTATTTTTTTTTTTCTCTTTTTGGTTGAGTGGCTCAGTTTGGGATAAGGGGTGATAGGCATAAGGTGTGAATAAAAGGATTCAGGGATTTTTGGAGAAAAACTTGGCCACAAAGTTTTGTTTAATGTGCATAAACTGTGTAAGGTTTCTTGGATCAAAACGTTCTGAATAGCCTTAAAAGATGATAGTGACTATTTTATATCTTTGTGTTGATAAAAAAGAAAGAAAAATTATGGGGCAGAAATTTAAAAAGAAATTTCCACAGACTTTGACTACTGTCTCAGTATCTTCTGTTGATCTGAGAAATATTTATAGTATAATTGATTAAAAAATCCCACCAACCACAAGCAGGATGATTAAATATTGCCACAACTGATAGTTAAAAAAATATTATAAACCTCTCAGTTAACACTTAGGTTCAGTTAAATGGGGGCAATGTCTTTTAACAGACATATGTTTTTGTGAATACTTTCATGTGCTAAATAACTCTTAGCTTCTGAAAATATACCTACAGAAAATAGAACAATCAAGGTGGTAGTAACAATGTTTGGATATTTTGTGAAACCTATATTTCTCCTTATATACTTGCCCACAGCCCCTACTATTCTTATGTAACTCTGTTCTTTCCATAGCAATATTTAATAAAATCCTCATTGCATTTTTGTCTTGAACAAGGAGAGGTAACAACCATTTTGGAGAGAACCTCCTAGTAGCTGTCCTTCCAGTATGTTTTCTCACAGGCTCTCTTATTCTCAGCTTCAATGTTGAGAGTTCATCATTCTTCCTCTGTTTCTAAAGCATTTGATCCCTACTTCTGTTATACATACACTTGCACATATGCACTAACATTGATGGGAGGGTTGAGTACAAAAGTGTGATGAGGTGATGACTCAGAGAGGACGCTGAGAGGTAGGCAGAGTGAAGCTGAGCTGAGACTGAGGAATGGTACTGCTGGCGAAGAGCCAAGACACAGTGATCTGGAAACTGGAATCCAAAGAATGTTCAAGCCTGGACATTGACGATAACAAGGTCAGGTCAGGAGGCAAAATCATGAAATATGAAGTTGAGGGATACCTGAAGTTGCATCAACAGCAAAGAAAATGTGTACATGGGGTCCAGATACTGCATTGGCTGGCTTTTTCATCTTTTATCACTCCTGCGGCGTGGCCCTTGATCACATCTGTCTCCTTTACTAGTCTGTGACCGTGTCACAGGCATGCTCTGTATTCACCTGAGTTCACAGTGCCTTGCCTAGTTTCTGGTGTCCATACAATGAGTATTAAATGACGTGGAAGACTAGAAGATATTGTTTACCTTATTTTACAGATGATAAACCTAGGGGTTCACCAAAGCTTTTATGCATGTGAGTATGGACACAGCTACAATAATACTTCAGTGAGACTGTGGTGCAATTTAGTGTCTACAGTCTTCTTTTCAGTCCAGAGAACAGATCATGCCTTGAAACTACTGTATGTGATTTATATATAAAGGTTCTAGTTTGTGTCCTTGAAGAATCCAAAGTTAGGGTGGATTAAACACACAGTAATCAGGAGCCTTAATTTCATGTCTTCTCTTTTTGTGCAGAACAGTGAGAAAACTAGATGAGAAGAATTATTATTCTCTTTTGTACAAAACCATTTCACTGTATAGCCGCTCTAAGGCCATGGTACTGAGAATAGGGATGGACTACTTTGAGGTGAAACTTAGAGTCACACAATCCCGCTTTCAAACAAATGCCACTGGCACATGGCCCTTTGGTAATTCCCTGATCCCCTGTTGCATGTGGGTTTAAGACTGTGATGCTCTAGTACTGTCAAGAAGTTTAACTTCATCTTCAGTCCAACCTACATTAAAAAAAATGATCATGCCTCTACTGTTATCTCTAGTCATTTGGTCTCTGGTTTAATGAAAGTATGTTTACAAAACCATACAGACAAACCCTAGCACCACACTGTTTAAGATTTCAGAGTGACAGAGGTGCACCTGGGTGGCTCAGTGGGTTCAGTGTCCTACTTTGGCTCAGGTTATGATCTCATGGTTTGTGGGTTCAAGCGCCACGTTGGACTCTGCTGATACCTCAGAGCCTGAGGCCTGCTTTGAATTCTGTGTCTCCCACTCTCTCTGCCCCTCCCCCACTCTCATTCTTTCTCTCAAAAATAAACATTAAAAATAATTTAAAAAAAAGAATTCAGAGTGATAGAGAAACAGGTTAAGAGAACTGAAAGACACAGTTAAGGTGCAAAGCAGCATCACCAAGCTAATGGTTGGTGAAATTAATTAATGGTGAAATTAATTCAGTGGATCATGATTGGCATTGAAAAAGAAAGGAAGTTGTATAGAATGGAACAGAAGAATAAATAGAGTGCCTTGTGTATAGTAAGGAGCATTGATTTTTTTAATAATTTTTCCATGTGTATGCATGTGCATTCTGAGTAATGATATAAAAGATATTTCTTACTGTGTATCATAATAAAAAGAGTTTGAGAACCACTGCCACAAGGAGTTCTGCTATAGAAACACTGGAATTTACATTATAATTTTTTGGAAACTAGAAGTCTTTCTCTCCATGTAGCCTTTTATTTTTAGAATTTGTAAGAAAGAGATATTTTTAAATATCAGAAAAATTGAAACAGCCCAGGTAATTATTGTTTTTCACAATTCCAATGTAATATTATCTCAAAAAAGAAAAAAAATATTTTAAGTTTTGTGATGAAAGCAAAAATAGCTTTATAAACAAATTACTTTTTGAACACGTGAAAAGTCTTGAAGTTAACCCTTAAAAATTCCAATTTAATAGAAATTAATGTTCCATAAAATTGCTATCAGAATATATCTGAACAGATATATTATCGATCCTCCTCATTGTTATTTTTGTTGGGCTTGGTTTAAGTAAAGAAAGTCTGTCTCAATGTATAATATTCTTCTAAATGTTAATGAAAAAAAATGAATGGATATGTAGAAATTTACATAAATAGAAATACCTCTATAATATAGTAGTGTACATTTTCATTACAAATATATACATGACCATAATGGCCAAAGAATGTGTTAAAATGAGCCTGGGTGGCTCAGTCAATTAAGCATCTGACTTTGGCTCAGGTCATGATCTCAGGTTAATGGGGTGGAGACCCATGTTGGGCTCTGTGTCGAGCCTGACAGCTCAGAGCTTGGAGCCTGCTTCAGATTTTGTGTCTCCCTCTTTCTCTGCCCCTCTCCTGGTTGCACTCTGTTTCTCTCCCTTTCAAAAATAAATAAATATTTAAAAAAATTTTAAAAAAGAATGTGTTAAAATGTAATTTCACACCTTGAAATTATGGGAGAAAGGGTCATTACTGGATGTGCTTGCCTTATTAAAAATGTTTGAATATTTTAAGTTTGGTTAAATTCAGATATTTTTGTAAAGTTTATTTTTTAAGAGAAAGAGAAAGGAGAGAGAGAGAGAGAGAGAGAGAGATAGATAATATCCTAAGCCCTAGGTGGGGCTTGAACTCATGAACTGGGAGATCATGACCTGAGCTGAAACAGAGTTGGAGGCTTAACTAACTAGCCATCCAGGCGCCCCGATTCAGGTATTTCTTCATGATACAGGTGCTTCACCTTAATTGTTTAAGGTTTGTTAATACTGGATTTTCCATCCTACCAGTTTTGTTATAGTATTGACTGCATGTTATTGTTTCACATGAATAAAATTTCAAAAGAAAGAAATATAAGAAGGGGGATTACAAACACATTCAAAAAGTTTAATTCTTAGCTTTTCCCATCCAGTCAGAGAAAAGTACAGGGCATGTTTACGTGTTTTATTTGGGTGACTATCCTCATCTACCCATTCTACACGGGAGAGGACAAGAATTGCAAATGAAGCCAGATGGTGGAATTTTCCTTTCTAAACAAGCCTGCCAAATATTTGTAAGTTTTACATGTTTACTTTTCAGCTTTTGCTGATGAAGCTTATCCACTGAATTTCACCAGCAGTTCCAGTAAAAGTATATGGATTATGGTCACTAGTATTTGGGTAAGACATTTGGGCAAACTTCTCAAGTGGCAGTATCTTCACTATGTATGCCTCAGTGACTTTTAGAGACCACTTGAGAGAACAGCAAGGCTGAAGTTTGTCTGAAAGATACTGCCTATGTTTAAGCATGTACCTTGATGGAGTTACTTTTTTGTTTAGATTCAATTAATATTTAAAAACTTAATACTCTAACTTGGTGCTATGTATAAGTTTTTGAGGCTTATAATATCTGGAAAGCTTTGTGTTTTAGTCTTTTCATTAAAAAGTTGCAACAATCCATCTTCAAATATGAATTATTTTAGAAAGGAAAGAAAATAAGATAGTGTTTGGAGTTTATATAGTACATATTAACTTAGAATGTAAGAAATCTCTATAACAAAGAGATTGTGAGACATTAATTTGTAATTAATAAACATAATGATGATAATGGTCATTTCTTCAGTGCTTACAGTATACTAGGAAATACATTAAGTGGTTTGTACATATTCTCATTTGATTGCTAAGGGAAAAATATTTACTTTGTGCATTAACTAAAAACAAAAATCCTATCTTAATCTTATTGATAGCATTCCTCTAATAATAGGAATATTAGCTATCATTTTCTAGATGATTACTATGTGCCACGCAGTTTGTATGAATTAATGTATTCAATCATGCCAAAAACTCTCTAAGGTGTATGTGTGTGTATGGAGAGGTTGAGTCGCTCACCCAAAGTCATAAAGGTAGTCAGTGATGGAGTTAAGACTCCGATGGCAAGACTGTCTAACTTCGGAAATTACATTCTTAACCGGTTACACTGCCATACTTCTTAAAGCTCCTTACTTTTTTGAAATTTGTGCTTATTGGACTGTCAATTGATCTTCTAGGAAAACCTTCTTTCCTCAATGACTTTTGGAATTTTCAGAGTTCTCTCTCCTCCCCATCCTCTTCCCTCACCTTTTGAGGACATTCTTGTGATACTAGGGTGCACAGTATTTGTTGAACCAAGCCAAATTAAAGTTCACCATTGCCCTGGTCTAAGGGTCCCCCCCCGTTATGCTTTACTAGTATCTTCTTCATGTCCTTAAATTTACATTTTTCTTAGATTTATAAATGATATTTTTAAAGGGAATAGCCACATTATTTTTAAAATTGGAACACCAGTCTTGATAGAGCAGAGTTGAAGGATTTTAGCAAATCCTGACACTGAGCAAGGGAAGAGGTTGAAGGACTAAAACATGAGTGAGCTTCTTGAGGGAAAAATCTATCCAAAGGAGTAGAATTTCGATATTTCAGCACTGGAGGATAGTCATGAACATGACACTGAGAACATTACGGGGGAGCTGTTGGGGTTCGAAATGGTGTGTTCTGGCAAAGAATAGAGGTCTCCTCAGACATTCTGAATTGTGAAAGTTTCCACATGAGACATTTCCCAAGGAGCCAAAAATGTATTGGAATCAATAAATGTCAGTAGCTTGCATAGGCTTTTAAACCATTTTAATGTAAGAATATAAAGCCCTTGGCGTAAACAAAAGCTAACCAGTCAGCCAGATGACATGCCTTGGATCATCCAAGATACTCACCTGACCTTGTCTTAGTTTAAATCCTGTTTTTAATCACTACAGAGCTGTAATTCTTAGATGCTGAAAGGGAGACGGGGTAAAAATGTGTGGTGCACATGTCTTTTCAGCAACATGGCAATATATTGAGAATATTTGTGGCTCAAATTAAAGTTTAGGACAGTCAGCACCATTTAATGAATCCTAGGTTAGCAATGATAAATAAACAGTGACTCAACAACACTGTTTATTTTTTATGCTTGAGACTTTACTTTGGAGTCGGCCCTATAAACACACATGTACTTCTAACAGGACTGGCATTAACATAATACTCTGTGATACCAAGAAAATCTGGTCTGAAACATCAGCTCTGTCTTAAATGAACAGCTCCCTTCACTTCTTATTACAAGAAATGATGGAAAATTATCCTTAGAACAACAGACTCATTTAAAGAGCTACTATGCTGGGCACACTTTCAAGGTCACTTAATAAATTCTGCAACTATTACTCTTGCTTTGAAAACAGCAGATGGGAGGTAGAATGTATTATCTGTCTCCTAATTGATAACACTCCTAACTGGTGTTATCTGTCACCAGTACCTGGTGAAGCTTATAAATGGTGAATTTTACTAATAATTTAACACCATTTCATCCTTTACTTGTGCCATGGATGCCCACAGTGAACTGTGGCTTTTGACTAATAATTGTTCACACTGATAGCAGTGAAGTCTGAGAGGTTAACTCACCATGAGACAATTCATGTTTCAAAGCTAGAGTAAGGCTTCCATAAAGGGCCTATGGGTAGCTGTGTGAAATTAAGTCAAAAGAGAAAAGTTTACTTAAAATAACAGAAGCAGGCCCACAGATGCATCTTAACTGCTTATTCTTAGAGTCCTCATACCGTAATTTTGTCTGTTGATGTAATGCTTAACTGCACTTGACATAATTGAAAAAAAAATTCTGTATCAATTCCTCTTGTGACATGAAATGTTTAGACTTTAATAATAGAAGTATCAGAGAAAAGTGTATATGTTGCAATAATCAAAGAGAAATTCTAGTTCTTAGAAAGAAATAGCTTTCTGGAACAAGTGCCTGGTGACACCTTGACAAATATAGACTTTATTCATGGGAAGAATATCCATTCTCATTTCCTCTTTTTTTTTTTTTCCCCTGCTGGCAAACTGGCCTAGACAACCAGAAAAGTACTTATCTCTTTGCCTCTCTTCTTAAAATCAGGCCTGATTGCAAGCCTACAATATTATCTTTCTCCTCTGGAGAAATTTTAGTTTTAGAGTTTAGTTTGGAATTCCACAAACTAAAATACCTAGAGGCCAAACTATACCTCCATCCCGATACAGCCTGCTTAAGTATCCTCAAATTTTACAATCCTATTATACTTAGGAGCAACCAAAATCTCTCATACACCAGGACTGTAATACTTCCAAATAAGAGAAGAGGGGAGAAAAGGGGGAATATATCTGCTTCTTTTTCTTCTTGGAGGATAGACTTAGAACATTTTTCCTTGTATCTGGGCAATGTTGTTTTGCATTTTTATATTGGTGCGTAATGCAGTCTCCATCAGAGGTTGCTGAATTCTCCCAAGGTGTGTCCCAGTAGAGGTGGGTAAAAGGGTAGAATGTGGCTTCATTCTCCCAGTTCTCTGCCCTGTGCTGATTTTAGGACTCACTTGTTCATGGAATCTCTGTAACAAGAGGGCCAACCAGGACACTCCAAATATTTGAGTCTAATGTTGCCATGACCCACACTAGGATCACGGGGATATAGAGCATAGGCACTAAGCAAATGCACCTTTTATTATTGGTGGGAAATTTGGTCACTAATCCCATTTGATACCCTTATCTCCAGGTGAACTGAGGTGGATCCTTTGTAGAGCAACAAGGGCAATGTTTGGTCCTAGACCACCACATCAAAATCACTTGGGCAGGGGGGTTGCAAACTAGAAGATTTCTGGACTTTATCATAGACTTCCTTTTTTAAAAAAAATTTTTTTTGGTAATGTTTGTTTATGTTTGAGGGAGAGACAGAGTGTGAGTGGGGAAGGGTAGAGAGAGAGGGAGACACAGAATCTGAAGCAGGCTCCAGTCTCTGAGCTGTCAGCACAGAGCCTGATGCAGGGCTCAAACTCATGAACTGTGGGATCATGAATTGAGCTGAAGTCGGATGCTTAACTGACTAAGCCACCCAGGCACCCCTATCCTAGACTTTCTTAATTTGTGATATGGGAACCTGATAAATGTATGTTAAAAATATGCTCCACAGGCAATTCTGATATGCAATAAAAATTTTGAACCTTGTATAGGAGCCACAATTAGAAGCAGAGATTAGTTTTAATGTTCCACCTCCCCTGGGTCTTTTGCTTTTTGGTCTCCTAAAATTAGGTACAGTTAATTGAAAATACCCCTAGCTTTGTGGAATAGTGTCTACATTACCATAGAAAAGGAAACGAATAGAGATGGTTGACAATAAAAGAATATGCCATGAGATCCACCTGCCTCTTGAACTGGTTATATGAAGTCACCAGTGGAACACTCTGATGTCAGTTCTGATCCCAACTTAACCACTAAGACCACAGTCTTATAGACAGGAAGCTAGGAGGCTGGATGACAATAAAAGCTCCCACAGAGAGGAGAGAGAGAGGAGTAAGAAGGAATCCTGATTGATTGCATTTATCTAAATTTACAAC
Source organism: Lynx canadensis (assembly GCF_007474595.2). Lineage (NCBI taxonomy): Eukaryota > Metazoa > Chordata > Mammalia > Carnivora > Felidae > Lynx > Lynx canadensis. Next base: position 59,482,489 of record NC_044320.2, on the reverse strand, counting down.
CAGAAATGATTGGAATACCTTGAAATGGCAATTTAAATTTTCTATCAGCAGAAATGGAGACTTGGGTACTAATTTAGATTCAGTTAGAGACAAATCTGAGTCTATGGCCATGAAATATTAAACTAGATATAATTTTAAATAGATATATACAGTTCTGTATTAGTGTTTCCTCTTGAATATTCCTTCCTAGAATTTCTTGGGGTTATTTAAATGTTTTTTTTGAATCCTAAGAAAACGCGGTAGAGAAATGGGGAAAATGGGGGAAGATGTATATAGTTCACTGCAAGAATTAAAGCTTTAAAGAATTAAAGAGTCAACATAGCAGCATTATGGGTTCAAAAGAATCTACAGATGCCAAGTTAAAAAGAAGGGTGATAAATATAGATATATAGAGCTGAAAATTAAGGTGGACAATTATGGGAACCTAGCCAAGGGCAAATACCTACAGAAGCAGCAGTTCAGTTGTCGTAACTGAGTCAGTCTTGCTTCTAGCTGTTGCCACATTTATAAGCATGTGTTAGTGGCCCTATTTATTGGGGATGGTGAGCCATGCTTGTAAATAAACACCAATGTTTTAACACATGTATGTTTTATACAAGTTTGGGAAGCAGAGTAACTCCTCAAAGTGCCAATTTTGACTTTGTATATTTGTGTTAAATTTGCTAGGAGATCTAAATGTTGTGTTATGTTATGAGAATACTATCCAGTAGTGTTTGCTATAGTAGACAGTTCCTTGTAAATAGTACTAAACCAGCATTTCTTTTAAACAAACATTTTCCTTTAAACAGAATTTTATATATTCATAACAGTACACAAAAAGTGTAAGAATGTTGGAGGTATTTTAAGAACATTTAAAATTTTGGGACTTGATGAGAACTCTAAATTTGTATTCCCGAATCCCAAACATTAATATCTGCCGGAATAGTTTCTTTTTTTTTTTTAAAGCATTTTAAGAAATTGAGATAAAATTCAGGGCATTTTCTTTATCATCGAAGATTACCACAGATAAGGTCCCATGGAACATGAGTTCACAATCTACAATAATACAATAAAACAATTTACTATGTGTGAGAGTTACACTCTGGATAGATTAAAAAGCAGATTATAATTAGCCAAAGGGAAAAGTATTAATGGGAAATATTTTCAAAGAATTTTGCAAAAGTAACAAAAAGACACACAGATATAACAAATATTAAGAGATATGAAGGACGGAATGAAGAAAGCAGACATATAAAAGTCAAATTGGAGTTCCAGAAGGACTAGAGAGGGGAGAGACAATATTTGAAAGACAATGCCTTTGAATTTTCAGAAATAACTAATGACACAAATTCTAAGAATTAGGAAGCATAGCAAATCCTAATCAAAGAGAATAACATTTTAAAAGGACCAAAAGAGAAGAGCATATTACTCATAAGGTAAATAAAATTAAACTGATAGCATGTATATCAACAACAACAATAAAAACCCCCCACAGAAGATAGAAGACAGAATAATAGCTTCAAAGTACTAACAGAACATTACTGTCAATCATCAGTTTAATGTCAAGGTAACAAATTTTTATGCTAACAAAAACTGAGAGCAAAGGAATAACAAGTTGGAATAATATGGAATAAATACTGGTAAACATACATAAAATAGAAAGAGAGTGATTAGATACACAGATTTCAGAAGCCCTTATATGCAGTTTTTCAATGTAGGTAGGTATGTTAAAAATAGTAAAGAGGGTTCCATTTCTGGATAAGACGAAGTAAGGGCAGTTCTGTTTCTTCCACTGAATGCAGCTGTAAAACCTGGACAATACACATAACAGCTATTTGAGGACTTTGAAAGATGAAGAGTAGCAGGCAAATTTCAGAAAAATGCAAGAATTTAATGTACCACTGAACTGGTTGTGAATTTACCAATGTCTGTCTTGGTTCCTGTATTCTGCCACCATGGATTCAATGCAGCCAAATCCCAAAGTGGGCATTTTTGGCAAATAAGGGAAAGGAGGGAGGGAGGGAGAGAGAAAGAGAAAGAGAGAGAGAGACAAGAGAAGCCCTAGTTATGTGTTAGTTCTGGCTGAAGGGGTAGTAGAGGCATCTCCTAAGGTTTAGAGACAGTATGAAAACCACTCACTTTTTTTGTGTTCTCTCTCACCTCATCCCCCAAGCATTCCTGTAATGGTGTGGCAGCAACAGAAGTAAGAGGCCAGTAGAAATCTAAAACTCTTAAGGAGGGGAATCTTTCTCACTAGCTGGGGTTTGGAGAAGTGGTAGTTCCCAGAGTGTGGAATGAACTCCTGTTGCTTTCTTTCTCCAGTCCTCACACCATTTGTCTCCAAAGCAGGCATAGTCATGGGAAGTACACAGCAAAGGAGGGTAAATAAAGCCCCAGCTTTTTGGCCAGAGGACCAGAAAAGTGGAGTAGTAGGGAATAGGAAAGTACTGGGGAGACTGCAGAGAGGAAGGCTGTTGAAAAAATGACTCTTTATGTTGTTTATAAATTACTGGCTTCACCCTTGAGTTTTACCAGCCTGAATCTAAAACAGATTTGAAAACTGGACCACGTGATAGATCACTACCAAAATCTCAGACCAGTCAATGGCAAGTTGCACATACAAGATAAGTAGATTTCTGCACCCACTTGCCAAATCTTAAACGTTTATACAGAGGCCTTAATTGGGTTCACTCATGTATACTATTCAGATGGTCTCAACACCATGGCAGTAACATAAAGCAAAACCCTTGGGGCAGCTTCTGGAGGTGGGAAATGCAAGTGGAATGCACATTCCAAGGACAGAGGATGGAGTGAAGAGCCTCTGATTGCCTGGGTCCAGTTCATGTCCTCTTAATGACCTTCCCAACACAAGACTTATTCAATATTTGAAAATCAGTCAGTGTAAACCACTATACTAACAGTGTGAAGAAGAAAAGCCACATGATCAAATAAAACAAAGCATAAGAACATTTGACAAAATTCAATACCCACCCATGACAAAAACTACCGGAATACTTAGAAGGGAATTTCTTCAACCTGATGAAGGTCATCTATAAGTAAACCCTAGAGCTAATGTCATACTTCATGGTGAAAGACTGAATGCTTTACCTTAGGAATAAGACAATAACTCCTATTTAACATCTACTATAAGTCTAAACTAGTGTAATAAGAAAAAAAATTAAAAGGCTTACAGATTGTATAGAAACAAACAAAACTGAGATTCAGAGATGCCATGATTGACTATATATGATGACATGATTTAACAAATTCCAAAAGGAGTAAAAAGATCTCCAAAAACTAACAAATGAGTTTATCAAGGTCATATAATGAGATACACAAGTATTGATCCTATTTTTACATACTAGCAATAAATAGTTGCAAACCAACAATTTTAAAGCTACCATTGATATTAGTTTTGAAGTACTTAGGTATAAATCTACCAAAACAAGTACTGGAACTGTATACTGAAAATGCAAATTGCTAATGAAAGAAATAAAAGAAGACCTAAATAAATGGAGAGATAACTATTTTCATGGATTGAAAACTCCACATAGGAAAGATGTCAGTTCTCCTAAGTTGATCTACGGAGTTAATACAATTCCAATCAAAATCCTGGAAGAAGTTTTCATAGATATAAATAAGTTTATTATAAAATTTATGTGGGAAGGCAAAGGAATTACAAGAGCCAAAAAATTATAAAAACAAAAAGTAGGAGAGATTATATTTTAAGACCTACTACAAAGCTAAAGTGTTCTAAACAGTGTGGCACTGGCAAAGGAATAAGCAAAAGGCTCAATGGAACAGAAGAGTCCAGAAATAAAACCACATAAAATATAGCCCATTGATTTTTGACAAAGTTGGAAAGGCAAGTTAGTAAATATGTGATAGTGTTTTCAACAAATAGTGTACGAACAATTAGAAATTCATATTTATAAGAACCCCAAGCTAAATCTCATGCCACTTGAAAATACCTAACTCAAAATGCTTTACACATGTAAATAAAATATATAAAATTGGGAAATATTTTGAAGAAAACAAGAGAAAATCTCTATGTCCTGGGATTAGACTAAGAAATCTTAAACACAACACAAAAATCATGATGCATAAAAGAAATTCTTGATAAACTGGACTTTATCTAAAGTAAAAGTTCTGCTCTATGAATGACACCACTAAAAGAAGGAAAAGACAAACTGCACATTGGTAGAGAAGAGTTGCAAGCACATACCCAAGTCTGGACTTAAACCCAGAATATATAAAAGAACTCTTAAAACAAGTCAATTAAAAAGTGGGAAATGGACTTGGACATTTCATCAAAGAGGATATACAGATAGCAAATAAGCACTTTATAGTTGTTTAACATCATTAACCGTTAGAGAAATTGAAATAAAACCATGATGAAATATTACTACACACTTATATCAATGGCTAAAATTACACACACCAAGAATGGCAATATCAAAGCTCGGAGAACACAGAGCAGTTGGGAGTCTCATAATTGCTTGGGAAATGCAAAATGGTATAAAGTCACTCTGAAAAATTCTTTAACAGTTTCTTATAAACTTAAACATATACATACCATGTGACTCAAAAATTCCATGTCTAGATATTTACTTCAGAGAAGTAAGAACTGTGTTCACATGAAACCCATACATGAACGTTCATAACAGATTTCTTCATTATGGCTCCCAAATAGAAATTATCTGAATGCCCTGCAACAGGTGAATGATAAATTATGGTGTATTCATATAATGGAATAGTTCCTACCAATAAAAAGAAATAAACCATTGATATATGCAACAATTTAGATGGATTTCAAAGGCATTTAGAATGAGAAAAGTGGGTCTCCAAGAGCTATATTCCATTTATATTACATTCTTCCAAAGACAAAATCATAGAGATAGAGTTCAGGGGTTTGAGATCAGGGGTTTGAGATGTGTCTATTTTTAAACTGGGCTGCTTCTCTTTTGGTTGTTGAGTTATAAGAGTTCCTTATATATTCTAGATAATAGACTCTTATCAGATATGTGATTTGCAAATATTTTCTCTCATTCCGTAGGTTTTTTTTTTCTTACTTGAGGTGTACTGTGATGCATAGAAATTTTTAAATGTGATGAATTTCAAGTTTTTCTTTTTTGGCTTGGACTTTTGGTATCAAACGTAAGAATACATTGTTAAATCTAAGGTTATGAAGGCATTTAATTTCAAGTTTTTTTGGGGGGGGGTTTTAGTTTTTATAGTTAGGTCATTGATACATTTGAAGTTAATTTTCATTTATAGTGTGAGGTAGGAAGTCCAGCTTTATTTTCTGTATGGATACCCAATTGTTTTAGCACAATTTGTTAAAGAGAATATGTTTTCTCCACTGAATGTTCTTGACCTCCTTGATGAAAATCAATTGGCCATAGATGTATGACTGTATTTCTGGATTCTCAATTCTATTTCATTGGCCGATATGACTATCCATACACCAGCACCATGCACTTTTGATTGCTATAGCTTTGTAGTAGGCTTTGAAATTGGGAAGTATGAGTCCTCCACCTTTGTTCTTCTTTTTCAAGATTGTTTTCGCCATCTGGGACTCCTTGAAATTCCATATGAATATTAGGATTAGCTTTTCCATCTCTGCAAAAAAGTGCAGTTAGATTTTGATAAGGATTTTTTTTCCAACATAGTGAGGGGTATCATAAAAACAGAAATTGCCAGGCCTTCTATGTTCATGTCCCAGCTGAGTAGTAACATAATATAGTAGGAAAAGGTTAGTATTTATAACCTGCAGACCCAGTTTCATGTTTCCGGATTAATTGCTTAACTTTTGGTCTTACTTTCTCCATTTATAAAATGAAAGTGTCAAAGAGAAACTCTAAACTGCCTTTGAACTCTAATTTACTATCACTGTAGGTTTAGTGAATGTGTCAGATGCTGCACTAAGTGTTTTGTGTTATCTAGCTTATTTCATTGTTCATGTAACTCTCAGAGGTATTTTTGTCACCATTTTTCCGATGAAGGAGTTGAATTCAGTATGTGCAATATGATCTAGGTTATGCGGATAGTAGCAGTAGAGATGGGACCAAAGTCTGTTCACTGTATTGTAAAATACTTATTCCTGGGTCTTTTCTATCATGCTTGTGATGAACTATTTTTCTTCTCTGTCCTGAAACGTTTCCCTCCCCTTACCTTCATTGTTTTCTCTTTGTCAAAACTTTGGAATGATTAGAAGACATATAGCTATCTTCCCTTCCTCCCTCCCTCCACCCACCTTGTAAGAATTGTGAGAGTATGGACTTCTCAGGAGAAGAAACTGATTATTCTTCCTCATGGGAATAGACACACTATGACTAAGCTTCTGATTTATCCTATTGTCTGGGCAGAGTCAAGGCAACAGCCACAAACCCTGGCCTAAAATGACATTTCATTTTCCAAGTTAAATGGTTAAAAATATTTGAAAGATTTAAAGCACCAGGTAAGTCAACAGTCTATATAATAAAAATGTCATCCTTTTCCAAGATCATTTTTTTTTTCCAAAAAATTTAAAAATGTTTTATTTATTTTTGACAGAGAGGGAGAGATAAAGCATGAGCAGAGGAGGGGCAGAGAGAGGGGGAGACACAGAATTCAAAGCAGGCTCCAGGTTCTGAGCTGTCAATACAGAGCCTGACACAGGGCTTGGGCTTGAACTCAGAGTCACGAGATGATGTGAGCCAAAGTTGGATGCTTAACCAACTGAGCCACCCAGATGCCCCAAGGTCATTTTGTTTTTTAAGGAGTTTACCACAAGCATTCTTTCCTGAACGGAAATTAAACAAAGTAGAGAGAAAATAAAAAGAAAGTAATCAGAGAATTTAGCTTTGATTCACACACAAGTATTTGAGACAAAGAGTAAACTATTGTCACTGTTTTCACATATATCAAGAATGTCATTTTCCTATTTCAAAAAGTAAGAGCCTACAACCTGAAGTACTTCAATTCCTGACTTGGAGGAGCAGGGTGAAAATGATGGTAATTACACTGAACAAATTTCCCTTAGAGCCAGCTGCATAGTTCAAACCTAGTCTTCAGGGACTGCAATTTGTGAAAGGTTGCCATGTGAAATCCAGTGAGTGGTATCATTCCTCCAGGGAAAGCGATGCCCTCCCTTAGCTCTCTGCTGGGACATTACAGCTGGGCCATCTGTTCCACCTTTGCTGGTCATCCTGGCTGTGACGGGCAACTGTTACAGCAAATACAGGGCTGCTTGGCAACTGGTCAAAGCTGTTTGCTTTTTATCAGACCTAGCACTGTTATTTTATTTTCATTAAATGTGGCTGTTTTGTTTTTTATTTATTTTTTATGGATATATTATTTTATTAAAATATAAAATCTAGAAAAAAATATAATAACTCAGTTTATCAGAGACTCTTTTTAAAAAGTAAAAAGCTAATGGGGCGCCTGGGTGGCTCAGTCAGTTAAGCATCCGACTTCAGCTCAGGTCACGATCTCACAGTTCGTGAGTTCGAGCCCCGCATGGGGCTCTGTGCTGACAGCTCAGAGCCTGGAGCCTGCTTCACATTCTGTGTCTCCCTCTCTCTCTGCCCCTTCCCTGCTCATGCTGCGTCTCTGTCTCAAAAATAAATAAACATTAAAAAAAAAAAGTAAAAAGCTAAGCCACAGTCTAGGAGAAAATGCTTGCAAAACATAAGTCAATAAATCAATTAGAAAAAAATATTATATTTTATACATAGTAGATATGTAATGGTAAAGAAACATGCATATTGTACTATAAAATATAACTTTAGGGGCTAAGTATTTTTCAAAGAGCTTATAGGTATTATAAAGGTCAATATAAATTGACTTAAATATGAATTAAATGAGATATATATCTTGTTGATCCATTGCACATGAAATAAGAGTATTTTCAAATTGTGATTATGAGAAGCAATTTATAATAGAGGTTTAATTCAAATTTACTACATAGAAAAATCACAAATTAATAGTTGCTACTACCTCTTGCTTATTTTGTCCATGTAAGCTTAAATTATTTCTACTGCTGACATAGGGTTTCCTCATCTTTTCCTTCCTGTTGATTTCTGAATACGAGAATGAACAAAGCTGATTCAGGATTCTCAAAACCCCAATTTTACCATAAAGAACTGTAACAACCATTTTTTTTTTACAATGAGCAGTGTTTTTTACTTTTTATCTTTTTAATTTACATCCAAGTTAGTTATGATATAGTGCAACAATGATCTCAGGAGTAGATTCCTTAATGCCCCTTACCCATTTAGCCCATCCCCCCTCCTACAACCCCTCCAGAAACTCTGTTTGGTTTCCATATTTAAGAGTCTCATGTTTTGTGCCCCTCCCTGTTTTTATATTATTTTTTCCTTTCCCTTATGTTCACCTGTTCTGTGTCTTAAAGTCCTCATATGAGTGAAATCATATATTTGTCTTTCTCTAATTTCACTTAGCATAATACCCTCTAGTTCCATCCATGTAGTTGCAAATGGCAAGATTTCATTCTTTTTGATTGCTGAGTAATACTCCATTGCATGCATATGTGTGTGTGTGTGTGTGTGTGTGTGTGTGTGTGTGTGTATACACACCACATCTTCTTTATCCATTCATCCATCGATGGACATTTGGGCTCCTTCCATACTTTGGCTATTGTTGATAGTGCTGTGATAAACATGGGGGTGCATGTGTCCCTTCGAAACAGCACACCTGTATCCCTCAGATAAATACCTAGTAGTGCAATTGCTGGGTCGTAGGGTAGTTCTATTTTTAGTTTTTTGAGGAACCTCCATACTGTTTTCCAGAGTGACTGCACCAGTTTGCATTCCCACCAGCAGTGCAAAAGAGATCCTCTTTCTCCACATCCTTGCCAACATCTGTTGTTGCCTGAGTTGTTCATGTTAGCCATTCTGATAGGTGTGAGGTGGTATCTCATTGTGGTTGTGATTTGTATTTCCCTGATGATGAGTGATGTTGAGCATTTTTTCATGTGTCAGTTGACCATCTGGATGTCTTCTTTGGAGAAGTGCGTATTCATGTCTTTTACCCATTTCTTCACTGGATTATTTGGGTTTTTTTTGGTGTTTTGATAAGTTCTTTATAAATTTTGGATACTAACCCTTTGTCTGATATGTTGTTTGCAAATATCTTCTCCCATTCCATTGGTTGCCTTTTAGTTTTGCTGATAGTTTCCTTCACTGTGCAGAAGATTTTTATTTTGATGAGATCCCAGAAGTTCATTTTTGCTTTTGTTTCCCTTGCCTCCGGAGATGTGTTGAGTAAGAAGTTGCTGCGGCCAAGATCAAAGAGGTTTTGCCTGCTTTCTTCTCGAGAATTTTGATGGCTTCCTGTCTTACATTGAGGTCTTTCACCCATTTTGAGTTTATTTTCGTGTATGGTGTAAGAAAGTGGTCCGGGTTAATTTTTCTTCATGTCGCTGTCCAGTTTACCCAGCACCGCTTGCTGAAGAGACTCTTTATTCCATTGGATATTCTTTCCTGCTTTGTCAAAGATTAGTTGGCCATATGTTTCTGGGTCCATTTCTGGGTTCTCTATTCTGTTTCATTGATCTGAGTGTTTTTGTGCCAGTACCATACTGTCTTGATTACAGCTTTGTAATACAGCTTGAAGTCTGGGATTGTGATGCCCCCAGTTTTGTTTTTCGTTTTCAAGATTGCTTTGGCTATTCGGGGTCTTTTCTGGTTCCATACAAATTTTAGGAATGTTTGTTCTAGCTCTGTGAAGAATGCTGGTATTATTTTGATATGAACTAAAAATTTTTTTGAGAGAGAGAGTGAGCAAACGTGAACAGGGGAGATGAGGCTGAGGGAGAGAGAGAATCTTAAGCAGCCTCCATGCTCAGCACAGAGCCTGATGCAGGGTTCCATCCCACAACCCTGAGATCATGACCTGAGCTGAAAACAAGAATTGGATGCTCAACCAAATGAGCCACCCAGGCACCCCTAAAAATTGCTATTTTGTATACCAAATGACTCACGTGATATTAGACCATAGAATTTTTTATTATTTATAACTTGCTTTAAAACTACTGTTATTAAGCCTAATATGTATATTTGTTAAATTCCACCTCTTGACACATCTTAGTATATGTGTTTGGAGAGAGAAAGAGTTGATAGGTTGAAAAACTTAGATTGCAATGAGGGAGGTGGATCAAATGAACCTCTTTAAGCATATAAGCAATGGTAGCACATGATGATGTAAAGTAATTAGCCGTTTTTGTTTTTAACAAACACACCAGGACTAGTTTCAAATATATGTAAAATCTTTTCTGTGTTAGGGTCTTTGCACATTTTGTCCATCCTCTGGAAGTACCTTCTCCCAGGTCTTTGCATGATTGATTCCTTTTCCTCCATTAAATTGAGGAAAGAGGTCTTCCCTGACTACTGATCTGAGAAGGCTTTTGCTCTGACCCCTTTATTCTCTATTTTCTTAAAAAAATACGTACCATTTAGTTTAGGTATCTACCATGTTTTAAAAACATTTTTTTCTTCTCATTTCTTTCTCACTTCTTACTTTCTGGGCTCACTCAACTAGAAAAACTTGTAAAAATTGGGAGGGGAAAAGTTAGTTTTATTAAGGAATATATTCCTATTGCCTAAGACAGTGTTTTGCACATATTAGATATCCACTAAATATTTGATAAATGAATTGGTATTATCTCTGTTCATGACTCAGAGCTAACTGCATTTTTCTAACCCCTTCGGTTTTCATAAACCCAATACAAGCTTGGTAAGTTTTGATTATGTATATTTAATTTTATTATCCCGGATGCAAACATGACTTTTCTGCCAGACAAGACTTACCAGTTATCATTTACCAATGATTTACCAATGGTAAATCAAGACAGACTTACCATTATTACTTAGGGCAATAACCAGATTAATTCCCCATGCTCTATTCTTCCCCCTTCTGGGGAAGGAAAGTTATAAGAGCCATATAGACCTTGGGTGTGCACAAAAAAGATTTTTTTGCACCACAAGAGAGGAATCTCAAATTATGAGTCTGGGAGCTTATATGCATGTTGCACCTAATTCCCCTCTACCACCTAGGAGAGGAGGAGAAACCCACTTTCTCTAATGGAGACAAAGTCTCCTTGGGAAGAGAAGGGAAAGGTCCCTTGCTTCTTACCCTTTAGAATACCAATCTTTATCTCCAGGAAGAAAATAAAATAAACCTCCATGGTTTACAGTCCCTAGAATGTTTACATGGTTCCAGGTTTTATCTCCTTTTGATATGTAAACATATATCTACGGAGGCAAATCACTTTTCTGAGTTTACCCACTATTTATTCAGTCATCATTTAGCTTCCAAGGATTTTCCTTTAATCTAGTTCCAGTAACACTTGCTCAGAAAGCCGTAATCATGCAGAAGCATGAAAATATTTACTGCCTGACAAGTAGTTGCAGGTACCTAATATCCTTTATGCTCTTCATCATGGTGACTATTAATCCTGTAACCATATCTTGTTATTTAAAGTGTTACTAAGAGTGCATGTATTACTATATCACATTTATTTTTAAATATTTTGATAACTGTATTGCAATAAAAACAAGTTTTATTGTTTTATTTTATACATTTAAGAGTATTCTGAGGGGACACCTGGGTGGCTCAGTCGGTTAAGCATTTGACTTCAGCCTAAGCTGATCTCACAATTTATGGGTTCGAGCCCTGTGTTGGGGTCTGTGCTGACAGCTCAGAGCCTGGAGCCTGCTTCAGATTCTGTGTCTTTTCTCTTCCCCTCCCCACTAGTGTTCTGTCTCTCCATCTCTCAAAATAAATAAAACATAATAAATAGTATGCTGAGGTATTCACAGACTTCACCAGATTGCCAGAAGTGTCCGTGCACAAAAATGGTTAAGGGTCTCTGGTCTAAGTATTGGAAATTGTATCTGTGGATTATATTAATCAATATTTATTTTACACCTCCTAGACCATACCACACACTAAGACATACTGAGTTTACATGTTAACACAGGTTTAGTTACACAGTCAAAATCTTTGAACTTTTCTTGGGTTGTCTTATACTCCTAAGAATACTTTATCCTTTATGATAAGAATGAGCATATATATTGGCTTCTTGGATTCTTCTCCTTATAGAGGCAAAATGCACTCAACTCACACTAGCTGGGAATGTCCTCAGCAAATCAATTGATATATTCACTGCAGGCACACACATTTGATTTAGGTCCTCAGGAGGAATTCTGGGCTTTGTGGATGAAGCTAATAGTGAGCCACATTAACTCCTAGAGCAAACTGCACAGCACATTGCTTGCTCTTTCCCTGTTTACCTTGGGCTCTGGGCACTGAAGCTTTTGAGTGATGCTGTAGATTAGTACCATTTGCAATGTCTGATGTTATTCCTCTTCTATTTGCTCCAGAAAATACTTGTATTTAGTTTTAACCTTCTTCAAATCAGATTATGAAGACAGATGATGGTGACTTTGGTTTACTTTGCTGGGCTGGGATTCAACCAGGAATATGCTATATGTCTTAAGAAATGATTTTTTAAACTAGACATTAAAAGATCAACTGTGGTTAGCTGGAACAACCTGGAAGGAGTCATAAAGTGGAACTGGATGAAATCACAGGAATAAAGCAATTATCCTGGAAATATCTGGGAGAAATTTGGTCACATAAGAGCAGTTGGAATATTAGGCCTGAATTAGACAAGAAGGTTGAGTATTTTGGATTTTATTTAATTATAAGTGGAGATCTATTTGAGACTTTGAATGAAAAATTGATGTTCTAGGATCCAATCTAGGATACTATATTACATTTAGACCTACTATATTTTGAATGTTTGCTACGGTCTGTTTTAGCCCCACCTCCATCCAATTCATATGAGGATACAGCACTTATGAAGGGGATTAATGCCCTTATGACAGAAACCCCAGAGAGATCCCTTATCCTTCTACAGTGTGAGGACACAACAAGTAGGCATCAGCTATGAGCCAAAGAGAAGGCTTTTGTCAAAAGATGACCACATTGGTATCTTTATATTGACCTTTTTAGCCTCCAGAACTGTAAGCAATACATACCTGTTGTTTATAAGCCAACCAATCAGTGGTATTGTGTTAGAGCAGTATGAATAGACCATGCTCTTGCTAGCAAGATTTGCAATTCTGTGCATCACAGTTAAAGCTGGAAATGTAAAACTCTTGTATAACTGTTCTATGTTACTCTTAAATGCAGGTTGCTCTTTTCCTGGAAAAAGTTTTAGATTTAAGGATGGGAGTGTAGTTGTAAAAAATATCTAGACTGAATCCTGGCCAGAAGTGTTTTCTCTATACTTAGCTATCTTTCTATTACCTCTGTGTACAATTACTTTTTTCTTTGAACAGATATCTCCTTGATTGCTTGCCATAAACACTGCCATGTTCTCAAGGCTTTTAAAAACTTTTTTTCAAAAGTGAACTACAGGAAATAAATGGAAAATATCCACCTCATTATATTTTCGGTGTTTTTTTCCCACCCGGAAATTAGAGGAATCTATCTTGATGGCACTTTGCTTAATTTGAGCTTAGTACCTATGCAGTCAATTGTTACAGTATTGGCTTCATATTTCCCTGTACCTACACTTGTATGTGGTCCCTTCCTACACTGACTCTGGGCTTGGTCATGTGACATGATTTGGCCAATGAGCCCCAGCAAATGTGACACAGAGGCTATAAAAGTGCTTCCATATTAGGGCTTTTCTTCTTGAAATCCTTGTGAAGAAGCCAGGGTTAGCCTGCTGAAGACATGTAATCTAGTTGACTGCCTGAACCATTTGCCAGATACGTAAATGAAACCGTTTTCTCCCAGCCAGCTCCAGCTGACCCACAAATCATCACAACCACATGAATGACTGCAGGTGAAACCAGCATAGAAACTGCTCACAAGAGCCCAGCCAAGGTCAAATTACTGACCATAGAAATGTGATAACATGGTTGTTTTTAAGCTGGAAATCCTAAGGTGGTTTGTTACACAGCAATTCATAACCAAGAAAACCTATAGAAGCTCAGAACCTGTGTTCAGTGGTGGGTAAATGAGTCTCAAAACATTCATTTTCTTTAGACAATAATTTCTCTCATTATGAAAAAAGTTATTCTTTGAAGTCCTGTTCTAAAGCAGATAATATTTTGATTCTCTTTTCCAACCCAGTTTATCAGTGCTTTATCCTTTTTGCACCTTATAAGGACTTTTTTTGAACTATAGGTTATTACTGAAAAATACAATAAACAAACACATTCACTAAGAAGAAAAAATATAGACTACTGCTCCAGGCAGTGTGTACTCAACTTTCCTTTTCAGTGCTCATTAAGAAGAAAACTGTTGAAACTGGGTGGAGAATGGGTAAACAGACAACCACTTTTCTCTGCAAAATCCTTTTGTAAAGTAACTTTTGAATTTTTTTCCTTGTGCATATATAACCTTTTTCATTTAAAGTAATGTTTAAAAATAATATCACATTAAAAAGTTTAAAATAATAAAAAAATCCCCTCTATCCCTGACAACATCCAATGGGAAGAATGTTTTTAAGAAATCGTGTGATTACTGAAGTCCATTCCAAGATGGTGACATAGAAGACCCTGAACTCACTTCCTCCATGGGTATACCAAGCTATACCTATTTAGAGAGCAATTCCTCCTGAATAAGAACCGTGGGATGACTGAACAGCTTCTGCACAACAAAAGATAGAATGGCAAGAGAGAACAGCAAGAGAGATGGAGACATAGATAGTGATGAAGGGAACTTCCATCCCTGATGCTGCGAACTGCAGTTCACAGAGGACAGACTGGTTTTTCCTTGGGCGCAGAAAAAAAAAAAAGTCAAGTTTAAAGAGCAGCTAGCATACAAAAGAGCCAGCCCTAGAAGTTCACCTAATGGTAGAGGAGCAGCTGGAACTCTCTCTGGGTCAGAGAGATTGGAAAGCAACGTGGTTCATATTCTCCCTCCACCTTGAAGGTGCAGAACAGACCAGGGTCCAGATGCCATACTTGGCTTGCTGCTTTATTAAGCCCTGAGTCCCCTAGCCCATATCAGTCCTGGGCACAGGAAAAAAAAAGCCATGGTTTAAAAAAGCAATTAGCATATAAAAGAGTCAGTCCTAGAACTCCACTAAAGGTGAAGGAGCTGCGGAAATCTCTTTGGTGGGAGGGGTGACAGTCTATGCTTCCCCTTCCGTCTTGAAATCACAGAGCAGTGTACAACCTGGGTACCCTAACTGGCCTGCTGCCTCAGTGATCCATAGCCCCTAGTTGATACAGGCCTAGCCATCCCACCAAGGGCAGTGCACACCAGGACACCTCTGGCTAATGCTTACTACATCTCCAGTCTTTCTGTCAAGGTGACACTGGTGCAAAGTATGCCGGACACTTCAGATTCACATCACTTCAGCTTCAGATGGCTTGCTAGGGATCTGCCAGCACAGAGTGTTCCAGAACCACCCAGCTGAGATCTGCTTTGGATCCAGTTGCCTTGCTAGAGTAAGCCCTGTGTGAAGCACTTCAGAACACTCCTGTCCATTCCAGTCTTGACTCCAATCACCCAGATAGGGCACCCCCTGCAATGAACACCCACTTTAGTTTTAGCTGTTCTGCCAGGGTTCTCTCAGTGTGGGAAGCCCAAGGACATCCCAGATTGCACTCCCTTCAGCTTTAGCTGTCTTGCCATGGTGTCTGCTACATGGTGAGTCCCATGATCCCCTGGCTTACACCCCCTTCAGCTCCAGCCACCCTGCCAGGGTGCCTTCTATAAGGAGCTTCCCTAACCTAAACTTCACTAACCTAGAAAAGGAAACAGCCGTCCAGGTTCAAGAAGCACAGACAGTTCCTAACAAGGTAAACCCAAAAAGGCCCATACCAGGACACATAATAATTAAAATGTCAAACGTTAAAATTTCAAAATCAATGAGAGAGAAGAAAAACTTAGATAAAAGGAAACCCTGTAAATCTATCAACTGATTTTTTCAGCAGAAACTATGAAAGTTAGTTCAGGAGTGCCATAATATATTCAAGTCATGCAAAGATAAAAAAAAAAAGCCTATTACCAAGAATACTCTATCTGACAAGATTATTATTCAGAGTTGAATGAGAAAGAATTTCCCAGGTAAACAAAAAATAAAGGAATTTATCACCAGCCTCATAAGAAATCATAAAGGTGCATTTTTAAGCGGAAAGGAAATGACCATAAGTAGAAGAGAATTATAAAACACGACAGAATATACATAAAATGTGAAGTAGGGAGAAAAGATTTTTTTAGAATGTGTTTGAACTTAAATGACTGTCAACTTAACATAGACTTACATATACTTAGAATGTTATATATGACCCTTATGGTAACCACAAACCCAAACCCTATATAATAGACACACAAAAAATAAAGAGAAAGAAAGTCAAACATGAGAAAAACTCACAACGAGAGCAAGAAAAAAAAGAACAGAGAATACAAAAATAACCAGAAATAATTAACAAAATGGCAATAAGTACATACCTGTCAATAATTATATTAAATATAAATGGCCTAACTGCTCCAATCAAAACACACAGAGTGGCAGAATGTATTTAAAAAAAAGAAAAATCTATTTGCTGCTTACAAGAGACTCACCTAAGACCCAAAGACTGAAAGTAAGGGGATGGAAGAACATTTATCATTCCAGTGGAAGAAAAAAAAAAGCTGGGATAGCAGAAGTTATATCAGACAAAATAGATTTTAAACCAAAGACTGTAACAAGAGAAAAAGAAAGGCATTACATAATGATAAAGGGATCAAGTCAACAAGAAGATACAATTATAAATATCTATGCACCCAACATGAAGCACCTAGATACATAAAGCAAATATTAACAAACATAAAGAGATAAATTAATGATAATACAGTAATAGCAGGGGACTTTAACACCCCACTTACATCAATAGATAGACCAACACGACAGAAAAACAATAAGGAAACAATGCCTTTGAATGACACTTTTAGATCAGATGGAGATAATAGATATATACAGAACATTACATCTAGGAACAACAGAGTACACATTCTTTTTAAATGCACATGGAAAATTCTCTAAAATATATATGTCAGGCTGAAAAACAAGTCTCAATAAATTTAAGAAGATTGAAATCTTACATCATTTCCAACCACAATGCTATGAAACCTCGAAATAAATCATAGTAAAAACACTGGAAAAACATAATGTGTGGAGGCTTAACAACATGAAACTAAACCACTAATGGGTTAACAAAGCAATCAAAGAAGAAATTTAAAGAATACATACAGACAAATGAAAATCAAAGCACAATAGTTCAAGATCTTCAGGATGCAGCAAAAGCAGTTCTAAGAGGGAAATATATGGTGATACAGGCTTATCTCAAGAAACAAGAAAAATATCAAATAAACAATCTATTCTTATACATAAAGAAACAAGAAAAAGAAGATTAAACAAGGCCCAAAGTGAATAGAAGGATAGAAATAATAAAGACGAGAGCAGAAATAAATGATACAGAAACTAAAAAAGAAAAAGAAAACCAAAAATAGCTGTTTTTTTAAAGATGATAAAATTGATAAATCCTTAGCCAGATTCATCAAGGAAAAAAATAGAACATAAATAAATCATTAGTAACAACCAATACCACAGAAATACAAAGGATTTAAGGGAATACTATGAAATTATATGCCAATAAATCAGATAACCTGGAAGAAATAGATAAATTCTTAGAAACATACAATATTCCAAAACTGAATCAGGAAAAATAGAAAATCTGAACAGATAAATTACTAATACCAAAATAAAATCAGTAATCAAAAAACTCCCAACACACAAAAGTCTAAGACCAGATGGATTCATAAGTGAATTCTACCAAACATTTAAAAAAGAGTTAATGCCTATGCAGATCAAACTATTCCAAAAAGTAGAAGAGGAAGGAAGCTTTCAAATACATCCTATGAGACCATCATTAATTACCCTGATACCAAAACCAGACAAAGAAACTACCAAAAAAGAAAATAACAGGTCAATATCCCTAATTAATATAGATGTGAAAATCCTCAATAAAATATTAGCAAACCATATTCAATGACACATTAAAAGGACTGTTCACCATGATCAAGTAGAATTTATTCTGGGTATGAAAGGATGGTTCAATATTTGCAAATCAATCAACATAATACATAATACACCACAGCAAAAAATTAGGATAAAAGCCATATGATCATCTCAATAGATGATGAGAATTTGACAAAATATTCAACATCTGTAATTGATAAAAACTCTCAACAAAGTGTGTTTAGAAGGAACATACCTTGACATGATAATGGCTGTATATGAAAAATATACATTTTTTTTCTCTAAGGTGAGGAATAAGACAAAGATGTCCACTCTTGCCACTTTTATTCAACATAGTACCAGAAATCCTAGCCATAGCAGTCAGATAAAAAAAAAGAAATAAGAGGTAGCCATACTGGCAAGGAAGAAGTTGTCACTATTTGCAAATGACATGATACTGTACATAGAAAACTCTAAAGAGTCCACCAAAAAACTATTAGAATAAATGAGTTCAGTAAAGTTGCAAGGTATAAAATTAATATCCAGAAATTGGTAGCATTTTATACATTAATAGCAAAGTAGCAGAAATAAATTAAGAAAAATTTCCTTTTATAATTACACCAAAAAAGAATAAAATATTTAGGAATAAACTTAACCAAGGAAAGAAAATACCTGTACTCTGAAAATTATAAAATATTTATCAAAGAAATTGAAAAGAGAAGTGAATGAAAAGATATTCCACACTCATGGATTAGAAGAATTAATGTTATTAAAATGTCCATACTACCCAAAGCAATCTACAAATTTAGTGCAATCCCTAACAAAATACCAATGGCATTTTTCACATAACTAGAAGACCCCAATTGGCCAAAACTATATTGAGAAAGAAGAAAAAAACTGGAAGTATCACAATTCCAGATTTCGAGATACACTAGAAGCTGTAGAAATCAAGGAAGCATGGTACTGGCACAAAAACAAGACACTTAGATCAAAAGAACAGAATAGAGAGCCCAGAAATAAATCCACGCTTATATAGTCAATCTATGATGAAGGAGGAGATAATATACCAAGGGAAAAAGACGGTCTCTTCAGTAAATGGTGGAGGGAAAACTAGATAGCAACACGCGAAAGAATGAAACTGGACCTCATTCTTAAACCATACACAAAAATAAATTCAAAATGGATTGAAGACCTATATGTAAGACCTGAAACCATAAAAATCCTACAAGAGAACACAGGCAGTAATTTTCCTGACATCAGCAGTAGCAACATTTTTCTAGATATGTCTTCAGAGGCAAGACAAGCAAAAGAAAAAAACTAAACTATTGGGACTATACCAAAATAAAAAGCTTTTGCACAGTAAAGGAAACTATTAACAAAACAAAAAAGACAATATACTGAATGGGAGAAGATATTTGTAAGTGGTATATCCAGTGAGGGATTAATATCCAAAATATATAAAGACTTAGGCAATTCAACACCAAAAAGCCAAACAACCTGACTGAAAAATGGGCAGAAGACCAATGGGGAAACACCCCATTGGATAACACAGGAGTATATTTTCAGTGGCAACTCAGAGTCAATGTACAGAGTGATGAAAAGTTGAGATTATTTCAATACTCTGTTCTTATCTTTGCTTCTTATTCCATCCAATCCAAATGAGAATCTTGAATTATATAAAAGGATTATTTGCATGGTGGCAAAAATTCCTGGAACACATCTGAATTTTAAATAACGTAATTAAGGTAGATTATATCAAAGCAGAAGGATACTGGGTCTCTAGAGAAATAAGCAGATTCATTAGCTTTCAAATCAAAGAGTGAAAATCTTCAGTAGCATATAAACATTGGATTTGGTTGTGATGGTTTCTATGTTGAGTCTCAAAAAGACTTTCAGGAACAATTCTACTTTGCTTCTCCCAAATATTATAAATCAACTCTTTGGTTTCTCTGCATATTATCTCTAATTTTTTAGGCTAGAATGTAAAAGAGTTTGTTGTAACCTTTTAAATGAATCAACAAACATTTCTAGACTTTAAAAGGAACAAGTGTGCTATGAGGCCAAGGAAGAAAAGATCCAGTCTGTGGCTCAATATTAGCACATTAATATTAATGAGTTCAAATCATCCCCAGGGTGTCAACAGGAGAAATTTTTGGAAATATTTTCAAAATGAATCCCATCCCATGCTGATTCCAAGGTGAAACTCTTTAAGCTATTAATAAGCAGGCAAACACATTCTCCTCATCTGACCCATGTCATGACAAAGGCTAGCCACAAGAGAATCCTTTTGGGGTTGCCTACTTGCTCCTAATTACTGCTTTCTGGAAACTGGCATTCACAGTCAGAGGAAGTCCCCAATGAATTTGTCTGCAATACATAGCTTTGCCCAATTGAACTAAAAGTATATATTTGACCCAAGCTGGACTAATTAGAGTCTGTAACCTAAGAGTTAAAAATTGGAAAAGAGAACTGAGAGACTAAGGGTATTTGGCACTGAATTTTATAAATGGTAGAGGTCTTGGGAGAAGGCCAACAAATTTGATGCAGGGATTCTTAAAATGTTCCCTTCCTTAATTATCTCTTCCTTTGATTCCAAGAGATAGAGTCTTTCCAGTCTTTGTCTTTCTCCTGGCCCTTATTCCCCTAAATCCAGCCAGAATCAGTTTCTGTTTCTTTTACTAGAAGAACTTAAAGGTTAAACAGTGATTAAATTAAGACTCAAAAATTTCACAAAAAGAGAATAGCCAAAAATCCCTCAAAAAACAGCAGAAGATGGATCTTCCCAGGCTGGGAATAATCATGTGACAGCAGAAGGAGAGGTGATTTTCTGTTAACAATCAGGCTAGAATACAAGGTGGATATTGTTGGAAAGAAGTAATGATAGGACACTGACGCAACAATACTCACAAATTTGGTCGAGGGAACAATTGAACAATTACATATTAGGAGTCATGGAACACCCAACTATAAATTTATGTCTTCACTTACAAATTCGACTCTAAAATCCAAATTACTGAAAGAAAATAAAAATCCAAATCATAATTCATGCTTTGGTTGCTGCAAATCCTCTAAAGTGCTTTCAGTTAAATTTTATAGCTGTCAAGGAATCCTAGAGATGGTCTTGTTTAACTCTCTCTTTATACAGATGAGGAAAGTAAGGCCCAAAGAACTTGAGCAATATGCTTCTTAAAGACCTAAAGCTCTAAACCAGGGCGGAGCAAGGAGTCCAGTATTTACAGTTACTTATTCGTGAATTATATGCTTTTCATGATAATTTGACTAGTTTTAATTAGGATTCACTTTGTGATTTGTTTTAAATTCATATTGTTATTTTTGTACTTTAAAAAATTTAAAGAGAGATAAAACATTCAGATATATTTGAGTTCTCTGTATATGTATTCTCAATTTTATTTATTTCTCCTCATGATAAAATTTCTATTTGTCATTTCTGCTACTTTTGGCTACATATGCGGAATATATGTCAATAAAATATATAGTATCATTTTGCATTAAACAATTTATATAATCATACCCTAATTCCACACTTTATTTTTTAGATTTAGCCACATTGATATATATACAACTGTTATTCTTTTTTTTTCTTCCAAGTTTTTATTTAAATTCTAGTTGGTTAACATACAGTGAAATATTAGTTGTAGGTGTAGGATTTAGTGACTCATCACTTACATACAACACTCGGTGCTGATCACAAACGCTCTCCTTAATACCCATCACCCATTTAACCCATCCTCTCACCCACCTCCCCTCCAGCAACCCCCAGTTTGTTCTCTAGTCTGTTTTATAGTTTACCTCTTTTTCCCCCCAATGTTCATCTGTTTTGTTTCTTAAATCCCACATATGAGTGAAATCATATGGTATTTATCCTTCTCTAACTTAGTCTTTAGCTCCATCTATGTCCTTGCAAATGGCAGTCTCTTTTATGGCTGAGTAATACTCCATTCTGTAAATATACCACCTCTTTTATCCATTCATCCGTCAACGGACATTTGGTTTCTCCATAATTTGTCTATTGTTGGTAATGCTGCTATAAACATCAGGATGCGTGTGTCCCTGACACAGTATTTTTTGTATCCTCTGGGTACATACATACCTACGCAATTGCTACGTCATAAGGTAGATATTTCTAACTTTTTGAAGAACCTCCACACTGTTTTCTGCAGTTGCTACACCAGTTTATATTCCCATGAACAGTGCAGGAGTGTTCCCCTTTCTCCGCATCCTTGCCCACATCTTGTTTCCTGTGTTGTTAATTTTAGCCATTCTGACAAGTGTGAGGGGATATCTCCATGGTCTGATTTGCATTCCTTGATGATAAGTAATGTTGAATATCTTTTCATGTGTCTGTTAGCCATCTGTAGGTCTTCTTTGGAAAAATGTCTATTTATATATTCTTCCTATTTCTTCACTGGATTATTTGGTTTTTGGCTATTGAGTCTGATAAGTTATTTTTTAAATATATTGTTTTAATTTTTAAAATGTTTATTTATTTTTGAGAGAAAAGGAGTGTGAGCAGGAGAGGGGCAGAGAGAGAGGGAGACACAGGAGCTGAATGAAGCAGGTTCCAGGCTCCGAGCTGTCAGCACAGAGCCTGACTCAGGGCTTGAACTCATGAACCACGAGATCCAGACGGAGCCACCCAGGCTTTCCAAAGAGCATAATTTTCTATAGGAAATCATGAATTTCCTAAAATATTTAAAGTGCTGACACATTTTTGCCAACCAGCACAGAAAGTAGTTCTGTTTAGAAATATATATAGCAAACTGATGTCAGTAACAATTGTTGGCGGATCAAATCATTCAAAGCACAAATATTTCCTTTTTCATAAAATATTTGGTTTTGATATAATTTTTAAGAGGATGTTTTAAGACATCTGCAAATTCATGTTGTTAATACCTGCCCTTCAGAAACTCTAATTAGTCAATCTTTAAAGTAGTAATCTGAAAGTATCCTGATAGTTCTTCCCTATCGTCAAATTTGCATTTTACCAGAGTTCAAGTTAACAAGTTTGTATTTTCTGAAAAGTCCAGGATTTGAATTCGGTGGGCAGGGTATTTGATATTAAAATAAGTCTTAGATTTGTAATGAAGTACAAATAATGAAATAATGAAAGACTAAGGCTACTTGCCTACTTGCCTTTTGTTTACTTTTACTCTGTTATGCGAGTGGCAGATTTATGCATATGCGACTTTATGACTTCATAGGGTCACCGTGAGTTTCATTTAAAAAGGAAGTACCACAGATATCAAACTGTTGCTAAAGAGCAAATGGATTCAGCAGCTTATAAACTGACTCAGTTTTGGTTTCCTTTTGTTCTAACCTTTGAACTATTGGAGCATAAAATAAAAAGACTGAGTGGAGAGTGCTATTTGAACTTTTATGGCCATGTGCTGAAGTGCTGAAGTAACTTGAAAAGATTAATGAGATAGAGCTCATTATGTGCAAGAAAATTGGCATAAACTTTGTAGTGGCTCTCACTCTGTTTCCCATCGAACCGGTAGTCATCACAATTTCTACATTTTGTTATTCTAACTCTGAAAGGGAATAATCCTTAATGTTACAGTTTTTAGGTATTTATAACTTAAAATTTAATATACAAATTGAAGTTAAAGTTATAACCTAAAAGATTATTTCTTTTGAAAGGAAATTATCAATCTTATTCCTAAACTATTTAAGACTGGCTCTGAGAATTTTACTCACCATAGAAGGTAGCTCTCTATTTACAATCTTTTATTTGTGCTACCTCTACTCACAGACATAACTGTTATTTAACCCCCATTGCCCAACACACACTGTATCTTGATCAGACCAAAACATGAAATGGTGGAGGCATAGTTTTCTATTTAAAATTTCTGAGTTCTTTTGAAAGAATTTTCTTTAAATCATATCTTGCACTTTCATGTTACCATTCAAAACATTTGTCATAGATCTTAATGACAGAACAAACTAAGTTAAAGAATTTTTTTAATAATAATGTATTACCTCTGGCTAGGATAGTTGCATTTCACAAGAGAAGTCCTGATAATGTCTATAGTAATCTCAAGGGCTAAGTCTATGAATGGGGGAAGTCACACACTTTTGAAGGGATGTGGGGTATACTTTGGCTTTTCAGAGTCTCATTTCTTCTCATAGCGCCCCATGTTTACTTCCAGGCTTCCATATGAGTATTTTCCTATGATGCCTTCTCCTCTCTTTATATGTTCCCTTATCGAGGAGTTCACTTACATACAGGGCTTACTTTTTAGATTTTCTTTCAGTTCAGTGCTAGTGGATAGTCTGATAAGGAACTTTGACAAGATGATGATGATGATGATGATGATGACGATGACTGGATTACAACTCCATTCTTGAGGCCACAAGTTGATCCAGGTCCAAAAAAAATTAGATTTTACTAACTGATTTCTGCAATTAGGCATAGTTTGATTTATGAGACTCTAATATATCTTTGTACAATCTCAATAGGTGAAAATATTGATTAAAAAACCTTTCAGGATGATTTTTCACTTTGTGAAAAAATGAAAAAGTCTTCCTTGAAAGCTTCTCTGGTGATTATAATTGAACTTTCTGAAGTTGAGAGAATTGCAGGCATTACCACAGGAGAGCAAATGTAAAGACTGAATACAGAAACAAGAGCCCAACGCTACTGGAGAGGCAATAGCAAAGGAAGGTCATATGCAAACACGTAGGGTCAAAGTTTCAGATACATGCATTTTTCAGAATGTCCAAGTACAAATGAAGCAAGCATTGTATGGGGCTCCAATAAGTGGACAGTTATCAAAATTCTGAGATTTTATTCATTCATCCATCTATTCTTTATCCGTTCATTCACTGAAACATTTGAGCTACACATTTCGCTACATTAAGCTGAAGGGCAGTCTTTACTCTCAAAGGACCTAGAGACCAGTTAAAAAACAGGGAAACAGAAATTGATTCATTGGTAGAGAAACTGGGTCATTCTGTATGTGAACTGGGAGACCAGGGGAAGGCTTACTAGTATGGTAAGAAGGGAATTGTTCACTGGAGTATTAATCTATCAAGTAAAAAAAACAAGCCCAGCACAATAAGCAGACTGTTGAGGTCTGCCTGACCTGTAACTTGGTTCCCAAATGCTGGGTTTTTTTTTTTTTTTTGCATGAGAGCAAAGTTCTGTAATGAACTTTGTTAGTCTAGTACAAAATAAAAATATGTAGCTAGAATTTCATAAAGTGAATTTTGTCAAATTTAAGGAACTGTCATATTTCCCCCAGAGATTAGTTTCTTTCTACTTTTTAAAAAGATGATGGCATTATATAGTCAAAAAAAGTCTTTGAAGAAAATGGCATCACCAAAACTGTGGCGTAGGAGACTCCATCCTCTCTCCTCCCAACAAAGATAAAAAATTAGATAGCTATCCAGGCATTAAAAACAGCTCTGGGAGAGCTCTAGATTTCACTTTCCAAGCAAGACAATGGAACAAAAAACCTGAGAATAGCTGCAAAAGAAGGAAAGCAGCTTCATTTTGTTTGCAGCACCCCATCCTCCAAACCAGCGTTGCTCAGCACCGAGGGGCAACTTCCCAGCTAGAAAGAATTCATCTTGTCAGGAAAGGAAGAATGCGGCAAGCACTTCTGGGGTATTGCACAAAAGTCCCACTTTGGTTTCTTCCCCCCGTCTCCCCCCACCTCCCAGCCTGGAAAAGCTGAGACCTATTGAGATAGAAAAGCAGGGGCTTCCAGGAGCAGGTACACAGCAAGAGCAGTTACGGTTCACAGTGACCTGTTCTGTAGACACCGAAGAAACCACCGAAGAAACCAAAGTCCAGCACAGCCACTACAAACTCCCTTGCAGATTTCACCAGCTTTGGCCCCACAGGCATTCACTTCATTGATGCCAGGCAGCTAAGGCCCTCCCCACTTGCTCCCCATGCCCCCTCCACTACCAATGAGCCAGCTTAGGCCTATGTGACTGTATAAGATGCCAGCTTAGACTCCTGTGGCTGGCACTCACCACTGTGTGCATGCTTTGAGCTAGCCCCTCCATCTCTGCACTTGCATGCTGCTGGCCCGATGCCAGTCACTGGTCTCCATTACACTGCACGTGCCTGGAGGGAGACTGTGCAGCCATGGGAGAGAATGCCCAATAGCCAGGGTCCCCACAGCTGCTTGTGGGCTGGATTAGGCCCTGTCTTGTGTCACTGGCTTACACTACTGTGATCACCTGCAGCTAACCAATTTTATCTGTGTACTGGAATGGTTCCAGCTGAACCGCTGTCACTAGCCTAAATTGTCATGCCCACATTCAAAGGGAGATTGTGCAGCTACAGGAGAGCATGCTAACAGTCAGGGCCCGTGCAGCTGTCAGTGAGCCTACGGTTGGCTCCATCCCTTGCTATGTGTCCTGACCTCTGCCACTACATGTGTGTCTGAAACTAGCCCCTGCGAGTAGATAGGCACTTGCACCTGGCCCCTATAGCCAAGTATGTGTATGCCACTGGCTTCAGCTATTACTGCTTCTCACTTTGGTCTCTAGATGCTGGACCTGGAGGCACCACTGAGGACCCCAACTGCCCTAACAGTCTCTGTGGACTTTACACTGTGCTTTCCAAGGACCATGTAATTGTCAATATTACGGACACTGTGGCCTGAGCCAAAAAGACATCATGACTCCCAGATCCATTGTCACCACACTTCTCCAAACTTGGCACCCTGCACTATTAGACCTGGGGTTACAGCAGGCTTGTGTGACCCCACGTGCAGGTGAGTCTTTCCTTACTAAAGTTAGCCTATAAAGTAAGGGGTCATTGCTTCTTTAAATGTGCAGATATCTGTGCAAGGCTGCAGGAATCACAAAGAATTAGGAAAGCATGACCTTGTCAAAGGAATATAGTAAACTTCTAGTGACAAGCCCCAAAGAAATGCAGAAATTGCCCAACAAAGAATTCAAAATAACTAAAGATGCTCAGAGAGCTACAAGAAATACAGAAAAATAATGTAGTAATATCAGTAAAACAATACAAGAATAAATTGAGCAGTGCAACAAAAAGATAGAAAACAAAAAAAAGCAACAAAAAGAAATTTTGGAGCTGAAGAATACAATCAGTGAGTGAAGGGTTCAATGGGGAGCTTCAACAGATTTGAAGCAGAAGAATCAATGAGGTAGAAGACATATCAAGTGAAACTATCCAGTCAGGTGAGCAAAATGGAAAAAGAATGAAAAGGAATAAAGAAAGTCTATAAGACTTATGGGACACCATCAAGGGAAACAATGTATGCATCATTAGAATCTCAGGAGAAGAAAGGGAGAAAGCTTATTTAAAGAAGTAATGGCTAAGGACTTTCCCAAATTGGGAAAGATTTCAATTTCATGAAGCTAATATGTCATCCCCAAATTTTAATCAAATGATCTTCTGATCTTTTCCAAGACACATTATACTAAAACTACCTAAAATCAAAGACAGGGAATTTTGAAAGCAGCAAGAGACAAAAAAAAAAAAAAAAAAAACTTATCTCATACAAGAGAACCCCCATAAAGTTATCAGGGAATTTCTCTGCAGAGATCTTGCAGGCCAGGAGAGAATGGGATGATATATTCAAAATGCTGAAAGAAAGCAACTACCAACCAAGAATGCTTCATCAAGTCAAAAAGGTCTTTGACACATTAAAAAAGGTGGCAACTCTATCTGAATATTGTTTTTTAAGCTGTATTACAAGGCTGTAATCATGAAGATGATTCTGTATGATACTGGCACAAAAACAGACACATAGCTCAATGGAACAGAATAGACAACCCAGAAATGGACCCACAAATGTATGGCCAACTACTCTTTGACAAAGCAGGAAAGAATATCCAATGGAAAAAAACAGTCTCTTCAGCAAATGGTGTTGGGAAAACTGGATAGCTACATGCAGAAGAGTGAACCTGGACCATTTTCTCACACTATACACAAAAATAAACTCAAAATGAATGAAATACCTAAACATGAGACAGAAAACCATCAAAATCCTAGAGGAGAAAATAGGCAACAACCTCTTTGACCGCAGCCCTAGCAACTTCTTACTAGACATGTCTCAGGAGACAAGGGGAACAAAAGCAAAAATGAACTATTGGAACTTAAGCAAAAGAAAAACCTTCTGCACAGCAAAGGAAATAATTAACAAAATTAAAAGGCGACTGATGGAATGGGAGAAGATATTTACAAATGACATATCAGGTAAAGGGTTAGTATCCAAAATCTATAAAGCACTTATTGAAAAACACCCAAAAAACAAGTAATCCAGAGAAGAAATAGGTAAAAAACATGAACGCTTTTCAAAAGAAGACATTCAGATGGCTAACACACATGAAAAGATGCTCAACATCACTCATCACCAAGGAGATTCAAATCAAAACTACAATGAGATATCACCTCACACCTGTCAGAATGGCTAAAATTAACAACTCAGGCAACAACAAATGTTAGCAAGGCTGTGGAGAAAGGGGAACACTTTTGCATTGTTGGTGGGAATGAAAACTGGTACAGCCACTTTGGAAAATATCAAGGTGGTTGCTCAATAGCCAAATTATGGAAAGAGCCCAAATGTCCATTGACTAATGAATGAAGAAGAAGCGGTGTATGTGTGTGTGTATATATGTGTGTGTATGTATATGTGTGTGTATATATATGTGTGTGTGTATATACACACACACACACACACACACACACACAATGGAATATTATGCAGCAAAGAGAATGAAATCTTGCCATTTGCAACAATGTGGATGGAATGAGAGTGTATTATGCTAAGTGAAATAAGTGAGAGAAAGATAAATATCATATGATTTCACTCATATATGGAATTTAAGAAACACAACGGATGAACACGGGTAAGGGAAGGAAAAATAAGATAAAAACAGAGAGAGAGGGGCAAACCATAAGAGACTCCTAAATACAGAGGACTGAAGGCTGCTGGAGGGGTGTTGAGTGGGGAATGGGCTAAATGGGTGATGGGCATTAAGGAGGGTACTTGTTGGGATGAGCACTGGGTGTTATATGTAAGTGCTGAATCACTAAATTCTACTCCTGAAGCCACTATTCCACTATATGTTAACTTGGATTTAAATAAAATTTAAAAAAAAGATTGATATGAAAAGCTGACCATGTATATTTGTCAGATTATCAATTAATAAAATGAAATATTTATTCCCTCTGAAAGAAGAGCTCATAAAAACCTCAAAATTATGTTCTTATTTCTATTTTATAATTTCTCTGCTTACATTAACCTACTCTTGTGTTAATAATCTTTATTATTCCTATTCCAGGAGTAAAATATAATTTTACATTAAAACATTCATTTGGCTTTTAAAATCCAAAGACCCAGGATTTATCATCCTAATTCAAGACCCAAACACCCAGCATCCCGGCTATAGAACAGGTTGTTGTGATTGCACCTGCAGACTGACATGCATCCTCAGTCATTCTCTTGATATTCTGGACTCCCTTTCCTCACAGTTCTGTTTTCAGTGGCTCTCAGAATCTGCCCCCTCTCCCTGTTCCCATCCACATTTAAATATAGCAAAGTGGAGCCATTCACAGAGTTTTCTCCAGCTGTTGCTCTTTCTCAGCCTTGTTACATTCTTCTCTCATCTTCAGTTACAAATTTCCCAAACCCACTTTCAACCTTGTGCTTACCTCTCACCAACAAAACTACGGTCACCGGAGTCACCAATGGACATTGTCTGTTTTCATCTCATTTGACCTTAGGGAACATTTACTCCAGGTAACTACTCTTGTATTTGAACTGATTTTCTCCCTTGATTTCTACAATTCTGCACTTTCTTGGATTGTCTCTTGTATCTCTCCTTTTCAGATTTCTGAATACATGTGGAATAAAGTCATACACTGCTGTTTCTTCTTCTTCCCTCTAAACATATCATATCCTCTCTAAACTTAAAAACCAAATGCCTTTTCAAACAGAAAAATCTGGTCAGTTTAACTAAACAAAATGGTAGATACATCGTCCTTTTATACTTTCCATTAAGTCTTACAGTTAGAACCTATTTACATCCAAGGTGAGGAACTGTCATTTCAATGAAGGTTAAAATGACTCTATATAATTTAAATCTCTATGTAGTCATAATGGCAGTGTTCATGGAAGATGTCCTGTCCTCAGCACCAGACAGTGCTCTGAGCGTTATCTATGATCTTGTTAGAATGCCTTGGTCTAGAAGAGTCCTTTGAGAGAGACTCAAATCTTATGTTTCAAATGAAGAGACTAAAGTTCACATAATTTAGGAGTCTTTTAAGGAATTGGACCATGAATTGATCAAGATTAGGTTTCCCCTATCTGGAAAAAGTGATCTTAAAATAGAAATAAAATTTAATTACAGAAGAATTTTAAAAATTACACTTCTTGCTTTCTTGAGCTTATAATCAGTTTTTACACATGTACACACTAAAACATACCTACCCTTCCCTGCCCTGCTGACACAAGGCTATTTTCACCTTTAAGTGAAGATACATTAAGCATAAAGGGAATGTGTGGCATGATTTAATCTTTGCATAAAATTGCCAGAGAATTTCTTGAGATTAGGGATGAGGTCTATGTGAACATGCCGGGTCATCAGTACTCAATGAACTCCTCCTTTGAGTTCTAGGGTACTACAAGTTCAGAAGGAGTTATTAGGGAGCCAATACTGACAGCTGTGGTCAGTTAATGGAGTAAGAATTAAACAGAAAAATTGGAAAACGATGATTATACAACTAAATAACTTCAGACTTGAATTTATTTCCACTAAAGATCTGTAAACTCTTCATTTCTACATAACGTGAGAAAAAGTGAGCCAAAACTTGATGGGAAAAAAATAAGAAACAAAACATATGTTGAGCTATGGACTTGTACAAGATATTTGGAAATTAATAGTATGAAACACTTTATTTTAGATGAATGGCATTTCTTCTTTGAGATTAAAGTAGGAAAATACTTAAATCAGACTGCAAATTAGATTACTGTTAAAGATTGGAGATCTTTGAAAGCATCATTAAGAGATAAATATATATTCCATTTCCTCTTTTTTTTAAAAAGGCTTTTATTGCTCACTCTTATCAGAAAACATAATCTGATATTTCTAGTAAAGGAATAATAAGCTTATTTGTTTGATTCTGGGGTTCCAGGATTTTCCAGAGAACTGAGACACTTTGGCAAATTTCTCTTTTGCGTCAAAACAAATTTTCCTTTGTTTATTTTTGGGGTGTCAAGTTTAATGTCTTAGTCAATAAGCAAGTCTTTTGGGGCTCTACATTAAGCTGCAATGAATCACAGAGTTGGAAGGGCATCCAAAATTAATGTAATTCTATCTCCTGCTCTTAGGCAAGATATCGGACTCATGCTTCGCCCTGGTTCTAAAATCTGAAAAAAAGGAAACACAATAATCTACAATACATGAACTAAATACCATTAAGTTTACTGTTGAAATGGTTGCATCTCTTATAACCTTCTTTATTAAATTAAGATCAATAAGTAAAAAAGGCAAGGTTGTTTGCTTCGTTTCTTTCACAAATGGTAGAAGTCTATTCCAAACTAAAATTAGCTTGGGCATTTTTTATCAGTCCACTTCACAATGTCCCATTGTTATGATAGCCAAAGGCAGTGCTAACATCCTAAAGAACTGTGTTATCACTACTGTGGTAAATAGTCCATACTCTTTTTGTTTACAACCAGGTTTCATTTATCTCATTTCCAGTTTCATTCAGGTCCCGATCCTGTCCATAAACGCTAATTTATATACCACTTAAAAGACTAACAAAATATTCTTATCATTCTGGTCCATAAAGGATTTTAATTTTCTCTTAAGTTGATTGAAAAAATGTAGCTGTTTATATAACCTCTGAAATTGAACATTAGACAAGTAAATCAAAATATAGTCACTACAGTTTATAGTTTGAGAAGACATCAAATCAGACACGATTCTGAATCAAAGACAGTCTTGTGCAATGATTCTCCTCAATGTGGCATCTGTATGAGTGCCATATTCACTCATGTGAAGTGAAGCAGAGGTATCAGGAAAGATTTTTTTTAAAGGGATTTTCATCCATTTACCCTTTTCCTTTTCTTGAGATTCAAGAAAACTTCACATTTCAAATAAATCTGTCCAACAAAATGGCAAACACCCCCCTGACTCAGATGATAGAAATAAGCCTCCTGCCCTTCTCACCCCGGACAGCTCAATTACTATTGCAAGACTGTGATTCAAAGTGTGGATTAAGAAAGATTGCAACACCAATGTCCTGGAGACTTTCAAGAAAGTAATTTCTTTTTCCTTTATACTTTAACATGTAAATAGCATGGAAAAAGCCCTCATCAGAATTTCCTTGGGTAACATGATCAGCAGAAAAATAATAAAGCAATGGGGGAAAACAATCAATTTTTCACTCTATTGTGATGCACTTTTTGGCTTCTCAAAAATATCCAGGATCTGGAATTTGTAATGTAGAAATGCTGAACTGTCTGTGATGGGCGCTGGAGTCCAGACCAGAAAGCAAGAAGAATCTATTTGTTAAGACCCCAAAGCATCCTTTGAGAGAAACTAGTAAATCTCTTAGAAACAATTTAGCAATTTAGTAATATAAAGCCTACTGAAATTGACATTAAAGCACCTGCTTTAAAGATCAAAGTGAAATCCTGCAGTTTTCAAATCACAATTTTGAAAAAGTTTTAAATTTTCTCTTTTGGTTAAAAGACAAAGTGTTTAATTGAGCAATTCCTATGGGCCAGACTCCCATAAAAAATGTGGTGTATTCATATGATTGAACATTATTCAGTCATCAAGTAGAAGTACTGATACATACTGCAACATGAATGAACCTTGAAAACATTATGCTAAGTGAAAGAGGCCAGACACAAAAGACCACATATTATGGGATTCCATTCATATGAAATGCCAAATAGGTAAATCCATAGAGACAGAAAGTAAATTAGTGGAGTAAGGGGCTAGGAGGAGAGGGAAATAGGGAATGACTATTAATGAGTACTGGCATCTTGGGGGAATGGTAGAAATGTTGTAATGATAGCACAAACTTGTGACCATACAGAAAACTACTCAATTGTACACTTAAAAAAATGCAACTTTTTTTTTATATGCAACTTTCTACATGGACCTTCTTTCACGTTCCTAAAGAAAAGATTAGGTGGGTTGGGAAACAAAGTGGAGCAGAGAGGAATTATGCTTTCAAGAATTTAATTATCCTTTTTGGTGACTGAGGTATAAATTAATAACTTAGATACAAGATAGGATGAGGTAATTATTATGGAGGCGAACGTACCAAAGTTTTATGAAACTCTTTTTGCATGTGTCTTCCAAATTCAGTCTAATTCAGTGAAGAATTTTGTTCCGGGTATCACTATGTCTTTCTCATTAATAAAGTTAAGAGATTTCTTGAGATTAGCATAAAGTTCACAGCTACTGAAGCTGAGAAATGGATATATGGCATTCATTGTTTTATTATTTCTACTTTTATGTTTGGGTGAATATTTCTTCAGTAATAAGTGAAAGAAATTACCTGTTTAGAGGAAGCATTGTTTTCCATAAAAGTTGGAACATATTTTTCTTTCTTGCATTTTTGTAATGAAAATAGATTTTATACCAATGAAATGCTGTATATCCTAAATATATAGTTCGAGTTTTGATAAACGTAAATACTATCCTGAGATACAAAATCATTCCCTCACTCCAGAAAGTTCCTAAGCATTATGTCTCACAAGCAACCACTGTTCTGATTTCTGTCACTATGATTTGGTTTGCCAATAAGTACAAACAATATGTACTTATTGGAAATTTAAGCATCATGTTGAATAGCCTTGACATTTTTGTAAAAAATTAAATATATGTATATGTAGGTCTATTTCTAGACTGTATCATATTTCATTGATGTATTTGCCTATGTTTATAACTCTAATACCCTGCCTTGATTGGTATAATTTTTCAGTAACTCTTGAACCCAAACTTGAATCAACTGTGTTCTTTTCATAATTATTTTGCTATTCTAGCTATGTGTTTGTACAGAATTCTGTCAATTTATACGAAAAAATCATTTGGTATTATAATAGGAGTGTATTGAATCTATAGAACAATTTGTGAAGAACTCTGATAACTATACTGGCTCTTTAAATTCATAAACATGGTTTTTAATCTTCATTTATTTAGGTCTTAGATTTTTCTCAACAATGTTTTGTAGTTTTTGGTGTGGAGGATTTACATGTCTTTTATTAAATTAATTCCTAAGTATTTTGGGTTTTGATGTTAATATAAATGGGATTATTTAAAAATTCTATTTATTAAAAATTTATTTTCAATGTTTGTATATAGAAATACAAGTGATTTTTTTATTGATCTTCTATAATGCTACTTTGCTTAGTTCACTTATTTGACTTAGTCATCATTTTGTAAACTCCTTTGAAATTTCTATGTACAAGATTTTGCCATCTGTGAATAAAGACAGCTATTTCATCATTCCAATTGATGGGAGTTTGTTCTTCTTGCCTTATTGCTCTAAAACTTCAAGTAAAATGTTAAATAGAAGTAGTGAGACAGGGCACCTCCATGGCTCATTCAGTAGAGTGTCTGACTCTTGATTTCGGCTCAAGTCATGATCCTAGGGTCATGGGATCAAGCCCCATGTCCGGCTCTGCACTGAGTGTGGCGCTTGCTTGGGATTCTCTCTTTCTCTCTCTGCTGCTCTCCCCCACTCATGCTAAGATAAATACATATATGGAGAATGGAAATCTTTGTCTTGTTGTCAATCTCAGGGCAAGTGTTCAATATCTCACCTTTAAGTATGATGTTGGCTATAGGTTTTTTGAAATAACCCTGAGAGGGGCACTTGGGTGGCTCAGTCGGTTAAGCATCCAACTTCGGCTCAGGTCATGATCTCGCAGTTGGTGAGTTCCAGCTCAGCGTCCACCTCTGTGCTGACAGCTCAGGGCCTGGAGCCTGCTTCAGATTCTGTGTCTCCCTCTCTCTCTGCTCCTCCTCTGCTCACGTTCTCTCTCTCAAAAATAAAGATTAAAAATAAAAAAATTTAAAAAAATAACCCTGAGAAAATTCCCTAAATTCCTAGTTTACTGGGAGTTTATTTTTAAATTATGAATGTGTGATATTTTTTTCTGTACCTATTAAGATGATTGTATGGTTTTCTGCTTTATTCTTTTAATATGATGAATTATAACAATTTTGGAACTTTTCACCTTTTGAATTTACCCATGAAAAATTATTCATTTCCTTTTCAATACTTCTTTAGCTGCATCCGAAAAAATGACATGTTATATTTCATCATCATTCAGTTTGAAATCTTTTTGATTCAGTGGTTATTTACGTGTGTGTTGTTCAATTTCCAAGTACTTGTTTTTCTAATTGAAGCATAACATGTGTTGTATTACTTTCAGGGGTACAATATGATTCAATAATTCTAAGCATTTCTCAGTTGCTCAAGATAAATGTGCTCTTAAGCCCCTTTGTTTTTTTTTTTTTTTTTCCACTGTTGAGAACGACTACTTTATTTTTTTTTTTGTTTTTTTTTGTTTTGTTTTTTTTTTAATGAAATTTATTGACAAATTGGTTTCCATACAACACCCAGTGCTCATCCCAAAAGGTGCCCTCCTCAATACCCATCACCCACCCTCCCCTCCCTCCCACCCCCCATCAACCCTCCGTTTGTTCTCAGTTTTTAACAGTCTCTTATGCTTTGGCTCTCTCCCACTCTAACCTCTTTTTTTTTTTTTTTTCCTTCCCCTCCCCCATGGGTTCCTGTTAAGTTTCTCAGGATCCACATAAGAGTGAAACCATATGGTATCTGTCTTTCTCTGTATGGCTTATTTCACTTAGCATTACACTCTCCAGTTCCATCCACGTTGCTACAAAGGGCCATATTTCATTTTTTCTCATTGCCACATAGTATTCCATTGTGTATATAAACGACAATTTCTTTATCCATTCATCAGTTGATGGACATTTAGGCTCTTTCCATAATTTGGCTATTGTTGACAGTGCTGCTATGAACATTGGGGTACAAGTGCCCCTATGCATCAGTACTCCTGTATCCCTTGGATAAATTCCTAGCAGTGCTATTGCTGGGTCATAGGGTAGGTCTATTTTTAATTTTCTGAGGAACCTCCACACTGCTTTCCAGAGCGGCTGCACCAATTTGCATTCCCACCAACAGTGCAAGAGGGTTCCCGTTTCTCCACATCCTCTCCAGCATCTATAGTCTCCTGATTTGTTCATTTTGGCCACTCTGACTGGCGTGAGGTGATACCTGAGTGTGGTTTTGATTTGTATTTCCCTGATAAGGAGCGACGCTGAACATCTTTTCATGTGCCTGTTGGCCATCTGGATGTCTTCTTTAGAGAAGTGTCTATTCATGTTTTCTGCCCATTTCTTCAC
This sequence comes from Lynx canadensis, assembly GCF_007474595.2. Lineage (NCBI taxonomy): Eukaryota > Metazoa > Chordata > Mammalia > Carnivora > Felidae > Lynx > Lynx canadensis. The sequence continues at coordinate 59,446,068 of NC_044320.2, read as the reverse complement.
TGGGTTATTTGTTTTTCGGGTGTGGAGTTTGGTGAGCTCTTTATAGATTTTAGATACTAGCCCTTTGTCCGATATGTCATTTGCAAATATCTTTTCCCATTCCGTTGGTTGCCTTTTAGTTTTGTTGGTTGTTTCCTTTGCTGTGCAGAAGCTTTTTATCTTCATAAGGTCCCAGTAATTCACTTTTGCTTTTAATTCCCTTGCCTTTGGGGATGTGTCGAGTAAGAGATTGCTACGGCTGAGGTCAGAGAGGTCTTTTCCTGCTTTCTCCTCTAAGGTTTTGATGGTTTCCTGTCTCACATTTAGGTCCTTTATCCATTTTGAGTTTATTTTTGTAAATGGTGTGAGAAAGTGGTCTAGTTTCAACCTTCTGCATGTTGCTGTCCGGTTCTCCCAGCACCATTTGTTAAAGAGGCTGTCTTTTTTCCATTGGATGTTCTTTCCTGCTTTGTCAAAGATGAGTTGGCCATACGTTTGTGGGTCTAGTTCTGGGGTTTCTATTCTAGTCCATTGGTCTATGTGTCTGTTTTTGTGCCAATACCATGCTGTCTTGATGATGACAGCTTTGTAGTAGAGGCTAAAGTCTGGGATTGTGATGCCTCCTGCTTTGGTCTTCTTCTTCAAAATTCCTTTGGCTATTCGGGGCCTTTTGTGGTTCCATATGAATTTTAGGATTGCTTGTTCTAGTTTCGAGAAGAATGCTGGTGCAATTTTGATTGGGATTGCATTGGATGTGTAGATAGCTTTGGGTAGTATTGACATTTTGACAATATTTATTTTTCCAATCCATGAGCAGGGAATGTCTTTCCATTTCTTTAAATCTTCTTCAATTACCTTCATAAGCTTTCTATAGTTTTCAGCATACAGATCCTTTACATCTTTGGTTAGATTTATTCCTAGGTATTTTATGCTTCTTGGTGCAATTGTGAATGGGATCATTTTCTTTATTTGTCTTTCTGTTGCTTCATTGTTAGTGTATAAGAATGCAACTGATTTCTGGACATTGATTTTGTATCCTGCAACTTTGCTGAATTCATGTATCAGTTCTAGCAGACTTTTGGTGGAGTCTATCGGATTTTCCATGTATAATATCATGTCATCTGCAAAAAGCGAAAGCTTGACTTCATCTTTGCCAATTTTGATGCCTTTGATTTCCTTTTGTTGTCTGATTGCTGATGCTAGAACTTCCAGCACTATGTTAAACAACAGCGGTGAGAGTGGGCATCCCTGTCGTGTTCCTGATCTCAGGGAAAAAGCTCTCAGTTTTTCCCCGTTGAGGATGATGTTAGCTGTGGGCTTTTCATAAATGGCTTTTATGATCTTTAAGTATGTTCCTTCTATCCCGACTTTCTCAAGGGTTTTTATTAAGAAAGGGTGCTGGATTTTGTCAAAGGCCTTTTCTGCATCGATTGACAGGATCATATGGTTCTTCTCTTTTTTTTGTTAATGTGATGGATCACGTTGATTGATTTGCGAATGTTGAACCAGCCCTGCATCCCAGGAATGAATCCCACTTGATCATGGTGAATAATTCTTTGTATATGCTGTTGAATTCGATTTGCTAGTATCTTATTGAGAATTTTTGCATCCATATTCATCAGGGATATTGGCCTGTAGTTCTCTTTTTTGACTGGGTCTCTGTCTGGTTTAGGAATCAAAGTAATACTGGCTTCATAGAAGGAGTCTGGAAGTTTTCCTTCCCTTTCTATTTCTTGGAATAGCTTGAGAAGGATAGGTATTATCTCTGCTTTAAATGTCTGGTAGAACTCCCCTGGGAAGCCATCTGGTCCTGGACTCTTATTTGTTGGGAGATTTTTGATAACCGATTCAATTTCTTCGCTGGTTATGGGTCTGTTCAAGCTTTCTATTTCCTCCTGATTGAGTTTTGGAAGAGTGTGGGTGTTCAGGAATGTGTCCATTTCTTCCAGGTTGTCCAATTTGTTGGCATATAATTTTCATAGTATTCCCTGATAATTGTTTGTATCTCTGAGGGACTGGTTGTAATAATTCCATTTTCATTCATGATTTTATCTATTTGGGTCATCTCCCTTTTCTTTTTGAGAAGCCTGGCTAGAGGTTTGTCAATTTTGTTTATTTTTTCAAAAAACCAACTCTTAGTTTCGTTGATCTGCTCTACAGTTTTTTTAGATTCTATATTGTTTATTTCTGCTCTGATCTTTATTATTTCTCTTCTTCTGCTGGGTTTAGGCTGCCTTTGCTGTTCTGCTTCTATTTCCTTTAGGTGTGCTGTTAGATTTTGTATTTGGGATTTTTCTTGTTTCTGGAGATAGGCCTGGATTGCAATGTATTTTCCTCTCAGGACTGCCTTCGCTGCGTCCCAAAGCATTTGGATTGTTGTATTTTCATTTTCGTTTGTTTCCATATATTTTTTGATTTCTTCTCTAATTGCCTGGTTGACCCACTCATTCGTTAGTAGGGTGTTCTTTAACCTCCACGCTTTTGGAGGTTTTCCAGACTTTTTCCTGTGGTTGATTTCAAGCTTCATAGCATTGTGGTCTGAAAGTATGCATGGTATAATTTCAATTCTTGTAAACTTATGAAGGGCTGTTTTGTGACCCAGTATATGATCTATCTTGGAGAATGTTCCATGTGCACTCGAGAAGAAAGTATATTCTGTTGCTTTGGGATGCAGAGTTCTAAATATATCTGTCAAGTCCATCTGATCCAATGTCTCATTCAGGGCCCTTGTTTCTTTATTGACTGTGTGTCTAGATGATCTATCCATTTCTGTAAGTGGGGTGTTAAAGTCCCCTGCAATTACCACATTCTTATCAATAAGGTTGCTTCTGTTTATGAGTAATTGTTTTATATACTTGGGGGCTCCGGTATTCGGCACATAGACATTTATAATTGTTAGCTCTTCCTGATGGATAGACCCTGTAACTATTATATAATGTCCTTCTTCATCTCTTGTTACAGCCTTTAATTTAAAGTCTAGTTTGTCTGATATAAGTATGGCTACTCCAGCTTTCTTTTGGCTTCCAGTAGCATGATAAATAGTTCTCCATCCCCTCACTCTGAATCTAAAGGTGTCCTCAGGTCTAAAATGAGTCTCTTGTAGACAGCAAATAGATGGGTCTTGTTTTTTTATCCATTCTGATACCCTATGTCTTTTGGTTGGCGCATTTAATCCGTTTACATTCAGTGTTATTATAGACAGATACGGGTTTAGAGTCATTGTGATGTCTGTATGTTTTATGCTTGTAGTGATGTCTCTGGTACTTTGTCTCACAGGGTCCCCCTTAGGATCTCTTGTAGGGCTGGTTTAGTGGTGACAAATTCCTTCAGTTTTTGTTTGTTTGGGAAGACCTTTATCTCTCCTTCTATTCTAAATGACAGACTTGCTGGATAAAGGATTCTCGGCTGCATATTTTTGCTGTCTAGCACCCTGAAAATCTCGTGCCAATTCTTTCTGGTCTGCCAAGTTTCAAAAGAGAGATCAGTCACGAGTCTTATAGGTCTCCCTTTATATGTGAGGGCACGTTTACCCCTTGCTGCTTTCAGAATTTTCTCTTTATCCTTGTATTTTGCCAGTTTCACTATGATATGTCGTGCAGAAGATCGATTCAAGTTACGTCTGAAGGGAGTTCTCTGTGCCTCTTGGATTTCAATGCCTTTTTCCTTCCCCAGTTCAGGGAAGTTCTCAGCTATTATTTCTTCAAGTACCCCTTCAGCACCGTTCCCTCTCTCTTCCTCCTCTGGAATACCAATTATGCGTATATTATTTCTTTTTAGTGTATCACTTAGTTCTCTAATTTTCCCCTCATACTCCTGGATTTTTTTATCTCTCTTTTTCTCAGCTTCCTCTTTTTCCATAACTTTATCTTCTAGTTCACCTATTCTCTCCTCTGCCTCTTCCATCCGAGCTGTGGTGGTTTGCATTTTGTTTTGCATTTCCTTTAAAGCGTTTTTCAGCTCCTCGTGACTGTTCCTTAGTCCCTTGATCTCTGTAGCAAGAGATTCTCTGCTGTCCTGTATACTGTTTTCCAGCCCAGCGATTAATTTTATGACTATTATTCTAAATTCACTTTCTGTTATATTATTTAAATCCTTTTTGATCAGCTCATTAGCTGTTGTTATTTCCTGGAGATTCTTCTGAGGGGAATTCTTCCGCTTGGTCATTTTGGATAGTCCCTGGTGTGGTGAGGACCTGCAGGGCACTTCCCCTGTGCTGTGGTGTATAACTGGAGTTGGTGGGTGGGGCCGCAGTCAGTCCTGATGTCTGCCCCCAGCCCACCGCTGGGGCCACAGTCAGACTGGTGTGTGCCTTCTCTTCCCCTCTCCTAGGGGTGGGATTCACTGTGGGGTGGCGTGGCCCGTCTGGGCTACTTGCACACTGCCAGGCTTGTGATGCTGGGGATCTGGCGTATTAGCTGGGGTGGGAAGGCAAGGTGCACGGCGGGAGGGGGGGCAGGCTTAGCTCGCTTCTCCTTAGGTGATCCACTTCAGGAGGGGCCCTGTGGCAGCGGGAGGGAGTCAGATCCGCTGCCGGAGGTTTGGCTCCGCAGAAGCACAGAGTTGGGTGTTTGCGCGGAGCGAGTAATTTCCCTGGCTGGAACCAGTTCCCTTTGGGATTTTGGCTGGGGGATGGGCGGGGGAGATGGCGCTGGCGAGCGCCTTTGTTCCCCGCCAAACTGAGCTCTGTCGTCTGTCCGGGGGCTCCGCAGCTCACCCTCCCTTTGTCCTCCAGCCTTCCCGCTTTCCGAGCAGAGCTGTTAACTTATGACCTCCCAGACGCTAAGTCGCGCTTGCTGTTGGAACACAGTCCGTCAGGCCCCTCCGCTTTTACAAGCCGGACTCGGGGACTCTGCTTGGCTGGCGAGCCGCCCCTCCGCCCCGGCTCCCTCCCGCCTGTCCGTGGAGCGCGCACGGCCTCACCGCCCTTCCTACCCTCTTCCGTGGGCCTCTCGTCTGCACTTGGGTCCGGTGACTCCGTTCTGCTAATCCTCTGGCGGTTTTCTGGGTTATTTAGGCAGGTGTAGGTGGAATCTAAGTGATCAGCAGGACGCGCGGTGAGCCCAGCATCCTCCTACGCCGCCATCTTCCTGCGCCTCCAAGCCCCTTTGTTTTTAAAATATATTTTCTTTTTATTGATTTCTAATTCAATTGTTGTCAGAGAATATACTCCATAAGATTTCACTCTTCTAACATTTACTAATACTTATTTTATGACCCAAGATATAGTTTATCTTTGTGAACACAGAATAAGTACTTAAACAGAATGTATATATTTTGCAGGAGTAGTTTCAATGTCTATATATGTTAATCAGATCAAGGTCATTTATAGTATTGGTCAAATATTTTATATTTCTTATTTTTGTAGTATTTTGTATGCCCGTTATATTTTCCCCATTCTTTTATTTTCAGCCTATGTTTTTTATCTAGAAAAAATACTGCTTGTAGGCATCGTAGTTATATTTTACCTTTACTTTTATTTTTATTTTTTGTGATCTGGTCTGGCAGTCTTGATCTTTTAACTGGAGGCTCTTTCTCTGTTTATATTTAATGTAATTATGAATATGTTTGGATTTAAGTTTACTCTTTCCTATATGATTGAGCCACCTATATTTTTGTTTCTCTTTTCATCTTTTTCTCCTTTTGCTATAATCAAATATTTTTACCATTCTATTTTAATTATTTTATTTCCTTTATATTTGTATTAGTTTATCACTTTCTTTAGAGATTACAAACACCTGCTTATCAAGGATTAGTGTTAATATTTTACCATTCTATGTAAAATGTAAGACTCTTAAAAAATATTTGAGAGAGAGAGAGAATGAGAGACATAAAGAGAGTGGGGAAAGGGAAGAGACAGAGGGAGAGAGAGAATCCCAAGCAGAGGCCCGCATGAGGCTTGATCTCATGAATCATGAGACCATGACCTGAGCCAGAGTCAGATGCTTAACTGACTGAGCCACCCAGGTGTCCCAAGTGTGAGACGTTGTTAATAGTATAATTCTATCTACACCCATCTATTTAGTTATGTATTTTATATATACATGTTATACAACATCAATGTTATATGCTGACATAAAACATCAGTTTTCTTTTAAAGAAATTAAGATCATAAAGCATTTTAAAAAATTTAGGTGTACATGTAATGTTTCGGTTCTCTTTTCCTCCTGTAGATTTGTTTCCATCTGGTGTTATTTCCCTTTAACTTGTAAAACTTCCTTTTGCCTGAATTTTTAATATAGGTCTGTTGGTGATAAATTATTTCAGTTTTTTTGCTTAACATATCCTTAACTTTTTTTTTTGAAGGACATTTTCACAGGATATAGAATTCTAGGTTGACAGTTTTCTTCTTGCAGGACTTTGAAAATGCGGTTCATTTTTTTCTGGCCTCCACTGTTTCTAATGAGAAGATAGTCATTCCTACTACTGTAATCTTATATGCATTGTGTTATTTTCCCTCTGGCTCCTTTTAAGACTGTTTTTATTTTGGGTAGCCTGGGTGTCTCAGTCAGTTGTGTGTCTGACTTTGGCTCAGGTCACAATCTCATGGTTTGTGAGTTGAAGCCCTGCATTGGGCTCTGTGCTGACAGCTCAGAGCCTGGAGCCTATTTCAGATTCTTTGTCACCATCTTTCTCTCTCTCAAAAATAAACAAACATTAAAAAATAAAAAAAGAAGACTTTTTGCTTTTAGTATCTGACTCTAATGGGTGTTGGTATTCTGTCCCCTATATTTATCCTGCTTGAAGTTCACTCTATTTCTTGGTTGAATAAGTTAATATCATGAATAATTAATTAATGTCAGTATTTGCCCTCATTTCCTTTCCAAATCTTTCTTTCTTCAATTTATGGATTTTCAATTACACATATGTTGGACAACTTGATATTTTCCTATAGGTCACTGAATATTCATTTCATTGTGTTTATTTTTTATTTCGCAGATTGGAAACTTATCGATGGTCTTCATGTTCACAGATCCATTTGTTCAACCTTTTAAGTCCATGTAGAGAATATTTTATCTCATGTTTTTTCTTTTTCAGCTCTTGAAGTTCAACTTGGCTCTTTAATATAGTTTTTAATGTACCTATTTCTTTTAATAATTTTTATATTATTTTTTGCACATATTCATGTAATTTGCACATAATACTTGATATTAGTAGTTAATTCTATCATCTGACTCATCTTGGGATTTGTTTCTACTAACTTTTTCTTTTGAAAGCATATATTCTTTTGAAAGCATATATATTTCTTTCATATATTCTTTATTTTCACATATTTCAATACATATTAGGCATTACTGATGATATGTTATAAAGTGTCTAGGTTTTGTTATCTTCCTTGGAAGAATGTTGCTTTTGTTTGCAGCAGGAAGTTGAGTTTTTAGCTGATCTTATTGAATTGTGGAGGATTGGGTTTACACTTTATTAGGGGATATCTGCTTTTGCTTTTAGTCTTAGTGTAAAATCACTTAGTTTGAGACAGACTTTACTTACAAGATGTGATCTTTCTGAAGTTTTAGTGGAAATCTTGAGGCGTTTCTAAGCCTTCTAACGTGGTGGGACTTATTCTTCAAACTTTTTCTTCTTTGTTGTAAGGAGAAGCTGAAATATTTATTACATTTTACATCTTCTAGCTGCTGCTTTCTATCTTCCCTCTACATGTGTGGGTTAGGAGTCAGGCAAGGTTTGAGAGAGAGTTTATTTGTAGACCCTGAGACTATTCCCTCTATGTACTCCCCCCCGCCACTTCCTAGTTTTTTTTTGGTTTTCTCCAATCATCAGTTGTTCTAGAAGTCCTAAATCCCAACTTAGATACTTCACACCAAAAAGAATACAACCTTCTGGTTAAGTTCAGCTGCCCCATTTTGTAGGTCAGGGGATATCACTAAGGAGAAAACAGAATGAAAATATACCTCACCCAGTGCAACTCCTGCCTCCTGAAGGTCAAATTCTCTCCAGTTCCTGCCTGCTTTTGGTTACTCTACAGTGCAAATGATTGTTTAAAAATATTTTGTACATAGTTGATAATTGCCACGTATAGTAGGATTAGTCTCATACAACCTCCTCTGCCATTACTGGAACCAGTACTCTCAGTGGAGTTTTTGAGGTATATGTTAGGGTTAACAGAGATCAATGTATAGCTTGTCAAATGGTTCAGATTTTATTTTTTTTAATTATCCCTGTTATTTTTGTATTTTGATAAGTAGAGCTAAGACAGAAAAACACTTGAAAATTAATTAGACCAAATGGAAAGTTTCTGGGAAATTAGACCATATACACAGCTGCTGTTGAAATGCCAACCCAATAAGGATTCTCTTCCATTTTATTCTTTTAAATAGCTCTTTATGTATACTAAGCTAGCAATCCAGGATAAGAAAGTTCAGTGCCCACAGGATAATTTTTTTCTAAAATGTTGAGTGGTTGTGAAATTAAGAGTATAAATAGTTATTTCTGAAGGAAGAATTGAGTGTGGAGCTAGTAAAATAGCGTTAATCTTGGAGAAAAAGCTCAAAGATTTGAGGAACTTGAATAAAAAAGTCTCAACTGGATATCTATTGGGAAATCTCAAAAAAACAATAGCTGTTATTTTATAGAAATTTATCATTATCAATAAAATGAGGACATTAATTGTATCCTCTCAGACTGTGTGAAATTGAAAGATAATACATATCACTTATCATAGAATCTAGCATTATGGAAGAACTCAACAAATATTAGCTACTTATTCAAGTGCCAAAGATTTCTTAGTTACTGATTACATGCCAAGTGGTGTTCCAGTCTCTACAGATGCCTTAGGAAGGTTTGGTATTTGTTTTCCCCTAGTAAGCCAGATTGGAGTCCAGAGATGTTTTGGTTATAGGTTTGTTACTTTCTCCTTCATTTATTTTGGGACAAGCCATTACCTCTCTTTAGTTATCAGTTTTTCACCTGAGCATTACAATAGGTATAAATCAGAGTATTATAATAGGTGAATGGAGTCTGAGTTTTTTCCTGAAAGTTGAACAAGTCCTATATCTAGCAACAATTTACCCTTACAATTTTACCAAGATGTTAATTGAGAAGTTTGATCAAAAGGATAGTGGTCATCCTTTTATAGACAGTCTTTGTTATCTTTTTTTTTTAATATATGAAATTTATTGTCAAATTGGTTTCCATACAACACCCAGTGCTCATCCCAAAAGGTGCCCTCCTCAATACCCATCACCCACCCTCTCCTCCCTCCCACCCCCCATCAACCCTCATTTTGTTCTCAGTTTTTAACAGTCTCTTATGCTTTGGCTCTCTCCCACTCTAACCTTTTTTTTTTTTTTCCTTCCCCTCCCCCATGGGTTCCTGTTAAGTTTCTCAGGATCCACATGAGTGAAACCATATGGTATCTGTCTTTCTCTGTATGGCTTATTTCACTTAGCATCACACTCTCCAGTTCCATCCATGTTGCTACAAAAGGCCATATTTCTTTTTTTCTCATTGCCACGTAGTATTCCATTGTGTATATAAACCACTATTTCTTTATCCATTCATCAGTTGATGGACATTTAGGCTCTTTCCATAATTTGGCTATTGTTGACAGTGCTGCTATGAACATTGGGGTACAAGTGCCCCTATGCATCAGTACTCCTGTATCCCTTGGATAAATTCCTAGCAGTGCTATTGCTGGGTCATAGGGTAGGTCTATTTTTAATTTTCTGAGGAACCTCCACACTGCTTTCCAGAGCGGCTGCACCAATTTGCATTCCCACCAACAGTGCAAGAGGGTTCCCGTTTCTCCACATCCTCTCCAGCATCTATAGTCTCCTGATTTGTTCATTTTGGCCACTCTGACTGGCGTGAGGTGATACCTGAGTGTGGTTTTGATTTGTATTTCCCTGATAAGGAGCGACGCTGAACATCTTTTCATGTGCCTGTTGGCCATCCGGATGTCTTCTTTAGAGAAGTGTCTATTCATGTTTTCTGCCCATTTCTTCACTGGGTTATTTGTTTTTCGGGCGTGGAGTTTGGTGAGCTCTTTAATAGATTTTAGATACTAGTCCTTTGTCCGATATGTCATTTGCAAATATCTTTTCCCATTCCGTTGGTTGCCTTTTAGTTTTGTTGGTTGTTTCCTTTGCTGTGCAGAAGCTTTTTATCTTCATAAGATCCCAGTAATTCACTTTTGCTTTTAATTCCCTTGCCTTTGGGGATGTGTCGAGTAAGAGATTGCTACGGCTGAGGTCAGAGAGGTCTTTTCCTGCTTTCTCCTCTAAGGTTTTGATGGTTTCCTGTCTCACATTCAGGTCCTTTATCCATTTTGAGTTTATTTTTGTGAATGGTGTGACAAAGTGGTCTAGTTTCAACCTTCTGCATGTTGCTGTCCGGTTCTCCCAGCACCATTTGTTAAAGAGGCTGTCTTTTTTCCATTGGATGTTCTTTCCTGCTTTGTCAAAGATGAGTTGGCCATACGTTTGTGGGTCTAGTTCTGGGGTTTCTATTCTAGTCCATTGGTCTATGTGTCTGTTTTTGTGCCAATACCATGCTGTCTTGATGATGACAGCTTTGTAGTAGAGGCTAAAGTCTGGGATTGTGATGCCTCCTGCTTTGGTCTTCTTCTTCAAAATTCCTTTGGCTATTCGGGGCCTTTTGTGGTTCCATATGAATTTTAGGATTGCTTGTTCTAGTTTCGAGAAGAATGCTGGTGCAATTTTGATTGGGATTGCATTGGATGTGTAGATAGCTTTGGGTAGTATTGACATTTTGACAATATTTATTTTTCCAATCCATGAGCAGGGAATGTCTTTCCATTTCTTTAAATCTTCTTCAATTACCTTCATAAGCTTTCTATAGTTTTCAGCATACAGATCCTTTACATCTTTGGTTAGATTTATTCCTAGGTATTTTATGCTTCTTGGTGCAATTGTGAATGGGATCAGTTTCTTTGTCTTTCTGTTGCTTCATTGTTAGTGTATAAGAATGCAACTGATTTCTGGACATTGATTTTGTATCCTGCAACTTTGCTGAATTCATGTATCAGTTCTAGCAGACTTTTGGTGGAGTCTATCGGATTTTCCATGTATAATATCATGTCATCTGCAAAAAGCGAAAGCTTGACTTCATCTTTGCCAATTTTGATGCCTTTGATTTCCTTTTGTTGTCTGATTACTGATGCTAGAACTTCCAGCACTATGTTAAACAACAGCGGTGAGACTGGGCATCCCTGTCGTGTTCCTGATCTCAGGGAAAAAGCTCTTAGTTTTTCCCCATTGAGGATGATGTTAGCTGTGGGCTTTTCATAAATGGCTTTTATGATCTTTAAGTATGTTCCTTCTATCCCGACTTTCTCAAGGGTTTTTATTAAGAAAGGGTGCTGGATTTTGTCAAAGGCCTTTTCTGCATCGATTGACAGGATCATATGGTTCTTCTCTCTTTTTTTGTTAATGTGATGGATCACGTTGATTGATTTGCGAATGTTGAACCAGCCCTGCATCCCAGGAATGAATCCCACTTGATCATGGTGAATAATTCTTTGTATATGCTGTTGAATTCGATTTGCTAGTATCTTATTGAGAATTTTTGCATCCATATTCATCAGGGATATTGGCCTGTAGTTCTCTTTTTTGACTGGGTCTCTGTCTGGTTTAGGAATCAAAGTAATACTGGCTTCATAGAAGGAGTCTGGAAGTTTTCCTTCCCTTTCTATTTCTTGGAATAGCTTGAGAAGGATAGGTATTATCTCTGCTTTAAACGTCTGGTAGAACTCCCCTGGGAAGCCATCTGGTCCTGGACTCTTATTTGTTGGGAGATTTTTGATAACCGATTCAATTTCTTCGCTGGTTATGGGTCTGTTCAAGCTTTCTATTTCCTCCTGATTGAGTTTTGGAAGAGTGTGGGTGTTCAGGAATGTGTCCATTTCTTCCAGGTTGTCCAATTTGTTGGCATATAATTTTTTATAGCATTCCCTGATAATTGTTTGTATCTCTGAGGGATTGGTTGTAATAATTCCATTTTCATTCATGATTTTATCTATTTGGGTCATCTCCCTTTTCTTTTTGAGAAGCCTGGCTAGAGGTTTGTCAATTTTGTTTATTTTTTCAAAAAACCAACTCTTGGTTTCGTTGATCTGCTCTACAATTTTTTTTAGATTCTATGTTGTTTATTTCTGCTCTGATCTTTATTATTTCTCTTCTTCTGCTGGGTTTAGGCTGTCTTTGCTGTTCTGCTTCTATTTCCTTTAGGTGTGCTGTTAGATTTTGTATTTGGGATTTTTCTTGTTTCTGGAGATAGGCCTGGATTGCAATGTATTTTCCTCTCAGGACTGCCTTCGCTGCGTCCCAAAGCGTTTGGATTGTTGTATTTTCATTTTCGTTTGTTTCCATATATTTTTAAATTTCTTCTCTAATTGCCTGGTTGACCCACTCATTCGTCAGTAGGGTGTTCTTTAACCTCCATGCTTTTGGAGGTTTTCCAGACTTTTTTCTGTGGTTGATTTCAAGCTTCATAGCATTGTGGTCTGAAAGTATGCATGGTATAATTTCAATTCTTGTAAACTTATGAAGGGCTGTTTTGTGACCCAGTATATGATCTATCTTGGAGAATGTTCCATGTGCACTCGAGAAGAAAGTATATTCTGTTGCTTTGGGATGCAGAGTTCTAAATATATCTGTCAAGTCCATCTGATCCAATGTCTCATTCAGGGCCCTTGTTTCTTTATTGACCGTGTGTCTAGATGATCTATCCATTTCTGTAAGTGGGGTGTTAAAGTCCCCTGCAATTACCACATTCTTATCAATAAGGTTGCTTCTGTTTATGAGTAATTGTTTTATATACTTGGGGGCTCCGGTATTCGGCGCATAGATATTTATAATTGTTAGCTCTTCCTGATGGATAGACCCTGTAACTATTATATAATGTCCTTCTTCATCTCTTGTTACAGCCTTTAATTTAAAGTCTAGTTTGTCTAAGTATGGCTACTCCAGCTTTCTTTTGGTTTCCAGTAGCATGATATATAGTTCTCCATCCCCTCACTCTGAATCTAAAGGTGTCCTCAGGTCTAAAATGAGTCTCTTGTAGACAGCAAATAGATGGGTCTTGTTTTTTTATCCATTCTGATACCCTATGTCTTTTGGTTGGCGCATTTAATCCATTTACATTCCGTGTTATTATAGAAAGATACGGGTTTAGAGTCATTGTGATGTCTGTATGTTTTATGCTTGTAGTGATGTCTCTGGTACTTTGTCTCACAGGGTCCCCCTTAGGATCTCTTGTAGGGCTGGTTTAGTGGTGACAAATTCCTTCAGTTTTTGTTTGTTTGGGAAGACCTTTATCTCTCCTTCTATTCTAAATGACAGACTTGCTGGATAAAGGATTCTCGGCTGCATATTTTTTCTGTCTAGCACACTGAAAATCTCGTGCCAATTCTTTCTGGTCTGCCAAGTTTTAAAAGAGAGATCAGTCTCGAGTCTTATAGGTCTCCCTTTATATGTGAGGGCACGTTTACCCCTTGCTGCTTTCAGAATTTTCTCTTTATCCTTGTATTTTGCCAGTTTCACTATGATATGTCGTGCAGAAGATCGATTCAAGTTACGTCTGAAGGGAGTTCTCTGTGCCTCTTGGATTTCAATGCCTTTCTCCTTCCCCAGTTCAGGGAAGTTCTCAGCTATTATTTCTTCAAGTACCCCTTCAGCACCGTTCCCTCTCTCTTCCTCCTCTGGGATACCAATTATGCATATATTATTTCTTTTTAGTGTATCACTTAGTTCTCTAATTTTCCCCTCATACTCCTGGATTTTTTTATCTCTCTTTTTCTCAGCTTCCTCTTTTTCCATAACTTTATCTTCTAGTTCACCTATTCTCTCCTCTGCCTCTTCCATCCGAGCTGTGGTGGTTTGCATTTTGTTTTGCATTTCCTTTAAAGCGCTTTTCAGCTCCTCGTGACTGTTCCTTAGTCCCTTGATCTCTGTAGCAAGAGATTCTCTTCTGTCCTCTATACTGTTTTCCAGCCCAGCGATTAATTTTATGACTATTATTCTAAATTCACTTTCTGTTATATTATTTACATCCTTTTTGATCAGCTCATTAGCTGTTGTTATTTCCTGGAGATTCTTCTGAGGGGAATTCTTCTGCTTGGTCATTTTGGATAGTCCCTGGTGTGGTGAGGACCTGCAGGGCACTTCCCCTGTGCTGTGGTGTATAACTGGAGTTGGTGGGCGGGGCCGCAGTCAGTCCTGATGTCTGCCCCCAGCCCACCGCTGGGGCCACAGTCAGACTGGTGTGTGCCTTCTCTTCCCCTCTCCTAGGGGCGGGATTCACTGTGGGGTGGCGTGGCCCGTCTGGGCTACTTGCACACTGCCAGGCTTGTGATGCTGGGGATCTGGCGTATTAGCTGGGGTGGGAAGGCAAGGTGCACGGCGGCAGTGGGGGGGGGGGCAGGTTTAGCTCGCTTCTTCTTAGGTGATCCACTTCCGGAGGGGCCCTGTGGCAGCGGGAGGGAGTCAGATCCGCTGCCGGAGGTTTGGCTCCGAAGAAGCACAGAGTTGGGTGTTTGCGTGGAGCGAGCAAGTTCCCCGGCAGGGACTGGTTCTCTTTGGGATTTTGGCTGGGGGATGGGTGGGGGAGATGGCGCTGGCGAGCGCCTTTGTTCCCCACCAAACTGAGCTCTGTCGTCCGGGGGCTCAGCAGCTCTCCCTCCCTTTGTCCTCCAGCCTTCCCGCTCTCTGAGCAGAGCTGTTAACTTATGACCTCCCAGACGCTACGTCGCGCTTGTTGTAGGAACACACTCTGTCCGGCCCCTCCGCTTTTGCCAGCCAGACTCGGGGGCTCTGCTTGGCCGGCGAGCCACCCCTCCGCCCTGGCTCCCTCCCACCAGTCCGTGGAGCGCGCACCGCCTCGCCGCCCTTCCTACCCTCTTCCGTGGGCCTCTCGTCTGCGCTTGGCTCCGGCGACTCCGTTCTGCTAATCCTCTGGCGGTTTTCTGGGTTATTTAGGCAGGTGTAGGTGGAATCTAAGTGATCAGCAGGACGCGCGGTGAGCCCAGAGTCCTCCTACTCTGCCATCTTGGTGTCTCTACCCCAGTCTTTGTTATCTTAATATTTGATCATTTGAAGGAAATGTATGCATAAGAAAGTATTCTAAAGACCTAAGGGAAACTTCCTTCTATAGCCAGACTTGAAAATCAAAATGTTAAATACAGTATGTGAGTGATAATTGCTGGTGCCAATCAACTAATTCTGTTTTGTCCTATTATTTAACAAGTATTTAAGTGGTATTTAGGTCTGTGGTTGAACTTTTTTTTTTTTAAGTAAAAAAAAGACTGACAAAAGAAAACAAAAGGTTGACAAAAGATTTACCAAAATATAAACTACATAAATGAATCTAAACACTTCCCAAATGTGTTCACCTGAGAGGAGTTTAGAGCAGTGGAAAAGAAAGTAAGATTGGGGGCAAGTGGCTCATCAATGAAAATATACTTTGTAGATGAGAAGTGTGCATAACTGGGGTTTGGCTTCCATTGGCTGTGGTAGAGAGGGGCCAGGTTGAGAAGAAAGAGCCAAAATGTGGGGATTTAAAGCCAGAGACAAGCTAATTTTAGATTGCAGATACTAGATACAGAAAAAAGATCCACAGGATAATATTACTGAACCCACTTTTCTGCCAGCTCAGGATTCATTTCAACAGAGAGATCAGATATGAAACTGACCCCAACCAAAGGCCAGTGCTTAGCCATTGCTCTGGGCCCTAAAATAGAGATGTGAATGGAATTTAGTTCAAGTTGATATTATTCAGATCAAATTGAATACTTCTCATCTTTAAAAGAACCTGAGAGAGAATTTAAAAAAAAAAATTGAAATCAAAAGAAAAATATTCTGGGAATGTCACTACATTTTCTACATAGTATGGTTGCCATGCTTTGCTCTGCATGTTGTCTGCAGGAACAGGAACATGAATTAATGTTAGAGTGTGCCACAATATCCCAGAAGAGCGATTCCAAAATGCCAGTGTATAGGTTGATATGGCACACAGGATTGAAGGGAAAAATAAGGATAATATGAGTTTTCATAGAGCTAATAACTAACTAGAGCTAATAACTAGTTGAATCTTTAAATTCATTAAATTAGAAAAACCTCTCTACCAGAATAATAGAACTTTTAGTCGATTTTTATATTTTCTCACTGCTTAGTATCCATTGTACATGTACAGAGAAGCAGTAAGTTTCAGGGTAAATGAAATGAAGATCTGGACTGAGAAAACTAGGTCATGACCCCTTAACTAAAAAACTCACATTGGCCTCTTCACTTCTAAATCTTCTTTTGATGGTGCTGACCCTTTATCAGAGATAGTAGAGAAACACTAATGATATTTGTGGAAATGTTAATAGGTATAAAAGGGAAACACAGCTTTAGTTGTTTCTACAGCTAAGATAGCTATAATGAATAGTATATATTTGTTCTCAATTGTGCATACTGACACTGAAAAACAACTGATAGAAACACCATAAGGCAATTATAAAATGATCATGATAGTGAAATCACAATCTTGTTTGTGCCACAGGTTCAGGGATAGAAAAGAATTCTAATATTCTTAGGATATGGGTTTGACCTAACATTCTGATATGTGAAGTTGAAAATATGTAACTTAGGATAAGAAAACGGTCTGTAAGGAGAGGGAAAGGAAATTTGTGGCTTTTTTCCATTTGAAAATAATTATGGTTTCCTTTAGCCAACTCCAGGAGATTTAATAACTTCTTGTATTAGAGAAGGGTGGCCTATGCCATATGGCTACCCCCCACTTCTGTGTTCAACCTACAAATAGCACAATTTGGGAGCCCAGGACAATTTGTTCATTGTAAGTCTATGCTGTAATTCTTCTTTATGTCTTAAAATTATATTCAAGACTCCATTCTGGCTCTTGAACTGCCTTTAAAAAAATCAACTGGCAAGAGTTTGAGAGAACAGTTTCTAAGTGAGTGACAGAAAACTGTGCCCTTTCCGCAGACCATTTCAAAATAACCTTTGATGAGTCCACAATCCATTTTAATTACCTGCGCAAATATCCCATTTCTAATATTGTGAGCAATGAATGGCCTTGTAACTCTGTGTAATTGCTTGGGATATTGCTGCTTAGGTATTGAATGTTTTATGAGGGACACCTATTCAACCACAAAATTAAAGGCCAGAGTATTTTGAATTTTGAACTAATATTCAGCCATGTAACCTTGGATAATTCCAGTTTTCCTTTTAAATTCTCTCTCCCTGTTTGTATAGAGAGAAGGAAAAATATTATTTCAGTATGTAATATTGTTTCAAGCAATTTATCACATTATACAATACATTCAGGCAGAATAAACATTGATTTCAACATGTAATAATCAAGGAAGTAGTTATAATATTCTGTTTTATAGAAACAGGAAAATACATAAGCACACATTAAATAACTTTTTTAAAAACAAAGAGTATTTGAATAATTTTATAAAAATTTTTGTTTTGTACCTTTTCCAAAGTAGAGGCAGGGGAAATTTACAGCTTCTTGGTAACTGACAGAAATGTTTGGAGAATGACCACAATTACTCAGTTTTGCTTTGATTCTGAGTTGTGTTTTACCTATAAGGCCCCATAACTCAGCGATCAGAAAAAAATATCTTAAGTTATCACTCATTTAATATTATTTCTCCAAACATGTAATAATGATCACCACCAGATTATCTGTAAGATCCTTTGTCATCTTTAAAAGTAATATACTGTTTATTGGAATTATGATAATTTCTTCTTCAAATGATAACACCCATTTTAATTTTTGAAAGAATAACCATTCACTGTTTTTAAATGAGCTGCCATCCTTACCCCTAAAAATAGAGTTGGGGATATCCTTGCAATTTTCCTGGTGTATCATAAACACAATACTGACATTGTGTACTTCTATGTTTCTTAAATAATTCTATTAACTCATTGTAAATTGTTTGCTGAGGTGTAAATTCAAATAACTATATTTTAGCAATGTAATCTACAATGCAAACTATTTTATAATATTAAGATACCAATTTTATTATTTTTTTTAATATATGAAATTTATTGTCAAATTGGTTTCCATACAACACCCAGTGCTCATCCCAAAAGGTGCCCTCCTCAATACCCATCACCCACCCTCCCCTCCCTCCCACCATCAACCCTCAGTTTGTTCTCAGTTTTTAACAGTCTTTAAAATACCAATTTTAAACTAAGAGTAAATGAGCATGACCAAATCATTAGAAGACAAGCACTCAGTTTAACTTTGCAAAGTCATTATGAATGACACACACAAAATGAGATCGGTGTTTATGATAATTGGTTCCATGACACAGTTACATGGACATGCTTTCTTAGTAGGGTAGAATAAATTCCCTGGTTTGATCTGATCATGCTGGGATGGGCATAAGTGAGGAAGAAGTATAAGGTGCATCCACTACTCAAGGACCTGTTTTATATGGTGAATGGAAAGGAGAACATAGGTTGATGGATTTAATTTGGTTTGAATGTAATGGGATATTGTAACATTTTAAAGACTAGTCTTCGAATTGTAGGCTACCATTTGCACAGAGGTGTGTACTGGGTTGAGCAGTGTCCCTCCACAACTCATGTCTACCTAGAACCTATGGATATGACCCTATTTGGAGGTAGCATCTTCGCTAATATAAGCAGGTGTAGATGAAGTTTTACTGGATACAGGTGGCCCTAATTATAATATGACTTATGTCCTTATAATAAGAGAGGACTTCAGATTAACTTTGTAATCTTGCAAAGATGTGTATGCTACAAATGGAAATTGTAACAAATTTCATTCATTATAATCTCCACTAAAAAGAAAAAAAAATAGTGCATTTGTAACTGTATATCTTATATTGATAAAGTACTTTTTCATAAGAGAGAGCACTCTTTTGACTAAACATCAATGAGAATTGCATCTTCCTTTTTAACTTTCCACAGACTACCTTCTGGCTTTCAAATCTGGATTTTCCTCCAAATCAAAATATTTCAGATGTCAGGTACTATACTGCGATACAACCTCTGGCCCTTCAACATCATGTCATTTTGCAAACTTTACCAAAACCTATGTCTACATGAACATATTGCTACAGCCACTCCCATGGCCTTGGATACTAGCCCCATTTAACAGAGGGACTCTGAAGCTTAAGCTTGATTAGCTTACTCAAGATCTAACACGGAGTAACAGGAGAAGCCTGCAGAAATAAAGGAGTATCTGGTGGATAGGCAGTGGAATGTTTATAGGAGCCTGAGAGTTTAGGGGAATTAGCCAGGAAAAAAAGGCAAGATAAAGTAGTGACTAGAAAGAGGGGTAGGGTCACATGAAAAGGTTCTATTTGTGGAGTTATGGGTTGCATTTGTCAGTTTGGAGATATGAATATATAGAGAAGAGGGCAGAGAGGGACAGAGAGGAGGAGGGGGAAGGAGGAAGGGGAAGGATGGAAGGGAGAAGGGGAAGGGGGGAAGGAAACAGGGGAGGGAGAAGAGGAAGGGAGAAGAGGGAGGGAGAAGGGAAGGCAGCTGGAGCAATGACAGGCAAAGGAGGAGGAAAGAAGGGAAAAAGAAAGGGGAGCATGGGTGGCTCAGTTGGTTAAGCTGCCAACTTCCGCTCAGGTCATGATCTCCTGGTTCTTGAGTTGGAGCCCCAGTCAGGCTCTGTGCTGACAACTCAGAGCCTGGAGCCTGCTTTGGCTTCTGTGTCTCCCTCTCTCTCTGCCCCTCCCCACTTGCACTCTGTCTGTCTTTCTCTGAGAAACAAATAAATATTAAAAGAAAAAGGAAGAGAATTAAGGTAGTTTTGAAATTTTAAGTCACAGCTCCTAGGCTCTTCCCTCTTCCTTGGAATTCGTCCAAATTCCTAGTGGCTTTCCCTGTTGTCCTTGTACTGGAGAGGGAATCCTCTGTCCTCTCAGACTTCCTTCCAGTTGTTCCCTCTCTGAGGCTGTTGCCAAAGCTTTGTCCCATTGAGGCCTCTGGGCGTTAGACCCTTACCTTCTTCATTTTTCTGCTCTCAGCCACAAAGTGTTTTCCTGATCCACATCTCTTCTGGAGAAACCTCTCAGACAGCAAGGGAGGATTAGAGGTTAGGCACATAACATGATGAGTTAAAAATGGGGTCCACAGGAAGCTTAAGACAGATGATCTCAATCCAGATATTTCCCCTGGAGAGCAGAACATTAATTCTCTGTTCTATAAAATCATTTGAATGAAAATGCAAATTCATCTAATGAGCTTGTTTTTTGCCATTATAACTGCTCACTATAAACTCTTTATCAAAATGAATCATGAAAGAGTGCATTCTAAATAGGTTTTCTTTGGCTATTGAAAGGCTGGGACTTTTAAGGTACTTTGGAACCTGCTGCCTGAAACTAACACCACAATCAAAAGTGCCACATTTGGCTGTGTTTATATGCTGCCAAAAAAAATCGGAAGAAAAGTGAAAAATTCACTCATTCATCTGGAAGTTTCTAAATATCCAGATGTTTGGCATCATGCATGCTGTTAGGTGACTAATTGGTTGGGCTGCTCATATTCCACATGTTTGGCATTGTGCATGTAGATTTGGGTTTCATTTTCAGATAGGGAAGTACAATGTGTTTTATGTGCTCACTTGGGACCCCAAGGCTAATGGTGTCAAATGGATTTTTTCCATTTGACCCCCATGAACACAGTTGTTTTACTCATGTTATTTAGTCCCACAAAAATGCAGGTGCAGATATTTTATTGCTCTTAAATCTCAAAGTACTAAAAGATTTGAATAAGAAAAATAATTCTGTTCCAGCAGAAATCATTTCATCCCAAGGAAAATTTTCCTCTCATTATTCCAGCAAATGAACAATAAAAAATACATGAAATCATAGTATCACCAAGTCTGAAAATAAACAGCAAAACTTGACTGTTTTTCTTTCTAAGGCAGAATTAGGAGAAAAGATTTTTTAAAAAGGACTTTCAATTAAATTGTACCTAAACACACCTTATGACTTTAACACATCAAGATCTAGAAGAGTTAGGAGAAGGTTAATTTTCACTACATATAGTGACTCCTTGAGTTTTGTTTGCTTAGAGTTAATTTTTTGTCAACAATTTCCCATCTGGGCTATGCTATTCATTTTAAATTGCTTATGTGTTCTATATAGAGGTATAACAGAAAAGTGGGAACATAGATCAATTTAGGGACCAGAGAGAGACCACAGAAGAGATATTTATGTTAACTTAAGAGACTTAAGCCTGTAAACCTTTCCTTAAGCCTGTAAACCTTAGACCATTATTATGTCTAATAACTTCATTCAACAAATATTGACTGAGTTGTTCCCATTTGAAGAGTACGTGCTTTACTATCATGGGACAAGCAGAAATAACAGAATAAAAGTCTTTCATTTCAATTGACTGTAAGAAAATGTTGAGCTGGAGAAATTTGATAAAAACACTGTAGGGAAGAAATGTTTACCAAGTAGAAATTTATTATCAATTATCAAGATCAACTCTTAATATTTCACATTATCAGTATCAATATTTTGAGACCCAGACTTCAAACAGTTACTAACATATTCTTAAGGAAAAGGATTAGAAATTAGGGGTCATTTAAGGAAATTTAATTCTTCCTGTTTCTAGTTGACACAGAAACCATTAAAGAGAAAATAGAGCAAAACAAAATTAGGATTAAGGGCTTCTTTTATAATTTAATGATTTCAAAATATATGCTGCCATTAAAACAAACTTCAAGAATTCTGGTAAATTAGTAAGCATTTCAGTGATATAAATGTTAATAGAGTAAGTGCAAATAACAGAATAAATGATAGAACATGATGGATTTGTTCTGAAGAGATGAAATTATCAAATGATCAAGTGCAAAGGGAAAATCCATAAATATTGATGTGTCCTGATACACCAAGGAAAAGAACTGCACAAAGACACATGATAGCTCTGGGGTGGTTGACTAGTAATTGCAAGAGGTACCTAAGGCAATAAATTGTAGCAAATAAGCAGATAACATTTCTCAGATTGACCCTTATTTGTGGGCTGAAGCAAATTAATGTGGTACAGTAAAAGCACGACTTTAAGAATATTTTAGAAGAGAACTGCTCCACGGTGCACCGTAACAGATCAAAGTGTTCTTGTGGGAAGTACATTCTGCTATGGAATAGTTTCAAGAAAGCAGGGGAAGTTTCTTTCTCCTCCCAAACGGTCCAGTAGAAATAAACATCAGAAAAATGTGGTTCCAGAAGAGGGACTAAACAAATGTAGAAATAGGAACATCAACATTAAAATGGTCATTATCACAATTACAAGAATCTGCTTCTTCAGTAATTGTAATAAAACCCTTTCTGTGCTTTGTTTATATAAATAGACTCAGGCATAAGTACAAATTGATACAAATGGCTAAATATAAATGGAAGTTTGATTCAATCAGTAAAGACTAAATAATTGAAAGATCTAGTATAAAGGGAAAAAAAATCCATAAATATGTATGTGTTCTGCTGCATTGCAGAAAACACCAAATAACAACTAAAGGCAACATGAAGGAAATGTTCAGTTCTAGTGTGGAGTTCAACAAGAACATTCTCAAGAGAGAATGAGTTAAGGTGATAATGGAGTTGGATTTTAAAGGGTAAACATGTTTCCAGAAAGGAACAGGATAAACTTAGTACAAAGAAATGGAGATTTTGATCAACAAAACAGGCTTGGACGAGGCATGCTGGAAGCCCATATGTGGCCCGATCAGTGAACATAGAGAAAACTGACACCATAAGGTGGTAGATAGTCCAAAACACAGCAACAATAGAGGAGCATCAAAACTTCAGTTTAATTTAAGCTACTCAGATCCACGGTGCTTTGATTTGGTAAGCTCTATCAGTATAGCAGGAGGATGCCGGCTGTGGTAAAATTTAAAGTCAGGGAGTGGCAGTTTTACACTTTGGTGGTTTGCTTGCTTTGCCATAAGACCCCCAGCATTAGCTACTGTAATTAGGACAATGTGCAACCTTGAGGGAGGAGAAATTGGAAGGGGCGAGGAACAAGTGAAGCAATTTTGTTTTCAAGGAACAGTTTGGAGACCAAAAAACATATGGTTGTCCTTGCTTTCATCTAAACACCCTGAATACTGGTTTTAAGACAGCAAGACTAAATTTTGTGCACAATGACAGATGGAACCCTAATGTGCTGCCTGCCTTGGCGGTATGCATTTGAGTTTGGATGACATCATATATGCTAAGGGTAGTTAGTGGTTACAGATAAAAAAGAATTCACTAAAAGAAAGTCTGAAGGAGGAATGAAGAATCGGGCTGTATTTAAGAGAAAGGACTACTGATGTCATATTCAAACCCAAATGCCTGCCAACTAGCATCTCTAGCTTGTTTTCTACATACCTTCGGTTTAAAACGTCTAAACCTTAAGCTTTTATGTTTCCTCCAAAATTAGTTCCTATCTCCATTTTGGGTACAGGTACCTGGTTGCTCAACCCAGTTATTTAAGAGCCTTCTTTAATGCTCCCACCTCCCCTACCACTGTCATTCTATTCATCAGCAAGTCCTGTCAATTTCACCTACAACATGCTCCTGGTCTCCATATACTTCCAGCTCTACTGCCACTCTCTGGCCCAAGCCACCACGTTCTCTGGACTAAATGCCCATCAGGCTCTCCACGTCTCTTTTCCCCACCCATTCCCCATGGATCACATCGATAATTTAGAATTATAAATCATATTCACTGACTAATCTGCTTAAAATAACTTCAAAGACCTAAAAATTAAATTTCTTAGCAATTTTCCCAAGAACCTCTGGGCCACTAGGCCCCAACCCAGCTAACTTCCCAAGGGCCAGTGGCTTGCAGGGCCCAAGTCCTGCTGCCTTCCCAAGGTCTACTGGCCCATTAGGCCCTGGTCAGGTTACTTTCCCCAGCTCCTGGGCCCCTGGGCTCTTCTCCAGCAGGCCCTGTGGGCATCAACCCAGCTCTTTTTGCAAGGCCAACTGGGACCGTGGGTCTAAACCCAGCTTCCTTTCCAAGGATGAATGGCCCTGTGAGCACGACTTTGGTCCCGTTTCCTAGAGTGGGGAACCTCTCTGGAACAAACCCAGCTGCTTTCCCCAGACCAGGGGGTCCTATGGCTGCAATGTACCCAAATGGAATGTTACCCCCTTAAACACTTTTCTCTTTGATGTTCTGCATGGTCTGGTCCTGTCTGCTCCTCCAAGATGTTTTTTTTTTTTTTTTTTTATCATTATTCCCCATGCTTCAGGCACATGGGTATTTTTTAGTTCTTTAATCACACCAAATCATTTCTCAACTTGGGGCCATTGTAGCCTTCTGTGTAATTTTTTCATCATGCTACTAGGCCAAAAGGAAGGCCTAAGAGTTTCATTTATTAAGTAGTTATGGCCAAAGAATTTGATAAATATTTATGCCCTAACAACTTAGTAGCTGTTTAAAAAATATATATAAGTTGAAAGAAAATTTTTTATTTTAATTTGAGAGAGAGAATGTGAGTGGAGGTGAGCAGCAGAGGGAGGGAGGGAGGGAGAGAGAGAGAGAGAGAGAGAATATATCCCAGGCAGGCTCCATGCTCAGTGCAGAGCCCTATGCGGAGCTTGATCCCATGACCCTGGGATCATGCCTGAGCTAAAATCGAGAGTTGGAGGCTCAACCGACTGAGCCACCTACCCAGATGCCCAAAATTTATTTCATTCTTAACCACAATTATTAATGAATGGGACATGTGTACCATTTTTAACAGCATCAATTCTTAAACCTTGGGATCCAATTGAATACTGCTACACTCATTTTCTATTCCACATTTGTGTGTGTGTGTGTGTGTGTGTGTGTGGTACTTGCTTTTTGTTGCCACAACTGTTGAAAATTTTGTAAATCTAGTTTACAAAAATACCATGTCATGAAAAGAACTGTAATGTGATCTAACACTGACACTTTCAACTACATACAGTTAGTAATTGACCTGGGGTTTCAAAGATATTGGGTATTCCTGTATTTTGCCCTTGAAATTTAAGGTATCTGAGAGCATCCTGGTGAGTTCTCTATGGTGCCCTAGGGCACCTTGGCACACCATTTGGGAACCATAACTCTGGACAGTTTGAGTGACCTGATCTGGCTTAGATTTTAACAGAATCACTGTGGCTACTGTGAAGAAAATAGTGAAGGAGCAAAGGTAGCAGCATGACCAGTTAATAGTCTACTGCAATAACTGAGAGCTAATGGTGTGGTAATAGTGTCAATGACGGGAAGGAGAGCTATATTTGACTGTGCTTGTAAGATTTGCTTATAAATAGGATTCCAGCTGTGGAAGAAAAAGAGGACTTAAACCAAGTTTATTGGTTTAAGTAGCTGCAAGAATAGGCCAGCAATCTAAACAAGGGTAGGCTATAAGGGACTCAATTTTCTACATGTGGAATTTGAGATGCCCATTGGATATACAAGGAGAGGTGGTGAATAGAAATTAGGGTTTGGGACTCAGTGAAGGGTTCTGATCTAGAAATAAACATTTGGGGTTGATGTTGTATTATCATCATATATTTACAGGCAGGAGACTAGATGAGATTTCTAAGGGAATAAATTATACAGAGAAGAGTTTCAGGAGACAGAAAAGCAAGCTAACATATAAATTACAAATACATTTTTCTAGGTAGAGGGGAAAATTGATCTTGCTGCTGGAAGGAAAGAGCACTGAAACAATCATCTACAGGAGAGGAGAGATCACGGAGTCTAATCCAGAGGTCTAGTTAGGAGCTGGTGCTAGTTGATATCCATAGTAATAGGGGAGAAGGTAGTAGACAAGGCGATAAATGAAAATGTGGTTTTAAGTCCTTTTTTAAAAAGAAATTGTTATGATTTTCAAAGAAACATAAGCAAAGTCATCAGCTGAGAGTAACAGAGTGGGAAGTATCGGAATTTTGAGGAGAGAGGAGAAGTTATGGAATGTTAAAGAAAGTAGGAAAACAAATGGAATAAGTTAAGTCACATTGTTGGGGGACATTAATGGTCGACTGGAGGTTCGTGATCGGGGACCAGAATGAGATATTTTGTGTGGTTATATGGTTTTGTGAGCCAGGCTCATTTCCCTGGAGCAGTAAGTAGACAGCTATATTTAGCCAATGTTGTATTTTTTAAAAGTATGTTGAAGAAAGAGAGGGTAAGGGAATTAAGGGTTTATGTAAGGTAGTAACTATAATGACCGATCCTAGATTTTAAGGTGATTAAGGAGGTCAGTGAAGATATTAGGAAGGTGAGGGCCAATGAAAAATTAATAGAATTAAATAGTTTCTAAAACTTGGTGCATTCAAAGGATTATCAGGGTAAGGGTACTAGAGGTACTGCTAGTCAAAGAATAGGTTGTTGAAATTGAGGTTAGAGCAAAGTTGTAATAGTAGTAAATTACAAGGTAAAGGCATGTACATGGGGTGACTGAGTCAGTGTGTTAAACAAGATTTTTGGAGGAGGGGAGGTCAGGGAACTGTAACACCAGGGCATTAGAATGATTAATTAGTATTTGTTTTTTTAAAATTAATTTTTTTTATTTTTTATTTTTTTAAATATGAAATTGATTGTCAAATTTGTTTCCATACAACACCCAGGGCTCATCCTAACAGGTGCCCTCCTCAATACCCATCACCCACCATCCCCCCCCCCCCCCACCCACCATCAACCCTCAGTTTGTTCTCAGTTTTTAAGAGTCTCATGTTTTGGCTCCCTCCCTCTCTAACCTTTTTTTCCTTCCCCTCCCCCATGGTCTTCTGTTAAGTTTCTCAGGATCCACATAAGAGTGAAAACATATGGTATCTGTCTTTCTCTGTATGACTTATTAGCGTAACACTCTCCAGTTCCATCCACGTTGCTACAAAAGGCCATGTTTCATTCTTTCTCATTGGGTAATATTCCATTGGATATATAAACCACAATTTCTTTATCCATTCATCAGTTGATCAACATTTAGGCTCTTTCAATAATTTGGCTACTGTTGAAAGTGCTGCTATAAACATTGGGTACAAGTGCCCCTATGCATCAGCACTCCTGTATCCCTTGGGTAAATTCCTAGCAGTGCTATTGCTGGGTCATAGGGTAGGTCTATTTTTAATTTTTTGAGGAACCTCCACACTGTTTTCCAGAGTGGCTGCACCAGTTTGCATTCGCACCAACAGTGCAACAGAGTTCCCGTTTCTCCACATCCTCTCCAGCATCTATAGTCTCCTGATTTGTTCATTTTAGCCACTCTGGTGTGAGGTGATATCTGAGTGTGGTTTTGATTTGTATTTCCCTGATGAGGAGTGACATTGAGCATCTTGTTATGTGCCTGTTGGCCATCTGGATATCTTTAGAGAAGTGTCTATTCATGTTTTCTGCCCATTTCTTCACTGGATTATTTGTTTTTTGGGTGTGGAGTTTGGTGAGTTCTTTAATAGATTTTGGATACTAGCCCTTTGTCTGATATGTCATTTGCAAATATCTTTTCCCATTCCATTGGTTGCCTTTTAGTTTTGTTGATTGTTTCCTTGGCAGTGCAGAAGCTTTTTATCTTGATGAGGTCCCAATAGTTCATTTTTGCTTTTAATTCCTTTGCCTTTGGGGATGTGTCAAGTAAGAAATTGCTGCGGCTGAGGTCAGAGAGGTTTTTTCCTGCTTTCTCCTCTAGGGTTTTGATGGTTTCCTGTCTCACATTCAGGTCCTTTACCCATTTTGAGTTTATTTTTGTGAATGGTTTAAGAAAGTGGTCTAGTCATCCTTCTGCATGTTGCTGTCCAGTTCTCCCAGCACCATTTGTTAAAGAGACTGTCTTTTTTCCATTGGATAATCTTTCCTGCTTTGTCAAAGATTAGTTGGCCATACTTTTCTGAGTCTAATTCTGGGGTTTCTATTCTATTCCATTGTCTATGTGTCTGTTTTTGTGCCAATACCATGCTGTCTTGATGATTACAGTTTTGTAGTAGAGGCTAAAGTCTGGGATTGTGATCCCTCCCGCTTTGGTCTTCTTCTTCAAAATTATTTTGGCCATTCGGGGTCTTTTGTGGTTCAATACAAATTTTAGGATTGCCTGTTCTAGCTTCAAGAAGAAACTGGTGGCTTTTGAATATATGAAAACCAGTGATTCCTGGATACTAATCTTTTATCCTGAGACTTTGTTAATTTTCATTGTCTGCAATACTTTTTGGTTGGTCCCATGTATTTCAAGGTATACAATCATCAATTTTAAAAAGTGAAAGTTTATCAACTCCTTTCCAAATTTCATATTTCTAAATTTTGTTTATTGCCTATATTATTAATTGCTTTGACTACTCATTTGAGTATGATGTTAAAAATAATAGAGATACTGATAATTTTTGTCTTGTTCTTGTCTCTAGAGGCAGTTCCTCAGTGAAGCATATGCTGATTTTAGGCAATGACTGTTTTCTCATCTATACTTATGCTATTATTAAAAATCAAGAATGGCTTTGAATTTTGTCTTTTTAGCATTTAAGGAAATGTTTATATGTTTTTTCTCAGATATATTAATTTGATGAATTACATTAGGTGAATCATATTTAATAGATTCCCTAATTCTGAGGTATTCTTGTATCTTTGAATAGATCTCACCTGGTTTTTAAATTTTTTAAATTTTTTATTTTTAGAGAGCAAATGAACATGTGTGTACAAGTGGGGGAGGGACAGAGGGAGAGAGAGAATCCCAAGTAGGCTCTGCCCTCACTGCCCCTTGCGGGGTTCAGTCCCACAACCCTCGGATCATGACCTGAGCAGAGTTCAATCAAGAGTTGGCCGCTCAACCCACTGACCCATCCAGGTGCACCAGATGTCACCTGGTCTTAATGGATCATTCTTTCAATGTACTGCTTGCTAATGTATTAGTTTTACTATATTCACAAGGAATTTTATTATATTCACAATATTATATTCATTAATATATTAATCTGCAGTGTGTGTTTTTTTGGTATTGTTTTTCAGTGTCTTGCAGATTTTGGTATCAATGCTATATTTGCTTCATTAAAAAAACTGGAATTTTCTTCCTTTTGAATGCTCTGGAACAGTTTACATGTCATTATATTTAGTCTTTAACAATTTTTTAGGACTCTTCTATGAATCATTTGAGCTTTGGAACATTTAGGAATTAGCTCTTATTGTTATTTCTTCTATAGATGTTACTCTGTTTAGGTGTTTTGTTTTGTTTTTTCTTTCTCACTTGTGGTAAGTTATGTTTTCCTAGAAAATTATTCGTTTCGTCCAAGTTTTAAATTTCGTTTGCCTAATGTTGAGCAAAGTTTTTTACGGTTCTTTTAATTTCCTGTTTTTAATGGCTTTATGTTTTTCCTCTTTGTAATTTCATTTAAAACTATTTTCAGTTCTTTTTTCCTGATTAACTTTGCGAGTGGTTTATTTCATTGATATTTAAAAGATCAGTTAATCTTTTTTAAGCCATTTTTCCAACAGTAAATCTGTTTATTTTTATTAATTTCTTTTCTCTGCTTTCTGTTGGTTTATTTTCATTTTCTTTTTCTAAATTTTTGAGCCAGATTTTTATCTTTCATTGACATAAATTTTTAATGCCAACTATTGCCTCTAAACAGTGTTTTAGCTGCAGTTTATAGACTTGATTTGTAGTGCTTTCATTACTATTGCTTTCTAAAAATTGTATTTAAGAGTTTTTGCATTTCTAGGTAGAAAACCCTTCTATTATTTTGTATGTAAGTTCTATTTTCATTCCATTTGAAAAAAGATGTATTCCCTATTTTTAAGATGGAGAAGTCAATAAATATTAATCAAATCTACCTCATAATTATGCTGTTTGGATATTTTATATCTTTACTTTTTTCCCCATTCAGCTTTCATGAACCCAGAAGGGGAAATTCAAGTCTCCTATTTTTAAGTGTTTCTATTTATCTTTGTCTCCTTTATAATTTCTCCTTTATGGATGTTGCTTCTGTGTTGATATTCTTATCTGAAAATTTTAAAGTATTAAATGCAATCTTTATCTGTTCTCTTTTGCTGCACAGCAACCGACCTCAAATCTAGTGGCCTAAAATAACCATTATTTATTTAGTTTTCCATTCTGTGGGCCAGTTAGTCGATTCTTCAGGCCTGGGCCAATTCAGATGATCCTGTGAGGTTCTCCCATATGTCTGCAGCCAGCTCACAGATTGAGTGGCAGCTGAAGCATCCAGGACGACTAGGTTGTATATCCTTCATTATGGGCAGGCTAACCTCTTGAGGCCTAGGTTTGGTACTCATGCAGTGTCACCTTTGCAGCTTTCTATTGGTCAGAGCAATTAGTTAGACTGTTCTAGATTCACATGGCTATGGTAAAGCGGAGAAATAGACTCCGTCTCTTGATGGGAGGAGTTGCAAAGTACTATGGCAATGTTTGCAACCAAACACATTAACTGTCCACTCTACTTGGAATGGAGACTGGAGATTATTTCTAAGGTGACTAGGCACAAGCACAGGAAATGGATGCTAAAGGTCTAAACTAGAAGAGTGGCAGTATGGGCAGAGAAAAATGATCAGTTGGATGTGGAAAATAAGGGAGACTGAGGAACTAAAGGCTCTTTAATCTATTGATTTCTTGCTTTGATGATGTGTCAATGATAAAATCGTTGTTGGTCATAAGGAGTGTGTTGCTCCACAGAAGCTCATACTTCCCCCACTCTCTCCTATTCTGAAGCCTCAGAGTACATTATGCATTGGTCAAATTAGAAATCACTTAATTGAATCACATTTTTAGAGGCTGAGTCTTAGAAGTGTAAACAATGAACCTGCATTAGGGGGTTACACGTGTCTTTTGCTGGTGCCTGTGGTCCTTCTTCACACTGCAATAGAATTGGATACTGTGGTGGAAGTTTGCAGGACAGAACTATTGCCCTACATTTGTTTTAAGCCATTCAAGTAATGGAATTCGTCTTGGATTCAGCATAGCTCCCTGGGAATCTAAGGCTGGTTACCTTGATTATGATTAAGCACTTGTTTTGTCTGACTTTGTCTTGGGAAGAGACTAGCAGTTGATATTCACTGAGTGCTTATAATGTGTTTGACAGCATTGTAAGTGCTTTTTCATGTTTAATATTTAATCTTTTTAATAATCCATTTGGGATGCCAATGAATTATCATTATCATTTTCATTTAACAGTTGAAGAAACCAAGACACTGATTGCTTACCAAACTCCTGACTTCTGGGGTTAGAATGCCTGGTTTGAATTCTAGGTCTGCCACTGCCTAGCTGCTCTTCTCTTGGGACATCCAATATACTGGTGTGCTAGTGGAAACAAAGCAGAAGTAGAGGAAATGGTTCCTGTTCTCAGGACATTCCTCTTACTCCAGGTGGGACTAAGCCAAGTGAGTCCTACTCCTCCTCTAGGATGGCACTAGGAATAGCGGTAGTGTTGGCACTTCTAAAATGTTATCACAAGCATAGACCATTTTTGATATTCTAGTCCTAAAATCTACTCTTCCACTATGTCGGTCTTTTCCGGTGAAGATCAAGCCTTAATATGTTTTTCCTCTTTTAACTAAAATTATGATTATTTTTTAAACAATTTTTTTAATGTTTATTCATTTTTCACAGAGAGAGAGAGAGAGAGAGAGAGAGAGAGAGATCGATCATGAGTGGGAGAGGGGCAGAAAGAAAGGGAGACACAGAAACCAAAGCAGGCTCCAGGCTCCGAGCTGTCAGCACAGAGCCCCACGCGAGGCTCAAACTCACAGACTGCGAGATCATGACCTGAGCCGAAGTCGGACATTCAACCGACTGAGCCACCCAGACTCCCCTAAAATTATGATTATTTACCTGCATCAGTTTAATAACTTTATGTCTTATCTTTGATTGTTTTTTTGTGTGTGTTGCTGCTCTCCACACAAGCATTCATTTTGGGCAATAACACTTCCCTTCCTGATAAGTTGTTCACCCCTGTGGCTTTGTTTTTGTGTGGCTGAATTTAGGCCACGGTTCAGATTTGCTCATTATTCTGGAAGCAAAAACTAGGAATTGGCTCCTCAGTGTACTATTAAATAAGCTTTTCTTCTTTTAAATAATTTTCCTATCGATAATACAAAACATGAGTGCACAATAGGAGAAGAGGAAAAAGAAAGCTTGAAAACTGCTGGGAAAATACCCAACGTTTTGTTTGTTATGTTTGGTGATGGAAACTGATTACATAACTTGCCATCATTTGTTTGACACAGACTAGAAAAAGGAATAAAACAATGGGGATTTACATATGGGAGGCTGCTCTTTATCAGGGAGTCTAGAAAAGGAATTTTGTGTAATGGAGACTTTATTTTCAGTATTATGAGGTGAGAGGGGCAGAAAGGAGGGAAAGGGATGAAAGGGGGAGGATTTTTTATTACATTTCCCAAGAGTTTCTCAAACTACACTGAGGCTTACTGGGAGTAGATCAAGTTATTTAATATTAGTACTATTTGTGTTATTTATATTTTTATGTTGTTCTCAGTATCAGCATCCAACTTATAAAGACCAAGATTCCTTTAGGAAAAAGTGGCCTGGCCCACCTGGTAAGGAATACCTTTTTGATATTTGGCCTTCATGAGTATATTAGCAAATTATCTATAAGCAGCAATCCAATAGGCTTTCCAGAGGCATTTCTTCCCTGTTTCCTCCTCTGTTCCTGAGGAGTCACTAGGGATTTCTTTTAATTAAACATTGTATTCCAGATTCCATGTGTGTGAGGATGGGCAGGGCATACATCACTTATGCGAGAAAAGGAGTTATGTGGCATGGCTGAAAAATGAAAAAATCATTTCGATGAATGAGTATTCCTTTAATTAATATGTATACATGCAAAAAAACCCATGTGGGCTAATTTTTCTTTCCTTCTTTTGAAGTGGTTTATCTGGAAGCACTGTCTCAAGGTTTTTTCTCTGCAACGCATGCCTCCCTTTCCTCGTTGGCCTCGATGGCCTCCCTTTCCTCGTTGTAAATAAGAGATGCCTTCATGGGACAGAATGAAGTGTTGGGTTCTGTGCCACTGGGCAGGGCCACCTCCTAACAGAACTTTGGTTTGAAATGATCTGATTTTCATCACAGTCACTGTCCTCCTTGCACTTTCCATGACTGCAAATACTCAATGCTGTTGTGTTCTTTCCTCTGGTTTAACAAACACTCCGAGAGACAGTACAGTGCAGTGCTTACAAGTAAGGGTTCTGGAGTCAGAGCATCTGGGCTTCAGTTCTGGTTGTGACATTTGCTGGCTGTGTGGCCTGAACAACTTACTTACCTGCCCTAAGCCTTGACATCTTAGTCTTAAAATAAAAGTAAAAATAGTCCTACTTCATGAGATTGTTACTGATAACAATAAATAAATGAGACTGTGGAACTAGCACTCTGTTGGATAAAGCTCTATAAATATTAGTAATTAGTATTGGGTATTAACTAGACACAAAACTAGGACCATGGGGAATACAAAGAATTATAATATCCCATCAAATACTCAGAGTTTTATTCTTACAGGGGAGATAAGATAAACACACAATAATAGCAGGAAGTATATGATGGGAATACACATTTGAACCATAGCTTTTCAGAAGAAGGCTTTGCATAGAATGTAGACTTACAGCTGAGTTTTAAAGCATGGGTACCCTTTAGATAGGATGGTATTGCTTTTTCCTCCTTACTAATGCCTACTCTTTAGAAAGAGTATTGTATAAACCATCTATGTGTTAGCATGCATTTTTGAAGTTATGTTTTATAGTAAGAGTTATATACATTTAAAACAATGACAAGGTATGTTGTAAGAAACTTCATATCCTTAGAAGCATTACTAAGCAGGGGATGGAGATTATTTTTGGGCAGAAGGCTCTTCCTAGAACTTCTGAAATGACATTATATATTACATATTTTATCAGCCTACAAGGGTAATGCTTAACTCTAGTCATATTGGAAGAATGGCTTCCACTTAGGAGAAGTTGGCAAGCTAATTTTTCACTTTTGTTGACTCAGAGTCAGGCTCTTCTTGAAATGCAGTGAGTGCTCCTGCTGCAGAGGGGTGGTTTGTTCTGGGGACACATTATGGGATAGTAGGACTGCTTTCCTTCACAGTGGCTATAGAATTCAACAGGATGAAGCAACTTAAGAATTAATATGAGGAATACATGGCTCTATTATAAATGCTCAGTCATATCTATGTTATTCACTGGAGGGAAGAGAACATTAAGGTCAATATGCAATTGTTAAAAATAAGGCATTCAATATGGATCAATGTGTATTTTTATTATTTATTAAAAAAATTTTTAATGTTTATTTATTTATGACAGAGAGAGACAGAGCATGAACAGGGGAGGGGCAGAGAGAGAAGGAGACACAGAATCTGAAGCAGGCTCCAGGCTCTGAGCTGTCAGCACAGAGCCTGATGCGGGGCTCAAACTCACAGACCATGAGATCACGAGCTGAGCTGAAGTCAGACGCTCAACCGACTGAGCCACCCAGGCACCCCTGTATTTTTAAATTACTGATTAAAATTACTATTTGAGGGGTGCCTGGGTGGCTCAGTTGGTTAAGCATCTGACATTGACTCGGGTCATGATCTCCTGGTCCATGGATTCAAGCCCTGTGTTGGGCTCTGTGCTGACAGCTTGGAATGTGGAGCGTGCTTCAGATTCTGTGTCTCCTCTCTCTCTCTCTGCCCCTCCCCTGCTCATGCTGTCTCTCTCTCAAAAATAAACATTAAAAAAATTTTTAATTACCATTTGATGTGGAAAATTTATATAGAAATAGCTTACAAAACTGGAATATCCTAACGTGAAGTCAGGTGACCTAAAATTATACCATAAACTGAACATTCCAACTAAATTCAGGTTGAATTGTGGATACTAAGTCTTACTGGGAGACTGACTGGCATCAGTTAGCTTAGACAAAAACATAAATTGCTTTTTGAGGAGGGGAGAGAGCCCTGGGCTTGGCAATTTGTTCAGAGCCACAGTCTTCAGTGGGAGAAAGCAATCCCCTCCCTGGAGTGCTGTGGGAAAAAGGTATATAGCCATTCAAAGGGCAAAGACTGCCTGTACCTGCCAGCTAGAGGCCATATATCGGTGGTGTGGAGCGGCTCTTCCCTGGAACCAGGGCGCATGGAGCAGAACCCTTTAAGACCTGGGGGGTTAAATCCCAGCTGAGCACCTGGGAGGCGTGGGAGTTGGCAGAGTGGGAAAAAACCACCTCGTTTGGCCCATGGCACAGTGAGGATGGCCTGAACAGAGTGGTTTGGGATACCCGGTCCATGGAGGAGAGACTGGGGTGTCGCCATTTTTCTCTCAATCACCACCACCAAGGGTGGACTTCAGCAAATGGATATTAGGCCCACAGGGGAGGTGGGACCCATCTGCACCAAACCACAGCCCTCCATGCCTGGTAGCTGAGTATCTACTGGAGCAGGATTGACTCTGACCAACTACACAGCCCCTCCTCCACCCCAGTGCTGCCAAGGGCTCCAAGACCCCCAGCATTTTTGCATTTTCTGATTTAATTCTTGGACAATTCTTCTTATACATATATTTTCTTCCTTTTCTCCTTATTTCTTCCCTCCTCTAGTCTGGTTATTCTGGTTGTTGGTTTAAGCAGATATATTTAACCTATTCTCTTTTTACCTGTTCTGTATCTCCTTCTTTATTTTCCTCTCTCTCTGGATTAAGCCATAGAGTTTCTCTGCCTGCTTAATTTTCTTTTCTTTTTCCCTGCCCCTGTCATTTCTCTCTTTGTATGGGATGAGGCCCCTTCCATCAATGATGTCCCTATCCCATTGATTTGCTGTAGCTGGTGTTTTTGTTTTTTTGTTTCTTTGTTTTCTTTTCCAGGGCTACTTCAATGAACAAATCAAAGCACACGTTTTGGAGGGTCCAAAACATCACTACGAGCAGGGAAAGAAAGCAACCAGAGTCACACCAACAGAGAGCAAGTAACATACTCCAAAAACACCTCCTAAAGGGCCAGGCCCTGGACGGTGTATGACCCCTCTTTAATAAAGTAGTGCTTGCAGGTGCAGGACACATAACAAGCTTTCAAAACACATAAGGGACAGAAAACTAGCCAAAATGACAAAACAGAAGAATTCCCCTCAAAGGAAATTCAAGGAAGAAATGGCAGCTAAATAATTGATCAAAACAGATATAAACAATATAACTGAACAAGAATTTAGAATGAGAGTCATAAGATTAATCACTGGGCTTGAAAAAAGCATAGAAGACAACAGAGAATCTTGCTGCAGAGACCAAGGAACTAAAAAATAGTCATGATGAATTAAAAAAATACTGTAAATGAGGTACAAAATAAACGAGGTGGTTACAATGAGGACTGAAGAGGCAGAGGGGAGAGTAAGTGAAATAGAAGATAAAATTATGGGAAAAGGTGAAGCTGAGAAGAAGAGAGATAAAAAAAATTCTGGACCATGAGGGAAGAATTAGAGAACTAAATGATTCAATGAAATGTAATAATATCCTTATGATAGAAGTTCCAGAAGAAGAGGGAGAGAAGGGGCAGAAGGTGTACTTGAACAAATCATAGCTGACAACTTCCCCAATCTGGGGAAAGAAACAAACTTTGAAATCCAGGAGGCACCGAGAACTCCCTTCAGATGTAATTTGAATCAATCTTCTGCACAACATATCGTAGTGACACTGGCAAAATAGAAAGACAAAGAGAGAATTCTGAAAACAGCTAGGGACAAATGGGCCTTAACCTACAAGGGTAGACACATAATGGTAGTAGCAGACCTATCTACTGAAACTTGGCAGGCCAGAAAGGAGTGACAGGAAATTTTCAATGTGCTGAAAAAGAATATGCAGCCAAGAATCCTTTATCCAGCAAGTCTGTCATTCAGAATAGGAGAGATAAATGTTTTCCCAGACAAACAAAACTGAAGGAGTTCATCACCACTAAACCAGCCCTACAAGAGATCGTAAGGGGGACACTGAGTGGAATGTTGCAAAGACCACAAAGGGTCAGAGACATCACTACAAGTATGAAACCTACAGATAACACAATGAATCTAAAGCCATATCTTTAAATAATAACACTGAATGTAAATGGACTAAATACTCCAATAAAAAGACATAGGGTATCCAAATGGATTAAAAAATAAGACCCACCTATTTGCTATCTACAAGAGATCCATTTTAGACCTGAGGACACCTTCAGATTGAAAGTGAGGGTATGGAGAACCATCTATCATGCTACTACATAAATTGCTTTTTAAAGGACAGAATGTTCATCCATCCATCCATCCATCCACCCACCTATTGAAAGCCAGACACTATAATAGAAACTATAAAGGTAAAAACATTCTATTGTATATATATTTTTAAGTACATTAGGGAATGTCAACTAAACATCACAGAACTTATCCTGCAATGGTCTTATAAAAAAGGGAAATTTCTGCTTAACTTAAATCTACAAAGTGAACCATTAAATGACTCTGAATCATGAAATGGGAATATGTTTTCTCCATCACAGAACAGTGTCTATCAGTGGATAGTGTTAAGAAATACCCAATTCTTGCTCCAAGTTTTTTGGGGGGCAGATGTTATTTCTGTACTTGTCTCCAGGGATAGGAATCTCCAGTCCTGCCCACAAATACTGTGTACAGGCAAAAATGAGCTTGCTAAGAGGACAACACATGGAGGAATGATAATAGATATCTAATTCTTATGCATTCTGCTCATTATTTCTGTGAGGCAAACCTTATTATTCTGAATATGTCTATTGATTTTACTGAAAATCCAGAAACCTAGAAATTTTAATTATTTTTCAACACCCATGAAATAATTCCAAAATCTATGAAATCGATAACATTTCCCATTGTCACTGACCAAGTTCAAGTTCTCATTTCCTAGACTACTGTAGCAGTTGATCACATCTCCTTGAATACATTCTTAGGCTTTCCAAGTTTATCTTTTGCCAGTGTAAACACACACATTCATAGTAAGCTGACAAAATTATCACACTACTTAAAAGTCATCAATGGTACTGTACTATCTACTAAATAAACTTGAACTCTAATATGCAATGTTCTTTGTAATTTTTTCCTTTTGGCTTCCATAGCTTAAGGTACTAATCTCTCTTTTACTTTTTATGTGTTAGTGACACAAAACTGAAAACAATGTTTGTGATACAACTATGCAACCAAAAAAAATTCCAAAGATCTGTAAATAAAATTCTCTTTGTCCTTTGGAAGGCAATGCAGAAATTTCAATCAATAAGTAATTATTGACCACCTGAGTTCCACACTAGGGATTGTGACAGATACAAATAACAGGGTGGTGATTAGTTTTGATTCACCAGGAACCCCCTTGTTTATGTTTGAAATCCAAGACTAATTATTAATATCCTTTCTTTGCTTTCAGTTTGGATGATAAACTAGGTGAGTTCCCATTATGGAAGGCACAGTTCTTGCTATTATAGAGATGTAATTTGGACAGGTATGTAGGAAATTATTGAAGAGAAATACAAGATTTGATGCAATCAAACATTTAATTTTCTGATAGAGTCCAAAATGTTACATTCAGGAAGGACAGTGAGAAAGTTGAAGTTCTTAGGAAAGGTTTTCAATGGGAAGAATCTGAAGGCTGGATAGACAAAGAGGGAGGCATGACATTCCAAGTGACATTTCCAAGAGGAAAGAGTCATAGGAGTGGGAATATGCATGATAACTTTGTGTCCCACTAAGGAAGTCAACTTAAATGTAGTGGGGAGAAAGGTTTGTGGGATGAGGTATGCTACTTGATGGGGAAGGATAGACTCCACTTGGGGAATACAAATTGTGGCATCCAGTGCACAGGAGTGAGAAAGTATGGCAATAGTGATGATTTTGGAAAACTGGTCAAGAGTGGTGAGTGGGAGATGACTACTGGTCCTGTGTGAGGAAGAAAAGTTGAGATACTAAACTCAGGCAGAAGTTTTCCTTTTATATAGCCTCACTTGAAGAATTGCACTGAAGGGGAAAACCCATGTTAGCAATGTTCAGGTAGGCTTCTGTCATCCCATGAGACACACCTGGTGCAGACTAATCTTAATCTTGTCACAGGACTAATTGGACAGAAATAATTTCCTGGAGGAAATTGTTTTGTGTAATATGACATAACCTATAGAGTTATTCCTTTCTTTTTAGTGAAAGAACAGAAATAAAAACACATTGATGTATTTTATGTGGCTTACTGCCACATTTTACAATGCACCACAGTCAGTCTATTTTCTTGTCCCTGGTGTATTTTGCACACTTATCACACACAAGGCAAATGTTCCTTTTACTCCTCTCTCTCTCCTTCCAAATTTTGCATACTTAGGATCGCATTTTAATTGTATTTTATCTTTAGTGCTTTGCATAATGCACTCCATGAATAAATTAGTGAAGAGTCAGATGATGCTGAATTTCTGCTTCTGATGATTCAATTTTCACCCCAAAAGGTTAAGAGATCCTAAAAAAAAAACCTGAGAAAGGAATGCAATGTGCTTTTTAGGGCTAAGCATAGTCAGGGAGTATAAATGGTTTCACTACCTAGTGTAGGCTATTGTGATTTTTGTCATGGATTTGACTATGTATAAAATTATTACCTGAAGGATGATAACCACAAGATGTCTCTCTTCCTAAGCTAAGACACATGCTGTTCCATGTTTGGACATTGATGTATTTTGCTCTTTCTGCTCTTTTATTCTTTCTAGTAATATTAGTGTCTAATAATACCTAAATCAACAGGCAATTAATATTAAAATTTAGGTACAGAATTTTTCCTTTATTGTACTCCCTAATGATTCTAACACCACGAAAAGTCATATTAAAAACTTTGATGGGCTTTGGAATCAGATGCACCTGGCTTAAATTATTCTATTTCACTAACTAGCTTTGTGACCGTTCATAACTTATTTTTCTCCAAGTTTCCATTTCTGTTCTATAAAATGGGGATAATAATGGAACATATCTTATAGAATTCTTGTGATTTTTAAATGAGATATTATTTGAAATGAATATTGTAGGGAGGTGATGTCATCAAGACGGTTACATAGGTCATTTCTGACTTTAGTTCCCCTTACAAGAATACAAACTAGCAACTAACCATAGACAAGACACCATTGTGAAAATCCCAGAACTTGGGGGTAAGGCTGAAACACTCCCCAGGAACACAAAGACTGAGAAGGACTTTGTTGGACGGGTAAGAGGAGTGCTTTCACTTTGGCCATATTGCCCTTCCCTCAGGCTGTCACAGCACAGCACTGAGAGCGCCCTTTTGGGCCTATGCTTTCTCCAGTGAGAAAAGAGAGCCCAAAGTAGACATCCAACTTCCCCAGCACTGTGGGACACTTCCTTGTAGGCTCATTCAGGTTTTGCTTCACAGAGATCATAGAGGGGATCTGCAAAGGTCAATCACTAGGAATCAGAGATGGAGGAGGGTTGGACTTATAAGCACCCAGCACTCTTATCTTGGTGGACCACACTCCTGATTGCAGTGGCACCCAAGCAGAGATCCCACCCAGCAGCTCTGCCCAACTACAGAGTTGAGCTGGTGGGCCCATCTGGCCAGGGAGCTTGGTTGGCAGTTCTGCCTGATTTAGAACCCCAGGCAACTGGCTATACCAACTGTGGAGCCCATTCTACATGTTGGGAATGGAAATAAATTTGAGCCCCTGCCCAACTCTGTAGTCTCCAGTTCTACCTGACCAGGAAGACTGGCCAGAAAACCTGGGTAGCTGTGGAACCCATTCTACAGCCCTGCTTGGGCAGCAAGCCAAGTCAGCAGCCCTGTCTAACTGTTGAGATTCTAGCCGTGCATAATCATGGATCTTAAACAGTGACCCTGGCCAGCCTCAGAGCCCAGCCTATGGTACTGCCCAACTGTGGAGACCAGGTTATAGCCCTTCCCAGCAATGGAGATCAACCTAGATAGCCCTGCTTGATTGCTGAAACCAGGCAGGAAGCCCAGCTAGTTATCCCTCCCAGTTATAGATCATAGCTTGCAGTTCCACCTGACCAGAAAGTCTGGACTGTGACCCTACCCAACTGTGTAGCATAGTCTCCAGCATCACTCAGCTGCTGGAAAATCCATCTGCACAGAGAACCTGGCAAGTAACTTTGCTCTTCAACAGAGCTTGGCCAGTACTACCTCATCACAGGACATCCTGTGGCACTGCCCAACTTTGGGTCACAGTCTGTGGCCCTGTCTGACCATGGAGCCCTGCTTGTGACCCTTCCTGAATGCAAAGTCCAGCCAACAGCACCAGCAGTTGAGTAGCATAGCCTGAGGCCTCGCCCAGCCAGGCACAATTGTGGAGTCCAGCTCACAGCTCTGCCCAATTGCAGAAGCCAATCAGTAGCACTGCCTTGCCAGAGAACACAGCCTGCAACTTTGCCCGACCATGTGTGAATGTAGAGCCTAGCTAGTAAAGCAGAACCAGCAGCCCTGTCTGATCAGACAGCT
The DNA here is from genome assembly GCF_007474595.2 of Lynx canadensis. Lineage (NCBI taxonomy): Eukaryota > Metazoa > Chordata > Mammalia > Carnivora > Felidae > Lynx > Lynx canadensis. The sequence continues at coordinate 59,404,708 of NC_044320.2, read as the reverse complement.
TGCCTAATGGCTCCACTTAAACATGGAGCCCAGCCAGCAGCACCACTTCCCACCTTAGAGCAGGCAGTGGCCTCACTTAACCAGAGGCCCCAATATGAAACCGAACCTACCTGTCGATACTGCCAGCTGACTCATCCAGTACCCCAAGCTTAGCTGATTGGTGAAGGTCTTTTCCCTTCCATAGCAAACCTGTAAAGTCAGGAAGAGGAGTATGCTCACTCAAGGACACAGATATCAATGCAAGAATGTGGGATCAAAAATTATGTACATAGTCAACCAAAGGAAACTATTAAAACTCTGATAAGTGACCCTAAAGAAATGGAGATCTATGAACTACCTGAATTCAAAATAATCATCTTAAAGAAATTTAGTAAACTACAAAAATACACAGACAACTAAATGAAATTAGGAAAATAATGCATAAACAAAATAAAAAGTCGAACAAAGAAATAAAAGCCATCAACAAAAAAAAGCTCAACAGGAGGTTCAGTCGGTTGGGTGTCTGACTCTGGATTTCAGCTCAGTTCATGATCTAACAGTAGTGGGATTGGGCCCTATGTCAGATGTGAAGCCTGCTTGGGATTTGCTCTCTTCCTTTCCCTCAGCCCCTTACCCCTCTCCAAAACAAAAAAACAAAAAAACTCAAAAAACTAAAAACCAAAAGAAAGTTACAGAAATCTTAGAGCTAAATACAATGACTATACTGTTCTCACTCAATAAAGAACTTAAATAGAAGATTTAATGAAGCAAAAGAAAAATCACTGAACTTGTGCATCACTGAAATTATCCAGAGGTGCAAAAAGAAAAAAAATGAAAAGGAGTGAAAAAAAGATTATAGTACTTAGGGATTCCATAAATGAAAACCATTTATACATTATGGGAAACCAGACAAGAGAAAGGAACACAAAGTCTAATTAAAACAATAATGGAGGAACAGGACATATATTTAAAGCAGTAATGGCTGAAACCTGGGGAGAGAAACAGACATCCAGATTCATCAGCCCAAAAGATGCTAAATAGGTTGAACCCAAAAAGGAGCACAAAGAGATACATTAAAATTATTAAAAGTCAAAGATAAAAAGAAAGTTTTTAAGCAATAAAAGTGACTCATTATATACACAGGAGTCTCCATAAGACTACCAAAAGAAACTCCACAGACCAGGAGAAAGTGGAATGACATATTCAAAATATTAAAAGGAAAAAACCTGTCATCCAAGGACTACATCAAGAAAGGCTGTATTCAGAAATGAAGGAGAGAAAAAGACTTTCCCAAACAAAAGCTGAGAGACTTTGTCTCCACTATAACCACCTTCCAAAAAATGTGAAAGGGTGTTCTTCAAACTGAAGTAAAATAATGCAAATTAATATTATAAAAACATATGAATGTGTAAAACTTGCTAGTAAAAGTAAATAGGTAGTCAAAACCAGATTCCCTAAAATTATAATGTCATACATAAATCGCAACTTTAAAAGTTAAAAAACAAATGTGCTAAAGATAACCATAGTACAGTAATTTGTTATTAGATACACAGTATTAAAAATAGAAATTGTAATACGAATAACCTAAAATATAAGGAAGTAAATTACAAAGTTTCTGTATGTTGTATGCTATTGAAATTATTTCAGCTTGAGGAGGCGCAGAAAGATGGCGGCGTAGGAGGACGCTGGGCTCACCGCGCGTCCTGCTGATCACTTAGATTCAACCTACACCTGCCTAAATAACCCAGAAAACCGCCAGAGGATTAGCAGAACGGAGTCACCGGACCCAAGCGCAGACGAGAGGCCCACGGAAGAGGGTAGGAAGGGCGGCGAGGCGGTGCGCGCTCCACGGACTGGCGGGAGGGAGCCGGGGCGGAGGGGCGGCTCGCCAGCCAAGCAGAGCCCTCCAGTCTGGCTTGCAAAAGCGGAGGGGCCTGACGGACTGTGTTCCAACAGCAAGCGCGACTTAGCGTCTGGGAGGTCATAAGTTAACAGCTCTGCTCGGGAAAGCGGGAAGGCTGGAGGACAAAGAGAGGGTGAGCTGCGGAGCCCCCGGACAGACGACAGAGCTCAGTTTGGCGGGGAACAAAGGCGCTCGCCAGCGCCATCTCCCCCGCCCATCCCCCAGCCAAAATCCCAAAGGGAACCGGTTCCGGCCAGGGAAATTGCTCGCTCCGCGCAAACACCCAACTCTGTGCTTCTGCGGAGCCAAACCTCCGGCAGCGGATCCTGACTCCCTCCGGCTGCCACAGGGCCCCTCCTGAAGTGGATCACCTAAGGAGAAGCGAGCTAAGCCTGCCCCCCCCCCCCCCGCCGCCGTGCACCTTGCCTTCCCACCCCAGCTAATACGCCAGATCCCCAGCATCACAAGCCTGGCAGTGTGCAAGTAGCCCAGACGGGCCACGCCACCCCACAGTGAATCCCGCCCCTAGGAGAGGGGAAGAGAAGGCACACACCAGTCTGACTGTGGCCCCAGCGGTGGGCTGGGGGCAGACATCAGGACTGACTGCGGCCCCGCCCACCAACTCCAGTTATACACCACAGCACAGGGGAAGTGCCCTGCAGGTCCTCACCACACCAGGGACTATCCAAAATGACCAAGCGGAAGAATTCCCCTCAGAAGAATCTCCAGGAAATAACAACAGCTAATGGGCTGATCAAAAAGGATTTAAATAATATAACAGAAAGTGAATTTAGAATAATAGTCATAAAATTAATCGCTGGGCTGGAAAACAGTATACAGGACAGCAGAGAATCTCTTGCTACAGAGATCAAGGGACTAAGGAACAGTCACGAGGAGCTGAAAAACGCTTTAAAGGAAATGCAAAACAAAATGCAAACCACCACAGCTCGGATGGAAGAGGCAGAGGAGAGAATAGGTGAACTAGAAGATAAAGTTATGGAAAAAGAGGAAGCTGAGAAAAAGAGAGATAAAAAAATCCAGGAGTATGAGGGGAAAATTAGAGAACTAAGTGATACACTAAAAAGAAATAATATACGCATAATTGGTATTCCAGAGGAGGAAGAGAGAGGGAAAGGTGCTGAAGGGGTACTTGAAGAAATCATAGCTGAGAACTTCCCTGAACTGGGGAAGGAAAAAGGCATTGAAATCCAAGAGGCACAGAGAACTCCCTTCAGACGTAACTTGAATCGATCTTCTGCACGACATATCATAGTGAAACTGGCAAAATACAAGGATAAAGAGAAAATTCTGAAAGCAGCAAGGGGTAAACGTGCCCTCACATATAAAGGGAGACCTATAAGACTCGTGACTGATCTCTCTTTTGAAACTTGGCAGGCCAGAAAGAATTGGCACGAGATTTTCAGGGTGCTAGACAGCAAAAATATGCAGCCGAGAATCCTTTATCCAGCAAGTCTGTCATTTAGAATAGAAGGAGAGATAAAGGTCTTCCCAAACAAACAAAAACTGAAGGAATTTGTCACCACTAAACCAGCCCTACAAGAGATCCTAAGGGGGACCCTGTGAGACAAAGTACCAGAGACATCACTACAAGCATAAAACATACAGACATCACAATGACTCTAAACCCGTATCTGTCTATAATAACACTGAATGTAAACGGATTAAATGCGCCAACCAAAAGACATAGGGTATCAGAATGGATAAAAAAACAAGACCCATCTATTTGCTGTCTACAAGAGACTCATTTTAGACCTGAGGACACCTTTAGATTCAGAGTGAGGGGATGGAGAACTATTTATCATGCTACTGGAAGCCAAAAGAAAGCTGGAGTAGCCATACTTATATCAGACAAACTAGACTTTAAATTAAAGGCTGTAACAAGAGATGAAGAAGGACATTATATAATAGTTACAGGGTCTATCCATCAGGAAGAGCTAACAATTATAAATGTCTATGCGCCGAATACCGGAGCCCCCAAGTATATAAAACAATTACTCATAAACAGAAGCAACCTTATTGATAAGAATGTGGTAATTGCAGGGGACTTTAACACCCCACTTACAGAAATGGATAGATCATCTAGACACACGGTCAATAAAGAAACAAGGGCCCTGAATGAGACATTGGATCAGATGGACTTGACAGATATATTTAGAACTCTGCATCCCAAAGCAACAGAATATACTTTCTTCTCGAGTGCACATGGAACATTCTCCAAGATAGATCATATACTGGGTCACAAAACAGCCCTTCATAAGTTTACAAGAATTGAAATTATACCATGCATACTTTCAGACCACAATGCTATGAAGCTTGAAATCAACCACAGGAAAAAGTCTGGAAAACCTCCAAAAGCGTGGAGGTTAAAGAACACCCTACTAACGAATGAGTGGGTCAACCAGGCAATTAGAGAAGAAATCAAAAAATATATGGAAACAAACGAAAATGAAAATACAACAATCCAAACGCTTTGGGACGCAGCGAAGGCAGTCCTGAGAGGAAAATACATTGCAATCCAGGCCTATCTCCAGAAACAAGAAAAATCCCAAATACAAAATCTAACAGCACACCTAAAGGAACTAGAAGCAGAACAGCAAAGGCAGCCTAAACCCAGCAGAAGAAGAGAAATAATAAAGATCAGAGCAGAAATAAACAATATAGAATCTAAAAACACTGTAGAGCAGATCAACGAAACCAAGAGTTGGTTTTTTGAAAAAAATAAACAAAATTGACAAACCTCTAGCCAGGCTTCTCAAAAAGAAAAGGGAGATGACCCAAATAGATAAAATCATGAATGAAAATGGAATTATTACAACCAATCCCTCAGAGATACAAACAATTATCAGGGAATACTATGAAAAATTATATGCCAACAAATTGGACAACCTGGAAGAAATGGACACATTCCTGAACACCCACACTCTTCCAAAACTCAATCAGGAGGAAATAGAAAGCTTGAACAGACCCATAACCAGCGAAGAAATTGAATCGGTTATCAAAAATCTCCCAACAAATAAGAGTCCAGGACCAGATGGCTTCCCAGGGGAGTTCTACCAGACATTTAAAGCAGAGATAATACCTATCCTTCTCAAGCTATTCCAAGAAATAGAAAGGGAAGGAAAACTTCCAGACTCCTTCTATGAAGCCAGTATTACTTTGATTCCTAAACCAGACAGAGACCCAGTAAAAAAAGAGAACTACAGGCCAATATCCCTGATGAATATGGATGCAAAAATTCTCAATAAGATACTAGCAAATCGAATTCAACAGCATATAAAAAGAATTATTCACCATGATCAAGTGGGATTCATTCCTGGGATGCAGGGCTGGTTCAACATTCGCAAATCAATCAACGTGATCCATCACATTAACAAAAAAAAAGAGAAGAACCATATGATCCTGTCAATCGATGCAGAAAAGGCCTTTGACAAAATCCAGCACCCTTTCTTAATAAAAACCCTTGAGAAAGTCGGGATAGAAGGAACATACTTAAAGATCATAAAAGCCATTTATGAAAAGCCCACAGCTAACATCATCCTCAACGGGGAAAAACTGAGAGCTTTTTCCCTGAGATCAGGAACACGACAGGGATGCCCACTCTCACCGCTGTTGTTTAACATAGTGCTGGAAGTTCTAGCATCAGCAATCAGACAACAAAAGGAAATCAAAGGCATCCAAATTGACAAAGATGAAGTCAAGCTTTCGCTTTTTGCAGATGACATGATATTATACATGGAAAATCCGATAGACTCCACCAAAAGTCTGCTAGAACTGATACATGAATTCAGCAAAGTTGCAGGATACAAAATCAATGTACAGAAATCAGTTGCATTCTTATACACTAACAATGAAGCAACAGAAAGACAAATAAAGAAACTGATCCCATTCACAATTGCACCAAGAAGCATAAAATACCTAGGAATAAATCTAACCAAAGATGTAAAGGATCTGTATGCTGAAAACTACAGAAAGCTTATGAAGGTAATTGAAGAAGATTTAAAGAAATGGAAAGACATTCCCTGCTCATGGATTGGAAAAATAAATATTGTCAAAATGTCAATACTACCCAAAGCTATCTACACATTCAATGCAATCCCAATCAAAATTGCACCAGCATTCTTCTCGAAATTAGAACAAGCAATCCTAAAATTCATATGGAACCACAAAAGGCCCCGAATAGCCAAAGGAATTTTGAAGAAGAAGACCAAAGCAGGAGGCATCACAATCCCAGACTTTAGCCTCTACTACAAAGCTGTCATCATCAAGACAGCATGGTATTGGCACAAAAACAGACACACAGACCAATGGAATAGAATAGAAACCCCAGAACTAGACCCACAAACGTATGGCCAACTCATCTTTGACAAAGCAGGAAAGAACATCCAATGGAAAAAAGACAGCCTCTTTAACAAATGGTGCTGGGAGAACTGGACAGCAACATGCAGAAGGTTGAAACTAGACCACTTTCTCACACCATTTACAAAAATAAACTCAAAATGGATAAAGGACCTAAATGTGAGACAGGAAACCATCAAAACCTTAGAGGAGAAAGCAGGAAAAGATCTCTCTGACCTCAGCCGTAGCAATCTCTTACTCGACACATCCTCAAAGGCAAGGGAATTAAAAGCAAAAGTGAATTACTGGGACCTTATGAAGATAAAAAGCTTCTGCACAGCAAAGGAAACAACCAACAAAACTAAAAGGCAACCAACGGAATGGGAAAAGATATTTGCAAATGACATATCGGACAAAGGGCTAGTATCTAAAATCTATAAAGAGCTCACCAAACTCCACACCCGAAAAACAAATAACCCAGTGAAGAAATGGGCAGAAAACATGAATAGACACTTCTCTAAAGAAGACATCCAGATGGCCAACAGGCACATGAAAAGATGTTCAGCGTCGCTCCTTATCAGGGAAATACAAATCAAAACCACACTCAGGTATCACCTCACGCCAGTCAGAGTGGCCAAAATGAACAAATCAGGAGACTATAGATGCTGGAGAGGATGTGGAGAAACGGGAACCCTCTTGCACTGTTGGTGGGAATGCAAATTGGTGCAGCCGCTCTGGAAAGCAGTGTGGAGGTTCCTCAGAAAATTAAAAATAGACCTACCCTATGACCCAGCAATAGCACTGCTAGGAATTTATCCAAGGGATACAGGAGTACTGATGCATAGGGGCACTTGTACCCCAATGTTCATAGCAGCACTGTCAACAATAGCCAAATTATGGAAAGAGCCTAAATGTCCATCAACTGATGAATGGATAAAGAAATTGTGGTATATATACACAATGGAGTACTATGTGGCAATGAGAAAAAATGAAATATGGCCCTTTGTAGCAACGTGGATGGAACTGGAGAGTGTAATGCTAAGTGAAATAAGCCATACAGAGAAAGACAGATACCATATGGTTTCACTCTTATGTGGATCCTGAGAAACTTAACAGGAACCCATGGGGGAGGGGAAGGAAAAAAAAAAAAAAGAGGTTAGAGTGGGAGAGAGCCAAAGCATAAGAGACTGTTAAAAACTGAGAACAAACTGAGGGTTGATGGGGGGTGGGAGGGAGGGGAGGGTGGGTGATGGGTATTGAGGAGGGCACCTTTTGGGATGAGCACTGGGTGTTGTATGGAAACCAATTTGTCAATAAATTTCATAAAAAAAAAAAGAAAAAAAAAAAGAAATTATTTCAGCTTAAAATAGGATGCTATAACTATAAAATATTTTATGTAAGCCTCACTGTAACCACATTGAAAAAAAGCTGTAGTAGGTACACATAAGACTATGAATAAAGGAGTCAAAAAATACTGCCACAAAAATTCGTCCAAAAATAAAAGACAGCAAGAAAGGAAGAAAGCAACAAAGGATCTGCAAAAAGTAAAAAGCAATTAACAAAATGGCAATAGTAAGTCTTTACCTATCAGTAAATGGATTGAATTCTCCACTTAAAAGACAGAGAAATAGTGGAAGGTTAAAAAACAAGATCCAAGGATGTACCACCTACAATAGACTAGCATTAAGGATTCATATACACTGACAGTGACGGGATGGAGAAGATATTTCAAGCAAATGGTAATAAAAAGACAGCAGGGATAGCTATGCTTGTATCAGACAAAATAGACTTTAAGCTAAAAATGGCCAATGACAAAGAAGGGCATTAGATAATGGTAAAGGGGTCAATCCAAGAAGATGTAATATTTTAAGTACTTATACATCCAACATCAGAGCACCGAAATACATAAAGCAAATACTAATAGATACTAAGAAACTAACACTAATAAACAGCAATATAATAATAGTTGAAGATTTTAAAGCATTATCACCAACAATGATAGATCAACCAGAGAGAGAATCAGTGAATTGAACAATATAGACCAAATGGGTATAACAGACATATACCGAACATTCTATCCAGCAACAGAAGCATACACATCTCCTCCAAGCACACAGAATATGTTCTAGGGTAGATCATATTTTAGGCCATAAAAAATCTTAATAAACTCAAGAAGATAGAAATTACATCAAGTATTTTTTCAACCACAATAGAATGAAACTAGAAATCAATAAAAGGAGGAAAGCTGGAAATTCACAAATACATAGAAATTACAAAACACTTTTGAATAACCAATGGATCAAAAAGGAAATCAAAAAGTAAATTGAATTATTTATTGAGATAAACAAAAATGGAAGCACAACATACCAAAACTTAGGGGTTGGGGCAAAAGCAATTCTAAGAGGGGAGTTTATAGTTATAAGTGCATACACCAGGAAAAAAAAAGTTAAGATCTCTAGCAATCTTACATCACAACTCGAGGAACTAGAAAAAGAAAGAAATCAAGCCCAAAGCTGGCAGAAGGTAGGAAACAATATAAATTAGAGTAGAAATAAATGGAATATAAGAAAACAATAGAGAATAAATAAAATTGGCAAAACTTTAGTTAGACTAATCAAGAAAAAAAGGGGACTCAAAATTCTAAATGAAACAGAAACATTACAATAGATTCCACAGAAATACTAAGAGTCATAAAAGTACTATCAACAACTACATACCAACAAATTGGACAGTCTAGAAGAGATGGATTAATTCTTAGAAACATGCAACCTACCAAGCCTGAATAATGAAGAAATAGAAAATCTGGACAGATCAATAAGTTAGGAGATTGAATCAATAATTAAAAATCTCCCAACAAAGAAAAGCCTAGGACCAGATAGTTTCATTAGTGAATTCTACCAAAGATTTAAACAGGAATTTACACCAATCCTTTTCAAACTCTTCCAAAACACTGAAGGGAAGGAAACATTACCCAATTCATTTTATGAAGTCAATATGATCCTGATATCAAAGCCAGATAAGGACACTACGTGAGAACTACAAGCCAATATGCTTGATGAATATATGTACAAAAATTCTCAGTACTAGCAAATTGAATTCAACACCACACTAAATAATCATACACCATACTCAAGTGGGATTCATCCCTGGGATGAAAGGATATTTTAACATATGTAAATCAATAAAGACATCACATTAATAAAAGATTAAAATTATGTGGTCATCTCAATAGATGCAGAAAAACATTAATACATTTCAACATCCTTTTGTGATAAAAACTCACAACAAACTGGAAATAGAAGGAATGTAACTCAATATGATAAAGACCATATATGACAAACCCACAACTATCATAATACTTAATGGTAAAAGATTGAAAGCTTTTCCATTCAAATGAGGAACAAGAAAAGGGTGCCATACTCACCATGCTATTCAACATATTACTTGAAGTCCCAGCCAGAGAAATCAGGCAAGATAAAGAAATAAAAGGTATCCAAATGGAAAAGAAAATTGTCTCTGCCTGCAGATGACATGATCTTACATATAGAAAGCCCTGAAGCCTCCATCAAAAACAAAAATAAAAAAATCTGTTAGAATAAATGAAATCAATAAAGTTGTATTAAAAACAATAAAATATCGGGGCGCCTGGGTGGCGCAGTCGGTTAAGCGGCCGACTTCAGCCAGGTCACGATCTCGCGGTCCGTCAGTTCGAGCCCCGCGTCGGGCTCTGGGCTGATGGCTCAGAGCCTGGAGCCTGTTTCCGATTCTGTGTCTCCCTCTCTCTCTGCCCCTCCCCCGTTCATGCTCTGTCTCTCTCTGTCCCAAAAATAAATAAACGTTGAAAAAAAAATTAAAAAAAAAAACAATAAAATATCTAGGAATAAACCTAACCAAAGAGGTAAAATATCTGTAATCTGAGAACTATAGAACACTTATGAAAGAAATTGAAGAGGACACAAAGAAGAGGGAAAAAATTCCATGCTCATGAATTGGAAGAACAAACATTGTTAAACTATCTATACTACCCAAAGAAATCTACACGTTTAATGCAATCCCTATCAAAATACCACCAGTATTTTTCACAAATCTAGAACCAAAAATCGTAAAATTTGTATGTAACCACAAAAGACCTCAAATAGGCAAACCAATTCTGAAAAAGAAAAGCAAAGTGAGAGGTATCATGATTCTGGACTTGAAGCTATATTCCAAAGATGTAGTGATCAAGACAGTATGGTACTGGCACAAAAACATATGCATACATCAACCAAGAATAAAAAACCCAGAAATGGACCCACAACTGTATGGTCAACAAAGCAGGAAGAACATCCAATGGAAAAAAGTCTTGTCAACAAATGGTGTTGGCAAAACTAGACAGCAACATGCAAAAGGAAACTGGACCACTTTCTTACATGATATACATCAAAATGGATGGAGGACCTAAGTGTGAGACAGGAAACCATCAAAATCCTAGAGAAGAATGCAGGCAGCAACCTCTTTGACCTTGGCTGGAGCAACTTCTTACTAAACATGTTGCCAGAGGCAATGGAAACAAAAGCAAAAATGGATTATCGGCACTTAAGATAAAAAGCTTCTGCACAGCAAGGAAACAATCAACAAAACTAAAAGGCAGCTACAGAAGGGGAGGAAATTTGAAAATGTCATATCTGATAAAGGATTAGTATCCAAAATCTACAAAGAACTTGTTGAACTCAACACTTAAAAAATAATTCAATTAAGAAATGGGCAGAAGACATGAATGGACATTTTCCAAAGACATTCAGATGGCTAACAGACAAATGAAAAGATGCTCAATATCACTCATCATCAGGGAAATACAAATAAAAACTACAATTAGATACCACCTCACATCTGAGTGGCTAGATACCACCTCAGAATGGCTAAAATTAGTAACACAGGAAGCAACAGATGTTGGCAAGGATGAAGAGAAAGGGAAACCCTCTTATGCTGTTAGTGGGAATTCCAACTGGTGCAACCACTGGGGAAAACAATATGAAGGTTCTTCAAAAAGTTAAAAATACAACTACCCTATGACCTAGCAATTGCAGTACTAGGTACTTACCCAAACAATACAAAAATACAGATTTGAAGGGGTACATGCACCCTGAAGCTTATAGCAGCATTATCAACAACAAACTACAGAAAGAGTCTAAGTGTCCATCAACTAATGAATGGATAAAAAAAAGATGTGGTATATATAGATAATAGAATATTATTCAGCCATTAAGAAGCATAAAATCTTGCCATTTTCAATGACATGGATGGAGCTAGAATGTATTATGCTAAGTGAAGTAAGTCATAAAAAGACAAATACCATATGATTTCACTCATATGTAGAATTTAGGAAACAATACAGATGAACAGATGGGAAAGGTAAAAAAAGAGGAAAGCAAACCATAAGAGACTCTTTTATATATATAATAATATACATATATTATATTATATATAATTTTATATAAGCTATTTATATACACGTTTTATTTTTGATAGAGAGTGAGAGCAAGTGGGGAGAGGCAGAGACAGAGGAGAGAGAATTCCAAGCAAGGTCCTGCACTGCTAGCTCAGAGCCCAATACAGCGTTTGAACTCAGGAACCATGAGATCATGACATGAGCCAAAATCAAGAGTCAGATGCTTAACTGATGAGCCACCCAGACAACCCCCAGAAGAGACTCTTGATGACAGAGAACAAACTGAAGGTTGATGAAGGGGGGTGGGTGGGTAGGCAATGGGCTAAATGGGTGATAGCTATTAAGGAGGGCACTTGTTATGATCAGCACTGGGTGTTATATTCAAGTGATGAATCACTAAATTTTACTCCTGAAACCAATATCACACTACACATTAACTAGAATTTAAATAAAAATTTGGGAGAAAAAAATAAAATTTCATCAATAGAAAAAAAGTTACAGGATACAAAATTGACATACAAAAATGAGCTAAGTTTTATATACTAAAAGTGAATTATCTGAAAAACAAATTTGATTTAAATAGCATCAAAAACTAACAAAAATACTGAGGAATGTATCTTACAAAGGATGTGAAATATCTCTACACTGAAAACAATCTGACATTGATGAAAGAAATTGAAAGACACACGAATAAATGAAAACATATTCTGTTTATGTAGAAGAATTAACATTATGAAAATGTTCATAGTACTCAAAGCCAACTATAGATTAAATGCAATCTGCATCAAAATTCCAATGACCTTTTCTACACAAGTAGAGAAAACAATCCTATATTTCATATGGAACCATGAAAGGTAGCTAAAGCGAACTGAGAAAAAAACAAAAAAGCTGGAGACATCATGCTTCTTTTCAAACTATATTACAAAGCTAGAGTAATCAGAACAGTTTGGTATGGCCACAAAAATAGACTTATAGACCAATGGAACAGAATCAAGAGCCTGGAAATATACCCATGCATATATGTTCAACTAATATTTCATAAGGGAATACTGAATGGGGAAAAGATAAATGTTTTCAATTAATGGTGTTGGGAAAACTAGGTATTTGTATGGAAAAGGATGTAACTGTAGCCCTATCTTTCACCTCTCACAAAAATTAACTGGAAATGTATTAAAGACATAAGTGTAATTCCTGCAAACATCAGCTCCTTGGAAGAAAATGGAAAAAGCTCCTTAACATTGGTCTTGGCAATGATTTTATAGATTTGACTCCAAAAGCACAAGGATAAAAAGTGAAAAACAAATGGGACTACATCAAACTAAAAAGCTTCTGTATTGCATAGGAAACATCATCAAAGCAAAAAAACCCTACAAAATGGGACAGCATATTTCCACACTATATATCTCAAGGAATTAATGCCTAAGATATATAAGTAAATCATACAATTCTACAGTAAAAAAAAATCCATTAAAATGGGGCAAAGGATCTAAATACACATTTTTACAAAAAAGGCTTACAACGTCCAACAGGTACATAAAAAGATGTTCAACATCAGTAATCATCAGAAAAATACAAATAAAGTCCACAAGGAGAAATCACCTCACATGTCTTATAAATGGCTTTTATCAAACAGGATGTGGAAAAAGGGAATCTTTGTGCAGCGTTGGTGGGGACATACACTGATACCACCACCATGGAAACAGTATGGAGTTTCCTCAAAAAATTAAAAATAATATGGAATGCCTGGGTGGCTCAGTTGGTTAAACATACAATTTCAGCTCAGGTCATGATCCTGCAGTTCATGACTTTGAGCCCCTCATCGGGCTCTGTGCTGACAGCTCAGAGCCTGAGCCTGCTTGGGATTCTGTGTCTCCCTCTTTCTCTGCCCCTCCCCTGCTCACATTCTGTCTCTCTCCCTCTCAAAAATAAACACACACACAAAAAATAAAAATAGTATTACCATATAATCTAGCAATCCCACTTTTGGGTATATGTTTGAAGGAAATGAAATCACTTATTGAAAAAATGTCTCCACCCCCCCCCCGCATATTAATTGCAGCATTATTTACAATAGCTGAGATGTAGACACAACCTAAATATCCATTGACAGGTGACCACTGGATAAACAATGAATCAGTGTCTACTGGATAAACAAAATGTCACACACACACTCACAAATATTATTCAGCCTTCAAAAAGGAAGTATTATCATTTGCAACAATATGGGTGAGCCTTGAAATTGTTATACTAAGGGAAATAAAACAGAAAAAGACTGCATCATCTCATTTATGTGTGGAATCTGAAAAAATTGAACTCCTAGAAACAGAGAGTAGGTTGGTGGTTGTCAAGAAAGAGGATTAGGGGAGGGGCGCCTGAGTGGCTCAGTTGGTTGAGCGTCCAACTTTGGCTCAGGTCATGATCTCACAGTTTGTGAGTTGGAGCCCTGCATTGGGCTCTGTGCTGACAGCTCGGAGCCTGGAGCCTGCTTCAGATTCTGTCTCCTTCTCTCTCTGCCCCCCTCCCCACTTGTGCTGTCTGTCTCTCAAAAGTAAATAAATGTAAAAAAAAATTTTTAAAAAGAAAGAGGATTAGAAGAGATGAGAGAAATGAGTAAAGATGGTTAAATGGTACAAATTACCGGTTACAAGATGAGTGAATTCTGGGGGATGTAATGGTGACTATAGTTAACAATACTATATTATATACTTGAAAGTTGGTAAGAGGATAGATCTTAAAAGTTCTTACCACCCCTTCCCCCACACAAATGATAACTATCAGAGGTGATGGATGTATTGACTAACCTTATGGTACTAATCATTTCATAATATATATACATATATCAAACTATCACGTTGTATAACTTAAACTTACACAATATTATATGTCAATTATATCTCAATAAGACTTGAAAAAAAAGGAGAATGCCGTACACTGCTCAGCAAGTGGTAAGCCCTCAATATTACCTATTGCTGATATTATGTAAGAATATAAGCTCCTCCAAGAAAATATGTCTATTGTCCTAGAAGTAGCAGTTTTATATGTGGTGTTGGAAATAAAGGAAACCACTGAAGCAAAAATATACCTTAAAGAAGATGAATGTAAACTCAGGATTCAGGAGAGACAGAGAAATGAAGATATTTTCTTATTTTTCTAAAACATGAATTCTTAGTTCTTTTTTCTTCCATCTTGGTTTCCAATATTGCATGGAGCCAGGATATACTACCTCTTTAAAAAAAAAAAAAATTAGAACTTCTCCAGCTATGATGGCAAATGTGGGCAAGTCCTGTTTTACCTAAAAATAACTAGACCTAGACAGCTGCCTGGCTTAATATAAATGAGAAAAGAGAAAAATCTGAATATTCAATACTCATTGAAAATGATAGGTTTGGCAGACTAGACCTGAATGGCTGAAGCCAAATATGAGGTCCATGTTTTCCATTGGTCCTTTTTCTAGTAGGACTAGGAAGTACTGTGGTTATGAACAATTTTCTAGCGAATTCAAGTGCTAGAGAGGTAAAGCAGGTCATTTAGGCCAAAGGATCTCTTGTTAGATCTTTAACTTAATCTTAGGATCTAAGAATCAAGTCTGGATCAAGCTTTGATGTGAACTGAGAGGAAAGGCATCCCATTTTAACCAAAGGATGTGGCTATAAACTGGAAGACATTCTTGAAAGACATGCTTGCTTAGGATGTTTCTAAGAAGTTACATCTTGATCCAAACATTGGGGTCTTGGATAAAAATGGAGATTTGGGTGTCAAACACTACATCCAAACTCAGTAAATTTGTAAATAGGCCATTCCACACTTAGACCATTCTCTTCTTAATTTTGGTACAGCAAGAATAATACTCTGAAACGTATTGCCTTTGCTGCAAAGTTTCAATTTGTACTTCCTTTCTCGTACATTCTAGTGATTCAATTGGTGAAATAGGAAAAAAAGCATTAGAATCTATTTAAAAATTAATTAACTCATTTATTCATTCATTCCTCTGCCTTTATCCAGAAGCATTTTGAACAGTTCATAATCAGAAGAGGTTTTGTTTTCTAAGACGTTATTGGTAAAGAATATATGCTTTTAGCTTTTTAAGGCATTTGTGAAAGATACATATATCACCATTGGTGTCTATCAAGCTCTTAAGAAATAACCATTATGAATTTTATTCTCCCACTGGAGTTTGGGACAGCTCCTATATTCATCATTTTTTAGCATAACTCTCTAATCATATTTGGGTATAAGAAGGACATTTCTTGGACTCTAATAAAGTAACTATGGCTGTGGTTTGTAATTGTGCTTCTCTGGATAAAGTGAGCTAGGTGCTATTGACGTTCACAAGTATTTTCTTTCCATATGCATTAAGACTTTTCTTTTTTGTTAATGTGTTCTTACAAACTATCTAATTAGATGTTTGAAGACCATGATTTATTTTGATGCAATTATCCAACTGATTTGCTTGCTTTCTATTTCCAGCTTCTTACATCCACTATACCAATGTAAGAACACCTCACCTGGTGCCAAAGATAACAGAGGACTTGGCAAAGCTGGATGCCTTGACAGTGTATTAACAACAAAGCTGATCTGGCACATGACAGTTGGGTTCATTTCAAGAAATCCGTTATTAAAATTTTATTATCCAATGACGAATAAATGGATTTGGAGCTTTCCTCTCCCTCTTGCTATCTTATTTTATATAATCAGCATTGTGTGGAAATTTTGTTTTTCTGGTTCTGCATTAGTGTTTTCAAAGTAGTCAATAAATCTTCATAATTGAGTCAAACTGTACTAGGATTATAGGCCAAACGTAGAGGGTTATTGATGTATTTTACAAACTTGAGTAGGAAGCCAATGAGCTCAAGCATAAAAAACTTGGTTACTGGGACTTACAAAATATAGGATGAATTTAAAGTAAAGCAATTTGGCTCTGGAGAAATGGTGGTGTTTATGTAACTTGAGAAATGTTAGTCAGATAGATTGCTTTTGAATAGAGACCTATATAAAATCAGTGACGTATTGTCTGGCATATATAAACACATGTATTCACAGAGGCGTTGGGTCTTTATAAGGCAATGCCGTGTCAGACATCTTGTCTGATAACAGAATGATGCTTCAGGTTGAGGTACACTTGAGGTCTCACACATCATGTGTATGATAAACACAAAATTGTTTGTTATGCACAGCTGACAGGAAAGAAATGCCTCTTCCCACATCAGAAGCATTTCAGATGTCAATGGTCTACTAATTTCAGAATATTAGAAAAACAAGACATTAAAGTGGTGAAAAGGACCACTATTTCTGAATCCATTTATTAAAATTGTATAGTTTCAACAGGGATAGAATTGAGATAGGGACAGTATAAAAGGGTAAATCATGATCCAAGATCTTCCCATATTGTCTGATAACAACCATGTTAGGTCCCTAAACAAAACATCTTATTGGTTAATTTGACAGTGGAGGAATATGTTAACAACCATTATTTGTATTACTTTTGTACCCTTTATCTCATTTATTATAGCCAATCTGTATTATTAATACCTACTAGTCTTAGGTATTATTATTAGCCCATTTTAAGGACTGGGAAATAAGGCTTAGAAAAGTTAAATGACTTCCCTAAAGCTACCTAGTTAGTACTAGTCCTGGGATTTGAACCTAAGTCTTTGAACTGAACTGGTATGCTCTCTTTATTCTTAAGTTCTGCCTCTGTTTTAATCACTATCATCTGCCTTAGCTAACAGCTCCATAAACGGTTGTGAAAAGTTACAACATTGTTGACAAATAGTCACATACTTTGAATCAGTCATGCAGATTTTCTGCATATGGAAACCTCATATCCATTTAGAACTCCTTCCTGATCTCCTAGTATATCAAGATGGTTCTGGGAAGAGAATATAGCTCTTCATCCAAGTCTGTGTTGTTATTTCAATCATCATGTCATCTGGGTTCACGAGACCATTTTCCAACACTCCTCAAAGCATTTTTCTTCTTGTATAATAATTCTAACTAAAGCATTTTAGATAAATGACCTAGGATACTTGTTCAAGTGATCAGCTTTATAAAGTTTCTTAAATCCTTTCTACTTAAACTGTTTTCATCAGCTTCTCTAGCAAGGCTATCTACTCTTATTTACGATGAACTCTCTAAGGGAAAACAAACATTTCCCTGAAAGAAGGTCTAATCTGTCCTTACCAATTCAGGAAATCACACATAATATAAGTGGAAAGAAAAGGCAGATTTTGCCAAACCGGTTTTGCTTCTCGAAGGGCCACTGTACGTACCAAATAAAAAGACATGCTTTATTCTTCCTATTCTTTTTCCCTTTCTTTTACTCCTCCCCTCTCTCATTTGCTCTCTTGCACAATCTGAGTCAGTATAGGATTTATGGTGGCTTAATGTGACATATAAAATACTGCAAAGTGATATAATTAGAAATGGGTGAGGAATAAAAAGATAATAGGAAGAAAGGAAAGTACTCTATGAATTAAATACTTCAGAGGAGAAGGCTAGGACCAACTAAATTGCTTGATAAATGAACAATACTAAATATAATTTAAGCATGATCACTTTTAAATAAATATGGAATATTAATACTCAAATGATCTCTCAGAAAGTTTAACTTACAAATACATATGCACAGATATCACTATTCATATTGTGCTGTGTTTATATTCTATTCATTTCTATGAAACTGCAAGCTGTGGTAGGACTTTTTGACTTATGAGTAGAACAGTGTTGGTGTCGCATACTTTAGAGGACTTTAAGGCACACCAGCTGACCTGAATCTCTTTGCTTAAGAATTTTTTTTAAGCTGAGGAAAGCTGCTTTGCTCATGCAAAATTAGCACCACTGCCTATTCCTCAGCACCACTCCACCGAAAACAATTAGTTTATGTGTAAATATTTCAGTTCCCTCACCCTTCAGGCAATGTAACCTTATGGTGCAGATTTCCAAGTCTTCCCATGGGACCAAGATCCAGTCACCCACAGTAATAGCTAGCTTGCTTTTGTTGTCTGCCTTCTCCTCTAACTTCCCCTACTCTTCAACCAAATGAACTGCTTGAATACAAACTCTATTTAGCATCTGCTTTGGGGGGGGACCCAAATTAAGACAATTTCATCCCTAGAGCCTACCTTAGGACTTAACAAATTGTTGGTTGAAGAGGATTTTTAAAAATTATTTTAAATTATAAAATCATTGTTATCACCTAAAACAGATGTTTTTAATGCAAAGGATTAGGATATGGAATCCTGAAGCTCATTACCAAACTTAACTTCTTGGGGGAGAAGGGCTGAGTGGTGGTCTGTTGGAGGTCTCCAGTGATGAAGTAGCCACATTCTAGCCTCTGATGTACAAAGTATGCCCTTTCCACTCCTTCACTTGCTGTCTTTACTAATAAGGGAGACAAGAAAGTCTTGCATCTTAAAGACCTTCTCCATTACTGACTTGAGAGGACAGAAATGAAACTATCTTTCCAGTGGTTCAGGTCTCTTTTCAGCATTTTAATTACATTTTTTCCAAGGTACAGAATATGACAATACTTCAATCAATCACACACTTTGTGGTACTACTAGTCAACAGTTTCTGCTTTCTCCTACCCTTGAGAGCTGTGGTAAATGGCTGGGTCAACAGCTTGGGAAACTGGTTTCCTCTCACTTCTCCATACAGCCTAAATCTTAGAGCAAATCCTCAGGACCCAGATGCCTGCTTTCTTTCTCTGGTGCTACATCTATTTAGGTCCTCAGTGGTACCATGTACACAAAAATTCAGATTTCTGGCTTCTCTTGAAAATAATCAGAAGACTCAGTATTCTGAGTCTGTGATCCTATGTGGCACTAGCAGCTGGAACTGTATAGCTGCTGTCCTGTTTAGATGGAGCTCTCATTCTCTAGTTTCCTAACATGCCTATTTCCCTCATTCATGTCACCTATTTGTCATTTGAGCTTATAATTTCTGATGGCTCCTTAAAGCTCTCATGTTCTGTTGTGCATTTTTTGTGCTGAAGGCTAGGGAGACTGGGGAAAGGGATGGGCCAGCCCTTTCTTGCTGTCTTTCCTCTCTAATGAAGATCACTCTCCACGGTTGAACATTATCTAAACTCTTTGAAACCTATGCCAAGGCTTAGAGTCTGTATGTTAAAAGGTAGGGGCTGTAGGGGTCAACTAAACGTTAGACTGGGTGACATGGATAGGTAGCATTCAAAAGATATATTCTTTGTACTTTGCCACTCCTATGCCTCCCTGCATGACACAAAGTACGATTTCAGAACTGATAAACCACTACCTTGCTTCATAAAAACTTCAAATTCAGGCCAGTTGTATCTTTTAAGTAAAGGAGAAGCCAGCTATCAAGTCCCCTCCAAGCATGGCTTCGTAGCCAAGCCACAGGCTCAGTTAGAATTGATTCCTAAATACCTCATCTTCTTTTTGTTTTATTTTAATGAAACAAATTTTCCATCTATATTATGATTTTAAGATACTTTCAAATCTTACTTGAGCTCCTTCTTTGGCTTAGTGAAGAACTGTATCCTACACTCTAGAAACCCATGTTTTCACCAATGTTATCAGTTCACTGGATCAGGGAATGTGGCAGACTCAGAGTAGCTGGATTTTGTGACTCTGCCAGCATTTCTCATGACCCCTTTTAGAACAAGAAACAACTGGATGATGGCATAGTGAGCACCTTAGTGTCTATTTAATAGATACCCTGTAAAAGTGTTGATAAACTTACATTAAGTGGGAGAAAGTTAATAGACATTTACTTTAGTACTGTCATATCAACTATGTATTTTTTTTACAACATGATCGTGGCATATTTTTTCATGTTTTCTTTTATTAGTGAATTTTATAGTATAAGTTTTCAGAAGACATACAATTGGGGATGCATTACAGTCAGTGCCAGAATCAGATTCCTGACAGGTATTGCAAGAATGGAATGATGGGGTAAAAAAAAAAATACCATTATATTTAAAGGGGAAATCTGTACCTTTCCACACCCATACAGCAGGAAACACACGTAAGCCCAAAACATTAATGCCCAAGTCTAGGATGGAGATGTGGTTTAGTAGCCACATATGTGAAAAAGGTTATAGTTAGCTGAAAACTGAATTAGAGTCACAAATATGCTGCTGCTGCTCCAGAGCAATGCTATCCTAAACACATTAATGGAAATGATTTTTGCCCAGAAAAAGACAAATGACGTTACCACTTTACAAAGTATAGTTAAGGCCATACCTAGACCTGGTGTTCACTTGTGATATCATAGCTTAAGTGGGATACTGACAGACTAGAGTGTATTTGGAGAGCAGGGACTAGATGAAGACGACTTGGAAACTATTAGCAGCTTGGAGATGGAAAGACTCAAGGCAGACATAATAATGGCTTTTAAACATCTCAAATACTGATATATAGATGCTAGAACAGATGTAGCCTGTATTGCACTTGGAGGACCGATGTGTGGTCAACAAGACATTAGAAGTGGAGACTGATGTTTATCTTTCTATAAAAAAATACTTTACATTTATACTCAGTGACACGGATATATAATTTTATTTCCTGAATACTAGACTTGTCCAAAACTGCCCTAGGCTGATTCAAGAGGTATTTTCATTATTGTGAGATATTCAAGAAAAGCAGAGATACACAGATATATAACAGTAGCAGTAAGTTTTTACTAGCTGATCTCCAAGTGTCCTTTAAAAGTTCTGAAGAGTTGGAGTCCTATAAATATTAGCACTAAATGATCTATTTAGTTTGGTTTCAAAATAAGATCCAACTTCCAAACCATAATTTCCACTGAAGTATATGTAATCAAACCATTCATTTCTGTGCTTGCTGTCTTATTAGGCCATGGTGCTACTCATTCACCTCCAATCCTACTGTCTGGCAGAGAATGAAGTCTGAATTTGTGTTTCTTAGGTGAATATGTATTTTTAAATTACAAAAATCCTTTGGTAACATTAGGTAGCATTTGGTGATATTAGTGTTACTACTGAACACTTTTATACATTCTACATTAGAGATTCTTTTCTATAGACACTTTAATTTAAAAAAAAAACATTCCATTCTTCTGTTCTCTTAATACTGTGTTGCTCAAAGTGTGGTACTGGATACTGCTGGAGTCCCTGGTTGTGATTTTTTTTTTTTATCATACTTTGCAGGAAATTTGGTAGTTTTAGAATAAAGGGAGATTATGTAATTTTAGTCATGTATACTGCCCATATTTGAGATGTAAGAATTGAAATTTCCCCCTAAATACTGTAATATTTTGAAAATGCTCATCTGCTGTAAAGAATGCATTATTTTGCCTACTCTTTTCATGTAATGGAATCACTTTTACTCATTATATTTGCATATATATTATTAGCATTGTTTTTATAATATCCCTTATCCACAAAAGTGAATTGGTGGCTCAAAAGCTGTTTATTAATGTGTAAAAGTAATGATAAAAACAGGATAAAGTAAATCCTATAATTAACAATTTCTAAATGTAAGTGGAAAACAGACTTCAATATTAATTATGAGTATGGATATTTATGGACTGGAGCAAACAAATCTTCAAGTGTTATTTTGCACAAGAAAAAACTAAAAATGTAAATAGGATGCATAATACATAGCTAGAAATTGGATATTATTGAAGCAGTAGTCCATTTGTTTCTTGTTCTTGAGTGGTGTTATAAACCTTTTCTGAAAGAGAGGGATAAAGCCTTGGAAAATTTGCATAATTATGAACCAAAGTAGAATGGGTTCTCTGGTCCAAAACAAGCAAATGACTTGCAGTATGAAATATATAAATTTTTTTGTTGCTAAGGATAGTGATGAGCCCAAAACTTTGGGTAGCTACAGTTACATTTATCATGGCAAAAATCAGATACAAACGATACCATTTCTGAGATAATTTTAAAATTCCACAAAATTGGAGCACCTGGGTGGCTCAGTGGGTTAAGCAGCTGACTCTACGTTTTGGCTCAGGTCATGATCTCTTGGTTTGTGAGTTCCAGCCCTTCATCGGGCTCTACGAAGATAGTGCAGAGCCTGCTTGGAATTTCCTCTCTCTCCTCGTCCCTACCGCACTCAGGCTCTTTCTCTCAAAATAACTAAAAACATTTTAAAATGCCACAAAATTAATGCCAACTTCTATGCTTGGAGAGAAAGCAGGAAAGCAATATGTAGAATCTCTTTATCAAATGACACAGTTAAAGATTGTAGAATATCAATGGTATGCAGTCTAGAAAGCTAACTGTGCACCAGCAGATCCAGGTACATGATACTGCTGGCATGCAAAATAAGGATCCCTTCTTGCATATATGAGGAAGAATGGTCTCATGACTTCTGTCCTCTTCATCACTAAAAACTTCTCTTATGGTTGAGATTTTCAAAGTTAATTATTGTTTTGTGATCCATGTTAGACCCTGGAAAGGATACAATGGGATAAGCAGTCATGAGAAACCCATTATATCAGGGAAAGGATTAACAAGACGAGCAAATTCTGGTCCCAGTTCAAGATGATAACACAGAAAGATCCTGAATTCACCTCTTTCCATGGACACACCAAATCACCTGCTATGCTATGGTACAATTTCCTCTGAAAAGAACATAAAAACTTGCAGAGTGACCCTTCACATCAGGTAAATGAGAGGGAAACCACAGTAAAGCAGATAGGAAAGGCTAAGACACAAAGTCACAGTAAACCCTACCTCTTAGTACAGTGACTTACTCAGGGAGAAAACCAAAACCTGGAGCCTTTGCCCGAGAAGCAAATAGTTCATCAGGCACCCCAACTTTTATGAGTGGCACCTGAGAGATAAGCCCTCCAAACAACTGTTTTTGAAGACTAACAGGGCTCATGCCAATAAGACCCGCGGTGCTGTGGTGTAAAGACACTGGGCTCCTAAAGGGTGTGCATGCAGACCCTTCAGGGCCCAGTGCAGAAGCGTCCCTTTGAAAAGCACCCAGACTTGATGTGAAAAAGACTAATTTGCTAATTCTAAAGCATTAGGTTTAAGGGTCAGGGCCCTCCTAGGTTACTGTTTGGGGGCACAGGCTGGTGGGTGCCATATTCTCTTCTCTCTCTTCTTTGTTAAAGCCAGCAGAAGCATCTTTCTTTAAATTGTTCTTTTTTTTTTGGTGGGTGCCACCTTTGCCCTCCCCGTTACCTTTCTCTAGCCAGGGGGGACCATCTTTATGTGCTCCCTCTGTAACACTCAGGGTGCCAGTATCTCCTAAAGGGGAGCTTCCACACATGTCTGGTGCCCTGCTTTTTACATCTGGTGACCCAGTTTTTGCAGCTGAAACCCAGGGGACACCTCTTGCTTACCTGACTCTGAAGGCCAGGGGGCTTATGTTCCTGGGTCCCATGGGACTGTAACAATTAAAGAGATGGTTTTTGGCAGATTATTACCTCCAGGAACTTCACAGATAGCAGGAAAAAACACACCCCAATCTTTCTGATAGGCCTTTTTGCTTGACCAGGAGCTTTGTTTGGCCTGAGGAACAGGCATCTGGTTTGGTACATTTATATGGGCCTACAGAGATATTTTTAGGAAAGGGAGGCTGGTGAACACAATGATTATGCTTTCCCTCTACCTCAGCTCAGCTCACTGGTATTTTAAGGAAAGGGGTTTATACCCTTTTCTGTTGACCTGATATTTGCAGCTGCTTCCAGGGGGCACCTCTACATCATTTGGCTCTGGAGGTCAATGGGACTTATGCTCATGGGTTGCCACAGGATTGTAATCATCAATGGAGAAAGAGTTCTTAACAGCTACCACCTCCAGGGCTCAGCAATAGGCAACAGACCTAGAAGCTCAATCTTTGTATCAAAGAGGTCTATTAGCTTATCAACTTAACTGCAGCCTGAGTGGCAGGCTTCTCATTTAACACACATCTAAGGGCTGGCTTTAAACTTTTCTTGAGCTTTAGCGGGCAGCTGCTATCTTCACACTCTCCCTCTGCTGCTGTCTAGACTGCCAGCATTTCTTGAAGAAGAGCTCTTATACATATCTTGTGCCCTAGTCTTTACATTTTCTGCCCTGGTTTTTATGGTCACTGCCCAGAGTATAATCCTTCATTACTTGGCTCTTGTGGTCAAGGGACTTGCATATTTGGGTCCCACAGGACTGTAAAAATTAGAGAGACAGTTGTTGGTGGGCTGCCAGTCTCAGGACACTGTACATAAAATAGACTGAAACAGCCTTCCAGCCTTTCTGTGAAGGAAGCTTGCTTGCTAATCCTGTAGTTTTGGCCCAAGGTGTAGGTTTCAGGTTTGGCACAACACACGGCAGCTACAGAGGTAGTCTGAGGGAACATAAGGCATAAGATGTCATACTTGTGCCCTCTCTTTTCCTCATTACAGTTCACCAGTATCTCCAAGAAAAGAGCTTATAAACTAGTCTGCAACCCCAATTTTTGCAACTGCCACTTGAGACACCTCCAGATCACCTGACTCTGGTGGCCAGTGGGGCATATGCTTGCAGCATATATTTGCATTCTTTGAAAGCTGCTGCATGAGTGTCTGGCTTCCAATCTACCTAACTATAGATGTTGACTGAGATCCTCCTATTTGGAACACTAGTCTTGGCACACCCTCAATTACTAGGGGCTTTAAAATAATATAGGCTGCATGGACATTCACAAAAGATTTGAGAGAAAATCAAGAGCTAGGGCAGGGTTGAACAATGCTTCATCTGCTACACCAGGCTAATCCTTCAAGATTGGGAGTGGTGGATCCTTCTTCTAATGCATAGAAAACAACAGAAAGTAAAAGAAACAGAAACATTTCTAAAACGAAACAGTAAGATGAAACCTGAGGAAAAATAGGTTAATCAAATAGAGATCAGTAATTTACCTGATAAAGAGTACAGAGTTATGGTCAAAACATGTTCACTGAGCTCAGGAGAAAAATGGATAAACACAATGTTAACTTCAACAAAGAGAGAATTTAAGACAATACCAAACAGAGCTCTCAGGACTGAAAAATACAATAACTGAACTAAAAAAAAAAATGCTACAGGGGTTCAACAGTAGTCTAGATGAAGATGAAGCAGAGCAAAGGATCAGTGAACTTACACAATCAGAGCAGAAAAAAAAAAAAAAAAAAAGACAGCCTAAAGAGTTAATGGGATAACTTCAAGCATACTAATATTCACAATACAGGAATCCCAGAAGGAGAAAAAAGTGGGCCAGAAAATTTATTTAAGGAAATAATACTGAAATCTTCCCAAACTTGGGAAAGGAAACAAACATCCAGATCCAGAAAGCCAAAGTTTCAAACAGCATGATCTCAAAGAGACAGACATATAATTAAAATGTCAGAAATTAAAGGCAAGTAGATAATCTTAAAAGCATCAAGAGAAAACAACTTTTTACATACAAGGAAATCCCATAGGGGTATCAGCAGATTTTTCAGCAGAAACTTTGCACGTAGGAAGGGCATGGTTATGATATACACAAAGTACTGAAAGAAAGAAACTTCCACAAGAATGCTCTTCTTGGCAAAGTTATTCAGAATTGAAATAGGCTTTTTTTTTTTAGACAAGAGTTAAAGGAGCTCATCACCACTAAACTGGCTTTACAAGAATTGTTAGAGACTTTTTAAGTTGAGAAGAAAAGATGCTAATTAGTAACAAGAAAACTTGAAAGAGTAAATCTCACTGGAAAGGTAAATATATAGTAAGGGTAGTGGATTAAAAATTTATAAGTGGATTCAAGACATGAAGCTAGTATGAAGTTAAAATACAAAATTAGTATAAATATCACTACAAAAATTAGTTAAGGGATACACAAGATAAAAAGATATTAAATGTGACATCAAAAAATAAAACAAGGAAGAGAAAAAAAGAGCTTTAGAGGGCATTCAAACCTAAGTTGTCATCAACTTAAAATGGACGGTTATAAATATAAATTGCTATATGTAAACATTATGGCAACTGCAAAGCAAAAACCTATAGTAAATACACAAAAGAGAAAAACAATCTAAGCATACTGCTAAAAAAAATTCCCAAGCCACAGGGGAAGAGAGAAAGAAAAGCAAGGAACAGAGGAACTACAAAACAACAGAAAACAATGGCAGTAAGAACATATGTATCAGTAATTGCCTTAAACGTAAATGGACTAAATTCTCCAATCAAATGACAGAGAAGTTAAATAAAGAAAACAACAAGACAAACAAAACCCCAGACAAACAAAAAGAGCCGTCCGTCCGTAGACTGCCTATGAGGCTCCTGATGTAAGTACACACAGAGACTGAAAGTGAAGTGATGGAAAAAGATATTTCATACTAAAGAAACCAAAAGAAAGCTGGGGTAATAATACTTATATCAGAAAAAATAGACTTTAAAACAGACTGTAGTAAGAGCAAAAGAAGGGCTTTCATAATGAAAAAGGGGTCAATATAACAAAAGGATATAACATTTGTAAATATTTATGCACACAATATAGGAGAAACTAAATATATAAAGTAAATATTAATGGATCTAAAGGGAGAAATAGCAATATAATAAGAATAGAGAATTTTAGTAGGTCATTTGCATCAATGAATGGATCATCCAGATAGAAAATCAGTAAGAAAACATTGGCCTTAAATAATACATTAGACCAGATGGGCTTACCAGATATACACAGAACATTCTCTCCAAAAGTAACATAAGATACATTCTTTTCAAATGCTTATGGAACATTCTCCAGCATAGACAGATCAAATGTTAGGTAACAAAGCAATTCTTAACAAATTTTACAAGGATGAAATCATACCAAGCATCTTTTTTGACAATATTAAAGTAGAAATCAATCACTCAGTTCCTTGCTCAATCCCTCAAGAAGTGAAAAATTCACAAGTATGTGAAGATTAAACAATATGCTATTGAACAATATATCAGTGAAGATATCAAAGGAGAAATAAATACCTGAAGACAAATGAAAATACAACATACCAAAACATGTGCAATGCAGAAAAAACAGAAGATCATAGCAATAAATGTCAACCTCAGGAAATGAAACAAATCTCAATTAAACAACCTAATTTTATTCCTCAATCAAAAAGAAAAACAAGGTTAAAGCCCAAATTTAGTACCAGGAAGGAAATAACAAAAATCGAAGCAGAAATAAATGAAAGGCAAAAAATACAATACAAAAAAAAAAAAATCAATGAACTCAAGAGCTGATTCTTTGAAAAGATCAAATTGATAAACCTTTAGTTTGACTCACCAGGAAAAAAAAAAAAGAAAGAGGACTCAAAAGATAAGGCATTATAAGTGAGTGATACCACAGAAATACAAAAGATAATACTAGGAACAATTATATATCAATAAATTGGACAATTTAGGAAAAAATGATATATTTCTAGAATCTATAACCTTCTAAGACTGAATCATGAAGAAATAGAAAATCTGAATAGACAAATTACTAGTAAGAAAGTTGAATAAGTAATCAAAAACCTTTCAACAAAAGTTTATGAACAAATGGTTTTACTAGTGAAAACATTCAAAGAATACCAATCCTTCTCAAAATCATCCAAAAATAGAAGATCAAACACTTACAAACTCATTGCACAAGGCCAGCATCACAGTGATACCAAAACCAGATAAGGAGTCCAAAAATAAAATTATAGGCTATCCCTGGTGAACATAGATGCAGAAATCATCAACAAAATATTAGCAAACTAAGTTAAAAATACATTAAAATGATCAGATGCTTTGATTTTGTGGAATTTTTCCAGATATGCAATGTTGGTTCAACATCCAGAAACCAATTAAGGTGATAAATCACATTAACAAAATGAAGGACAAAAATTATATGATCATTTTAATAGATTCAGAAAAAGCACTTGCAAAATTTAATATAAATTTATAATATAAAATCTCAACAAAGTGGGCATAGAGGGAATACACCTTAAAATAATAAGGATCATATGTGACAAGGCCACAGCAAACATCATACTCAATGGTGAAAAGCTTAGAACTTTTATTGGGAATCCTAGCTAGAGCAATTAGGCACGAAAGAGAAATACAAGGCATCCAAATTGGAAAGGAAGAATTAAAACGGTCACTATTTGCATGTAACATGATATTGTATGTAGAAAACCCTAAAGACTCCACCAAAAACTGTTAGAACTAATCAATAAATTCAGTAAAGTTTCAGGATACAGAAATGTGTTGCTTTTTATATTCTAATAATGAACTAGCAGAAAAAGAAATTAAGAAAACAAGCTCATTTGTAATGACATCAAAACAAAATAGTTAGTAATAAATTTAACCAAGGATGTGTAAGACCTGCATACTGAAAATAAGACACTGATGACAGAAATAGAAGACAGAAGTAAATTGAAAGATATTCTATATTCATTGATTGGAAGAATATTGTTAAAATGTCCATATTACCCAAAGAAATCTACAAATTCAATGTAATCCCTATCAAAATACCAGTGTCATTTTTTCCACAGAAATAGAAGAAACAATTCTAAAATTTTATGTTACCCTGAAAGACCCCAAATACACAAACAATTTTTAGAAGGAATAACAAAGCTGGAGGTACCACATTCCTTGACTTCAAACCATATTACAAAGTTTTAGTAATCAAAACAGCATGCTAATGTCATTAAAACAAACAGATCAATAGAACAGAATAGAGCCCAGAAATATACCCATGTGTATAGGGTTAATTAATCTATGACAAAGAAGACAAGAATATATAGTGAGGAAATGACAGTTTTTTGAACAAAACGGTACTGGGAAAACTGGACAGCCAAATGCAAAAGAATAAACTGGAGCAGTACCTTATTCCATAGATAAAAATTACCTCAAAATAGATTAAAGACTTGAACATTAAACCTGAAACCATACAATCCCTCAAAGAAACCATAGGCACTAAGCTCCTTGACACTGGTCTTGGTGTAATTTCTTGAATTTGACACCAAAAGCAAAGGCAAAAAAAGCAAAAATAAACACTAATCATCAGGGAAATGTAAATCAAAACCACAATGAGATACCACACCACACCTGTTAGAAAGGCTATTATCAAAAAGACAAGAAATAGAAATGTTGGTGAGGATATGAAAAATCAAGGAAATCTTATGCACTCCTGGTAGGAATGTAAATTGGGGCAATCGATATGGAAGCCAGTATAGAGGTCCTCAAATAGTTAAAAATAAAACTATCATATGATTTAGCAAGTCTACTTCTGGGTATTTATCCAAAGAAAATAAAAACATTAACTTGAAAAGATATATGCACCCCTATGGTCATTACAGCATTATTTACAATAGCCAAGATATGGAAACAACCTATGTCCATTGATGGATGAATATATAGTCATATATATATATATATATATATATATATATATATATATATGACTATAGATAATCTACCTAGATAGATATAGATAATGGAATATTATTCAGCCATAAAAAAGAATGAAATCTTGCCATTTGTAGCAACATGGATGGACCTCAAGGGCATTATGCTAAACTAAGTCTGACAGAGAAAGACAAATACTGTATGATGTCACTTGTATATGTACTTTCAAAATAACAAACCAAGACAAAATGAAAAAACAAACTCAAGGCTATAGAGAACAGATTGGTGGTTTACAGAGGTGGAGGAGGTAGAAAAATGAAAAGGTTGAAAGAATCAAAAGGTACAAACTTCCAGTTTTAAAATGTCATGTGAATGTAATATACAGCATGGTGACTAAAGCTAAAAATACTATGTTGCATATTTGAAAGTTGCTGACGGAGTTCTCATCACAAGGGAAAAAATACCTCAACTATGCTTGATGATAGACATTAACTAGACTTATTGTGGTGATTTCATGATATATACAAATAATTGAATCATTATTTTGTATAGGTGAAACAATATAATGTTGCAGGTCAATCATTCTTCAGAAAAAAAAAAGACAACTTGTATTTCAATGTCTATTTTGGTTAGTGGTCAATAGTATTTCTCTCTCAATTTACTTTTGAAGGATATAGTGAAAATCAGAAATACGATCAAATCATGAACAACGAATGCATAGCCTTTTGGTGTCCAATGAAAAGAAATGAATCAGGGATATAAATCTGTTTTTACACACTGAAGTATTCTGTTTGGGGGGACAAGACGCTGACAGTTTTTTTAGTAGAGTTTATTGTTTTAGAGGTGTTTTAGTTTCACATGTGAAACTGAGAAGTTACAGAGAGATCCTATATACTTCCCATTCCAACATAGGCATGGCCTCTTCCATTATCAATATCACTCACCAGTGGTACATGTGTTATCACTGATGAAACCACATGGACACATCATTATCACCCAAAGTCTAGTTTCCATTAGAGTTTGTTCTTAGTGTATATTTTATAATAAAATTTTTTTTGTAAATGTATAATGACATGTATCTACCATTATAGTATCATACAGAATAGTTTTATTGGATCACATTGGATCTAAAAATCTGTGCTTCACCTCTTCATCCTTTCTCTCCTTAATATCTCCAGCAACTACTGATCCTTTCACCGTTTCCATAGTTTTGTCTTTTCCAGAATGTCATGTAGTTGAAACAATATACAACTTTTCAGATTGGCTTCTTTCTCTTAGTAACATGCACTTAACTTTCCTCCAAGTCTTTCCATGGCTTAATAGTTGTGTGTGTGTGGGTGTGTGTGTGTGCGCGCACGTTTTAACCATTGAATAATATTCCATTGTCTGGATATACTACAGTTTATTTGTCCATTCATTAAGTGAAGGACATCTTGGTTGTTTCCAAGTTTGAGCAATTATGAGTAAGGCTACTATAAACATCTGTGTGTAGGTTGGTTTATTTTTTTATTTTTGTTTTTTGTTTTGGCAGACATATCTTTGTATAGTAAGAGTATGTTTAGTTTGTAAGAAATCACCAGACTGTCGTCCAAAGTATCATTTTGCATTCCCATCAGGAGTGAATGAAAGCTCCTTCTGCTCCGTGTCCTCACTAGCATTTGGTGTTTTCAGGGTTCCAGACTTTGCCCATTCTAATAGGTGCACAGTGGTATCTCACTGCTGTTTTACTTTGTATTTTCTTGATGAAATATGATGTGAAGCATCTTTGCATATGCTTATTTGCCATCTGTATATCTTTTTTGGTGAGGTGTCTGTTAGAGTTGTCCATTTTAAAAATCAAGTTGTTTTCTTATTGAGTTTTAAGGGTTCTTTATATACGTCGTGTAGTAGTCTTTTATCAGATGTGTCTTACAAGTATTTTCTCCCATTCTATGGCTTGTCTATAATATAGTTCTTTTGACCTTGTGTTTTTCAGAGCAGAAAATTTTAATTTCACTGAAGTTCAGCTTATCAATTCTTTTATGACTTGTGCCTTTGGTACTTTATCTAAAAAGTCATTGCCAAACCCAAGGTCATCCATATTTTTTAATTATCTTCTAGGAGTTTGATAATTTTATGTTTAGTTTTGTGATCCATTTTGAGTTCATTTTTGAGAGATGTAACACTTATGTCTACATTTATTTTTCCCCCCCAAACTGGATGTTCAGTTGTTCCCAGCGCCATTTTTGAAAATCTATCTTTACTTCATTGTATTGCTTTTACTCCTTTATCAAAGATCACTGGAATATTATTCATATAGTTCTATTTCTAGGCTTTATATTCTGTTTAATCAATATATCTAGTCTTTCATCTTGATTACTGTAGCTTTGTTTGACGTCTTGAAGTCAGGTTGTGTTAGTCCTCCAACTTTGTTCTTTTCCTCCAATATTGTGTTGGCTATTCTGGGTCTTTTGCTTCTCCATATAAACTTTAGAATAATTTTGTCAATATCTACAAAATACCTTACTGGAATTTTGATTTGGATTGCATTGAATCCAAAGACGATTTGGGAAGAACTGACATCTTGACAACATCGAGTCTTTCTATCCATAAAAATGGAATAGATCTCCATTATTTAGTTCCTTCATTTCATCAGTTTTACAGTGTTTCTCATATAGATCTTGTACATAGTTATAGATTTATATCTAAATATCTTTTTTGGTAATGTAAATGAGATGGCATTTTTAAAATATTTAATACATGAAACTGTCAAATTAGTTTCCATACAACACCGAGTACTCATCCCAAAAGATGCCCTCTTCAATGCCCATCGCCTCCCCTCCCCTCCCTCCCACCTCCCATCAACCCTCAGTTTGTTCTCAGTTTTTAAGAGTCTCTTATGCTTTGGCTCTCTCTCCTGAGAAACTTAACAGAGACCCATGGGGGGAGGAGAAGTAGATGGCATTTTTAATGTCAAATTTCACTTGCTCGGTGTTTATATACAGGAAAGTGATTGACTTTTGTGTGTTAACCTCGTATTCTTGCAACCTTGCTATAATTATTATTTGTAAGAAGTTTTTTAAAATTCTTTTGGATTTTCTACATAGATGCTCATGTCATTTGTGGACTTCTTTGTCCATTTTTGGTATTAGAGCCTTATAAAATGAGTAGTTCCCCTGCTTCTATTATTTGAAAGGTATTTTAAAGAAATGGTGTGATTTCTTCCTTAAATGTTTGGGAGAATTTACCAGTGAGCCAATCTGGGTCCAGTCCTTTCTATTTTGGAAGATTATTAATTACTGATTCAATTTCTAAAATGGATATAGGCCTATTCACATGGTCTATTTTGTGTGAGTCTTGGTAGATCATGTGTTTCAAGGAATTGGTCCATTCTATCTAAATTATCAAATTTGTCATCAGTTGTTCATAGTACTCTGTATCTTTTTAATATCCATGAGATCTGTAATGTCCTCAATTTATTTTCTGATATTAGTTTATGTATTTTTTCTTAGTTAGCCTGCATAGAAACCTAATTTTTTTTCAAAAAACTAGCCTTTTGATTTCAGTAATTTTCTCTTGATTTTCTGTTTTCAATTTCATTGATAATTTCTCTTATTTCCTTTATTTTGCTTACATTGAATTTGTTTTTTGTTTTTAATATCTTAAGATGAAAGTTTAGATGATTGATCTATATCATTCACTGAATACTATGAATTCCCTGTAAGCACCGTTTTCACCGCATCCTACAAATTTGGCTAAGTTGTAATTTTCATATAGCTCAAAATACCTTCTGGACCTGTGTTACTTAGAAATGTGTTGCTTAATCTGCAAATAATTTTGAGTTTTGAAGCTATCTTTCTGTTATTGACAGAATAACTGAGTGTTCTGAGAACATACTTTGCATGATTTTTATTCTTTAAAATTTGTTAAGGTGTGTTTTATGGCCCAGAATGTGATCTTGTTGAATGTTCCATGTGAACTTTAGAATGTTTATATTAACTAGAGAGGAATTCCTATGATGAGAAGCCTTCTTTAGAAAATATAAATTTTTGGAGCTCCAGTGGTGCAATCAGTTCACAGTCATTAAAAATATAAAATTTGAAATTTACATTACAGTTTTACAGAGATGGGGTGATACAAATGGGTTAGTTAAGCATTCTGGTTAAAAAAAAAAAAGCTAATTAATTTAATCTCTGTGCTAAAAATATCCATGGTATGTTGTCCCTCACAGCTGTTCCAAATTTAAGATTTGCCAATTCTTGTCTCTACTTATATTACTCTGTACATCTCTGTCCCCCATTTAAGATCATCTGATAAGAGAACTTCCTTCACTTTTCTCAAGTCAAACTCTATCTTCATGAATTTTATCTTTTTTCCTGTTTTCACTTACAAAGTCATTTTGATCTTTCTTCTACAATGTTTCATGGATTGATGTCTTCCTTTTTTTTTTTTTATTATTGACATTTTTCTATTTCATGGCTTTTTTGCTGTGAGCCCCGATATAGGCTTGTAATAAGACTGAGAGACTCGAAGAACTGAAAAGGTTGGAAGCTCTTTCCCAGATGTATTTCAAAATAAAAACTCTATAAGACCTAAGTGTAAGATGTCCAATGTAATGACAGCTTCAGACCTTTTTAAATATAACATTTTCCAAGAGAGACTTCAGGAATGATGTCTGTACTCTTTTTGTTTCTGAACAATGCCCATAGGGAGAAAATGGCACAAAATACAGTTCTGGATTCTTGGGGTCTGCTTCAAATTTGTACAAGTGATGGGGCAAGAGACATTTGCTTTTCACCAGAAGTTTTATTATTTTTTAAGACATACATTCCATGTATTCCATTACTCACAGGATTACTTTGAATCCACAAATACCTCTAAATTTCTGACCCTGATCCTTACATTTTCTTTCTTCTACTTCACACAATTTCTAATTATTTTTTTATTAAGATAAAAGTTAGGTAGGGGTGCGTGGGTCGTTCAGTTGGTTAAGTTCCAACTTTGGCTCAGGTCAGAATATCGCGGTTCATGTATTCAGGCCCCATGTCGGGCTCTGTGCTGACAGCTCAGAGTCTGGAGCCTGCCTTGGATTCTGTGGTTCCCTCTCTCTCTCTACTGCTCCCCTGCTCATACTGTCTCTCTCTCAAAAATAAGCAAACATTAAAATAAAAAAAATATGTAGTATAAAAGAGCTTGTAAAACAAAACAAAACAAAACATCACATCATTTCTTGCCTCTTACCTACATTTTCCCTGGTTTGCTTTTCACAGGCAACCATTTTCACCTGTTTGGTTTTAGACTTTCCAATACACATAATACATGTGTATATATATTATAGATATTGTCTGTTAACTTTCCACAATTATACATGGAAATTTAACTCTTTAATCCCATCACAGTTTTTATACTGTCTTGTTTTTTGTTTCATGTCTTCTTTTTCCATTTTGTAAAACATTGTAAACATCCTTATTTCACAAATTTTAAAATATTCTATTATTTCCAGATTTGGAGATGATGATGATCCTCTTGTTTGTTATGTTTGATAATTCTTTTTCCTGGGTTGGTTTGTTCTCATGGTTTCTGTTTTCATTGCGAGCTTAACATGTGTGGAAATTCTCTTCTCTGGGAATCCTGCATGCCTTAGGCTATGGAAGAATCTCAAAAGACTGGCTTTGTATTTGCCTGGGTTCTTAACTGTCTCTGAACCAACTTTCTTAAAAATTCAAATTTAGGGGTTCTTACCCCCTCTGTTGGTGTAAATCTGAATGTATCATCCAAGCATGGAGCCATCTTGGGTTTCTAGCTTCTTGCAAGTAACTCTTTTTTCCATCTATAGCACTGGCAGATGACAAGCTGTATGGCTTAGCAAGGCAGAATTTGGAGGGCACAGTGGTTCTATTTTTGTTTCATGAAGAGAACACTTCTCTCAGGCTTTTTAACCAAGAGTGTTTTACTCCAAAGTATACAGCCTGTAGGCCCCATCTCCAATCTCCAGAGGATCATTAAAATCCCATCCAGCAGCACTTTAATATTTACATCTAGGCCGTATACCTGTTTGGGCTCCAGTTATTTAAGTTTTTTTTTAAATAACTCTGACATTGAGCTGTATCTTCATTTCTGGCACCTCTAGATTTTACAAAATATGTTGTATACATCCTACCCAGCAATTCCATGTAATTCAAGTAACAAAGTAGTTTTGCTTATTAACATCTAGTTTTCCAAATATTGACTGAAAAACCCAACTGAATTTTTCCTTAATTTTAAAATTTTTAATCAAACTCACAACCATAGCTTAAAAAATCAAATAACATACAAGACTAATAAATTATAGAGATCAGATAATAAATGGAACTCTAAGGTCCACTGGGTCTAAAGACCCACCCAGTGACCATTTCTCCAGTCCTCAAATGTATAATTGGGACTGATATGCTTGGCAATTGGCTTAACCCCCATATTGGGTCTTACTCTTAGGGGTATGATCTATCATAGTGGGGAAGACAAGGAGAAACCCTCTAAAACTACTTCCCACACCAGAGCCAAGGTGGCAAATCAGTAACTATATTGGGTGAAGAGATGGTAGAGATAGATTAATAATATCACAAGGATCTGAAGAAGGGATTGGAAAACTACAGATCCCAGGCAAAATCTGATGCATGACCAGTTTTTGTATAGCCTGCAAGCCAATAAGGGTTTCCACATTTTTAAAAGATTGTTAAAATATGCCACAGAGACTAAAAATGTGGTCTGCAGCCCAAAATAGGTACAATCTTCACGGAAAATGTCTGTTGTCTCCTCATCTAAAGGATTCAGGGTAGATTCCCATCACATTTATTTACTTCTTTGGCCCCTGAAGAAAATAAATGGATCCTACAGGTTAAATGCAGACTACAGCAAGATTAACTGAATTAGATTCCTGATCATAGTCTTCATATCAGATATATCTGATGTCCTTGTGAGAATAGATTAATATGACATCAGATAGAAGAAGTATGGAAACTTGATTTGGGGAAACACATGCTATTTGCTAAAGTACCATCAGAAAAGTTTGTAGTTATATAGAATGAACAACAATATACATTTACACTTTTGCCTTAGGGGTATCTTATGCCCTCTGTCATGATACGTTCCAAACATATTTGGAGCATCTTGGCATCCTCCAGATCATATCTATTCATTACATTGATGACTTTATGTTTATTAGTGAGATGAGCAGGCAGTCACATTGGAAACCTTGATGAGACACTTGGATACCGAAAGTAGGAGATAAACATTGCAAAATTTTAAGGACCATCCATATTTGAAAACCATTTAGAGATCTTTGGTGAGGGGTCATGCCAGGATATCCCCTCTGAAATGAAAGACAAATTAGTGCATTTTTCTCCTTCTACCATGAAGAAGGAAACACAAACTCTGCTGGGTGATAAGCAAACTGTGTGAGCAGTTAGCCCAGATGTCATCCATCGTGGTTATACCAGAACCCCTTCAGCTTGTGCCTATGACTGTATGGGAAGTCCTGTATGATGAGCTGGCACAGGAGTAAAATGCCTGAGCTTAACTTTACAGATGGGCCGGCTTGGTATGTGGGTATAAGCTGAAAATAGATGGCAGCTGCACTAAGACCTTAAGGGGTAGTCTTGAAAGAGAGTGGTAAGGAAAAATCCTCCTGGTGAACCGCTTTGTGAATAAAAAGAAATGGTTGGAGATTAGAAGATACATAGATCTCTAATTAGGGATCTGAAAGGGGTAAAAAAGGGAAGGAGGGCCAAGGAGATCTGGGGTAAAGATATGTAGATTAACATATGGGAATGAGCATAAAGTGTGGAGATCTTTGTATTTGATACACCCATCAGAGAACATCCTTCTTGGATAAAGCAGTAAACAACCAAGTAGAAAAATACTAAGCTGATTAATGTTTGCTGGTATGGTGGGCTCATGAGTGAAGTAGCTGAGATGTGCAGACATGGAGGCTACACACAGGTGGACCACCATGTATCTCCAGTTATCAAGGCTGATCTAGCTGCTGCCATTGCTGAATGTCCAATTTGCCAGAAACAAAGAGCATCCTCAACTCCCAATATGGCAGCATTCCTGTGGAGACCAACTAACCATTGATGACAAATTGACCACAATGGAGCCTTTCATCTTGGAAAGGCTAGTAATTTGTTCCCATAGGAAGAGACACATTCAGGTGTGGATTTATCTTTCCTGTACCATTAACTGACGACTTACAGAGTTCTTGATCCACCAGCATGGGATCCCACATAACATGGCGTTGGACCAGAGAGCCAACTTTACAAAAGAGCAGGTGCAAAAGTGGGCTCATGACCATGAGATTCACTCATTATATCACATATGACACAACCTAGAAATTGTCAGCATTTTAAAGGTTTGGAATGGTTTGCTCAAAGCACAGCTAGAACACCAGCTTGGAGGTATACTATGTGGGCATGGGGCAGCACCCTCCAGGATGCCAACATACACATTGCTATATGTACAAGAAGAATTAAGAAAAGATTTTAATTGAATGCATAACCCTAGTCCAAATTCCTTTCCTTTTCTTGGTTTTGGGTAAAGTTTGAGATTAACTTAATAGTATACCTTATAGGAAAACAAGGAGATTTGCCAAAAATAACTACAAGTGGAACAGGCACAGTCTATAAATCCGCCCATTCATTGGGAATCTATTTTCTATTTTCATTTGCTTTATAAAAAGAAAGGTTGGACAAGAACCTAGCCCTGGACCATACAACTATGTACTACATAATTATTTAGTCAATCTACTGCTCTTGCAGGTTCAATGGTACCTCACAGAATTTGAAATTTGTCTACGGATTCCTGGTTTCCTTAAAGTCTCTATTGCTTCCCTGGCCTTTGGGGGGTTTTCAGATGACATATTATTGACTCATGCTAATGGTCTAAATATGCCTACTGTGAAATTTACTAGCTGGATCAAAAACAATAAAGGTGTTTTGTGTTAAGACTTAAAGTTTTGTTTGGAAATAATACATCTTTTCTTTTGGAAATAATAAAACTTTTCTTTTACTACTTGTTAAGACTGAGTTCAAAATACATTTTTTTTGTGCCAAATTCTCTCTAAATAAAGGTAAGCCCTTCATTCACTAATTTTATGACTTCTGATTAAACTGAACTTTCTGTCAAAAATTTCCTCTCTGTAAAATGCATTTTGTATCCAGTTTTCACATTGGGAAAATCACTTACTGTATATAACCAGTCTTTAAAATGCTTCTGTGTCACTTTAAGTTGAAATCCCAGTTTTACCATGGGAAGAGACTTGCTTTCCAAAACTATACTATCCCTACAGGATTATACTATATTTTATGCTTTTCTGATACATACAAAGTGTTCCCATACACTAGCAGCTGCCTGTGTATGGTAGAATTAATGGATTAGTGCAATTATCCAGAACATTTACAGTAAATATTGGGAAAAAGCTTACACATTTTGGCTTTGATACCTACGGTGATTTCCGAGACTGACAAAACTCAGAAGGTTGCACAATTTTTCATAGTACAGAGGCAAAAATCCTAATATTAATGATTGAGGTGTTTAAAGACAGGTATAATTGAGGTTTTAATTGGCAGAAAACTAGAATGTACCCCGGTCTGGGTGCAGTCCCCTTCAGATCCTCAGCTAGTCTCCCTTCTTCATTCTTTTTCTGCAGGCCCTGAAGAATCACCCTGTTTTTTTTTTCTCTCTGTGCTTGGCACTACCCTATCTACTTCTCGGAATTCTGTTCCCTCAAATCTTGACTGATGGTTTCTCTAGTTCCCTTTTCTTATTTTTGCCAAATAGATACACATTAATCTTCCAATTCTCAGTGTGACACTGATAATTAGCTATGTGGTCTTACAGGAGATACTTAACCTTTTGGAAGGTTAATAAAGTTAATTAAGTAAAGAGAATGACTACTCCATAATGTTTTTGTGAATATTAAATGGTATGCCTTCCATAGCAGTTTTAATAGGTATGTGGTAAGCAGTTCTTTCCAACTTTTCTGTCTCATTTTGTCCTATACACAATTTGAAACATTCAAGGCTATAAAAATGGTCAATATTTTATATTGGTATGATAATTGATAGTTTATAAAATATTTCCTTATGTCTCATTTGTTGTTCTCACACTGATTTGAGATAGGTAAGGTAATAGTTATTACTACTTTCAGATAAGGAACTTGAAGCCCAGGGAGATTAAGAGAAGTGTCCAGATTCATAATGCTTTTAACCACAGAGCAGAAATGAAAGGGAGGTATGATACTTATTTCCTGGGTTATGGTGTTTAGTCGGGACAGCTCTACCTGGACTGTAGTAATGCAAACCAAATTATAAATCCTGGAAACAACGTTTCCAAATACTGGTGGATTAAGGCCAGGCAAAATAACCTGAAAAGAGATTGCACTCTAAATGGGGAGACAAATTCAAGGCAACCAAAGAAGGTAAAGAAACCACAGATGGAAGAATTCCTCAGGAAAAGCCTAGGTTCCATGTGGACACATAGGGTGTCTTCAGAAATGTACAATGTTGAATTAAAGACCATTAAAATGTTTCTCCTGGAATTAGTCACTTTTTTTTCTATCAAATTACCTAAATTTCATTATATGTGTAGTTACAGCCTAAATCTCTTTTTCTGATTAACATCAAAGTCAACTAAAAATACATTTAATGCATATGCACAAAATGAAAACCCTATGGGACTTTTATGAATGACACACCTAGGAATGTATTCTCTGCCATTCATTTGACAGATCATTCCCATATACGTGGAATGTGCCAGTCCCTCTGCTTGGTACAGGGCTATAATCAGCAAACATTGCCATGGAACTTAAACCAGTAGAAAGATGTTTATAGCTTAATAACGGGGAAACAATCATACACAAAACACAGAACATTTTTCTAAAGTTAAATGAATAAATAGAAGAAATGTTGGTCGGTTTAATCAGAATTTCCTTATATCTGATGTCATCAAATTGGCTTTACATACCTTGTTATTTTTCCTAAAAGTAATAGCAAATAGAAACAAATATACTTTTTTGCAATAGTTTTATTTGTATCAACTATATATGTTTAAATGTTTTAGCTGGAGCTGTTTAATGTGAAGTATACATTATTAATTGTTCTCCACTAAAATTAGCTTGCTTATAGTGCTGAGCAAGATACAATACAGATGTTATAAAATACTAATTACAATATGCTAATACTGTAATACACTAATTTTGAATTCCATAAGCAAAAATTTACTGCCTGATACAGAACACTTTTTTCCTTGCTTTCACTGTATCTACTAGGTTTCTTAATTTAAAACTTTTTATAATAATGTTATGGTGTAGGAAATATTTTTATTATCAATTTATTACAGAAGAAAATCATAGAAATGTTAATTTGATCAAAGTCACACAAGTAAAAACTTCTACAATAACTGAGTGCCATTTGCAAATTCTATTATTCCATTATTTCACTTTTCATCTATTTCAATAAAAAGTTTTACTTTAGTGGGGCACGTGGGTGGCTCAGTTGGTTAAGTGTCGGCTCTTGATTTCAGCTCAGGTCATAATCCAATGGTTCATGGGATTGAGCCCTGCTTTGGGCTCTGGACTGACAGCATGGAGCCTGCTTGGGATTCTCTCTCCCCAGCTCTCTGCCCCTCCCCCACTTGCATACACTCACGCTCTCTCAAAATAAATAAACATTAAAAAGGTTTTACTTTACTAAAATATGGTATACTGATACAATTGTATCAAATCTATGGATTTGTAATTTAAAATTATTATTAAAAGCTTGTACCTGATTTCAGGGAATTCATTCAATGAATATTAAGGACCATTATGTACTTACACACATTTTATATTCTGAAGATTTGAAAAATAAAACTACCTGGGTATTATTTTTTCCAGCAGAAAACCTGATCTAAACCATCAGTTCAATAGAACCTGCATATGTAATTTCTAAATTTTCTATATTTTATTAAATTGAACTAGCTGGAAATTAAAGTTTTAAGTTATTACAAAAAAATTAGAATTATCCATTACAAAAAAAACCTCCAGTCATTTAAAGTAATAAATATTCAAGTAATCTCATGGAAAGTGCCATTTTAAAAAATAGATAAAATTCTTCTCTATTAACATTCCAGTAGCAAATAAATTAAGCTAAAATAATTGAGGTTTATTTTAATAAGGTTAAACATTTTCCTTGAAATTATGTTTGACTATATCATAAATGTTCTTAGCAGGCCTTTTCTTTAATATGAAGTAAACTCCAATTGGCCTCAGATCAAATTTTCAAAAGAATCTTAATTAGGTGATGCTACATCTATGTGTATATATTCCTGTGCACAAAGTGAATTCTAAATTATTTTTTAAGAATTAAAAACATATGTATATGGAATCAATGGGATCAATTGCTGGTCACTGGGATAGACAAAGACCCAGGTAGATTTAATTGAAGTATCTTGCAGCCTGTAATTTTCTCTGCTTTTGTTCTATTCCAAACAAACCTGGTTAAGTAGGGGCAGCATAGAGGCAGTCAAGAAAATAGTATTCCTGTGTGCATACAACATTATTGGAATCTTTGAGCAAAACAGATTTTTAGGTCTGGATGAATACATTATTTGAGGTACATCTCGACAGATGGAAAAGGAGGAATTTTATTTTTATTTAAAAAAATTTTTTTAACATTTATTTTTGAGACAGAGACAGAGCATGAATGGGGGAGGGTCAGAGAGAGGGAGACACAGAATCTGAAACAGGCTCCAGGCTCTGAACTGTCAGCACAGAGCTCAATGCGGGGCTCGAACCCACGGACCACGAGATCATGACCTGAGCCGAAGTCGGCCGCTTAACCGACTGAGCCACCCAGGCGCCCTGGAAAGGGAGGAATTTTAGAGTTTTAGGTAAATGGAGCCAGATTTTATCAAACTTAAGAGTCTTGGTAAGAGTCTGGATGGAAAATAAGAAATATGTACATGGGTTTATTTTCTATAGGCCGCATCATGTTAGAATTAGAAGGGACTTTGGCATACATTTAGTCTGACTCTATTGATAGGAGAACAGAAAAGTCCAGAAGCTATAATGGCTTGTTCAAGGTCACTTTGGTGGTTGCTAGTGGATCAAGGAGCCAACTCTACATGCCCTGATAACACCTCAAAATTTCTT
The DNA here is from genome assembly GCF_007474595.2 of Lynx canadensis. Classification (NCBI taxonomy): domain Eukaryota; kingdom Metazoa; phylum Chordata; class Mammalia; order Carnivora; family Felidae; genus Lynx; species Lynx canadensis. The sequence continues at coordinate 59,361,618 of NC_044320.2, read as the reverse complement.
TCCATTTTTGGGCTTCTTTGGAGGGTAATTCAGATCAGTACAGACCTTCAAATACATGTCTTTCTTTTCCTTTGAATTCAGCAACTGTAAATTAGCTTTTTTGAATCAGTAATACAGAGGTTTATATAATAGTTCTTAATAAGCCAGTCATGATAAGACATTCATCTGGAGGAGACAGGCAGAAACAAAAGACCTGATTGATAATGGATAAATGGCAAAGAAGATTAAATAACATTGTGCATAGCATATATAAACTACAAAATTTGTAATACTGACATTGATTCATATCAAAGAACACAAATTACATTTGTTCAGTACATTGTGTTAAATAAGTTGGTAAAGTATAATAATGGTGACTTTCAAACAATTAAATATTGGCTCTTAAAGTTATAGACCTCAAATTTTTGGAGAATACATTTATATTGAGAATGCTAGATAACTTAACTATTTAGATTGGAAATAAATGGCAATATATATTTAAAAGGAAAATGCGGGACGCCTGGGTGGCTCAGTTGGTTGGGCTTCCGACTTTGGCTCAGGTCATGGTCTCACCATTTGTGAGTTCGAGCCCCACGCCGGGCTCTGTGCTGACAGCTCAGAGCCGGAAGCCTGTTTTGGATTCTGTGTCTCTCCCTCTCTCTGCCCCTCCCATGCTCATGCTCGCTCTCTGTCTCTCAATAATACTAAACGTTAAAAAAGTTTTTTAAACGAAAATGCAATTACTTTGTATGCACCTAATGATTTAAGTACAAATTTGGGGCTTTCTTGCATGTTAAAGGAGGTAAAACATTTAAAGGTGTTGGGAAACAGTCAACATGGGTAAAACAGCAATGAGTTACATTGTGTGTTTAATGTATGTCCAATTTTTATTTCAGAAAATAGGTTATCTTTAATCAGTTGCAGTTCAATTTTATTCAATATACTGCTACTTAGAAGAGAGATGGCAAATATTTTGGTTACCTCTGCCATTTTCAAGTGATTGGTAACAACTTATTTTGCATGCTACATTATGGAAGATTTTGAGGCTCTATCTGGATTTGGTGAGGGAACAGTATTGTGATTAGCCATGTGTGTAAAAAAGCATGGAAAAAGGGAGAATATTTGTGCCATTTTATGTTTGATCTCTGGCTTAGTTCAGCCATAAACTATGTCCTATCCCTATAATTCCAATTTTCCTGTTACTACAGTTAACCAGTTCTGTGCACCTGAAATCTAGCGAACTTGAGTATTACTCTGTACTGTGGGAAGAATAGGTAGATTGGATTTGCATCTCAGCTTCCCTAAGGACTAGGATTAGTTTAAGCAAGTTATTTAACTTCCTCAAACCTCAGTTTAATCATCTATAAAATAGGCAAAATACCAACTTTCTATGGATTTTTGAGAAGTAAATTTTAAGTTATAAGTAAAAATGTAGTACTTTGTTAATTGACTTCCCCAGCCAGTGTCTGTGTGTGCTTAAGGAATTTAATGACATTTTGATATTGAGTTTAACTTTTTAAAAGATTTTTAATGTTTACTTATTTTTGAGAGAGAGAGACAGAGTTTGAGCAGGGGAAGAGCAGAGAGAGAGGGAGAGAGACAGAGAGGGAGACACAAAATCTGAAGCAGGCTCCAGGCTCTGAGCTGTCAGCACAGAGCCCTGCCTGGGGCTGGAACACACAAACTGTGAGATCATGACCTGACCGAAGTCGGATGCTTCACACATTCTAAAGAATATACACATGAGATTTAAATATTGGCTCAACCCTTCACCTGCAATAATGTGGACAACTGAGGTCTATTTAATTAGTATAAGACACTTATGTGACTTTGCAAAATTGATGTGTGAAGAAAATTTATATATTCACTCATATTATGAAAACATCTTGGGAGAAAAAACTATTGAAACAGTTTAAATCAGTTAAAAGAAAACTAAGCAAACACTATATAGGCACATAATATTATAGATGTATTTTAGCAATTCTATTTACTATGAATTTAAGCCAAGCCTATGCAGAGCTGATTGGTGTCTCACATACATCTTTCTCTACTGCTGACCACAAACATCTGTTTTATTTTCAGAACTGCAGCCTGTCCTAGCTTGCCCTCTACTGGTTTATTTTTGGTGCACCAACACTTAGGTCCTAAAAAGAGACCTAATAAAAGGAGGGCCACTTACTTTTAGAGTAAAAGTAGGCATAATCAGAAGGAAAGCAAGCAAATACACACAGGTTATATTTCAGACACCTATCTTCTAGTATATTATCTTATACACAACTTGCCCTGTGAATTTATTGTTCTAGCATTCTATACCACTTCTAAAGGCTTACAGCCAGGATAGCTTCTTTTTGTTCTTATATTTAACACATACACATGCATGGAGTTCACAGCATGTTTAGGTATAGCTCAAGAAAAGGAAGACAGACAAGATCTATACCTTCATGAAGAATCTGATTTATATTCTTTTTGTAAAGCCAAACAATAAATTAGTTCAATAAACAAATGAATTCAATTTCAAACAGAGACAAGAATTCTGCAGAAAAGAAAACTGCAGTGAGACAGCTCCTATGTGAGTAGGCGACATGAGTATTGGTGATAGGTTCATCAACGAAGATATCTCAGACGAATGGAGAAGAGGCTGACATTAAGTGGGGAAGAGGTAGGCAGGGGTCAGGTTACTATAGGACCTGCAGATCATTTAAAGGTTTTTTTTTTTTTTTTTTTTTTTTTTTTTTAGTGCATTGGGAAGCCATTTGTAGTTTTTTTTTTTTTTTTTAATTTTTTTTTCAACGTTTATTTATTTTGAGACAGAGAAAGACAGAGCATGAACAGGGGAGGGGCAGAGAGAGAGGGAAACACAGAATCGGAAACAGGCTCCAGGCTCTGAGCCATCAGCCCAGAGCCCGACGCGGGGCTCGAACTCACGGACTGCGAGATCGTGACCTGGCTGAAGTCAGACGCTTAACCGACTGCGCCACCCAGGCGCCCCGCCATTTGTAGTTTTAAATAGGGGAGTGATGACATTCAATTTATGTTTTTAAAATGTGACTCTGTATTGACCAGGAATGGGGAAAGATGGCAGAGTAGGAGAGAATCCTGAACTTACCTCCTAGGGACACACTGAGGCAACTACTGCATGTAATGCAACTCACACTGAAAACGACCTGGAGACTGGAAGAACAGACATTCCACAGCTAAAGATACAAACCAAAGGCCACATTGAGAAGAGTAAGAGGGACAGAGATGTGGTCAGGAAATCTCCAATGTGAGGACTTACAAGCAAAGGAATATCAGAAGTGTGGAAGAGTGAGTGCATCAAGCCTCACACTGGGTATCCTTAGCCCTGGGGACCTGCACCAGGAAGAGGAGCCCCTGTAACACCCAGCTTTGAGATTAGTGAGGCTGATCTCTGAAAGATCCAGAGGGCTAGAGAAAATAGTCTCTGCTATTAAAGGGTCAGCACACTATATCACTTTGCAAGACCTAGCACAGAAGCAGCAATTTGAAAAGCATCTTGGTTATACATATACTTTTGGGACATGTGATGAAGGGTCAGGAATCTGTAGGAGCTCCTCTGGGAATGGAAGTGCCAGTGGGTGCCATTTATTTTGCCCTCCTTCAGCCTAACTGGCCAGATGCTTGTTGGAGCCAGTTCTGACCCTCTTTGTCTACCTTACTAGCACTGTTTGCCTTGCTCTGGCATTCCGCTGTGGACCTACTACACTCATCATGTCCACCACACCAGACACCCCTCCAAAGTGGCTTCTTCCCTGCTACATCTTGCAGGCAGCCCCAACCAGGACCCAATGTCTACCCCCCAGAATGACTCTTACTTCAGGGAGGAAAGAAGTTAGCCCCACCAATAGGCATGCTGGCAGTACATGCAGCTGGGACACTCAGCCAGCCACACCAGGGGCCAGGCTTGCCCATCACTGCACCCACAGTAGTTTCAGCTAATTATTGCTGATAGTGCATTGAAAGCCAGCCCAACCCACCAGCATGCCCACAGCAATCATGGTCCAGCCACAAAAGGATGGTGCATGCAGTCCACACAGAGGATACCCTTAGAGCATCTGGAATGGTGACTAGGAATATTGCACTACTGGGCCCACTACTGGGCCCCAGAGGACACCTTCTACGTAACAAACAGAGTCAGAAAAATGAGAAAACAGAAGAACATGATCCAAATGAAAGAATAAGACTAAAGTTCAGAAAAATATAATGGAGATAAGCAATTTACATAAAATTGTTATAAAGATGCTCATTGGATTTGAGAGAAAAATGGATGAACACAGTGAGAATTTTAACAAAGAGAAAATATAAAAGAGAACCAGTCAGAGAAGAAGAATATAATAACTGAAATGAAAAAATTCAGTAGAGGAATCAATAGCAGATTACAGGATGCAGAAGAACCAGTCAGTGATCTTCAACACAGGATAGTGGAAAGTGACCAAGCTGAGCAGCCAAAACAAGAAGAAAAAAAGGTAAAGAGATCTTTAGGACAACACCAGGTGCGCTAATATTTGTCTTATAGGGGTCCCAGAAGGATAAAAGAGACAGATAAAGGAACACAAAACTTACTAAAGAAATAATAGCCGAAAACCCCCTAACCTAGGGAAGAAAACAAAGTGTACAGAGAAAGTACAGAGAGCCCCAAACAAAAAGAACATAGTAGGTCTATAACAAGACAAAGAATAAAAGTTTAAAGATAAAAAGGGAGAATCTTAAAAACAGCAAGAGAAAAGCAAAGTTATGTAGAAGGGAAACCCCATAGGTCTATCAGATGATTGATTTTTCAGCAGAAACTTTACAGGCCAGAAAAGAGTGATATTTTCAAAGTGTTCAAAGAAAAACCTACAACCATGAATACTTTACACAGGAAAGCTATCACTTAGAAATGAAGAAAAGAGGGGCTCCTGGGTGGCTCAGTCAGTTGAGTGTCCAACTCTTAATTTTGGTTCAGATCCTGATCTCACTATTCATGTTTGAGCCCCATGTCAGGCTCTGCATTGACAGTATGGAGCCTGCACTCTCTCCCATTCTCTCTGCCCCACCCCCGCTCTCTCTCTTGCTCTCTATTTCTCAAGATAAATAAACTAAAAAAAAAAAAAAAAAAAAGAAAAAGAAATAAAGGAGAGATAAAAAGTTTCCCAGACCAACAAAAATTAAAGGAGTTCATTACCACTAAACTGGCCTTATAGAAAATGTTAAAGGGCTTCTTTAAGTATATAAGAAAAGTGTATAAATAGAAAAAAAAAAAAGGAAAACATTCCACTGTTAAAAGCAAATATACTCTAAAGGTAGATTAGTCACTTATAAAGCTAATATGAAGGTTAAAAGGCAGAAGCAGGGAGGTGAGGGGAAGTGGTGGCAAAGTAGGAGGACCCTAGGCTCCCCCTGTCCAATGATTACAACCAGATAAATGTCAAATCATCCTAAATACCCCAGAAATTGATTGGAAGATTGGAAGAAAAACTCTACAACTAAAGGTAGAGAAGAGGCCATGGTGAGGAAGGGAGGAAGTGTGAAGGTGTGGCTTAGGAGAGAAATGGGTTGTGGCTGCTGCAGTGGGGATGAAGCTACAGTCACAAAGAAGGCCAAGAGGCAGACTAGCATACAGGGAAGTGCCTGGAGAAAACAAATTCCCATAGCAATTGGCTTGGAAAGAGAGACAGCCCAAAATTTCATGAGTTCTTGCAACAGTAGGGCTTAAAGCCTGGAGTTTTAAAGGTCAGCATGATTGGCTTGGGGAAAGCTCAGAGGACATTGGGGCTGCTCTTGGAGAAAAGGCAGGGCAAACAGCCCACAGACATACAGTGTGGAAACAGCAAATTCAACGGTGCCTGGGGCACGCAGTAGGCAGATTAGTTGCTCATCTCAAGCATGTCCCAGGGAGGCAATGTTCATGGAGAGATGCCACTGGGAACAAAAGAACTGGAGGTGCAATTTCCCTGTCCTGGCCGTCAACATATGAACAGGGCCACCTGGGGGAACCAGCACAGCACCAAAACTCTCTACCTGACTTGCTTACACCAAGCCCTGTCCCTCTGTGCTCTGTTGGAAATGCCCTTCCCAGTCACACTTGCCTTGGTCCCAGCATGGTGGACTCCCTCCCTCAGAAGACCAGCCAAAACCCATGCCAACACTGTATCTCTCAACCCAGGAGTTTTGCAAGGCTCTGGTTCTAGTGGTGGCAGAAAGGAGGTCTTATTCACAAGCAGACCAGGGCACACCTAGTTAAAACATGCCACATTCAGACCAGGGACCAAACACTACCCACAAGGTCAAAGAGAGCCTCGGCAGATTATTGGCCTAAAGGATAAAGCACTTAGAACACAACAGCAGAGCACGTGCAGCACACATTGGAGACACTCCTGGAAGCACCAGGCCCTGGGCCCAGCTACTGCAACTGTCCAGGCTGGAGATGATAACCCCACAGCTACCATCATCCTCAGTAGGGAATACCTGAGAGCTAAGGTGAGGAACAAGACAAGGATGTCCACTGTCACCACTTACATTCAACATAGTACTAAGAGTCCTACCCACAGCAGTCAGACAACAAAAGAAAAGGCATCCAAATAGGTAAGAAAGAAGTAAAACTTTCATTATTTGCAGATGACATGATACTATATATAGAAAACCCAGAAGTCTCCACCAGAAAACTGCTAGAACTGATAAACAAAATTGGTAAAGTCACAGGATGAAAAATCAATTTACAGGTCTATTGTATCTCTATAGACCAATAATGAAAGAGCAGAAAAAAATTAAGAAAACAATTCCACCTACCCAAAGAGATGAAAGATCTCTACTCTGAAAATCATAAAACAGTGATGAAAGAAATTGAAGACATTTGAAAATGGAAAGATGTTTCATGCTCATGGATTGGAAGAACAAATACTGTTAAAATGTCTATACTACCTAAAGCGATCTATACATTTGATACAATATCTATCAAAATAACAACAGCATTTTTCAGAACTAGAATAAGCAATCCTAAAATTTGTATGGAAAAAAACCCTAATAGATGAATGGGTAACAAAGATGTGGTATATATATACAATGGACTATCACTTGGTCATAAGAATAATAAAACCTTGCTATTTGTGACAACATGCATGGTTCTAGAGAATATTATGCTGAGTGAAATAAGTCAGAGAAAAACAATATATTATCTTATTTACACGGGCAATTTAAAAAACAAAACAACAAACAAAAAACGCCACAGAAACAGACTCATAAACGCAGAGAACAAACTGGTGGTTGACAGAGGGAATGGGGGTAGAGGAATGGACAAAACAGGTGAAAGGGTTTAAGAGGCACAAACTTCCAGTTATAAGGTAAGTCAGTCACAGGGATGAAAAGTACAGTAGAGGGACAATAACTTTGTACGGTGACACATGGTAACTACACTTACTGCAGTTAGCATTTCATGATGTATATAACTGCATCACCATGTTGTGCACCTGAAACTAACAGATCAACTACCTTTCTTAAAAATAGAAGTAAAAAAATTTTTAATAAAATAGTAAAAAAAACTTAAATGTGACTCCAGCTGTTTCTTGGAAAACATTTTGGGGGAACAAGAGTGGAAGCAGAGAGCCTAGCTATTGCAACCGTCCAGGCTGAAGATGATAACGTGTCTAACTTGGGCTGGTTGTGGTGGCATTAGTGAGAAAGACCATTATTCAGGATAGTTTTATTTCCCCCATTGGCAGTGTGGGTAAACCCACAAAACGCCTTTAGAATCATGGTTTAAAATGCATAGCATACAATGCAAACAAGCACAAAGAAAACATGGTAGTAAAATGTAATTATAAAAACAGTAAAAAAAAACAAATTTGTGAAACAATATCTGTGTAGCTTCAGTCATACACTACTTAAGAAGAATTAGTAGCGGGTCTGATAACCACCGTAATTGCAAAGTAGTGATAAATACTATTGCAAATAGTATGCAAATAGTATTGCTAAAATAATAGTAATATATGAAAATATCTGTAATTCATATTGGTGATGAAGTCATGGACATTGTTACTATGTTGAGTCATTCATAAAGCAAATATTAAATTTCAGTTAGAAACTACTGAACATAGATGCAATTTTTTGCTCTTTCAAGCTTATCAACCTCCTGCTTTACTGGTAGAGGTGATGAGACTTGTTTGTAAATTGACTTTGGGTAATCAAGAGGTAAAGAAAAGAGATCTAGCAATAGGTGATGGCATAGTTGAAGTGTATGAACTGTGCTGATTTGATGAATGAAAGGGACTGCAGCGGGGCTCAGAGCAGAGGCTTTCATTTGTCTAGTTATGTGAATGTGTAGGAATTTCAGTTCTTGAACTCAACAAGGTAAATAAGCACATGTAAAAGAAACCTATTCTAAAATGTGCTTCAGCCACACCATAATAGGTCCTCTTGGATGGAAAAGGCTAATTTTTGCGTAAAGTTTAACTCTTCAGGATTATTATCTCAATTGGAAAAGCATAAAATAACATTGCATAGTTTGCTAAGGAGATTTTTTAGCAGTTGTTTTTAAAAGGCTGCCAAGAAACTGAAAAACAAGAAGCCATTAAGAAAAATAAAGAACAGTGACAAAAACAAATCAATAAGGTTTTGGTTATTCCTTTCTTAAAACTTTAATTGAAGTATAGTTGACATATAATACGAAATTAGTTTCAGATATACAGCATAGTGATTCAACAATAATTGTAGACATTATGCAACGGTCACCATAAAGTATATTACAACATTATTGACTATATTCCCTGTGCCATGCTTTTCATCCCTGTGACTTATTTTGTACCTGGAAATTTGTACCTCTTACTAACCTTCACCCATCCTAGCTGCCCATTCCCCTCTGGCAACACCAGTTTGTTCTTTTTGAGTCTGTCTCCCTGTTGTTGTTTGTTCATTTGTTTTTCAAATTCCATGTATAAATTAAATCGTGATATTTGTCTTTGGCTGGCTTATAATTCCACTTGTGGGTATTCGTCAAAGAAAATATAAATATTCATTAAAAAAGATACATGCATATTTATTGCAGTATTATTTATAATAGTTAAGATACGGAAGCAGCTTAAGTGACCAATAGATGAATGGATAAAGAAGATGTGGTATACATATATGTAGTAAAATATTACTGAGCCATGAAAAGAATAAAGTCTTGCCATTTATTACAAGATGGATGAAACTATGAACTAGGTACTATGCTAAGTGAAATAAGCCAGAGAAAGACAAATACCATATGATTTGGTTAGAGGAGAGAGAAGATATAGTACAGGTCATGATTATAGTAATTAAAATGAAAGGTGTCTGGGCGCCTGGGTCGCTTGGTCGGTTAAGCGTACGACTTCGGCTCAGGTCATGATCTCACGGTCCGTGAGTTCGAGCCCCGCGTCGGGCTCTGTGCTGACAGCTCAGAGCCCGGAGCCTGTTTCAGATTCTGTGTCTCCCTCTCTCTCTGCCCCTCCCCTGTTCATGCTCTGTCTCTGTGTGTCTCAAAAATAAATAAATGTTAAAAAAAATTTTTTTAAATGAAAGGTGTCATTATGGCAGTTCAGGGAATACTGTCCAGCCAGTGCTTTCAGGTATGGGCTGCCTCATTTCAATACATAGCAAGGATACAATAAATGAAACGCAATTTCCTTTAAAAACTTCTTCAGCTGGTTCAGTTGCTTCAAATTACTTCTTTCCTCAAGATAAACTAAAGAATGCCACTAGAAAATAGATACGTTCCCTCGTTCAATATGACTAGGAAGTTTAAATTATTAGAATACCAAAGGACAGAGTATGTTTTCCTGGAAAGATGAACTACTGTTTCCATAACACTGGAGATGGTTCTTACTTTTGGAAATTACGCTTGCAATGTTAATGACTCTGGAAAAAGATGTAAGCTAAATCTTTGCTTTCTAAATTAATTGTGGATTAGAATTTCATATAGGTTGAAGGTTTCAGGGTTAATACAGTTAGAAGATAATATTAAAATTTGCCACAAAAAAATTCATTGCTGCCTTTTTGGTTGGATGAAAATTTATTGCACTAGGAATGACATATGTTCGGCCAAAAGGACTATACTATTATTGTTTCCAGAGCCCAGAGGATTCACAATGTGTAAAGTTAGGAGTACGATGAAGTATCTATCTGGTAAGTGGTTATGAGAGGCAAGGTTATTGTTTAAATTTCTACTTTGATATTCGGACATTGCATCCTATTTCACAGAGACATTGTAGAATAAAGTATCATAAAAAGAACAAGAAAAGTCATTTTCTTTCCTTCAGCAATTTAAAGATAAGATTTCATAGTTTTTTTTTTCCTTTTTTTCCTTATACAGTTTTATACTCTAGCCAATTTGTGAATACATATTACTACATGTTTGTTGTGTTTTTTATATCTAATGAGAACACTGTCAAAAAGTTTGTTATTCAATGAACTATACCTTTCTAATGAGATGTTTTCCTTCTGTTCTTCAAATATATTGCTTATAAGCACAAAGCAAAAGACCAACTCACGAAACAAAGTACTTACAATGATGGATACTGAAAATTTTTGGAGAATCAAAACAAAAATATGAGTATTGTATATATGGGAATACGAACCCTTCCAAGTCTAAGTTTGTTGCTACTTCTCAGAAGCCCAGTGTCCTATAGCTGTTCAATCTCTTTTTCACTCTTCTAAAATTTAATCAGTAAATATCTTATTTCCTTAAAGTGTCATAGCATAGTAGTTAAGAATGTAGGTCAGTTAGGTACTATATGCACATACACACACTATACTATATATACTATACACACACACACACACATGAATTACAGGGATTAAGTGCTGGATACTTGGCAAATACTCAACAAATGTAGATTATATTAAGCTTTTGGTCTTAACTAGATAGCAGGTAATTGTGGGAAGGATTCTTTATGCTAACACATGAGAGGAAATTTACTGCTCCTAAAGAAAGTCCTGAGTTTGGTTTCTTCCCAACAGATAATAAGTGGTTATAGCATATTATGATCAAATGTTATATTACATATATTCTCTCATTTGATCTTAAAGCATATGGATTACCTTGGCATTGCAGATAAAATCGCAGGTTGAGAAGAAGCATTTCAATACCTGGTTATTTATCTAATTTTTTCCCTAGTATCAGAAGAAGTAAAGGAAGTTTCAAAGAAGAATGGACCTCACAGAATAGTTACAGGTGAAAAAAAAAGATTGCATACCATATGAAGGACCACTTGTGAGCCAAATGAAATTCACAGAAGATGGCCTCATAAGAGATAAGACACATATCAAGAATAAATTAAATGATGTAAACTTTAAGAATGGGGCAATGAATGCTGAATATGAAACAAATGTGGAAAATAATTGAGAACAGATGGGTTACTTTGCTAGAATACTTTTGTCAGGAAACTGTGCCTCATGCAGAAATCCAATGGCTGCTAGAGATAGCTTAAGCAATTCAATGTTACAATTTAGTTGATTAATATATTGGCAAATTCTAAGTGTAAAGGTAAATGTGAGAGTTAGAGGGACTGGTCTAAATATTTTGCTATTGTATAAAATACTTCACTTGGGCAGTAGAAATATTCATTCAACAAATAATTGGTGAGCACCTCAAATATGTTAATATGCTGGCTCTAAAAAGCATATAATGAGACATGTACATAGGTAGAATTTAAGTATGTTGAGAAACTTTGTAAGGGAGGCAAAATTTTCCCCAATTGCCCAGATTTACAATTAGAAAGGTATAGGAAAAGAAGGTTCAGGAAGCAAAAATAATCAGAATACTTTATTTTTCTCTTTCCCCCCCCAAATGTGAAATACTTCATGAATTTGCATGTCACCCTTGTGCTGGGCCATGCTAATCTTCTCTGTATCATTTCAATTTTAGTACATGTGCTGTCAAAGTGAGCATAAGAATAGTTTATTATTATATAGCTGAGGGACAATGTGTACAAGGGAAGAAAGACTTATCACATTAGTTAAGGATAAAAGTGAATTTTTAAAAGCGGCAGTATGCGATACAAAGAAAAGACAATGGAGTGGAAAGTCACTCAAAGTGGTGGCAGGAGAAGAGGAAAGAATTTTAGTGCAGGAGGAGAAAATACACATATTATTAGGTCAAGCTGTCTTTTACTTTATAAAAAGGCTATAAAGAGCTCCTAAAGGCATAAAGTCCAAGGAAATGGCTCTTTTCATTTTCCCTTCACAATGGGAACTGTGTACTGTATATGCATAGTTGAGTGAGAGTGTGAAACCCTAAATTCAGAAAATCAAATCTTTGCACTAGGGAATTTGCAGATTTAAGACAAAATTGGAAAGGAAAAATCAGAGGAAGTTTGGTGACAGAGATCAAGTAAAAAAATGAGCCAGAAGAGGACTAGTCTATAAGGAACTTTGCCATCAAATGTAGATTGTTATGTCATGGTATTGACCTTGATGTTCAGTGATGGTCCCTCCTTATATTGTATTCTTTGATTTTTCCAGGGATTTCCAAAGAGCAAAGGTAAGTTGTTCAAAGAGAAAATGTAGGTAATTGTATAAAATCAGATTAGGTACCATGCAATGTTTTGTGTGCCAGAAGAATTGATTTGGAGAACTTTCTCTTTTTCCTCAAAAAAGGTTCTTGGTATATATTTTCTGTTTTTCAAATAATAAAAAAGTGAAATCTTTAAAACTAATAATAATTCATATAAAAGGAAGTCATTAAGAACAATTAAAATTTTTCATCCCACAGTGAAAATCTACCTTAATGCTAACTGCAGATCTTTTTTTTTTTTTTTAATTTACCATAATGCTAGGGCTACTCAGAGGGTAGATATTTTTATTTGTTAAGAAAAAAATTATAGGATATAGCCTAAAATTTTCAAAATGTGACAAATGTCTTGAAAATATATGTAAGGTTGTAGCAAATAGCGTTAATGTAAAGCCTATCTGAACAGATAAAGTAACATTCACAAGGCATTTGTTTTTTTTTCCTAGTTATTGATACTGAGAACATAAATCAGAGAGGATACATATGCTAGATGAATTGCTTACTTTTATAGACTTTTGCAAAGTAGATGGAGAAATTACCTCAAGGTATGCTTTAAAATACAAAAGATTAAGTTCTAAAAGGAATTAATATGGTTGTGAATAAAATTCTAATCCATATTAAAATAAGGATAATTTATTTAGCTTCAGAAACAGCTGAAGTGATTAAATGATTATCTGAGGAGATAAAATTCAAAACCAAGAAAAATAACTGCTAATAAAGTCAGACTCAGGACACATGAATGATAGTTAACAGACCTGGAATTTACATTTAATATATTCAAGACAATAAACCAAAATTTGGAAATTTTAGCAAAGGATTGAAAAGCATTTTAAAAAGCTAATAAAAACTCCAGAATGAAAAATATTAAATAACTGAAGATCTCATAAAATGGATATCATAGCATATTAGAGATAGTTGAAAGGGGAATTAGAGTATAGAAAGAGAGACCAGAAGAAAATATTTAGACTGAAGCACAATAGAAAAAAGGGTGGAAAAATACCAAAAAGAAAAAAAATACTAAGGGGATATTTAGAAAATTCTTACAAACATGAAAGTTGCAGAATTAAATGAGAGAAAAAGTGGGGCTAATACAATATTTGAAGAGGTAGTGAATGAAGATTTTTCAAAACTAATAAAACACAAAAACCCCACAAAACTTAAGAAGAATTTGGACTCTGCATCTACAATAAAAAAATAAATTACATTAGGCACAGCATACTAAAATATCAGAAAATGTAAAACCTTAAAGGCAGACGTAGGAAAAGATAGACTCCAGAGAAACAATAAGCCCCAAGAGCAGACTTCCAACAGAAAAAAGAAAAAGATACAACAGAATATCTTCAATGTACTGAAATAAAGTTACTGCCAACCTAGAATTCCATTCACAGCTAAAATATTATTCAAACAGGTGAAATAAAAGCATTTCTACATAATCAAAACTAATAGAATTTCTTTAGCAGTACACTCACACTAAAGGGAACACTTAAGAGTATTCTTCCAGCAGAAGGAAGATGGATGAAAAGATAGAGTAATGCGAAAATAGTGAAAACATAGTTAACAGAAAAGGCAGATGCACAGGTAAATATTAATAAAAGCTGGTTATATAATAGCGTCTTGTGGTACTTCAAATATATATTGAATTAAAATGAATAGTAAATGGAGGTGAGTAAATAGGATAATGTAAAGTTTAATGTAAAATGATAAAACAACTAATTTACCTTAGCGAAGGATGGATATTGTAACCTCTGCAGTGCTGTCAACACAACTTTCTTTAATGAAAATCTAAATACCTATGCATGCCTAGTGGCTATTATTTGACAAGGCAATTTTAGAGTAAACACACACACAAAAGTAAAATAACTACTAAGCTAATAGAAAGTATATTAAAAATAAAATATGACAAAATTATATATAATATACTTGAATATACATTTTTTAATGTTTATTTTTGAGAGAAAGAGAACATGCACGCACAAGTGGGGGAGGGGCAGAGAGAGGGAGACAATCCAAAGCAGGCTCCAGGCTCTGAGCTGTCAGCACAGAGCCCCATGTGGGGCTTGAACTCAGAAACCATGAAGTCATGTCCTGAGCTGAAGTTGGAAGCTCAGCAGAGCCACGCAGGCACCCTATGAATATACGTTTTTCTTTTTTTTTTTTTTTAATTTTTTTTCAACGTTTTTAATTTATTTTTGGGACAGAGAGAGACAGAGCGTGAACGGGGGAGGGGCAGAGAGAGAGGGAGACACAGAATTGGAAACAGGCTCCAGGCTCTGAGCCATCAGCCCAGAGCCTGACGAGGGGCTCGAACTCACGGACCGCAAGATCGTGACCTGGCTGAAGTCGGACGCTTAACCGACTGCGCCACCCAGGCGCCCCGAATATACGCTTTTCTAAAAACATACAAACGGCCAACAGACACATGAAAAGATGCTCAGCATCATTAATCATCAGGGAAATGCAAATCAAAACCACAATAAGATATCACTTTACACCTGTTAGAATGGCTATTATCAAAAAGACAAGAAATATTAAGTGTTAGAAAGGCTGTGGAGAAAAAGGACCCTTACGCATTGTTGGTGGGAATATAAATTGGTGTAGCTACCTTGAAATACAATATGGAGATTCCTCAAAATATTAAAAATAGAAATACCACATGAGCCAGTCATTCCATTAATGAGTGTTTACCCAAAGAAAACAAAAACACGAATTTGAAAAGATATATGTACCCCTATGTTTATTGCGGCATTATTTACAGTAAGTCAAGAAACAAGCAACCCAGGTGTTCAGGGTTATATAAGTGGATAAAGAGGAAGTGGTATATATATATGTGTATATACACACACACACACACAATTGAATATCACTCAGCCTTAAAAAGGAATGAGATCTTGCCATTTACTACAGCATGGATGGATGTAGAGGGTATATGAATGCTAAGGAAATTAGAGAAAGACAAATACCATATGATTTCACTCATGTGTAGAATTAAAGAAACAAAAGAAAGAGACAGAAAATCAGAGTCTAAAATAGAATAAACTGGTGGTTACCAGAGGGGAGATGGGTGGGGGATTGGTGAAATAGATAATGGAGATTAAGAGTACACTTATTAGGATGAACACTGAGTGATGCATATAATTGTTGGATCCTTATATCGTACACATGAAACTAAGTTAACACTATGTTAATTATACTTCAATAAATATTTTTCCACTAGAATTTTTTTTATAATTATATATAAAATAAAATCTAAGGCAAGAGATAAAGCTGGAAGAGGAGGAACATATAGAAAATATAGGATGGCATATATGAAACAAAATATACCAGTGAACAAAGATAAATATTGTCAGTCTGGATTTAAAAACTATATGTAAGCATAGATGAATACCATTAAACTTAAGACGACAGAAAAATTTAAAAGCAAAAGCATAGAAATACATTGACTATGGTAAAATTAACTGAAAAAAAGGTGATAGAGCTAAACTAACACCAGATGAGACTTTAAGCGAAAAATGTTTCCAGAGATAAAAAGCTTTTCATAATGATAAAATGTTTACTCCACTAGAAGATATAGTGACACTAAATTTGTATGCACCTAACAACATAGCTTCAAAATATACATAGCAAAATGTGACAGAACTAAAAAGAGTAGACAAATTCACACAGTAGCTGATTTTAATAGATGTCTCTTATTAACTGATAGGACAGAAAAATGGCGAGATTTGGAATATTTAAACAAAAAAGATAGATCATTTAATCACTTCTAGTGATGGACCAGCTTAGTCGTCTTTCCCTCTCCTCCATGTCCCTGCATGGTGAATTTTAAGAGGACTTTATCATTTGTAATTTTGAGATAAAAATGGCCATTAGGCCGTATTTATCAGCCCTGAGAATTGATAGTGGTGCTGCAGCTAAATTTTTATAATTGTTTGCTGTTTTTCAAAGTACTTTTTACAAAATTCCCTTATCAGTGATAGTTTCCTTCCTTTTGTAGACTTAGTAATTTAGTCTAAATTACTACTCGTTCCACAAATAGTGTTTGTGGTAATATTAAGACCCATGTCTCTTGACTCCAAGTCTCCTGTTCTTTTTTAATATCAGAATTTCTATTTTATTTTAATTAATTTTATCTTTTGAGAAAGAGGGTGCAAGTGAGCAAGGGGCAGAGAATCCCATGAGGGGCAGAGAGAGAAAGAGAGGGAGGGAGGGGGGGAGAGAGAAAGAAAGAGAGAGAAGCCCAAAGGGGAGCTCAAGCACCATGAGATCCTGACCTGAGATGCTTAACTAACTCTGACACCTAGGTGCCCTCTTTTGTTCCTTCTATGAAGACATTGCACAAGAAAGATGGCTTGAGAATTTCTAATTTTAGGAGCCCTCCATGTTCGATTAGCATCTGTTGCTTTTCACTGAGCTCCAGCCCCATGCCTTCTTTTGGAGGGCTGCAGTATAACAGAATGAGATGTATGTGGAATGTGAAGACCAGAGTCTGGGAATTACCTGGTTGTTGTGGGGAAGACATACAAATCTCCCTGATTCTCGGTTTCCTCACCTTTAAAGTGGGGTGATATTGCCTACTTGCATAGCATTAAGAATCTTAAGGAGATGACATACGCATTTCTCCGTTTACACAGGTGATGACAAGTATAGCATGGAAATCAACATTTCTCTGGCTCCACTCTGACTTGCTCCTTGAGAATCCTGGCATCTTCAATTCTGCATGCCACCAGGGATGTCTGAGACAATTTAGCCCTTTTGAAAAATAGTAAGTACCAGAAAAAGGAAGTAATCTGGGAGTGATATAACAGAAATAAGTAAATATTTAAGAAATGACTGTATATGAAAATTTGTGAATTCTAAAGCAACGTACTAAAAACTATTGAACTCCTCTTTAGTGTCTAGATACCAGAAAGACACAAAGATAAAGAACATCTGGGACCCACAAGCATATTATAATGTTCCATTTTCTTAAGGCTTTAAGTATGATACTAAGCTGAAAAAATTTTGAGGCGGTAATATCTGAGTGATAATCTATAGTTCAGTGTGTATGCTAAACTTAGTTTTATGCTTCAAACAGAGGACTACACTAGGTTAATGCTTCTCAAACATTAATGTACCTATGAGCCCTCTGGGAATCTCATTAAAATGCAGATTTTGATTCAGTAGGTCCGGGGAAGGAGCCGAGATTCTGCATTTCTGACCAATTCCTAGGTGATGTCAACGCTGCTGGTCTAAGGATCACACTCTAAAAACAAAGATTCTACATACTTCCTAAGGAAAATAATTTGTGCTGGTACAGGTTCTATTCATTCTGGTTAGGGTGCTTCATTACAAACAATTACCATCCTAACTCTGATAAAATTAAACACAAAAGGAATTTATTAAAAGGATATCAGATACTGCACTGATGGAGATGCTGGCAAACCATGTTTAAGAAGGTGAGCAAAATAAAAGGAGGCATGATCAAGATCATCTCAGGAATAGTCTACCTAGGACTATACTACTAGGACCAGCTCCGCTACACCCTCCCCACAACATTGTTGGATTCTTGGTTGCCATAAATTCATCTTTGGTCTTGAAACTTTGCCTTCACCTCCTAAACAGGTTCAAAGTCATAGGCTTAAGACACTGATTCACTACGCTAAGATAGAATCCTTCCCCTAACTACTAGAACCAACCCCCCCCCCCCACACACACACACAAGGTATGGTCCTGCCTTCCCCGCCTGTCTTGGATTTCCCCCAAATGTCTTTACACTCTTAAATTTTAGAGAGGTATAGGGATCAAGAGACCATGCAACCCAAATGTACCCTTTTGATAAAAATGTTATTTCCAGAGGTATTATGAAACTTACTAAGGTTTTCATATAAAGTTAGGAGAAGGGGAGAGATAAGACTAGAAGTTTCCAATTATTTCCAAGTTCCACCTTGTCCCATCTCCTGAATCCCTTGAGGACATTTTCTTTATTGACTTAATTCATGCCTCTTATAAATGTTTAAGAGAAAAGATGAACAGATGGTAGATTTCCAAAGCCAAAGCATTTTATGGTTTGTGTTGTGGAAACTATTGTATAAACAGTTTGTGTTACTCAAAAGATTGATAAGCTGTGACCAAAGAATAGTGAAACTGGACTTATTTAACTACACAGAAACTAGCAATCTATCTTATAGGGATGCTGGAAGAGAGACAAATAGGTAAAGGGAAAGATATCTCCATATTACATTGATTAGTAAAGTGCTTTAAATGAATTCACTTTTAACAGGGTAGAGATGAAATTTTGAGTTAAAAACTTAACACTTAAATCGGGGAAAATATTTTATGGTGTCTCTTTAAGAACTGTCTAAGGAATTTCTTTTTAAAGGTACATAAACACACACTCACACACAACTATTTCCTTCATGGCTGAGCCTTAGAGATTCCAAGTTATTTTTGGTGCCAGATTTTAACCCAGAGGAAGTTTTATGGCTGAGTTAAAACCCCCTGAAAGCAAAGGTTACAATGGAAATGCTGACAGAATCCGTGCCATGGCAACATTTGTGAGTGTAGTTTTATTAAAACAATAAACAACTTTTGTTCAAGTGCAAGTGAATGTAAAAACAACACAAAAAGGGCCCCTTCCTGCGTCTAATGCTTAATCTCTCTCTGTTATTTCCTTGCTGGGGCTCTGATCCTAAGCTAGCTGGGTCTCACAAGCTATGACAGGTCTGAAATCCACTCTTGCACCTCAGATCCTTATAAAAAAGGCCAATAAAACACCAGGAGAGGGAGCTCACCTCTGTCCTTCTTAAAGTGGATCCTGAGTGTGTACTCAAACAGGGCATTGGGTATATTTATAACTGGCACTAGAATTAGCTTTTTAATTTCCTAATTGACTTTGTATGTACGTCTGTGATAGATTATCTACCAAATTATATGTGTTTCCTCCTTTATTGCCAAGTAACACATCAAGGTCTAAATAATACCTCATGTGGTACACACTGTTTGCTCAGGGACAGACAGAATAAAACCGGGAGACCAGAAGGCTCACCTCCTTTCACAATGCAGTCAGCAGATCAGGCAGAGCTATTAATGGCTTTTCACATTTGAAGTTTACCAAGAGACTTTCAGTGACCCTAGGAGGTATCTTGTCTTATTCATGACAAGAATAAGAGTGCTCTATCCCCTTGCCCTCCTGCTCCCCAAACTATTATTTTGCAGAGCGTTTGCAAATGACATAAATCTAGCAGGAGAATAAGGACCATCCAAAAAATCCTTTTCAAAGAATGAACACAGGAATATCGATGAAGTCAAACTAAAATGTGAAAGAAATAAGATCAAATATGATGAATTCCCCCCAAAAAGACATTAAAAAGAACTTGTGCATTTACAGAAAGGTACGGAATATAATAAAAAGGAATGAGATGTTTGAAAAATGATGGGAGGCTAGAGGCAAGAGGGCAGGGGATTGGTGAGAAATTTTCCATTGCTCAGAGAACAGCCTAAACTTACCAGAACAAACGAGCCCAAATTTGCTCTAATTATATTGCGAGGCTCTGTGTTTACATCTTTCACCTACCGAGTCCTATCCTTTTAGAACATTCTCAAGCCTTACTGAAGATTAGAATCACGTGGGGGTGGTTAAAAATCACAATGTCATGCACAATTAAATGAGATTCTGGGGCTGGGGATGAAATGTACATAACTATTTTTTAAAGCTCCCACGTGATTCCAGGGTACAGCCTAAAACTTTAGACCACTGTAGAGGGACCCAGCAACCCTAGAAATACTGACCTTTCAACTGAGAAAAATAAACCCAAAAAACTACAGATGTTTGTGGCAGGACATTTCCTCTAGGCAATTCACTGGGCCCCTCTGACTTTTAGCAGCATTCACAGTTTGGTTCTCTGGCTCCAAGCCCAATTGGTAGAATGTCTATAGCAGATGTTTGAACAACATTAACAAATGGAAGCTTCCAAACCTTTTCTTGTTTAACAAGTAACAGCAGGAACTTATTTAAATACAGATCAGGAGTGATCATTTAATCCCCTTACAATTGCCTTTTCTTCTTCTCTTCTATAAGCTAGCTGACCTTTGGATGCACAAAGCAACCTTGTAGATGGCTGCAAGTTGCCTTCTGGAGTAACTGAGCAGTCATTTGAGCTGCTAAGCGCTCCATCGCATTTAGTTATTAAGACTAAAATTATGGAGGTTGTTGATTATTCCAGCCATCTGAAAGACTGTTCTGAATTCAATCAATTCTTTTTTTTTCATCAGCTGTTCTCAAGCCAAAATGCTGAAGAGAGTGGATAACACTTGGAATGTGGAAAGGCCAGAAGAAGCCCAACTGGGATTCAGAAAAGCCTGTGGAAGCAGTCTTTTCCTCATGTTCTTTTAATGTTTTATGTTTTATCCACAATGTCATGATTATAAACTGTTACTTTGGGCAAAAAGTTGCTTCTCAGCATCCAATGAATTGCATATATGGATACAGGCTCTTTATGGATTTACTTACAGGAGACACCTTTGAGCCCCCTTGCTTCCTACTGCTCCTGTCTGCTATTAGAGTACATGCAGTAGAAGCATGTGCAATGGCCACTCTGAGCAGTGGTTTCCAGCTCTGACTGCACTCTCAGTGTGTAGGGTGCTTTAGTAGCTCTTGGAAGCATCTGAATCAGAACCAAGAGCTCTTGAGGAGTGTTGAATACTGTCCACCCACAACTGGTACACTATGCAACAATCAGCAAATGTTAGCATCTAGCAAGGAAGCTTCTCTACCCTCCAATTCACACACAGGGCTAATGAAGCAGGATGCATACTGCTTTTAGTTGTCATTCTTCTTGGAGACATCAAAATAAACAATTCCTCTCCTTCTCGCCCTCCAATTCCCTTGGGATCAATTTAATAGTAAATGGTTTTTGGGGAACGGAATTTTTTAAAAAGTGAAAATCATGGCTTCCCTTTTGAACTACCTTAATTTCTGAAGCATAATTTAAGTAATGGATGTGACAAGCCTATATTTTTATGATTTATTGCTCACAAAGAATTTTTATATTAGTTGACCCTTGAACAATGAGAGGGGTAGGGGTGCTGTCCCCAAGCGGTCAAAAGTTTAACTTTTAACTCCCTCAAAACTTAGCTATTAATAGCCTACTGTTGACTGGAAGCCTTACCAATAGCAAACAAGTTAACATTTTTTTCCCCTACTATATTATAACTGTATTTCTCACAACTTCCTTTGTGAAGTTTTTGGAGTGGATATTGCTAGCCCTTCTAGACAGATAGGGAAACAGACTTATTAAGAGACTTGCATCAGCAGTCAAATGCACTTTTAAGTGCATTTTACCAATTTTATGGAATTTTATTTTTCTTTAATTTTAGTTCACATACATTATATTAGTTTCAGATGTGCAACAGACTCGACAATTCTATACGTTACTAGATGTTCACCATAATAAGTGTGGTTACCAGTTATTACAGTATTATTGACTATATTCCCTATGCTGCACATTTTTCATTTCCATGACTTATTTTGCAACTGGAAGTTTGTATCTCTTAATCTCCTGTTTCATGCATCCCTCCACCTCCCTCCTAAAAACCAGTAGTTTGTTCTCTATATGTGTTTATCAAGTTTATTTTTGAGAGAGAGAGTGTACACTCACAAGTCGGGGAGGGGCAGAGAGAGAGGGACACACAGAATCTGAAACAGGCTTCAGGCTCTGAGCTGTCAGCACAGAGTTTGACGAGGGGCTTGAGCCCACAAACCAGGAGATCATGACTTAAGCTGAAGTCAGACACTTAACTGACTGATCCACCCAGGTGCATCTGTTCTCTGTATTTATGAATTGGGTTTTTTGTTTTGTTTTGTTTTTTGATTCCACATATAAGTGAAATCATATGGTATTTGTCTCTGACTCAGCATAATAACCCTCTAAGTCCATCCATGTTGTCACAAGTGGTAAGATCACATTCTTTTTCATGGCTAAATAGGATTTTGTTTTGTTTTTCATAATGGGAAGGGTTCAGCCAATACAAAGATCACAACACACTATTTTGAGCAAAAGAAATTCAGGTAAAATGTGAGTTTATGGCCTTTGAATTTTTTATAAAGTAATTTTGAAGTTGAGGTGATACACCACGTTCAGAAGCCTGATTGTAGCCCCCTTAGCTAGTGGAATGGTCTGCCCATTTGTGTTCTACTATTCCAGTGTCCCCAAGTCAGCCTTAGTCTCCAAAGGTGTTCTAGTTGTAGACTTACTGCTTCTTTACAACAAACCACTTATTACTTTAGATAAACTTTCAACCAGAAAAATCCAATTCACAGAGGGGTCCTAAGCGGCTTCACTCTCTTAGGCAAAGAGAAAGCCAAAGTGGCAACAAGAAAGAGTGTTACATGGACCTGTGAGTAGGCAGTGGGTTTCCCCCAAAGCATGTAGTCTAGTAAATCATGGTGGAAAGCTGCAAGGAATCAGTGCTAACAGTAGTGGAGAAGACAGGTTTGTGGGGGGGGGGGGCGGTTCTTGCTTGTCTCCAGCCTCTCAGTATGTATATATTCAAGAGCTTATCCAGGAACCAAGTATCATGTGTTCACCATAAGAGATGCAAGCACTGTGTGTCTTAGAAGGAAGAGAGTCCATTGAAAAGAAATTCTAAAAAAAAAAAAAAAAAAGTGGGGTAAGTGGGGTATGGATAGCAGTGGGGATATGAACAGCAGTGGGTGCCTGGTGTCCCACGTCATATGGAAAATGCAATTTCCATAACTAGAAGTAACTGGGTAATCTCAAAGGTCAAGACTGCCCGGGCCTCCTCAAGCTCTACTTGTAACCGTCTACTTTAACTTATTTTGAACATATCTATTTTAAAACATCAAATTAATTTTTCCTCAGAGTTCCAGAAAAGGGGTAAATCACATTTTCATATTATCTGGGAAATTGTGTACAATGTGTTGCTATAAGTGACATGCTAGGAATTCATAAATATAATATTTTTGGTAAGTATAATAAAAATTGAGGATAAACATACCTTATGAGAAATAGTATTTTTGGTTATAATATTTCTTTTAATTCTTTCATACCAACTTCCTATTTAAATGAGAGATGACTGAATTTTAGAACCAGGAGGGGCATAATAATTTATTTAGCCGAAACTCCTATTTGTCAGAGAGCAAATTAAAGATCAGAGAAGTTACATGATTTGCCCAAAGTCACACATCTAGTTAGAGGCAAACCTAGGACTAAAACCAAGGAAATACAGTGAATTCTTATTCTTATTCTTTCCTGAGTCTTTCCAAATAAGCATGTTGAGTGGAAATCATTCATAAAGCAGGCAAAAAAGATGGAAAAGGATGTGTGATGTAAAGCGTTATGTCAGAATGCCACACTCAAAATCAGCAATGACTACCTCTGACTGACCTTAATCTTTTCCAAATTTTTCTTTGAACATCTTTCATAATCCACTTGCCAGCTCTCATTTTTTTGTGCATCTTAATTATCAATTTATGGAGTACCAATACTTTAATCACTCATTCATTCCCATTATAATTAAAACAGAAAACAGATTTAAGGATTCAATTTACTTGTGCTTCCATTATTCTGTAAATCTTCAAGAAAACAGGGAGTAAATTTTGTTCACTGCTGTACTCCTGGGGTTGGCACACACCAAGTATTCAATAAATATTGGTATACTTTGCAAGCCTGTAACTATCTGCTTGAAAGCCAGTAAATAGTTGGTCACACATTTCAAATATCTGACCACATAAAATGTCATTCAGGTATAGGATCAACATACTTTTAAGAACCTCCCTAAAGAGGCTAGCAAAAACAATTTCCTTCTATATTTGTGTTAGCATTTTGAGAGCAATTTTTGCAGTGGTGAGAAAAATGTTCACTCGTAGGCATTGTTTCACCTAGAATGGAGTTGTATTTTTGCAATTATTGAGTAAACACTCATTGTTTATGTTTTCCAAAATGACTTTGCATGCAACTTATGATTTTTATAAAATTCCAATGAAAAACATGATACTAGTATTTTATCATCACATTCAGTTGATGTAGGTGGGAGGCATAGTGATTTGGGCCATGTCTTATCAAAGAGAATTCTAAAAAAAATTCCAAAGTCATTGAGAATATGGACACAGACCTTCTTATTCTGAATACCACATACTTCTCCAAACTCCATCCTTCCTTCCAGATAGAAACTATGGCTTTGGTAAATTACTCATAATAATTTCCCCTCTTTTAAATGTATTGGAGAATATGGTCTTCCTTCTGTGCCTCCAGGGTACTGTAGAGGTACTTAATGGAAAATGGCTTCATGGAAGTTTTCTCCTTACTTGGAAGTATCTTTCTTTAATATGAAATTTAGTGGCCTTTGTTATATGACTAGATGTCATGTCTATTCATCAAAAATTTCATAATCATTAAAATCTCAGATAACAAGCCAAACATTGGTCTCGGAGAAAAATTATTACAACCAAATGCTGAGATGACAATAAAATTTGATTATATTCTTTGAATTTACAGTAGTAATAAGATTTTTCAAGTCAAATAATTATTGAGTACTGCCCATGATAAAAGTAGACCTTGTATTTATAAACATAAGGCATATTCCTTGCCTTTAGGAAATATGCAGTTTCACGGAAAAGACTGATCTAAGTAATCAACTGTGCAATGCAACTCTTGTTAAACAACTGGTATAACCAAATTGCTATGGGGTACAGAGGAGGAATTTATTTTATAGGCTACATATAATTTGCTTTTAAAAGAGATTTAGATTTTGCCAAGCAATAACCATCATTCCAGGTGAAGGACATGGTGGGACAATAATGTAAATATGAAAACATGGTAAGACACTGTGTTGGTGCTGCTATTGTGCAACCTAGGGTGTATGCAGTAGTTTCTATTTGAAAAAGTTCCTAAGCTTAATTTGAGAATTGTTGCAGGTTGGGCTCTAGAAGAAGCACAATCTAAGATGCAGATTAACATGTAGGAGGTTTCTTAGAGTATGCTCTTGGGATCCATACCTTAAAAGAGAAGGAAGCAGGACTGGGCTAAGGAGGTGAGCTGTGAGATGGTCTCAATGGAGGCCTTTGCTAACACTAAGGGGAGCTCTGAAACTGGCATGATCCTTCAGAGTTGTCTAAGGTGGGGTAAAGTGTTCAGCCATTGGATGTGGGCTTCCCTGGGAAGGGGGCATAACCTTGAACAAGGTGGATTGACAGTGTTAGGCCATCTACCAGAAGCATTCCCAATGAGGATAGTGCATTATTCTGGGCAGGCCTTCTAGGGGTAAAGTGTTCTTTAGCTAAAATACTAGGATAGTCAAATGTTCTTTTATTTAGTTTGCATCATGTTAGTGTCTCATAGTCCCTGGATTTTGCTGGATTTCTGCTTAAATAAGACTTCCATTAAAATTTTTTCCTCACAAATACAGGTCAAATGGTATTTTCCGAGAATTGATATTTACAATTCCCAGAAACCATGCTTTGCTCTAAATTTTATGATAAAAAATTTCTGAGCAATATTTTTAATTTCTACAATTAGTTTAGTATATTAAATACAAATATTTGAACTGATAATTTAAGAATATTTTAGGACCCACAGCTGTCTTTCTGAAGAAAGGGTGAGCATGCATGTTACTATATGTGTCATGACAATATTGTCACCTTCCACATAGAGAGCATCTCACTTGATGGGATGAGTCATGAAATACTCAGGGTGCTATTGGTCTTCCCATTTGATAGGTGATGAAATTAAGTTTCAGAGAACTGATATGATTCATACAAAGTCATAGAGAAATGGCAAAAACAGTACAAAGTCTGTTTTCTGCCTTGAAGTAACAGTAATGTTGTTTCCTCTTCACTGAAACACATTCTCTAAAAGCAGAAGATTGTCCCCCACAGGCATGAACTTCACATATGAGTTTTGAGCATTGCTTTATTCCAGTACGAGAACGATGGTAGGCTATTTTCCTTTCCCCAAATCTTCTGTCTCCTGAAATTAAGGTGCAGTACTATTTATCCATCCATTAATTCCATTAAATAATTATTTTCTGAGTATTTATGGAGTGACAAGTACCATGTTAGGCAGGCCCTGGTTTATAAACAGAGAAGATATAGCCCCTTCTCTCAAGATGACTAGTCCTGGCCTAACACCTGCTTAGAGGAGTTTTTGGACATAGGGAGGGTCTTCTTTCCATTGAACTAGAAGGCTCTGTTATATACTTTCACTTAAGAATTGTGGTGGCTTAGAGGACACAAACTGTCAAAGAATGCACAGAGAACACAGATGTGGACTCTCATCTTGCCAACTCTCATGAGAAGTGTAGGTAAAAGACAAAAGAAAATAAGGATTCCTACAATGTTCTGATTTTTTTTCTGAAAAATTCCCAAATAGCTAGCTACATATATGTTGTAATTCAAAGGGTGAATGTCTTCCACATTATTACCTTGAGAACACCTCTGCTCTAATATCTCAATTTATAATTTGGGGGACATTCTCATTTTTAGCACCTCAATAATAACATGGAGTAATAATTTTATAATGATCACATAACCAAAATATAGGAAGGCTTTGAAGAGTGCTAAAAAACTATAGATTAACTGAAGTACTATCACTAAGTTGTTTACAAGTGAATTCTAAAAATAAAGTGAATACATTCTTAATGTCTGTTTTGTAATTTAAAAGTTGCCAAAAATGTGCCAATTAGAGCCACCTGTGCCAACTGTCATAGCTAAAGCTGGAAAAGGCCATTGGCTTTGACTAATGTAATGATTGACGAGGGAGAAAGACCAGTTTAAAGTTGACTGAAATGGTTTACTTCATAGTGATGGACCTATACACTGAAATATGTTCATTTTCCTATTTGTTGGTGGCTTATATGTCAATAATCAGATGGACTCTTTTGCTCAAAGGCTATTAAAAGGGTTTTATAAGAACCAGCCTGATTAAATGATCCCATTCCAATCCAATGCTTTTATATTTGGCAGAACAGGCTTTGGACTGCTAATAAAATATCAACATATGGGATCATACAGTTTTTTTTTAATATCAAATATATTATTCATTATAGAGAAGTGGGAATGTAAGTCATCTTGTTTTCTTTACTGCTTTAACTTTTATTTCCATTTAAAATACTTAGCTGATTTCTAGAAGTCTCAACTTTTTGAGATAAATAGTAAAAAGCATAAAGAAGATGGATATAAATGTTTTTCAGATACAACTTGATCATCAAAATGAACCTTTAGGAGGACAGAAGGGATATATCATTGCATATCCTAAGGATAATCTTTTAATTAAATAGTATGGTGAATTCTTGTTTCAGAAATAATCAGATCCAAAGTTACACAAGCTAATAAGTACTTTTTTTATTGTTAAATCTCTAGAAGTAGGTAGCACTGACTGAGTCATGGTTTATCGCTCATGCGCACAATTTCCCTTATGGTGACAACAGTTCTATTCGGAATTAAATTGATTTTTGTTGTTATTGGCATAACTCAAGCCTCAGACTAGTAAATTACATTGATGTGATTCTTTTAGTACATGAATTTGCACTGTTGGAGGAAAAAATTAGATATACTGAAAAAAAGTATTGTCAGTTATTTAAAACTCCCAGCTCTTGAGATTAGATTTTATAGTCAAAAAATGTGGAATTTGTCTATAGACCACTTATATTTTAAAAATTCAGGAAAAAGTGAGAAAGAGTACTTTTCTTATTTTGAAAAAAAATTGGAAGTTACTACTATTGGACTCTCTTATGGAGAAATTAGGTCATTTTTGGCCCATTTGGGCATATTAAGAGAATAACCTGTTCTAGTTTTTTTTTTTTCTATAACAGGCTAGATTTTCTCCAGAGTCTATACACTATAAACATGAAGCATAATTCTATCTGTAACACTAACCTCCAATATACACTAAGAGGCCAGAATGTTGACAAAATCTTTAAAGTTGTTTAATTACCAACTTTTAAAAATGTTACCATACTTTTGAACGCTATCATTTGCCCCCCACCCCCCACCAAATAGCACAAACTAATTATGTGATTAATAATGAAGTATAAACAAACAACATATTTTCAGAGGTAAGGAGATACTTTGGGCTTTAAGTAACAGATTAAATAAATATCTGCACTTCCCCTGTTTTATTGGTCCCATGTTCCTGACAACTATTTGTGAATTTAATAGAACAAGGTCACTGTAGATAAGAGTGCTGGTTAGAAGATAGCTGTGCAATTATCTTCTAGTAACCAGTTCATAATTCTAGATAGAATACAGATATGGAATCAGGATGTTAGGAGGTATCCAGACTATTGGTTGTAAGATCTTTTGTATCTTATAGTCTCTATCTTCTGGGCTGGAATAGTAGGTCAAAGAAACCAAATAGGTTTTCACAGAAAGATGCTAATAATTACTTTTATGTAAAAAAAATATCTATTATTGAGTTTATGTATAATGGGGTAGGTAGGAAAGAGGGATGAAAAGTTATCACCCCTGAATCAAGAATGGAATAGGGAGGGGTTTTTTGATGCTAACTATTTAACAATAATTTAATGAAGTCATATTCGTATAATTTGTTTAACCTACCCATCACTAATCCAATGCTTGACTCCTAGGTGCTCAATATACATTTAAAATGAGGCAATCACAAAGAATAAAGAAAGGAAAGAAGGGAAAGAAAAATAAAACAAAAGAAGGGAAAGAAAAATAAAACAAAAGAAATTTAAAAATATACATTCTGAAGAGGCTGAAACCCTGGAATCTCTGAATGTTTGTTCTCTGTGATCTAATTTCCCTGAATCTCCATTTCCTCAGCTGACAAATAAGGATGATAAGGTAATCTACATCATAAGGCAGTTGTCTGGAATAATGAGATAATATGCAGAAAAGCTCTCTTTTGAGAACTTTTGGTGTTATCAGAGTAATGACAGTTGGAAAAATCTTGGTAGACGATTTCTTTCATAATGTGCGTGAAAGAGCTGTTTTAGCAGATAGGGGATGGGTGAAATACATAAAGGGAATTAAGATTATACTTATCTCAATGAGCACTGAGAAATGTATATAATTATTGAATCATGTATTGTATTATACACCTCAAACACTATATGTTAATTATACTTCAATAAAAAAAAATAAACCAGTAGTTTAGTAAAAGCAAAAGCACCACTTTAATGTAGGTATTATGTCAGACCATATCAATTAGGAGTCTAATTCTTTTAGGAAAAGATGTACTCTGTATATAATTTTATCCACTTAGGCAAAACTAGGTAGACAAATAAGCTTCTGCTACATATTGGAGACTATTTACTCAGTTTCCTGACCACATGGTTTAAACTAACTGTATTCAACTTCATTTTGATCTGTGCCAACCCCAAACATTCTGGGTTGTTTAATTTTTTTTAACATTTACTTTTGAGAGAGAGAGAGAGAGAGAGAGCGCGAGCGAGCATGAGCAGGGGAGGGGCAGAGAGAAAGGGAGACACAGAATCTGAAGCAGGCCCCAGGCTCCAAGCTGTCAACACAGAGCCCAATGTGGGGCTTCAAACTCATGAGCTGTGAGATCATGACCTGAGCCTAAGTTGGACGCTTAACCAACTGAGTCACCTGGGTGCTCCTATTTTTTTTTCCTATTCCAAAATCCAGCTAATTTACATAACAGGTTATTAACTTGAGATAACTACACACCATTTTTACCTTTAGCAAGGTGTCAAGGAATCCCAAAGAGAATAAATATCAAACCATTTGAACTGGTGGGGAATTGGTAGCTAAACTCGCTCACTCCCTCATTATATGGATGGGACAGCTAGTTGTAAAGAGGTTAAGTTATTTACACACATTCACACAGTTACTTGACAGATCTTGAAATAAAATCTAGATGTATGGACTCTTAATTCATCTTTTCATGAAACCAATTCCCCAAAGGATAGAAACTTTGAAATCCTGTATTGGAAAAAATTAGATACTTAATAGATATTTGGAATAATATAATAGTATCACATTTATCCTTTCTTTTTCCAAGATGAGTGATAAAGTCCATAAAACAAAACAAAACAAATCAAACAAACAAACAAAAAAAAAAACCACCCACCAAACTGTTAACTGTGCTTCCCTGGAAAGAGATTACACACTGGCACGTTGATTTTAGCTTGTATTATGAATTTTACTTCTCTCGCTATTTCCAAATTTATAACTAAATCTAAACATAAAAGGTCATCTCTGACACTTGAGAGGATAAGCATTAATGTAATTGGGTATTTGGTTGATGCTGACACACAGTATACTCTCAGACTGCACTTTATTCTGTACCTTTCAATGAGAAGACCAAGTGCTTAACTTTGGGATTTGAGGTCATGCCTTGTTCCTAATGTTAAAATATAGCTCTGTCTCCAACTCACAGATAAACCAGACAGCAGTATGTTAGAAATATACTGGCAAGCAGGTTGGATATTGGAAATAGCACGAAAAGAGTTGGCATTTGCTAGAAAAAGTGTATGCAAAGATCTTGCATCACTGTGTTGGCACCCACTGTTGGCTCAACAACTTGTCTTAGCATGGGTTCCGATAGGAGCAAACCAGTATCAGGGCCTTCTTTTTCTGAAAAGCTACTCCAGTCTGGAAAACATTAAAGAAGCAAGATAATTCTAAGGAAAAGAGGAAAGAGCAGAATAACAAGTCTGCACTATGCTTGAGACTTGATCTTTAGAAGATTATAAAACACCAAAGTCAAAACTGAATAAATGGAAAAATGTGGTACTTATTGGTCATAGAAATATTCTACAATATAAACTCTTCACACATATGATATTCAAATATTGTTCTTTTCTTGTACCAATGGATAAGTTATAGTGAAATAAAGATATTTAGCAATAGGTAAAGTTAAGAAATAGATGCTGAATGATTTACAGGGACAACATCATTTGCACAAGGTTTTAATTAATTCCTGGAGTCCTGCTACTTGATGTTTTAAGATGCTTGGTGTGAACTTTCTGAAGAAACCAATTTTTCCCTGCAGTATAAGTTTAATGAAGGCAGAATGGTTTCAATTTCCCAATTAGAAGATTTGACACTAATTTTTGATATTTAGTAATAAAAACTAGCTATTTATCATGTCTTTCAAAAAGTAGTACATGGTACTTCACATACATTATCTCACCTAATCTTCCCATAAGGAAAAAGTCAGGCAGGTATTATCATTATCTTTATAGGAGGAAACTCAATTTTGTAAAATGACACAACTGACAATTGGCAGAATCAAGATTCAAATCCAAGGTTCCACACTCTAAGTTCTAACTCTTCCTCTCCATTGTACTAATACCTCTTTTTTCATGTGATTTGGAAAATGTAGGGTCATCTAGTCACACAAAGTTATCAAAACCAACCTCCCACCTAGTAGGTGACCTCCTCCCATATTAGAGATAGGATGCCTTACAATCTCAGTCAGGTTATTCATGTCATAGTCCATTCCATTAAACAGCTTTAATTTTTAGAAAGTTTGTTCTCAAATGGAGTGAAATATACCTCTTGGTAATGCCTGTCTGTTTCTAGTTCTGCCCTCTGGACCTAATTTGGGTTAAGCTTACTTACTCTTCTCGTATTACCACACTTGAACTCCTTTAAGACAATATTCCGTCCCTTACCCCTTTGGAGTCTTTTCTGGACTTTTAAAAAATAGGATATAAATCTTCATACCCTTCATCAATATTCTCCTTATACTGCTCAAGTTTACCAAATTCCCTATAAAATTGAGTATCTAAAATTCAGTCAACTATTCAGATGTGTACTGACCAGTAAAGAATACGATGGATTTTTTTTTTTTTTTTTTTTTTTTTGCCAAGAATTTGAAATTTAACCTTTCTTAATGTGGTCCAGGTTTCCATGCTGGCTTTTATTGAACTTGGGTTCAATGAAACCATGAGTTATCTTTTTTCATATAAAAAATTACAAAACAACTTTTCTAAATATTTATCATTTAAAATACTTCTTGAGATTCTATTATTTTAGTTGCCTGAGATAATTTTGAATTCTGATTTTACCAGTCCTCCCCTAACCTGCCAAACTAAGGAACTTCACATTTGCTCTATATTTGGTGAGCTGTCTTCAATGTCTTTATCCTGGACATGGATTAAAAAAAAAAAAATGAACAGAAGTGAGATTAGTGAGGGCATTCTGATACTGTAAGGAGAGAGGTGAGTAACACTGAGCCCTTCTTCATTTTCTAGTACTCTTGTTCTCTAGATTTCCTTGTGGAGAGAGTAAGAACTATGGAAATCATTGAAAGTTTATTCCTCTCAGTTTTCCGCAGTTACCATCACCAGCTTAAGTGTCAGTTTTCCTCCTAGACTACAAGACCTAGCCAAGGACTGACATTGAGTCGACATTAAATATTTGTAGTTTTGTTCACTCTTATTTTCCCTTTGTATCCCACTGAAATAAGAGATGGTATATTAAAGAATAATAGACTTTCCCCTCTGTAATCCACTCCGATGTTCTTTATATTTTAAATAAAAATTTCCAGGGGCGCCTGGGTGGCGCAGTCGGTTAAGCGTCCGACTTCAGCCAGGTCACGATCTCGCGGTCCGGGAGTTCGAGCCCCGCGTCAGGCTCTGGGCTGATGGCTCAGAGCCTGGAGCCTGTTTCCGATTCTGTGTCTCCCTCTCTCTCTGCCCCTCCCCCGTTCATGCTCTGTCTCTCTCTGTCCCAAAAATAAATAAACGTTGAAAAAAAAATTTAAATAAAAATTTCCAAAATTAAACTCATTGTTTTCCTTTTGATTCCTTTCTTCTTGATCAGGCCTGTTCATAGGCCCACATCTCTGACACTTTCTAACACCATCATTTTAGACTCCTTTCTGTTTTTCATATCCAACCAGCAGATGCATTCCTCAATTTTATTTCTGTACATCCCCCACACTGAATCCTTATTCTTTATTATCAACACCTTTACTTTGCTCAGTTCTTCCTTTCTTTTCTTCTAGATTATGGAAAAACTATTATTTGTACCTGATACTTCTACTTTATCCCTCACTGCATCCTCCTGAAGCACTATTCTGATCGATTCATGTTAAAATCACAGTCCATAGTAATTACCCATTGATGTATTCCTTAGTCTAACACTCACCCCCAAGGTCCCCATGACTTGAGGAGACTCTGCCTTTCCAGTCTCCTTTCCCATCATTCCCTCCATCTGCCCTTTGCTCTGATCACTATCTACCCTCTTCAGTGTTCTTTCAGCTCTGTATTTGGCTTTAGTCTTTTTTTTTTTTTCTTCCCTTAACTTTTCACTTTCATAGAGAGTTCACATAGGGCATGATACTTGGTTTAAACACAGATTTTTACAAGTGAGATTTTATTCAATTTGTATTTATGATAGCTCAACACAGTATGGTATGGGGCCTGAAAACATGGCCTTTAGAGTCAGACCTAAAACTCGTCCTAATAGTGGCTCACCACCATTTAGCTCTGCAATCTTGGACAAGTTGTTTAAACTTTTCGAAGTCGCAGTTTGCTCATTTGAAAGTAGATATGGTTGGGGCGCCTGGGTGGCGCAGTCGGTTAAGCGTCCGACTTCAGCCAGGTCACGATCTCGCGGTCTGTGAGTTCGAGCCCCGCGTCAGGCTCTCTGGGCTGATGGCTCAGAGCCTGGAGCCTGTTTCCGATTCTGTGTCTCCCTTTCTCTCTGCCCCTCCCCCGTTCATGCTCTGTCTCTCTCTGTCCCAAAAATAAATAAACGTTGAAAAAAAAAAAAAAAAAGAAAGTAGATATGGTTATACCTGCATAGTCGTTTCAAGCTTTAGATGACACACATGTTCTAGCACCTGAACCATGTTTACAGGTCAACAAATGTTAGAAATATTTTCTCTCATTGAGCTCTTACTATGTGGTAGGCAATCTGTAAGGAACTGGGGAGATAAATAGGAAAGAATATTTCTCCCTAAAGAATTTGAGACAAGTTAACTTTGTTAAATGTAATATAATCATCAGACCCTTTAAAAATAACATAATCAGGAACTAACCAGAGCTCCTGGGAATCAGTGTTACCCACTCTGCAGGCCTGATTACACTGACACTTGACTGGATAGCCCAGCCAGTGGTCCTGTATCTTAAACAAAACAAAACAAAACTAAACAACAACCAAGATGGTGGCTCTGTTTGCCCAGGGAGCACAGTGTGCAGTTCTACCTGATACAGTCCCCAAAGAACCTTGCCAGCCTTGGGACTGTTCTTCAGCCTCAACGGGGCAGGGAAGCTAATTTATAGGCCCTCCCAAAGCAAAATGCAGCCCCTAGCTGGCCTGACCAAGAAACCAAACCAGAGTTCCTGGGAATTTGCATAGCCCATCTGAGTGGAGACCTTGGCTGATGGCCGTCCCTACCTGCAGAACCATGACAGTGACTCTTTAAGGCCAAAAACTTGGTGCAGAGTTCTTCCCAATTTGATCCCCAAACAAAAGCTTTGCTGGCTTTGGAGCCTGTACAGTGGGCCCTCCCAGGCCAGGAAACTAATACATAGGCCTTCCCCCTATTGAATACAGCCCTCAATTCATCCCACCTAGAAGCAACCAGAACCACAGAAAGTTGCATAGCCCATCTTATAGCCTCACTTATAGTGGTGCTTAATCAGAGAGCAAAGCCAGCAGCTCTCCATGTCTGCAGAGCAAAACCAGTGGCTTCATTGGGCCAGGAAAGTCAATGTACATTCTGCTTAATTCAGGTCCATAATCATGGGGTCCATGGGGCCCCCTATCCTTGGGGTCCATCCTGCTGCCTCATCTGGGCAAGGAAGCTAATATACAGCCCTGCTTACTGCTGAGTATAATCCTTAGTCCTGACCATCAAGGAAGCCTGATCAAAAAAACTGAACTGTGGAGCCCGTCCTACTGCCTCCATTAGACAGGGAACAAAGCCAGCAGTACTACTCAACTGTTTCCAAGCAGTGCTGCACCACTCACCCCCTGGAGCTAGGGCAGAGGTATTGCCCAAAAAGACCCTGATAATAAGCTCCACCTGCCCAAGTATGCTATCAGCTGACA
Source organism: Lynx canadensis (assembly GCF_007474595.2). Lineage (NCBI taxonomy): Eukaryota > Metazoa > Chordata > Mammalia > Carnivora > Felidae > Lynx > Lynx canadensis. The sequence goes on along the minus strand of NC_044320.2, from coordinate 59,326,126 downwards.
TGTCCAAAACTTTAAGCTGAGCTTCCTGGTGAAGGACTGTCTGCAAAAACAAACCTGTAAAGTCTGAAAGAGAATTCTGTTTACTACAATTTGCAGATACAATGTAAGGAATCAAGACTCACAAAAAAGACAGGTAAACATGATACAACCAAAAGAAACTAATAAAGCTCCAATGTGACACTAAAGAAACAGATCTATGAACTTACAAAGAACTCAGAATAATCACATTAAAGAAGTTTAGTGAACCCCAAGAACACCTAGACAGCTAAATGAAATCAGGAAAGCAATGCATGGACAAAACAAGCAGTTCAATAAATAGAAACCATAAAACAAACAAACCAAACAGAGATCCTAGAGCTGAAGAATATAATGACTGAAAAATTCAATGTTTTCAATAGCAGACTTGACCATGCAGAAGAACCAGTGACCTAGAACACCTGATTGAAATTCTCCGGGCAGAGGAGCAAAAAGAAATGAGAATGAAAACCAATGAAGAAATCTTTGAGGACTTATAGGATACCATAAAATATACATACACATTATGGAATTACCAGAGGTGAAGCGAAAGAGCAAAGGACAGGAAGTCTGTTTAAAGCAATAATGGCCCAAACACTCCCAAACCTGGGAAGAGAAATGGACATCCAGATCCTTGAGGCCCAACTAATACCAAATAGGTTGAATCTGAAAAGGGCTACACTGAGACATATTATAATTAAATTGTTAAATGTCAAGGACAAGTTAAAAATAGAACTACCCAGGGCACCTAGTGGCCCAGTGGGTTAGGCATCTGACTCTTGATTTTGGCTCAGGTCATAATCTCACAGTTCATTAGTTCATGCCCTGCATCGGGGCTCTGTGCTGACAGTGTGGAGTCTACTTGGGACTCTCTCTCTCTCTCCCTCTCAAAATAAATAACTTAAAAAAAAATAGAACTACCCTATGATCCATGAATTGCCCTACTTGGTATTTTTTCCAAAGGATACAAAAATACAGATTTGAAGGGGCACACATGAATGCATATAGCAGAATTATCAACAAAAGCCAAATTAGGGAAAGAAACCAAATGTCCATTGACTGATGAATGGGTAAAGATATGTCATACAGATAGATACATACATACAACAAGGTGGATGGAACTGAAGTGTATTATGCTAAGTGAAATAAGTCAGAGAAAGAAAAATATCGCTTGATTTCATTCATATGTAGAATTTAAGAAACAAAACAGATGAACATAGTGGAAGGGAAGGAAAAATAAGATAAAAACAGAGAGGAAAACCATAAGAGACTCTTAATTACAGAGAACAAACTGAGTGTTGTGAAAGGGGAGGTAGGTTGGGGAATGGGATAAATGGGTGATGGGCATTAAGGAGGACATTTGTGATGAGTAGTGGGTATTATATGTAACTGATGAATCACTAAATTCTATTCCTGAAACCAAAACTACACTATATGTTAACTAACTTGAATTTAAATAAAATACTGGAAGAAAAAAAAGTCAAAGTATTTTGGATGCAAGGGAAAAGTAACAAGACATATACAAGGGAACCCTCAAAAGACTTTAAGTGAATTTCTAAACAGAAAATTTTCAAGACAGGAGAAAATGGTATGATATATTAAAAATATTGGGGAAAAAACTGCTGTCGACCTAGAATATTATATTATATACAGAAAATCTGTCCTGGAAAAGTGAAGGAGAGAGAAAGACTTTCTCAAATTAAAAAAAAAAAAAAAAAAAAAAAAGGCTAAGGGAGTTCAAAATTCCTACCTCTCTCTTACCGGAAATGCAAACAAGAGTTCTGCAACCAGAAGTAAAAGGATTTTAATTAATATCATAAAAATATATAAAGGTAGTGTAAAATTGCCTGGTAAATGTTAAGAATAGCCAAAGTCAGATTCTCTAATATGATAATAGCAATGTGTAATTCACTTACAAGTCTAGTTTAAAAGTTTAAAAAAATTATCAAAATAACCATAGCTATAATATGTTAATGAATACACATAAAAATATGTCAATTCTAATATTAATAAACTAATGTGTGTGTTGGGGGAGAGTAAAAATTAAAGTTTAGTAATGTTATTGAAGTTAATTTTTTATTCTCCGAAAACAGAGTGGTATAAATATAAGGTATTTTAAGTAAGCCTCATGGTAACCACAAAGAAAAAGCCTGTAGAAGTTACACAAAAGTTCATGATAAAGGAATCAAAGAATACCACCACAAAATGTCATCATATCACAAAGACAGCATGAGAGGAAGCATCTAAAAAATAGTCAGAAAACAATTAAATGGCAATAGTAACCTCTCATCTCCTAATAATTATTTTAAACAAAATTCTCCAAACAAAAATACAGAATAGCAAATGGATAAAAAAAGACCCAATGATATGTTGCCTATAAGACACTACGGTGTTAAGGAAACATATAGACTGACGGTGAAGGGATGGAAAAAGATATTTCAAACAAATGGTAACCAAAAGAGAGCAGAGGTAGTTATACTTATACCAAATGCAATGGTCTTTAAGTTAAAAATGGTCACAAGAGACAAAAAAGGTCATTATATAATGACAAAGAGGTTATTCTACGAAGACAATTTAAATAAATATGTATGCCCCAAACCTCAAAGCACCTAAATATATAATGCAAAAACTAACAGAACTAAAAGGAGAAATAGGTATGAATAGAGTAATAGTTGGGAACTTTATTAATCTACTCTCAATAATGGATAGATCACTCAGATAAGAGAATCAATAAGGAAACAGTGGATTTCTTTCTGACCACAGACCAAATGGACCTAACAGATACATACAGAACATTGTATTTAACTACAGCAGAATATACATTTTTCTCAAGTATACAGAGAACATTTTCTAGGATAGACCATATCTTAGGCCACAAAACAAATCTTAGCTAATTAAGAAGATTCAAATCATACCAAGTATATATTGAACACAATGGTATGAAACTAGAAATCAACAACAGGAAGAAATTTGGAATTTTACAAATATATGAAAATTAAACAATACTCAGTTGAATGACAAACAGATTAAAGAAGTTAAAGGGAAAATTAAAAAGTATCTTGAGACAAAAATAGAAACAAACATACCAAAACATATGGGGTACAGCAAAAGCTGTTTTAAAAGAGAAGGTTATAGCTCTAAACACATGTATCAAGAAAATACAAAGAATAAGAATAAACAACCTAACTTTACACCTTTAGTAACTAGAAAAAGAACAAACTAAGCTCAAAGTTAGCAGGAGGAAAAAAATAGTAAGAATAAAGCAGAAATAAATGAAACAGAACAGAAAAACAATAGTTAGCAAACTAAGTTATTTCTTTGGAAATATAAATTGACAAAACTTTAGTTAGACTGAGAAAAAAGAGGACCCAAATCAGTGAAATGACACATGAAAGAGGAAGCATTAACAACTGATACCACAGATCTACAAAGAATCATAAGAAGCTACTATGAACCACTATAAAACAACAACCTAGAAGCAGTGGATAAATTCAACCTCACGACACTGAATTGGGAAGAAATAGAAAATCTAAACAAAACAATTACTAGTAAGGAGATTGAATCATTAATTAAAAATTTCCCAACAAAGAAAAACCTAGGATCAAATGGCCTCACTGGTGAGTTATTTAAAGAATAACTAATGCCAATCTTCCTCATACTCTTTCAAAATTCAAAGAGGAAGGAACAAGCCCAGACTCATTTTACAAGGATAGCATTACCCTGATACCAAAGCCAGATAAGGATACTGTAAGAAACAAAAAGTATAGGTTAATATCTCTGATGAGTATAAATACAAAAACCCTCAAAAAATGTTAGCAAATAAAATTCAGCAGCACATTAAAAGAATCCTATACCATGGACAAGTGAGATTCTTCCCTGGGTTGTAAGGATGGCTTAACATACACAAAACAATAAATATAATACATTTGTTACATTAATAGAATGAAAGATAAAAATTACGTGATAACAATAGATGCAGAAAAAAAGCATTTTCTATTCAATATCTATTCAGAATAAATCTTTCAACACATTAGGTATAGAAAGAACACACCTCAGCATGACAAAGACCATATATTACAAGTTCACAGCTAACATTATATCCAATGGTAAAAGGTTAAAAGCATTTCCTCTAAGACCAGAAACACAAGGGTACTCACTCTCACCATACCTATTCAACATTGTACTGGAAGTCCTAGTCAGACCAATCAGGCAAAAAAAAAAAAAAAAAAAAAAAAAAAAAAAAAAAAAGGCAACCAATTGGAAAGGAAGTAAAATTGTCTCTATTTGCATATGATGTGATTTTATATATAGAAACCCTAAAGACTTCAGTATAAATCTGCTAGATTAGCAAATTCAGAAAAGTTCTAAGATACAAAACAAACATACAAAAAATCTGTAGCATTTCTATACATTAACCATGAATTATCTAAAAAAGAAATCAAACCCATTTTATAATAGCAGCAAAAATAATGAAATACTTAGGAACAAATTTAGCCAAGGAGGTGAAAGATCATGACACTAAAAATGACAAGATATTGGTAAAAGAAATTAAAGACAGAAATAAGTGGAAAGAAATCTCATGTTTTTGGATTGGACAATCAATATTAAAATGTTCATACTATCCAAATTCATCTATAAATTCAATCCAATTCCTATTAATATTCTGAGGGCATGTTCCACAGAATTAGGGAAAAAAACAATTCTAAAATTTGTATGGAACTATAAAAGACCCTCATTAGTCAAAGAAATCCTGAGAATGAATAAAACACCACTCTTCATGATTTCAAACTATATTACAAAGCTATAGTTATCAAAACGTGCTGGAAAAGAAAATTCAAACCAATATAATAAAATTGAGAGCTCAGAAATAAACCCATACATATGTGGACAGCTAATATTTGATAAGGGAGTCAAGAATATTCAATGGAGAAAAGACAGTCTCCTTAATAGTGCTAGGAAAACTGGATATTCACATGCAAAGATTAAAATTAGATTCCCTATCATAACATCACCCATAAAAATTAACTCAAAATGGATTCAAGACTTATATGTAAGGCCTGAAACCACAAATCCTTCAAGAAAATATAAGGGACAAGCTTCTTGACATGGGTCTTTGTGGTGATTTTTTTGGATATGACATCAAAGCATGAGCAACATCATAAAAAAATAAAGTGGGACTACAACAAACTAAAAAGTTTCTGTAGAGCAAAACAGCTGACAAAACAAAAAGGTAACCTACTGAATGACAGAGGATATTTGCAAACCATACATCTAATAAGGGGTTAATATCCCAACTCTATAAAGAACACCTACAACTCAATAGCACCCCCCACCCCAAATAATCCAATTAAAATGGGCAAAAAACCTGAATAGGCATTTCCCAAAGAAGGTACTGAAATGGTCAAAAAGTATATGAAAAGCTGCTCAACATCACTAAACATTGGGGAAATGTGAGTGAAAACCATAATAGGCTATCACTTTACACTTGTTAGAATGGTTACATTCAAAAAGACAACAAATAACAAGTGTTGGCAAAATGTGAAAGGGAACCCTTGTGCAGTGATGGTGGAAAAGTAAATTAGTGTGCTTACTATGGAAAACATCATAGAGGTTCCTCAAAAATTAAGATAGAATGACCACGTGATTCAGCAATTACACTTCTGGGTATGTATCTGAAGGAAATGAAGTCAGTATGTTATATTTATTGTAGCATAATTTATAGTAGCCAAGTCATGGAAACAGATAGATGGATAAAGATTAACACACATATTCACATACAATACTTAAGCCATAAAAAAGAATGATATCCTGCCATTTGTGACAACATGGATGGACCTTGACGGAATTATGCAAAATGAAGTCAGACAGAAAAAAAAAATTACTGTACAATTTGACATGTGGGATCTGAAAAACAACAAAAAGCAAGCTTAAAGAAAAAGATTTTTGGCTGTCAGAGGCTGGAGGGAAGTTGGGGGGGAAGGTGGCCAAAAGTTACAAACTTTTAATTAAAAATAACTGTTGGTGATCATATTATGATGTCACAACTATAGTTAACACAACTATATGGTGTATTTCAAAATTAAGAGTAAATCCTAAAAGTTCTAATCACAAGGGGAAAAAGCTTTTTTGTAACTATGAAGTGATGTATGTTAGCTACACTTATCTTGGCAATCATTTCACAAACACTTAGGTCAAGTCATGCTGTACACGTACACCTCAGCCTTATACATTGTTGTACAACAATTCTATCTCAAAACTGAAAAAAATTTATAGGCATAGTAAATATCTAAGTTTTAATGAAAAAAAGAAGTTGAATATAGTATGTATTGTATGAATCAACTTCAAACATTTTTATATTACTACATGAACATAAAAAATATTTGGAGAGATTTCTGTTCAATTCAAGTGTTTATCTCAGAGGGGGATCCTGGTGGTGATGGTAGTAGGACCACTGGGACTTTTAACATGGTGGGTATGTATATGTTTACATACACGTATATATATTTCAAGATAGAGTGTACAAAATTATAAACAGAATTATAAATGTTTATGATGAAATAAAGTATTTAAGAAAGGTATTGTTCTTTGATCCAATCCTTCTTTTCCTCATAATTTTTTGTCTCTGGGCCTTTATCCTGTTCCTTTATTCCCAAATTCTTCCTTTGAAAGCTTGCTTCACATGCTATGGAGAATAGGACTAGTGAGCAATTGTAGACATTGAAGGGGCAGAGAGTAGTTTTTTAACAACACATCTAACAATCATAGCAGTCTAAGGAAGATGTGACATAGGAGTTCCCTTTTATGGTAGTTATTTAAACATTAAGTTATTCAACATGCATGGTCCTTGCATATTCAATTACAGTTCTTTACCCATAACAGGTGAATTTGATCAAGGTGAATTGCTCCATTGACCAGGTCGAGTATCTTGGCTGTAAACCGTGATTGCCAGTCACTGCTCTAGTGGCTTAGAATCCACCAGTGGACAAAGAAGTCTAAACCTCTGCTGTAGTGTAGAAAGATACAGAAACAGAACAAGTAAATTATGTATTAGAGGTGATCAGCATTCTGGAATCAAATAAAGAGTACAGGGTGAAGAGATGTAATTTTAAGTAGAGTTGTGAAGATTGGAATTATTGAGGTGGCTTTAAGCAGAAATTTGAGGGTGGCACATGAATTGTCTCCCAGCGAACTAGGGGAAGAGAGGTTTAGGAAGAGGAATGAGCTAGTGCAAAGTACTCAAGATGGGAGAAAGTCTAGAATGTTCACAACAGAAAACACAGAGATCGGGTTGATGGCCAATAAGATCAGGGCCTATGCAGTCAGATCACCTGGCTTCAAAGCCTTGCTGCATCTGTTATTAACTTCAAGTCTTGTCTTAGTCCCTTCAGGATGCTATAGCCAAATACTACATATTGATGCTTATAAACAGCAAATACTTATTTTTCACAGTTCTGGAGACTGGAAGTCTGAGATTATGCTGCCAGCATGGTGAGGATCCTTTTCTGGAGTGCAGACTTCTTGTTAAATCACATGGCAAAAGGAACTAGGGAGCTCACTAGGGTCTCTTTCCCACTACATAAATGAGCAGTAATCCCATTAGTGGGGGGTCCACCCTCATGACCTAATTACTTTCCACAGACCCCACCTCCTAACACCATCACTTTGGGAATTAGCATTTTCACATATTAATTTTGGGGGCACATAAACATTTAGACCACAGCAAGTCTTCCTTAGGTAAGTTACTTCAGCTCTCTGAGCTTTAACTTCATCATGAAAACTGAGAATAGAGGAGGCTTTCAAGTTCTGAGGATGTCAGTGGGGATCTTTCCACATAATGAAGTTATCAGGTAGGAGTAAATAGACTGATTCTGTTACAGCACCTACGAATAGACCTTGAAACCTGTATGGGAGTTAAGGTGATCTAAATCCTCCAGTTAAAGGTAGTATGGGCCAACAGTTACTGAAGTCTAAGAGTATAGGAGTGGTTTAATAAGTAATAATCAAGAAGCTGATAATATTGCATTTACAGTCTATATTACTATTTGAGTGAATTTTATATAGTTACATTATTTCTTATTTAACCCAGACTCAAAGTCAATTTAATCTTTTTCCTTTTCCTCCCCACCTTGCACAAGTTTTGTGCAGAAGTTATTATTTTTTTTTTTTTTGCAGATGGATCACTCCATTGCGGTTTTCTTCACCTAAACAGGTGTTCTTGTGGTTGTTGAGCTGATTGAGACAAAAAGATCACTTATATCTGTCTTTTTATTTCCATTATTTTGTGAACTACTTTAGGGAAAACTGAACCTTCATTTTCCATTTTAACTCTCCATACTGTTTGGTACAGTGAATTCTTAAGTAGTTGTTGACTTACTGAAACTAAATGGAGATAAAAAGAGAAAGGAAGAGAGAATTGTTTCTTCCACTTACATTCACTTTTTAAGTTATTGTGCTTGTTTGAGGACTTAGATATTAGGTAATAGGCAACATGAGTGTAAATCTCCCCTTCTCTGGATTTGCAAAGTGTCAGAGACATCATTCTACCACATGCATATAAATGCACATGAATATAAACATGTTTTCATATGTTCATATTCTACCTTGTTGGGGTATATAGAAATGTGTTTGTTTGCTTCACTTTTTATGAGGTTAGATAATGGTCCAGTGTCTCTGCATTGTTTATAGCTCCCCTTCATTACCTTGATGCCTGAAGCTATTTCAAAATCACATCACACGGACTTATTGAAAAGCTGCATATGTGTTTAAGCCTGTTCACAGACATACTCTTTCCTGCTTGTCTATGGTTTTTCATGGTTATATAATAGAGATAATGAACTCATCGCCCAATATTTGTTAGTTTTAATGCCTAACCCAGTGGATAGAGTAAAAAGTCCTTATCGGGTGATAATCCTTTCTCAGGGTTCAGAGAGCAAATAATTCATAGCCAAAAGTGAAAAAGGCATAAATTATGATGGAAGGGAGACTATATACAACATGGTTTCTCCCTTTTGCGCCACTAACTCAACTGACTGTTCTAGGCCCCTTCATTCTGCATAGTTCCTTAAGGCTGTTGTCTTCGATTGATTTAAGAAAGAGATAGAGCTCCTTCATTACCAGTGGCCCCCAGAAGTTTCTGGCTTCAGGTTAGTTGTTATCCATCCATCCATCCATCCATCCATCCATTTTTCCTACTTCAGGAGAGGAAAGTACAAAACCCTGAAAGAGGAATTCTTGCTCTTTGCACTTCAGAAGTCTCACTGTTTGCATCCTTTCAACTCCAAAGGGAAATTATTCTCTTTTGATCATAATAAACATAAATCCGAAAAATCTCCATCGAATTGCCTAGGGCATTCATTTCTAATTGATCCAAACTGCAGAACAATGAATACAAACTTCCTATGACTTTTCTGCCAGTAGGTGCAAGGCTATCCTGGGGCTGATGAACCAGAAAGTTACTCTGGAGTTCTTTCCAAGCTGTTTTCAGTTAATTTAAGGAGAGGGAAAAAAGCAGTTAAAGGAATAATTTAAGGGCAGAGCATAAGATCCCAAGTCGCTGAGATAGTTTTTCATCACTTCAGGTACATTGGAAATGACAAATCCATGGAAAGTTGCAATATACTAATTAAACAAAGTCAACAAAGCAGATGCTTTTCATCTGCAATAAACAGCAAAGCCATTTGCTTACTCCCCTCTGTCCATCTGATGTGTTATTCTTATTAATAGATTTTTAAATGCAACAATTATCAGACTGGTTTGTGACACAATTTAAGTGTACTGGCAGATCAAGTAATTTTTCAAGTGTTATTTAAAATGTATAGTCAACAAAACGGATCCATTTCAAGAATAAAAAAGAAGTGTTTTTGGCTTTGACTCAATATTGGTATCAGTAAATGTCACCATTTTATTGCATCTTGTCCTGTACACCCACCTTCATTTCCTTGTTCATATGTATGATTGCTTTGACAATCAAATATTTTGTTTCCTTCATGTCCTACATTTCAGTATTTTAAAGGATGTAGAGAATTTTATTTTCAGGGTAAGATAAGGAAGAAGCAAGGAACTGAAGGATTTGCCATCATTAGGAAATATAGTTATTTTCACTTGCATTTTATATCTAGCTCTTCAGAAGCTATTGTTCATTCATGGTCAGTGAGTGAATACATATTTATTAGTCATCTTAAGCTGCTGTAATAAAATATCATAGCCTGGGAGGCTTAAACAGCAGACACCTACTTCTTGCAATTCTGAAGCCTGGGAAATCCAAGGTGCCAGTTCATGTGATAATTGGGGAGAACCCTCCTCCTAGCTTACAAATAGCTGTCTTCTGCTGTATCTTCACATGATGGAGAGACAGAGAGGTGGCAGGGCTTGGGGTGGAGGGGGGGAATGTGCTCTGGGGTTTCTTTCTCTTATAATGACACCAATTCTAAGAGGAACTCACCTTTATGAGCTCCTCTAAACCTGTATTACCTCTCAAAGACTTCACATTGGATGTTAGGGGTTTAACATATGAATGTAGCTGGGGCAGGTCGGGGGACTCCAACATTCAGTCCACAATAACATGTTTACTGAGCACTCACTAGATGCTGGGTACTGGGCTAGGTAGGGCTGAGTGCTCAGTGATGAACAAGACTCCCTGCTTAAGAGTTTCATGGGAAATTTAAGAAATAACCAATAAAGTGTAGGATACATGAAGTGTAGGGAGTTATGGAAACATAGAAATGAGATAGTAGTAACCTACTTTGTGAAGTATATTATTAGGATCCTATCTGAGTCATAAAAAGATAGTCCCCAAATATATTTCTCCGTTTGTGTCTTTGGACTTTTATTTCCTAATCTCATCAGAACAGGTGACTTTCAACACAAGGTATCACCTTATACCCATACTTTGTGTCCTGAATTTTCTTAAACTTTGGGTTTTAAGAGTCCCAACATATAGACATGCATGACATCCTTTCTGTGTGGAAACATAGCATAGCATTTCCTCAACAGAACTGTGTTTACTCTGTCTTTTCCTTTAATATTTTCAATTTTTGGATAATACTTTTTCTAGGACTTCTGGGATTTCACAAGGATCAAATTTTGCACTTCCATCCAAAAGAAGCACCCAGTCCATCTGTCTCTCAAAAAATCATGTGATGGATCTCAGAGAAAGAGGTGAGAAAGTGAAGAATGCTTGGGGTCTTCTTCACTACTCCTGGGATATATCTTTTGTTTAGGAAGGCCAATTCCAAGAGGATCTCTAAGAAGCCCTAATGGAAAGCAATATCCCTTCACTATCTTGGGGAAGGATTGGGGGAATGATGATATGAGTATGTATGTGAGGCATATACTGCCCTAACTGCACCCCCAGTGTCAAAATTACTGCTGATGAATAATACAGAGATATCTTGAACCTGAGGGATTCAAAATATTTTGCTATAGGATTATTTTTTATATTCCCTGGGGTAAACTAAAAGTTATATATGTTTACCATGTTAAGAAATCAGCAATTATGAGTGGGTGCTGTGATAAACACGGACAGAACCTGCAATTTTTTGCTAAAAATAAAACCATAGCTATTGGTTCTTCCTCTCCATTTCAGGACCTATGGTATTCACTTACTGGGCTCTAGATACAATCTGGATTCCCTACTATTAAGATCTCTTTCTGAATACAGTGGGTTATCTTTGACCTTGGGGAAGAATATCCTATGCCATCTTGAATCATGACTGCTAACAGAAGGAGTAATATGAGAGTTGATGTAATGAACAGAGGTGTGAGGTATGGCTTGGTTAAGTGAGCTGACTCTGGACTCAGCCTCTCTTAATTTAAACCCTGATTCCACATTTGCTAGGTATGTGACCTAATCCTGTACCTCAGTTTGCTCATCTGTAAAATGGGGCTATGATAGTACCTACCCAATAGACTTGTTATCCTACCTTCAGAGGTTTGTGTGAGGATTAAGCATGTAGAACAGTGACTATCACATAATAAACATTTAATAAACATTAGTTATTATGCAAAGAGTTTAGAATCTCTACATTTACCAGGGAACTCAGCTAAGCCTGGCTTATTAAGGAGCCATTGTCATCCTTTTTTAGTAATTGGATTGCAGGCTTTCTCATACTACATTAACTAACCTAAATATTTATCTAGGGCTCTGTCTAAGCTAACAGGCTCTGCCCTAAGCCAGTATATTAAGCAGGGAATATATCCAGGACTTCTTTAAGTTACTTTCCAAAAATAACAGAAGTCTGGACATGCAGTACCCTTTAAAGCAGCATTTAATCTGTGGGAGAATGTGGCCTGTCAGCTTGGAACTACAAAAGCCATCAAGGTTTACATTTTGCATACAAGTGTCTGTAAGTAGCCCTATGTTATGAATTTGGTACATCGGAACACAGGTGAATTTGGGAGAGATCATCTTGACTCACTCATTCAAAGCATAGGGAGGTTCCCTAACCTGACAACAGCAACAACAATGTGTTAAGGTTGGGCTGTTAGGAAGGAAGAAAGAAAGCATAGGGAGCTTAACAATATATTTCTGACAACAGCAACACTTAACAATGTGTTAAGGTTGGGCTGTTAGGAAGGAAGAAAGTTTATAATAGAGTGTATTGTTAAAAAAATAAGTTTATAATACAAATCACAATAAAGATGTTATTCGTCAGTAAAACAGATGTCATTTTCTTGAGGATGAGGCCTTTACATCTTCAGACATTTGCCATCACCTGCAAGCATTGTCTCAGGTGACTAGTAAGTAGGGGCAGGGAATCTGTACTACCCTCTGCTTTCTCTAGAATGATCCACACAGAGTGCATATCATTGAGAGACAGAGTTGTCTTATCTCTGAGGCTGAAATCCTGGACATTCTCAGGAGGACAATAATTGTGAAAAACAAGCTAGCAGCAAGTACATATCTGGCTCCCTGGGGTAATTCCTCAAAGCCTACTGATGAGGCAAGTTTACAGGATCTACTCTCTCAGAGCCAGCATCTGACACCAGCACCTCTGGCAAAGAGATGCGTGGCTGTAACTTACAAGTGTGGGCCAAAAGGGCGGGTTAGGAAAGGCTTGATGTGGTTTATCTCATAAGGGAAACACAAGAGAGCTATGACCTCACCCTTAGCTTGGAGGCTTTACAGTGCCTTGGCAGATACACACTGGCCTTGGGGTTAAGCTTGTAGAAAGCCCACGTCAACAGAGGGAAACACTGTGACCACCTGTGTACTTTGGCTGTGATAAAGTGTACCCAACAAGTGCATACAAAGGCCTGGGGAAAGCATAGAAAAGCACAAGCCAAGGTATATGAGGCTGGATAAGATGGCTCTTCTCGTGACACCCATGAACATCACTTAACAACACAGCTCATATGGTGTGGCCGACTTGCTCAGCCTCACTGTAAAGTCTGCTGTGAATCTGGAAGGAGGGAAGCTGCCAAATGGCATGCACTATGGAGGGATCCTGAGGTCAGAGTTGAGCTGGACCGGTTGTCTGAAGTAAAAAACAGGAAAAGAATCTGAAGCACAATTGAAGATGGGTTCCCAGGAGAGTTGAAGGTCAAGTTAAAAGTGAAATTGAAGAGGAGTACTGAGTTTGAATCAGAGTAGTTCCAACAGGGCAGGTGGTTTCAGACTGATGGATGCTGTGAATCAAGAAGGAGCTCCTGACTCTGGTGCTTTCCATCAAGGGGAGTGCTTATGTGGCAGGCAGGCAGGCAGATGAGGGGCAAGAACTGGGGCTTAAAGGGGGTTTGCAGCGAACATCAACTCAGAACCCAGAATTTCTTATCTGCACACTCAAGAGTATTGTTACAACTGGTTTCAGTTAGGCAGCAACTTGAAAATAAAGCATGGATTAGGAAAGTATTGCCATTAAATTCAGCTATACTTTAGAGAAGTGGAAAGGAAATCTGATTTTAGGAACCTTTTCTGTTGATGTGCAGAAACAAAGTTGACCATTTCAGTGTTGTTATTGGTTTGTAGTCTGTGGCTTTTGACAGGTACGCAGGTTATATCGCCTTTGGATTACCCAGTAACAACGTCTTTCGTTTGTAGATTGCTTCACAGAAGACTCAAGTGTTCTCACTTCCATACCCTCATTTTCTTCTCCTAAGTCTGTGAGCTATTATTGTCTAATTTAATAGAGGAGGCTTATTTTATAAATAGGATAACAGGGCTAACAAATAATAGATACAGGACCAGAATCTAGTACTTCATTTTAATTACAATGAAGAAAACATATTATTTTCTTAATCTTAAAACAGCCTCCACCACTATATTTTGGCTTTTTATACTTTTAGGTTAATTATCACCTACCTCTCCACTCCCGAACCCCACACACACCTTTTCACTATACTTAAAAAGAGATGTTTGTGTGGATATATGGAGAAAGGACTTAAATTTTGTAATTTTATGCTGAGGGAAGATTATTGATCAAGACCCTCAGCCTGAAGTTACTCAGGCTTATTTCCTATAGAATTGTAAACTTCTTAGAGCCAAGTGATCATTTAGAGTCTATTACTTTTGAAGGCAATTGGTCAACATTTAGTTTACCAGGCAAAGTATTGTTACATACCAAGTGGTCACCTGAGGCTTTGAAAGAATTGATGTGCTCACACCAGTTTACTTCCATGAGTAAAGCAGTCCTTGTACTTTAAATACTATTTTTCACCAATGTTAAGTTTCTTGAGGTGCAGAACTCACTTCAGATGTGTAGCCAGAGCTCAAGGGAACGAAGCCATCAAGAGGCCCCTGTTACTTGGAGAATGTCCATTCTATTCTGTTGGCAAAACAGGTAAGCATGGGGGGGGGCACACTGGTGGAAAGCCAGGAAAAGAGGCAATTACCTCACCGCACTATAAAGTGGCATATCTAAGTGCTGAGAGAATCATGAACCATATCTCAAGTAACTTAACTTTTTTAAAAAAAAAGTAGATATATACGCTTTTAGGCTTAAAACCAGACTAAGAGAACAGAAGACAGGGGGTATTTCTGGAAATATAAGCAGAAAAAAGTTATTTCAAACTATCATCAGATGGGAACAGAGATGAACTTTGGGTTTACCTCAGCATTATTCATGGCAGTGGCAGGAATTAAGTTCAGTGTCATTACTATTAGTTTTCTTGTGGTTATTTCTATCTTTTTCAAGTTTTTATTGAAATTCCAGCTAGTTAACATACAGTGTAATATTAGTTTCAGGTGTACAAGAGAGTGATTCAACACTTCCGTACATCACTGGTGCTCATCACAACAAAGGCACTCCTTAACTCCCATCACCCATTTAGCCCATCCCCCCCCCCACCTCTTCTCCAGTAACTATTAGTTTGTTCTCTATTGTTAAGAATCTGTTTCCTGGTTTGCCTCTTTCTTTTTCTCCCCTATGTTCATCGGTTTTGTTTCTTAAATTCCACATATGAGTGAAATCATATGGTATTTGTCTTTGACTGACTTGTTCATTTAGTATAATACTCTAGCTCCATTAGCATCATTGCAAATGGCCAGATTTCATTTTGTTTTTTTATGGCTGAGTAATTTTCAGTTTAGATCCCTGTTCTCATGAGGACATTTTACAGATGGAGAGCAGACTATTGGAAACTGGACATATCTGAAGCAGAATTCCAAGCTCTGGAGTGCTCAGTCTTGCTGGACTGTTGGATAGGGCAAGGTGTAGATAAATCACTGACGTTTGATTTGAGGAACATACACTAAAATTCTTTGTCTACCCTATGTGAATATATATCTGCTTAGCATCATTTTTCTTCAGAATTTTTATAGGAAGTCAAGATTTTTTTGCTTAAAGTTCAGCTAATCTGGAGAACAACAGTTATTTTTAAAGAAGTCCATTTATCTGATTATTTTATAGACACTTAGTAAAAACTAAGGATCTAAGAGATGGAAATACATCCTGGGAAAACTACTTTGTGTAAGTTTCAAAGTGGGCCATCATTTGGGGGTAAGAGCAGAACAGGTTCTGAGAAAAAAGAAGGGAACATGAAATAAATTCATGGATTCAAGACAAGGGAGGCTAGGAACAGTGACAGAGGAGAATGGCATTTGAGGCAGATGACAGGCACTTTTATCTTGAGTGTCTGGAATGGGTTGTGTTTAGGATAGGACATCGAATTATGTTTGTCCTCCTGCTGGCTGGAAACATGTAACCTGAATTCTGGAGAGAGTGATGGCAGGCTAGGCTAGTTGGATGGCACAGGCACATAGGTGGCAGCTAAAGTCAGGAGAAACGTGAAAGCCAGTCAGGAAATTTCCATACAGTGAAAAAGCTGAGTAACATCAAGAGAAATAGCAGCACTTACAGAGTGAGCTCGGGAAGAGCTGTCAAAGAAAGTATTTCCATGGGCAGGAAGACAACCAGAAAGAGGGTTTTAGGGGGGAAAAAGTGGTAAACAATGCCAAATGCTGTAGGGAGGTTAAACAAGATAATGACTGAGGAGTGTTGTTTAGACTTGAGAATTAGCAAGACCCTATGTTTCTGTCAGAGAAGTTTCAGTAGAGTTTTGAGGGCCGACCACACATGGAGAGGTAGAGGTGTAAATGGTTAACTGGAGTAGAGGAGTGGCATACAATGGTTGAGAGTATAAATTCAAAAACAGATTGCCTAGGTTTGAATACCTGCTCTGACATTTAATAGCTGTGCCCTTGGGCAAGTTATGAACCTCTTTGTACTTCCAGTTTCCTAGCTGGAAAATGACCACAGTAAAAGTTGTGAGGATTAACTGTTTTGTATGTAAAACACTTAGACTTGTACCTGGCTGTGCTGTGTATAAATGTATTAATTTTTTTCTTATTATGACTTAAAAGAAGCTTGTGTAAGAAGTAAAGCTGAGAGGTGTATTAGTTTTCTATGGCTGCATAATAAATTTCTGCAAATTTTGAGGCTTGAAACAATAGTTGCTTATTATCTCACAGTAGGTCAGGAGGCCAGGCAAAACTTATCCGAGTTCTTTGCTCTGTTTCTCACAGTTGTGCAACGAGGGTGTTCACCGGTCTGCTTTTCTTTCTGCATGCTCTGAGGAAGAATCTGCTTCCAAGCTCATTCAGGTTGTTGTCAGGATTCAATTACTTGTGGTTGTAGGACTGACGTCCTTCTTTCCTTGTTGACAGGGCCACTCTCCACTCCTAGAGGTCACCCATGCTTGTCATGGTCATCTCCGTTTTCAATGCCCAGCATTAGAGAATTCATGTATTAGATCTCTCTCTCACTTGTATGGTATGGCTGAATAGCTTGTTTGTGCAAGCACACCCTGTCCCTGTTAATTACTATCTTGAGAATGTAGAGATCTCGTCTTCCCTCTATATTCCCATGATGAAGCAGAATGTGAAGAACATGTTGTTCAGCATTTAAGTTCAGGGGCTCTGGGGTGACCAACCCAGAACACCTCTCTTGTAAGGAAGAGTGTCCAGATGGCAGACCTTAGATCTTCTTGGAACACTGGCCATGCAAGGAGAGAGAGGCTACAGATAGTTGCTAGATTAAGTGGCTACACTATAAAAGCAAGTTGTAGGGCGCCTGGTGGCTCAGTTGGTTAAATGTCTGACTTTGGCTCGTGTCATGGTCTCACAGTTTGTGAGTTTCATCTCCACATCAGGCTCTCTGCTGTCAGCACAGAGCCTGCTTTGGATCCTCTGTGCCCCTCTCTCTGACCCTTTTCCCACTTGTGCTCTCTCTCTCTCTCTCTCTCTCTCTCAAAAAAAAAAAAGACTTTAAAAAAATAATAAAAGCAAGCTACATGTTTGGCACACATCAATCACAGTAGCAGATGCTTTGTCCAGTGTGTCGCTCCTGGACTCCCTGTACATGAGTTCATCAATAAACCTATATCTCAATCACTGTCTCTAGCTCTTTTCTTCAGCCACACTAGACTATCACCCACCCTTGGCTTAGAGTCTGCTGGGGTATGGTGACATACTCACTTTACATTTCTTTCCCCCAAGAAAGAGCTTCCTTCTAGGAGCTCATTGAATGAGGTAAGGTTCATCAAAAATAATCTCCCATTCTTAAAGTCAGTTGTACCATATAACACAAATGAATCACAGGACCGATATTGTTATATTCACAGGTCTCTCCCATACTCATGTGAAGTGTGGGCCATGAGGGTTCATTTTAGAATTCTGCCTGTCACAGTGAGAAGGTCAAGTTTTGTGTGGGCTAGATTGGTATGCTGGTAGGTAGAGGAAAAATAACCTGTGGAGAAGGAGACATTAGAGAAGGGAAAAAAGTGTTTTTTTTTTTTTCTAGAGTAATATTGTGGAAAGAGTAGTTATATATAGTATTGAGGACAGGGCTGGATGGGTAACACTGGGAAGGAGAAGTGAGCTCTCTGAGACAGTAGGAAAGATGTTTATAACATATCATTGTTATATGGTTAGCAAACAATCTCAAAAACTTGCGGCGTATAAAAATGACCAATTATTTTCCATGCATCCTCAGGGTCCAGCTGATTTTGGCTGAGCTCCCTCATGCACCTGTGGTTCATCTGGTCCAATCAAACATCTAAATGTGGGCTTTGTTCTATGGTTCACTCATTTTCCTTCTGGAACAAGCAGGAAACCCAGGTAAGTCCTTCTCATGGTTTCAGCAGATGCACGAGATTTCTGGAGGCCTAGGCACTGGTATACCACCACTTCCGCCTTATTCTATTGCCTCAAACTACTCACGTGCCTAGCTCAGTATGAGAGCATGAGTCTACCACAGAGAAATGGGGACAGTGAAGAACTGACATCATCAGTACAATCTACCAGAATGATAAGCAAGTTTGGAGTCAGAACTATTAAGTAGTGATGAAATTCACACTTAATGGCATCTAAGTTAAGTGTTTGGGGATGGGAGAAGACTGAAATTTATTTATTTTTTTTAGTTTGGACATGAGAAAAGTCACAAAGAAAGAAAAATCTGTTTGGAGAAGACAACAGTTTGGCTTGATTAAAGGAAGTATTATAAAGGGGATTTGTGGTAAATTGGAGTCATCATATAAAGCTAGATCAGAAAGCCATTTGATATTAAGGTAATAGGCTGGTTATCCTCCCTCTAGATGCACTTTCCACCTTCTCCTACTCTATACCTGCAGTAGCTGCCTTGTTTGGATTGTTCTCCATTCGTCACTGTATTCTATTTGAAGTCAGCCAACAGGAAACACTGGAAGTGATCATGGTGGATGGGAGTGAGGTCTGGGGCTTATTCTCCCACTTTCTTTCCTGGAGATTGAGTCTCTCTGCAATAGGCTACAGCACCTGTAAGGTAGCCCTCTGCATATGTTACTACTTTAGGTTCTGGCAATTTCTTCTTCCTCTTGCCTTTTCAGGATTAGGGGTAATAAGGCTTTCCATTTCCACCAGCCTTAAAGTCCTATGTTACACTGGATTGTTTTCCTTCCTCACTGCCTAGACTTAGTAAAAACTTTCTAAACTTTCTTCAGTGGTCCAGTTTGAGTATCACCTGTTTTTTTGTTGGGACTCTGACTAATCCAGTTAAGGACTTAGGGTTTTACTAGTAAGTGCCAGAAACAGGAAAGTATGAGGACAGATCTATGAATTGAACTGTGTTGTGGGAAGGTTAATATAAAAGCCACACATAGAAAGCATTACAGGAGGCATCAGACCACACAGAAGACTCACAACTGTCCAGGGGAAAGGGTGTTAAGACCTACACCAGAGGCAGAGCTGTGGAAATGGAAAGGAGGAATGGGTGCAACAAAAGCAACTATAGGTGCAGAATGGATCAATTTAACAGCATTTGGTAGCATTTAGATGGTCGAGATGAAAGAATACAGTATTTCCAATATTTTCAGCCTTGAGAACTAGGAATAATATAATTAACAAGATTCAGGGATCAAACCAGGGATCACAAAAGGATACAATGTTCTGTTTTTGACATTTGGAATTTTCCATGTGATGCTCAGTGTCCTATATATAATTGGAAATGTTGAGCTTGGGAAACAGATCAGGGCTGGGAGGAATTTGGAAACTGGCCACAGAGACTCAACAGTAATCAATTTGAGGTGCAGGGAAAGAAGCAGATAGAAAGGGGGGGGGGAGAAAATACTTGGTCTGAGCCTGGTTTGGAAATACAGTTTCTGAGACTGGAAGGAGGCAGGGAGGAGAGTAGCAGATAATCATTGAACTGAAACAGAAGAGTCTGTATTTCAGTCCATTAGTAAACTTTGTTTTTGTTTTATTTTAAGGGCCAAGACTCCTAGCATGGGTTTTGGTTTCTCTCATGAAGACCTTGGGCTTGGGAGGTGCCACTTATTTAATAAAAGTGCCCATGTTTTCTAATTTTGTTTTCAGACTTTTATTATTTGATTCCTTTCAACTAAAAGATCTTTTGGTAAGTTTGTGTGTGAAGCACTTTCACACTTGACGACAAATAAGCCACAGGAACTAGGTGGGTGTATTAGCAATCCATTTCCAAGCAGTTCAGAATACCTTCTGAATATTGTTGCTATTAATATTGCTTCTTTGTACATATACTTCATGGACTTCATGTTATTCAATCAATGACTATATTTCTGTATAAAAGAAAACTAGGTCAATGGAACTTTGTGTTTAAATCTATTGGAAGAATTGTTGTTTGAAGATAAGTTCTTGAGAAAAATCATTTCTGAAGTGAATGAAGCTCTATAATTCATTTATTTTGAATGATTTCCTATCTACAGACATTTTTAACATTGGCTTTTCTTAAACAGAGGCACATCGGTCAACACTTTGGGCTATTTGACTTTTTCTCTCTCCCTTACTATCAGTTGCACATCCCAGGTTTAGGCAGAGAGGAAACTTAGAAGGACAAAGAATTAACTCATTTATACTAAACCTTTTACTTCATGCTTAAAAATAATTTTTAACTTTGAGAAATAGGAGCTTTGGAAATATACCAGAGTAGGAAGATCCTGAGCTCCCCTTGTTCCATGGACACACCAAGGTGACAGCCAAATCTATGCAACTAACTCTGAAAATGACCCAAAGACTGGCAGGATAGATCTACCACAGCTAATAGAGAGAAGGCCACACAGAAAAGGGTACAAGGGGTAGAGATGTAATCGAGAACCAGACCTCTGGAATGACTAGCCCCAAATAGGAGGCACATTACAAGCCTGGAGAAACAAGAGAATCAGACCCCACACCAGGCACCCCTGGCACTGGGGACCCACAATGAGAAGAGGAGTTCCCATAATGTCTGGTTTTTAAAAACAGTTGGGCTTAAGCTTGGGGGCTTTTAAAAATCAGTGGTTTTAACTCTGGAGAGCTGGAGGGTAATAGGAAACAGAGTCCCCCACCTAAGGGGCCAGCATACTAAATAACTTACCCAACACATAGCACAGAAGCAGCAGTTTGAAAAGCACCTGCAGTATATGCGAAGGAGATTATTGACTAATCTTCAGACAGGTGCTGCAGGCAGAGAACAAAAGTGATGGCAGAAGCCATTTCTTTTCCTTCTGCCAGCCTAGAGAGCCAGATGTTTGCTGGAGCCAGCGTTAACACTCTCCATATACCTTGCTAGCATTCACAGCACTGCCCGTGTTCCCCTGGGATACTCTCCATCAAACCTGCCCTCAGTAGGCATCCCTCCAAAGCAGCTTTTGCTGTGCCATACCCAGCAAGAAGCCTGAGCCAGACTAGTGCCATTCCAAGTGACTTCTGCCCAGGTGATGCGGGAGTTAAAAATCAATAGCAGCCCCACAGTTCCTATAGCCAAACCTCGTAGCTGGCTGTGCAGGGAGCTGGCCTTGCCCTTCAATGTGCCTGCAGAGAGCCTAATCACAGACAGCCAGGCTGACTGCTGCCTCTGTACCTAATCCACTTGTGGCTGCTGCAGACAAGCCTCTCAACAGTGCAGGGAGCAAACTCTGCCCCAGGTGCTCACAGTAGATGAAGTAGGTCACTGCAACTAACTACGCTGAAGGTAACTGCAGCTCAGTAACAATAGGAGAGAACACCTGAAGTTCTTGTTCTTGTGACCAGGGGTACTGTACTATAGGGCACTCAAAGGCTTTTTGTGTATGAGGCCATGATTTTCAAGACTGAGATAGAGCTGACCTACCTAATACATCAGTAAAGGTACTGATTGGATTTGAAAAAGAATGCATGAACTCCGTGAAACTTCAACAAAAAGATGGAAAATATAAAAAAGAACCAGTCAGAACTGAAAATTTCAGTAACAAAAAATACACTAGAGGAAATTGACAGAATATTAGATAATGCACAGCAGACCAGTGTTCTGGAAAGCAGGGTAATGGAAAGGTGACTAAGCTAAACAGCAAAAGAAAAAAAAAGTATAAAAATGAGAATAGTTTATGGGAATTCTGCAACATTATCAAGTATGATAACATTTTCATTATAGGGATGTAAGCAGGAGAAGAGAGAGAGAGAGAGAAGGGGGCAAAAAACTTATTTGAAGAATAGCTGAAGACTTAATCTGGGGAGGAAACATATGCAGAAAGCACAGAGAGCCCCTAATAAGATAAATCAAAGGGCTTCACATCCAAACACATGATAATTAAAATGGCAAAAAGTAATGGTAAAGAGAGAGTCTTAAAAGCAGAAAAACAAAATAGTTATATACAAGGGAACCCCCCCCCCATAAGGCTATCTGCTAACATTTCAACAGAAACTTTGCAGGCCAGAAAAGAGTAATATGAAATATTCAAAGTACCAAAAGGAAAAAAACCTGTAACCAAAGATACTCTACCCATCAAGGTTATCATTCAGAATAGCAGGAGAGATAGTTTTCCAAACAAAATTTAAATGAGTACATTACTGCTAAACCAGTCTAATAAGGAATGTTAAAGAGAATTCTTTAGGTGGAAAGAAAAAGCCATAACTAGAATTAAAATTTTGAAAGGGAAAAATTTCCCAGGTAAAAGCAAACATGTGGTAAAATTAGTAAATCACTTATAAAGCCAGTATACAGGTTAAAATACAAAAGTAGTCTAATCACTTATGTCTAGTTAGCCAAGGGATACACAAAAAGATGTAAAACATGTTATTATATACATAAAATGTGGAGGGGAGAGTGAAATTGTAGTGCTTTTAGATGTATTTGAACCTAAGTAGCCATCAACTTAATATAGAGTGCTACACACATAAGTTATATATGAATCCAATGGTAACCACAAATGAAAAACATTAGATACACACACACACACACACACAAATGAAGAAAAAAGAATCTAGCGCAACACTAAAGAAAGCCATCAAACTACAAGGGAAGAAACAAGAAAGGAATAGAAAAACTATAAAAACAACTAGAAAACAACAAAATAGCAATTCATACCTATCTAAAATTACCTTAAATGTAAATGGACTACATACTATAATCAAAAGAAATAAGGAGAGAGTGAGTAGATTTAAAAAGAAGACACATATTTTATGCTGCCTACAGGAAACTCACTTCAGACCTGAAGACACATACATACAAAAAGGGATGAAAAAACATATCATGCAAATGGAAGCCAGAAAAAAGAAAGCATAGCAACACTTATATCAGACAAAATAGACTTTAAAACAAAGACTGCAGCAAGTGACAAAGAAGGGAAATACATAATGGTAAAGAAGATCCAACAAGAGGGTATAACAGCTGTAAATATCTTTGCACCCAATATAGAAGCACCTAAACATAAAGCAAATACTACCAGATATAAAGGAGAAATTGACAGTAATAAAATCATAGTAGTTGACTTTAACAACCCACTTACATCAATAGAGAGATCATTCAGACAGAAAATCAGCAATCAAAGTGGCTTTGAAAGAGACATTAGACCAGATGGACTTAACATATATATTGAATATTCCATCCCCAAATAGAATATACATTCTTATCAAGTACACGTGAGACATTCTCCAGTGTGCCAAAGAAATCAACGAGGAAATAAAATACACAAATAAAAATTAAAACCTAATGATTCAAAATCTTTGGGATGTAGCTAAAGCAGTTCTAAGTTTATAGTAATACAAGCCTACTTCAAGAAGAAACATCTCAATCTAATCTTATACCTAGAGGAACTAGAAAAAGAACAAGTGAGCCAAAACCCAGCAGAAGGAATAAAATAATATTAGAGTGGAAATATGAAAGGGAGACTTAAAAAACAATAGGAAAGATCAATGAAATCAAGAGCTGGTGCTTTGAAAAATCACGATTGATAAACCTTTAGCCAGACTGATCAAGAAAAAGAGGACTCAAAATCAGAAATGGAGAAGTAATCAACACCACAGAAATGCAACAAATTATAAGATATTATGAAAAGTTATATATTAAATTGAACACTCTAAAAGAAATGGATTAATCCCTAGAGACATATAATCTTCTAAACTTGAGTCAGGAATGAATAGAAAATTTGAACAGAGTAAATACTGGTAATGATTGAATGAGTTAAAAAAAACAAAAAAACAACAGAAGTTCAGGACCAGATGGTTTCACAGGTGAATTATACCAAATATTTAAAGAAGAGTTAATACCTATTCTTCTCAAAATATTCTAGAGAATACAAGAGGAAGGAAAACTTCCAAATTCATTCTATGAGGACAGCATTACTGTGATACTGAAACCAGATTAGCACATTACAAAAAAAGAAAATAGGCCAATACCCCTGATGCACATAGATGCAAAATTTTCACAAATATTAAACCAAATCCAACAACACATTAAAAAATCATTCCCAATAAATCAATTCCAGGGATGCAAAGGTGGTTTAATATTTGCAAATCAATTAAGGTTATATATCACATTAACCAGGGGAAGGGTAAAAATTATAGGATCATCTCAATAGATACAGAAAAATCATTTGACAAAGTACAACATTCATTCATGACAGAAACTTTCAACAAAATGGAGTTATAGCTAACATCATCCTCAAAGGTGAAACACTGAGTTTTTTTCTCTAAATCATGAATAAGACAAGGATGTCCACTCCTACCACTTTTATTCAACATAGTATTGGAAGTTCTAGCTGCAGCAGTAAGACAAGAAAAATGAAATAAAAGGCATCCACATTGGTAAGGAAGTTGAATGCCACTATTTCCAGATGACAGATATAGAAAACCCTAAAGACTCCACCAAAAAAACCCAACTATTAGAACTGAAAAGTTCAGTAAAGTTGCAGGATACAAATAAATATACAAAAAATCTGTCACATTTCTGTACACTAATAATAAAGTAGTATATAAAGGGAAATTAAGTACTCACACTAACAGTCACACTAGAAAAGATAGACTACCTCGGAATAATTTGACCAAGGAGGCGAAAGATCTATACTCTCAAAATTAAGACACCAATGAAAGAAATTGAAATGATACCAACAAATGGAAAGATGATACACCATACTCATGGACTGAAATAATTATTATTGGTAAAATGTCCGTATTACTCAAAGCAATCTACAAATTCAATGCAATCTCTATCAAAATGCCAATGTGTGGCTCTGTTAGTTAATCATCTGATTCTTGATTTTGGTTCTGGTCATGATCTCATAGTTTGGGATCAGGAATTGAGCCCTGCACTGGGTTCTGCACTGGCAGTGTGGAGCCTGCTTGGGATTCTAATTCTCCCTCTCTCTATGCCCCTCTCTGCTCACTTGCTCTCAAACAAAACAATTTTTTAAAATATCAATGGCATTTTTCAAAGAGTCTAGGATTTTCAAATTTTAGATTTGTGTGGAACCACAAAAGACTTCATTCACATAGCCAAAGCAAAATTGTGAAAGAACAAAGTTGGGGGTATCATAATCCCAGGTTTCAAGATACACTACAAAGTTGTAGTATTAAAAACAATATAATACTGACAAGAAAATAGACATATAGATCAACAGAACATAAGAGTGAACCCAGAAATAAGCCCACACCTATATGGTCAATTAATCTATGACAAGGGAGGCAAGAATATACAATGAGGAAATGAAAGTATACTCAATAAATGGTGTTGGGAACTAAACAGCTACATGCAAAAAAAAAAAAAAACAAAACTGGACTACTTTCTTACACTACGCACAAAAATAAACTAAAAACAGACTAAAGAACTAAATATGATGTAATTGTGGTATATATACACAATGGAGTACTATGTGGCAATGAAAAAAAATGAAATATGGCCTTTTGTAGCAACGTGGATGGAACTGGAGAGTGTAATGCTAAGTGAAATAAGCCATACAGAGAAAGACAGATACCACATGGTTTCACTCTTATGTGGATCCTGAGAAACTTAACAGGAACCCATGGGGGAGGGGAAGGAAAAAAAAAAAAAAAAGAGGTTAGAGTGGGAGAGAGCCAAAGCATAAGAGACTGTTAAAAACTGAGAACAAACTGAGGGTTGATGGGGGGTGGGAGGGAGGGGAGGGTGGGTGATGGGTACTGAGGAGGGCACCTTTTGGGATGAGCACTGGGTGTTGTATGGAAACCAATTTGTCAATAAATTTCATATATTAAAAAAAAAAAGAACTAAATATGAGACTAGATATAGACAATCTCTTAGACACTTGTTTTAGCAACATATTTATGGTAAGGTCTCCTGAGACAAAGGAAGCAAAATCAAAAATGAACTACTAGGACTACACCAAGATAAAAAGCTTTTGCATAGCAAAGGAGTCCATCAACAAAAAAATAATTGTCAACCTAGTGAATCAGAGAAGATATTTTCAAATGATAAATACAATAAAGTATTAATATTTAAATATATAATGAACTCACAAAACTCAACACCAAAACACAATCCATTTAAATAAAGAGGACCCGAATAGACATTTGTCCAAAGACAACAAAGATGGCCAACAGACACATGTAAAAATGCTCAACATCACTCATCATCAGGGAAATGCAAGTCAAAACCACAATGAGAGATCACTTCACATTAGTGAGAAGGACTATTAATAAAAAGACAAGAAATATCAAATGTTGGAGAGGACATGGAGAAAAAGGAATGCTCTGCACTGATGGTGAAAATGTAAATGGATGTAGCCATTCTGGAAAAACAGTATGGAGGTTCCTCGAAGCAGTAAAAATAGAAATTCCATATTATTCAATAATTTCACTACTGGGTATCTATCCAAAGAAAACAAAAACACTAGTTTGAAAAGATACATGAACATTATGTTTATTGAAACGTTATTTATTAATAGCCAAGATGGAAGCAACCCAAGTGTCCACTGATAGATGGATGGATAAAGATGTGGTGTGTGTGTGTGTGTGTGTGTGTGTGTGTGTGTGTGTGTGTAATGGAGTATTAGTAAGTCATAGAAAAGAATGAGATCTTGCCGTTTGTGATGATGTAATTAGACCTAGAGAATATTTAAGTGAAATTAAGTCAGAAATACAAATACCATATGATTTCATTTACATGTGGAAAATAAATAAACAAATGAACAACAGAAACCAGATTCTTAAATATAGAAAACTGGTGGTTGCTATGGTTGGTAAAGGATGGGCAAAACAGATAAAGGGGATTAAGAGGTGTAAACTTCCAGTTATAAAATAAGTCATAGTTACAAAAAATTTTTAATGAAAATACGGTAGAGGGAATATTGTCAATAATATTGTAATAACATTTTATGATGACAGTTAGTAGGTACACTTTTTTTTTAATGTTTATTTTTGAGAGAGAGAAAGTGACCACAAGTGGGGGATTGGCAGAGAGAGAGGGAGTCACAGAATCTGAAGCAGGTTCCAGGCACTGAGCTGTAGAGATTGACGTGGGCCTCAAACCCAGGAACTGTGAGATCATGACCTGAGACAAAGTCAGATGCCTAACTGACTGAGTCACCCAAGCACCTCAGTAACTACACTTATTGTGGTGAGGCTTGAGTAATGTATAGAATTAGCAAGTCAATACGTTGTATGCCTGAAACTAATATAAAATTTTATGTCAGTTATATTTCAATTAAAATAATGAAATATTTTAAAATTAAAAAATTTTTCACCTTGAATTGCAGATGACTCAATGTTTTTGATGATTTGGGGATACTAGGTGGGAACTTTCATTCATTACAGAGCTACATTAAGTACACAACTTGCATCAGCAAACCCAAGATTTGCTTTTTAATTCTAGTTCAGAATCCTGGGGCAAACTCACTTCAGGTTCCAAGGAGAGAAGAGTTACAAAGAGGTGTTGCTAATGGTCCTCTCATTTGTGTACCTAGAACAATCAGTAAAGATTTGACTAAAGCACAGTTTTATTTCCACATCTATAATGAAATGGCATTTGTTTGTGGAGTTCTTTTCTGTAACATCACTTCTTAACCTAACACCAATTCCTATTACTTAAAACAAGGTCTTTGGTCAAGGTTTAAGCTCTGATTCAGGAACATGAAACCCTTTTCTGTTTTCTGTGTCTGTGATATCTGGCCTCCATATTAGGAACACCTTCTTCTTATATGGCATGTGGCATTCAACTTAGGGTGGAAACAAGAAAACATCAAATCATCTGTTGAAAATCATAAACAATTCAAAAGTCTAAACAAATTACATGAGGTATTTTGGTTTGGAGTACACATCTATCCCACTTGTGAGATATTATAATGTGCGATATTATGTTAAGATTAATTCAGGCTCATGTGACTGGCTGGATCTGGCAAGGCTTACTTTAAATGTGGAGTTAAAAAGGCATTTCCAGATCCAAATATATGTAGCAGATAATATATAGCTATCTGTGCCAAAACCATTTGCATTTTTAAAATACATTTAAAAAATATATTTAGCTCTCCACAGAGAGGTGGTTTAGAACAGTGAGAAGCAATATGTTGTGTAGAGCAGTGCAGTAAGACTTGTGAAATCTGTTCCATATTAGTTCTGGGAACCTGGACAAAACACAATACTTTGAGCCTTCATTTTTTTTTAGCTGTCAACAGGATGAAGGATATTTTCCCTAGGCATCTGTGATATAGAAAGATCAAAATGTGATGATGTGTTTGATAAACTATAAAGTTTTATACCTTATTTACCAATAACTTTTACATAACATTTATGAAGCACTGTGCTAGGATTAATAGGCTTAGGATAAGCAAAGATAAAGCATACGTCTGCCTTCTAAGACTTTGTGATCTTATATGGTCAGTATGTGGGGAACATGTTTACATGTCAGACATGTAAACAACAACTACAACACTACAGTAGAAGTGTTAAGTAGTCAATTTAAGTTGGAGGAGTCAGGAAAGGATTTCCATAAAAGGCGATCTGAATAGGTGATACCAGACCAAGGCAAATAGAGGAGAGTGGTGTTCGTAGATACTCTTTCAGGCAGAAGCCAATGTAAACATAGGTTTAAAAGAATGAAATAACATGGCTCATTAGAAGAACTAGAAAACTATACATATAGGTTTTCTGCTTGACTAATTTGTAGCAGATACATAATAGATATACTGATGACATTAAGTCTAATACCAATAAAACCAAGGGATTCACAGAATGTATTGACTTTTATTGCTACCTTCTCTGGATATATTCTAAACAGCAATCAATAGTGCAAAGAGCAAGATTTGGAATGGAATCCATGATGTGATAAGGAGTCCTGGGAAGGGCCTCAAGAATGCTGGGTATATAAAAGGCATCATTTGTTACACTTGATATAAGAGGTGTATTGAGAAAAAAATTAAGGTCATTTGTCAAGGCATTCATTTACCACAATTATATATAAGGAAAAAATGAATTATGATTTTTACAATAACTCAGGTTACCAAAAATAAATTTAAACCATTGTGATAAATATTTTCTCCTTGTACAGTTGCTCATAGTGGCTTCCACACAACAGTCCAAATACAATGTCTTTACTTGGTGTGTGAAAAATGACCTATGGAATTATGCATTATATATCTAACCTATGCATTATATATCTAACACGTGGCAGACATTTTTACTCAAAATCCCTTCCTGTGTAGGTTATTGAATTTCCCATTCTGATCATTTTTTACAAGTCTCAGGGGATTCTATATGTTATACCAGAGTCCATTTCTCAAAGAAATAGGGCCATATCGTCTACCATCTGTGTTTCTTATCTCCTTTTCCAGAAAAATGTTCATTTTAATTTGTCCCTTGAGTTTTGAAAATTCTTCTAGATTCTCCATCCCCTCCTCATGACCACGTACCTACCTACTTAAACTTCCATTCTATTACTGCTAGTTTTCTAAGCTCATCTTTTTTTGGTTCCTTCACATGGTTTTCTACTTTCTGGATCATTTTGTCATGTGCTCAGTTTTCATCTGAGACTTTGGTCACTTACAACTGCTTATAGTGACCTGTGAGCAGAGAGCCTAGCCAGTGGCTCTGCCTGTCTTCAGAGCAAAGCAGGTGACCTCATCTGGTCATGGGACTCATGTTCTGTTATGCCCGGCTTGTGTTCCCAAACAAGCCAATTTTGCCATCCTTCCTGGTCAGTGAAGCTAATTCCATAGCCTCACTTACTACTGAGTATACCTAGTTCCACCTGAATGAGAAGCCTGGCCAGAGAATCCAGGCAACCACAAAGTTTTTTCTGTAGCCATGCTCAGGCAGAGAACCAAGCCAATGGTCCTATCTATTTCTAGCCAGCAACAGCTCACCCTCCTCACCTCAGAACTTGGGCAGTGGCCTTGCCTCAAAATAGACCCTGATAGCAAGTCTCATCTGCCCAAGGGTATTACCAGCTGACTCATCCAGAACTCCAAGGTGAGTTGACTGATGAAGGAATGCCTCTGCCAAAGTGAACCTGAAAGAGGGTATCACTTGCTCAAATATACAGATACCAACATAAGAAATCGTGGACCACAAAAGGTTGGTTAAACATGACATCACCAAAGGAAACTTATAAAGCTCCAATAACTGACCCTAAAGTAATGGCAACATATGAACTATCAAAAGAGTCAGAAAAATCCTCTTAAAAGTGTTCAGTAAACTATAAGAACACAGATAGTTAAACAAAATTAAGAAAATAATCCATGAGCAAATTAAAGAAGGTCATTATATAATAATAAAAGGGCCAATCCATCTAGAAGCTATGATTATAAGTATTCATACACCCAAGATTGGAGCACCTTAATATATAAAGCAAGTGCCAACAAAAATAAAAGGAGACATAAACAGAAATACACTAATAGTTGGGAACTTTAATATTCCACTCATAGCAATGGATAGATTATCCAGACAGAATCAAATAGAAAAGAGATTTAAACAGCACCATAGACTAAATGGACCTAACAGACATATACAGAACATTTCATACAACAAGAACAGGATACATATACTTCTCATAAGTAAATGCATGGAATATTTTCTAGGATAGACCATATGTTAGGCTACAAAACAACTCCTAGCAAGTTTAAGAAGACTGAAATCATACCAAGCCTATTTCCTGACCACAATGGTACAAAATTAGAAATCAATAGAACAAAAGCTGGAGAATTCACAAAATGTGGAAATTAAACAACACTCTCCTGAAAAACCAATGCATCAAAAAATAAACTAAAAGGAAAAAGTATTTTGAGACAAAGAAAAACAAACTAAATATTGAACATACAGGAGAAACAGTTCTAAGAGGGAAGTTTAAATAGCTCTAAATACATACATTAATAGAAAGATCTCAAACAATCTCATTTTACACCTGAAGAAACTAGGAAAAAGAAAAAACTAAGCCCAAAGTTATCATAAGGAAGGAAATAAAGATCAGAACAGAATTGAAATAAAGACTTGGAAAACAATTAAAAAAAGATTAATAAATAGTTGGTTCTTTGAAGAGAAAATTGACAAATCTTTAGCTGGACTAACCAAAACAAAAGGGACAGGACCCAAACCAATAAAATTATAAGTGAAAAGAGAGACTGATACCACAGAAATACAAAGAATCATGAAACTACTATAAATAGCTATATGCCAACAAACTGGACAACCTAGAAGAAATGGATAAATTCTTAGAAACTAACTACCTATTAAGACTGGATTAGGAAGAAATAGAAAATCTGAGAAGACTAATGAGTAAGGATACTGAATCAATAATCAAAAAATTCCCAAAAACAAAAAAAGCTAAGGACTAGATAGTTTCATTGGTGAATTTTAGAAAACACTTAAGAATTAATGGCTTTACTTCTCAAATTTCCAAAAAACTGAAGAGGCAGGAGGGTACGCTTCCAAACTCATTTTGCAAGGATAGCATTACTCTAATACCCAAGCCCAACAAGGACACTACAAGAAAAGAAAACTACAGGCCAATATCCCACATAAATATAGGTGCATAAATTCATAAAGTACTAGAAAACCAAATTCAGTAGCACATTAGAAGGATTGTATACCAAGATCAAGTGGTTTCATTCTGGAATGCAAGGATGGTTCAACATACAGTAAATGTGATAAACCATATTAATAGAATGAAAGATGAAAATCATGATAATCTCAATGGATGCAGAAAGGGTATTTGACAAAATTCAACATCCATTCATGACAAACACTCAACAAATTAGGTATAGAAGAAACACATCTCAGTATAACAAAGGCCATGTAGGACAACTCCATACCTAACATCAGACTCAATAGTGAAAGGTTGGAAGACTTACCTCTAAGATACAAAGACAAGTTTGCCCACTCTCACCATTCCTGTTCAAAATATTGGAAATCCTAGCCAGAGTAGTCAGTCAAGAGATATAAAACACATCCAAATTGGAAAAAAAAGAAGTAAAATGTTTTCTAATCACACATGACATGATTTGAAAAGAAAACCAAGAATACTCAATGGAAAAAATCTCTTCAATAAATGGTGTGCTGGGATAACTGGATATTCACATGTAAAAGAATGAAACTGTACCTCTATGTTACATCACTCATAAAAATTAACTCAAAATGGATTAAAGACTTAAATGTAAGACTTGAAACACCACACTCTTATAATATAGGGGAAGCACTTCTTGGCATGGGTCTTGGCCCTGATCCTTGAAGCACAAGCAAAAAAAATCAAAACTATGTAAGTGGTACTATATCAAGCTCCTGCACAGCAAAAGAAATGATCAACAAAATGAAAAGGCATTTTTTTGTGATGGGAGAAAATATTTTCAAACCACACTTCTGATAGGTGTTAAAATATATAAGGAACCCATGCAACTCATTAGCAAAAAATGATATAATTCAAAAATAGGCAAAAGACCTGAATGGAGATTTTTCCCAAAGACATACCAATAGTCAACAGGTACATTAAGAGGTGCTCAACATCTCTAGGGAAATGCAAATCAAAACCACAATGATATATCACCTCACACCTGTTACAATAAAAATCATCAAAAATTATCAAAAATCCTGGGTGGCTATTGGTTCAGGATCCAACTCTTTATTTCAGCTCAGGTCATGATTCCAGGGTAGTGGGATTGAGCCCCCTTCTCACGGAATCTGCTTAGGTTCTCTCTCTCCCACTCTCTCTGCCCCATTCCCCCAAACAAATAGACAAGCAGTTACAAATGCTGGTAAGGATGTGGAGAACAGGAAACCCTTATGTAGTGTTGGTGGGAATATAAACTTATGCAGGCACCATGGGAAATAGTATGGACGTTCCTCAAAAATGTAGAGATAGAACTACAATGTGATCCAGCAATTTCACTTCTGCACGTATATCTGAAGGAAATGAAATCACCGTCCCAAAGAGATATATGTATTCCATGTTCATTGCAGCATTATTCATAATAGCTAAACTAAGAAACAACTTAAGTTGATGGATGAAAGGATAAAGAAAATACATATAATACTATCCAGCCATTTAAAAAGAGCATTCTTCCATTTGGATGGAGTTTGATGGCATTATATTAAGTGAAATAAGCTAAACAGAGAAAGAAATACTGCATGATCTCACTTATATGTGGGGAAAAATTTCATAGAAATAGAGATCAAGTTTGTTGTTTGCCAGAGGCAAAGTATGGGGAGTGGGGGAATTGGGTGATAAAAAAGTTACTAAGATAAATAAGTTCTGGGGATGTACTACACAACATGGAAGACTAGATTTTGAAAAGTTCTCTTCACAGGAAAAAGTAAATTTGTGACAAGGTGAGTGATGATATCAACTAAACTTTTTGTGGTAATCATTTTGTAATACATAAATAAATTAAATAGTTATGTTTTATACCTTAAATGTATATGTCAATTATATCAAAAAACTGGACAAAATTAAAAGGCCACCTAATTTCAAGGACAGTGAAACTCAAAAAAGGAAGAGCAAATATAATAAATACATCAAAACTGTAGATACAATTATTTTACCAGATGAATGCAAACCAAAAAATTAGGGTGCCCAAATACATACTAAATTGTTGAAATGTCCCTTTAACAAGCTACACAAAGGGGTTCTTGGAAATGCCACAAGTGTACCTGATATTTCTTAGAAAGATATTTAAGGGGCACCTGGGTGGCTCAGTCAGTTAAGCATCTGAGTTTGGTTCAGGTCATGATCTCACTGTTCTGGAGTTTGAGCCCTGTATGGGCCTCTCTGCTGTCTGTACAGAGCCTGCTTCAAATCCTCTGTCTCCTCTCTCTCTGACCCTTCTCTCTAGCTTTCAAAACTAGATATTAAAAAAAAAAAGATTTAAAACATTATAAATCTCTTTTGAGATGCTCTAACTTTAAGTCTTTTTAACTGCACTGGGATCATTACCTTGGAATTGAACTCTTTATTGACAAGGCAGCATCACGGGGCTCAACAGCGACCTATACAGGTTAAAAATGTTTTAATTATTGGCTGAACTAACATTCCTTTTGGATGAAAGTATTTGTTTCTTTATAAGTTTTATTTCCTATTCTCAACAAAATACCATTACTTGCTATGGAACACTTTCTTATGGCATACACAAAAAATAAATTTAAAATGGATGAAAGACCTAAATGTGAGGTAGGAACAGCCATAAAAATTGTAGAGAACACAGGCAGTAACCTTTAGGACATTGGCCGTAGCAACTTCTTACTACATAGGTCTCATGAGGCAAAGGAAACAAAAGCAAAAATAAAGTATACGGACTTCATCAAAATTAAAACTTCTGCACAGCAAAGGAATACACACACACACACACACACACACACACACACACACACACACAGCAGAAACAGATCCAGAGTGGTTTCCAGAGAGGAGGAAGTAAGAGAATGGCAAAATGGGTTAAGGAAAGTGGGAATTATGGTCTTCCAGTTATAGAATGAGTAAGTCACAGGGATGAAAGGTACAGCAAAGGGAATAGAGTCAATGGTATCGTAATCATAATGGCATTGGATGGTGACAGAAGGTAGCTGCAGTTGTCATGAGCATAACATAGAATTAAAGTCTGTGTAGTACATTTGAAAGTACTGTAACAGTGTGTATCAATTATACTTCAATTAGGGGCACCTGGGTTGTTTAGTTGGTTAAGGGCCCAACTCTTGATTTTGGATAAGATCATGATCTCATGATTCATGAGATCAAGCCCTGAATCAGCCATTCAGATTCTGTGCTCACAGCACTGAGACTGCTTGCAATTCTCTCTCTTGCCTTCCTTCCCCTGCTCATGCTCTTTGTCAAAATAAATAGACAAAAAAAAATCACTGGTTCACCTATTCCTAGGCATTCTTCAATGTTTTTAGAAAATAAGACGAAAGTTCCTTTTATCAAAAACAGAACTGACTTTTTCCCAGAATTTATTTTTTAAGAACTGAATATGAGAAATGCTTTTATAGGTTTTGAGGCATGATATATTTTTTTCTATCTTAATGCTTAAGAGATAAGTGAAAAATATATTATTATTCTTGGTATTGCAAATTGAGGACTAGAGGAGTTAGGGCTCAAGGCTTAACCTGGACCACATATCACTTTGGGACTTAAAAAAAAAAATTAATGGTCAGACCCCACTCCCAAAGATTCTGATTTGATTGATCTGGTGTAGAGCCTGATTATTTGCATGTTGTAAAAATTTCTCCAGGTGATTCTAGTGTGCAGCCCAGTTTGGAAACTACAGTCTTGGGTTAATTGCTCTAAGAATGGAATTTTAGTTTGACATCTGGGATATAAGCCCTGCCCCCTGAACATGAGACTACTACAACTTCCACGATACCATTTTGTCAGACAGTTAAGTAATGACAAGTTGTCTACCATATGGAGTAGGTATTGATAGAGAAAACTTTTCTAAACTTCATCCTACTTGGGAAGACTTGGGATATCCTAAAAAGACATTTTGAACAAAAGTACTAGGACAAGGAAGACATTACAAACAAAAGGAAGAATGAGAACTGCTATTAAGAACTTCCACTAATTCCAGGAAAAGATTAAATACATTTTTAAAAGTCAGAATGAAGGAAAATTCTATATGAAGAGTAACTTCATTCAAAACTCCTAAATACATGATTTTTCTATGATTTGAAATCTGGTTTTGCTTACATTGGCTGTGGCAAATACCTTCCTATTAAATCTGTATGAAATGACAAACTGGCTTTTTGGAAAATAAAGTAAAACTGAAAACAATTATTTTATTGTCCTTGTCTAATAATTCTGATATCTATGTCCATTCTGGTTTGGTTTTGATTTTTCTACTCCTTAGGGGTCATATTTTCTTTCTTTGCATGATCACAATTCTTAATTTTATTCATTCTTTAATTTCATCCTGTTGGTGCTGGATATTTTTGTAGTCATATATATTTTGAGCTTTGTTTTAGGATGTAGTTAAGCTACATAGAAAAAGCTTGGTCCTTTTGGGTCTTCCTTTTAAGATTTGTTAGCAAGAGCCAGCACAGTATTTAGTCTAGGCCCAATTGTTTTCTACCAGGGAGGCAGGAATCTTGTGAGTACCTAAGCCAATATTCCATGAATTAGGTTTTTTTTTTTTTTTTTTTTTTCCTGTTTGAAGGAAACAAGTGCTATTCCAGGCCCTGCCTGAACATCTCTATTATTCCTCTAACTTAGCCAATTTGTTCTCTTTTCTCAATGTATTCTTAATTTATGTGTATTTATATAAGATTCTTTATAATACAGTCTAAATATTTTCATCTTAAATTCCTAGTCCACTACTGTTTGGTTGTAATCATTTAAGTTTTATCCACTTTGTTATGTCTCAAAACATTCCAGCTGGGATTTCCCATTCCTGGGAACTGTTCTTCCTGTTCTCATTTCTGTGTCTTTGTTCTTGCTATTGTTTATAAGAGAGTGTGACCACAACACAACATGTAGGCTGTGAATGGTAGACATTTCCCTTTCTCCTAAAGAGACTGTCCTACTGTTTCATCTGTACATGTTGAAATCATCCTACATCTCAAGATCCAGTTCTTCAGGAAGTTTCTTTAATGCTTTCAATTGGAATACTTTGTATTTCTTTTTCCCCATGAATCTCCTGATACATTGATCAAATTTTGTATTGCACTAAAATTGATTCATGTTTTGACAAATATTTAATGCCTACTATGTGTTTTTTTTTTTTTTTTACTAAGTTACAGTATATTTTAGGATAGGAATTGAGTATTACCATTTTTTTGGATCCCTTGAGATAAAGCAAAATACCCAGGAAAGCAAAACAATAAATATTTGATGTGAACTGGCTTTAACTGGCTCTATTTACTCTTATACGATTCTGACTGGCTTCTCTTGTACTATTCAGGAGCATTATTAATCACATTTAAATGAATAAATCCCTGCATCTTCTCACCAGGAAGCATACTTCACGGACATGTGAAAAGCAGATTAATCACAAATCAATAACTATATGTTTTGGAACTTCTGCTCTAGTAACTTTTATTTATTTATTTTTTTTTTATTTATTTTTTTTATTTTTATTTTATTTTTTTTATTTTTTATTTATTTTTTTTTTTTAGAAATTTATTGACAAATTGGTTTCCATACAACACCCAGTGCTCATCCCAAAAGGTGCACTCCTCAATACCCATCACCCACCCTCCCCTCCCTCCCACCCCCCATCAACCCTCAGTTTGTTCTCAGTTTTTAACAGTCTCTTATGCTTTGGCTCTCTCCCACTCTAACCTCTTTTTTTTTTTTAACTTTTAATCAGTGTTCACATTTGAAATGATTGTTTAATTATTTTTTTGTCACTATGTCTTAATACATTCTGCTTCTCCTAATCATCAGTCACACAGACTTATTGCATCCTGATATGATTGCTCTAATGGACAGCTCTTCTTTGGGATTCTTTAGGGTTCTTACCTCCTTTCTCTCCAAAGCTGCAAAGTCTGTATTTTAGGATACCATGACTTATATACCATTTTTACATAATGGGGTAAAAAACAGCAGATAGAATTTTAGTATTAATTAGCTATGATATAACACAGACCGCAAAATCTGTCCATGGAGAAACCTTGCAAAATGACAAAAGAACTTCACAAATATGGACAAAGTACAGACTCCAGAGGACGATGGGAGTCAACCTGGAGCTAAGCAGGGGAACATATAACATCACTGCTCTCTGATTTGATTCCTTAGGGCATTTCACAATGAATCATTGAGAAGTTCTCATTCATTATGGTCTTGCGATATTTAGGAGATAACTACAAATAGGATTGAGAGTTTTCTTTTTAAGAATCACCCTGTAATTTATGATTTATGAGTTCCCTCATGAATTTTATAAGGAAATCTAAAGTAGGTCTAGTTGACAAAAGACTTGGAAATAAGTCACTTTGAAAATAATGTCTGTTTGGGGGAGCAATAATGAGGAAAATAGCTGCAATATGACTGTAAGGACATTTTAGTGCCTTATAAATAATTAATTTGTAATAAAAGAGTTCCAACAAAGAAAAAAAATATTTTGATAGTCAAAAACTCAGATTTGAATGAATCACAAGCTGGATGCACACAAAGAGATACAGATCGCTAGAAATGGTAACAACATGGATAAATATAAAATGTCATTTTCTTATTTATATCCCTTTAGTGAAAGATAATCAACTAAATTGTACCAATGAAATATGAAGTTTTTAAGATACGCAGAAGTAAAATGTGTGACAACAAAAGTACAGAGGCCAGGAGGGGAAAGGAAAAGAATGTAATTATGAGGCTGTTTGTGATATGTGAACAAGTATAATCTCACTTGAAGTAGAAGGTTTAAGTTAAAAAAAAATTATACTATAAATCTTAAAGTGACCATTAAAATTACAAAAACAAAGATTGTAGCTGGAAAGAACAAAAAGATAAAAACCCTCAATCCTAAAGAAGGCAGAAAAATAGGACAAACTGAACAAAAAACAGATAAGACAATTAGAAAATGAATAGTGACGTGGTAGATTTTAACCCAACCATATAGGTAATCCTATTAAATGTAAAGATTTAAAACTCCCTAGTTAAAAGACAAAAAATTGAAAGATTGGATAATAAGCAAGATCCAATTATATATACTCTCTAAGAAACCCACTTTAAATATCCTGACCCAAATAAGTTAAAAGTGAGAACAATGGGGCAACCTGGCAAACAGTAATGAAAAAGAAAGCTGGAGTGGCTCTATTAATATTACACAAACTCTTTCAGAGCATAAAAGTACAGGGATAATATGACTATTTCACTGTGACAAAGAATGAATTATCCAGGAGAACATAACAATCCTAAACATTTATTCACCTACTAACAGAGCTTCCACATATACAAGACCAAAACTGATAGAATAGCAAAGTGATACAGGCAAATCTATAACCTTACTCAGGGATTCAACTCCTATTTCTCAATACTTCATAGGATCAACAAAAAAAAATGTAATAATATTAAAGTGTTAATAACACTAACAACCAGGTTAATCTTGTTGACTTTTATAGAGCACCTCATGAAAAAAAAACCAAGAATATTCATTCTTTTCAAGGATACACTATGCATTTACCCAGATAGACCATGTTCTGAGTCAAAAGTCCAGACTCAAGTCAGACCACAACTAATAACTGAAAAATCCCTGAAAAATCCTTGAATATTTTGAAACTATAAACGTAGTTCCCAATAATTTGTGGGTCAAAGAAAACGGCAATGGAAATCACAAAGTATTAAGAGAATGAAAATGAAAATACGGCATATTGAATTTTTGAAGTCCAGTTAAAACAACACTTAATGGGAAACTTATGGCGTCATACCTATATTAGAAAAGGACTGAAATTACTTCAGCTTTCATTTTGAGAAACTAGAATAAGAGCAAATAACACTAGAAGTATTTTTTGTTATGAAACAAATAATTAAGACTACAAAATAATGAACAAAAAATAGAGAAAATTAATAAAACCAAAGGCTGATTATTTGAGATCAATAAAATTAAACTTTTAGCCAGCCTGACCAGGAACATCAGACTGCAGATACAAATTACCAGTATTAAGATTGAGAGAGGTGATACCATTACATAATACACGAATATTAAAAGGAAAATAGAGGAATATCATTTCAAAAGGTCAATAAATTTTGCAACTTATAGGAAATGGATAAGTATCTTGAAAGACCAAAACTTACTTAAGAAGAAATAGATAACTCAAATAATCCCACAGTAAGTAAAGTAATTGACTTTGTAGTTCAAATTCTTCCCACACAGGAAATTGCAGATCCATATAGCTTTGCTAGGAAATTATGTCAAACATTTAATCAAGAAATACCAATACTGTATATACTCTTCCAGAAAAT
This sequence comes from Lynx canadensis, assembly GCF_007474595.2. NCBI lineage: Eukaryota > Metazoa > Chordata > Mammalia > Carnivora > Felidae > Lynx > Lynx canadensis. The sequence goes on along the minus strand of NC_044320.2, from coordinate 59,285,591 downwards.
TAAAACATAGAATGTTTCCCAATAAATTCCCAATAAATTCTACAATGCCAAAATTACTCTGACATTGAAACTAGACTAACCAAATATCACAAAAGAAAATTGCACTCCAATATTCCTCAAGAGCATGTAAAAATTCCTAACAAAATTTTAATCAAATCTAACATATAACAATGATCATATATCAAGATCACATATGATTTGTCCCAAGAATGCAGGGTTATTTCAACATTTGACTATCAATCTCATTCACCAATTTATCAGACTAACTCAAGAAACAATATGATCTCATTAGATGTAAAGCATTCAACATATCCAATACTCATTACCAATAATAATAAAAAAAAATTCTCAGTAAACTAGGACTACCAAGAATCATCATCAACCTACTCTGGGCGTCTATAAAAAAAACTCTACGGGCACATGCCACTTAATGGTTAAAGACTGAATTCTTTCCCCATAAGATAAGGAGAAAGCTAAGAATGCTCACTCTTACCATTTGTGTATTCAACATCATACTGGAAGCTTTAGTGCACTAAAATAAGAAAAAAGTAGTAAGTGTTGATATCACAAGCGAAATAGCAGACCTTTATTCAGAAGGAAAAATAATAATCTACAAAGAAAAGTCTATGGGCTCTACAAAAGATACTAATAAGTGAGTTTAGCAAGGTTGCAGGATATAAGATTAATATACAAAATTCAAGTGCATTCCTATATACTCACAGTTGTAAATTGACATTAAAATTCAATACTATCTATAGTAACATCCCCAAATATGAAATAATTTAAGAATAATTTTCAGAAGAGATGTAAGGACCATAAGTGAAAACTATAAACTATTGCCTAAAAATATTTTAAGAAAGCTAAAAAAAAAAAATGAAGAGAATCATGTTCATAGCTTGGAAGACAATATTGTTGGATATCAAGTCTCTGCCAATTGATCTATATATTCAATGTGATCATTATCAAAATCCAAGCAGGTCCGGGGCGCCTAGGTGGCGCAGTCGGTTAAGCGTCCGACTTCAGCCAGGTCACGATCTCACGGTCCGTGGGTTTGAGCCCCGCGTCGGGCTCTGGGCTGATGGCTCAGAGCCTGGAGCCTGCTTCCGATTCTGTGTCTTCCTCTCTCTCTGCCCCTCCCCCGTTCATGCTCTGTCTCTCTCTGTCCCAAAAATAAATAAAAAACGTTGAAAAAAAATTAAAAAAAAAATCCAAGCAGGTCCTTAACAAAAATGAACATGCTCTAAAATTCATATGGAAATACAAAAAACCCGGAACAGTCAAAATAAGTTTGAAAAAGAGGAGCAAAGGTGGAGAACTTTTACTACATGACCAATAATTTTTTATAAAGCTACAGTAATCAAAATAGTGTGATATTGGCTTCAGGATAAAAAAAAAACAATCTAGAAATAGATTCACATATCTATAGTTAATTGATTTTTTGACAAAGTCTCAAAGGCAATTCAATGAACAGATGGTCTTTTCAACAAATGTTGCCTATAGTTGGGCTATCCCTATGCAAAAAAGAAAAATACTTCAGTGTCTGCCTCCCACCATATACAAAAGTTAACTCAAAATGGAGAATAGATCTAAGTATGTAACATCTAAGAGAAAACATAGGAAGGAGAATTTATAAAAGTGTACTGGGGAACTTTTGGGGGTGAGTGATATGTTTGTTATCTTGGTTGTATGTTTATTACCTTGATTATGGTAATAATTTCATTGGTATATATATGTGTGCATATACACGCACACATATATAATTGTATGTGTGCACTTTAAGCATATAGTTTATTGTATATATGCAATATATACAATATATATGCACTTTAAGCATATAGTTTATTGTCAATTACACCTTAAGCCTCAAAAAAAATCCTTCTAGTTTATGCTCATGCCTGTCAAAATTTGGATCAAAATCTAGTTCACCAGACTTAGGTTTTTCAAATTCGTAAAATTCAAAATTATATATTCATATTCTCATAATGGGTTAACATTCTCTCAACACTGACTTAGGTGAAGTTAGGTGAAGATATGACCCTAAAAACATCCATTAAGAAAATATTGAGAAACTCAACTTAAATATAATGAAGAATATTAGTTTTAGAAAGACAGTATTAGGACACTGAAAAGACAAAGCCAGACTAGGAGAAAGTTTTTGCAAATCACATCTGACTAAAGAATTTGTATCTAAGACAATATAAAACAACTTTCAAAACTCAAAAAGAAAAGAAAAAGAAAAAAAGAAAAGAAAAACAATTAAAAATTGGGAAAATTATCTTAACATATACTTCAAGGAAGATATCTGATGGCAAATAAATACATTAAAATACTAAATATCAATATTCACTAGGGACATGCAAAATAGAGATACTATTATATGCTTATTACAAGCATCTAATATTAAGACCATGCCAAGTATTGAGAGGATGTGGAGTAACTAGAACTTTCATACACAGCTGGTGGAAATGTAAAATAGAACAACTACTTCGAAAAAGAACTTGCCAGTTTTTTTTTTTTAATTAAGCATGAATCTACCATACGATATAGACGTTCTGCTCTTTTTAAATTTACTCATGAAAAGACTGTGGCCAGAAAAAGGATACATAGATGTTCATAGCAACTTTACTTTTCAGAGCCAAAAGCTGTAAACAAACAAATGTCTATTAACTGGTTATTTGCTAAACACATTTAAACTGTCGCTAAATTGCTAAACAAGGGAATGTTCTTCAGAAATAAAAAGAAATGAACTATTCATGCATGCAAGGACATGGATCAATCTGAAAAATAATCATGTTGAGTGAAAGAAGCCAGACCAAATAAAGAAACTATGCTATATGATTCCATTATATAAAACTTTAGAAAATGCAGACCAATACATAGTGATGAAAATCAGATTCATGGTTCCCTGGGAAGGCAGTGGCAATGGAAAAAGGGCTGGGCAGAAAGGGGAAGAAAGGAGACATTATATTATACTAGGGCAGTAGGAAACTTTTGGGGATGAGTAATGTGTTCATTATCTTGATTATTATTTAATGTATTACATATATACCTATATATGTGTGTATATATTTATGTGTGTGTGTATAATTGTATACTTTAAACTTTCAGTTTGTTTGACAATTATACCTTAATATAAACCTTTGAAAAAAAACCCTTCCAGGTAACTTGGATGCCTGCTAAAATTGGAACGAACATGTTCGCCAGATTTGAGTTTCTCAAATCAGTAAAATTCAAAATTACATATTTATATTCTCATAATGCTGTTTTGATTCAGTTATCAAAAATTAAGACCAAAATTAGGAAATAGGTGACAGGACTTTATTTTGAAATGGTAGTAGGGGAAATATTTTGAACTATTACAGCACTTGTCATATGATTACATTTTAGTGCCTATGGCTCAATTATTTCTATCCAAGCTTGCTCCGAGGTGAGAGAGCAAGGATTTTAATGGAGAGTCAGTATACCTCAGCTTGGGCTTGAGAGAATGGCTGTAGTTGGTGAATGAGTGCTCTACCCTGATTGCCTTCTGCTTGGACATAGCCCATGCTCACTACTAGGTAGCTTTGTATGTACTTGTGTGTGTGTGTGTGTGTGTGTGTGTGTGTGTGTGTGTGTGTAAAATCTGAAACCAACCATGGTTTACATTTAATGTAAGCATAAATTGTGCTCTGACTAGCCATAGAAGAAAATTATTTTTTCTAACCGTCCTATTCTTTATAGTGTTTGGAAAATGAACCATTTGTCTTAATAGCCTACTTGCTAGTTCTACCTAAGTCTTAAAAGTCATTTTATGATATAAAATTCATTTAATATGTTACAATTATTTTTTTTCCTGTGATGGGGTAAAAGCAGGAAAATAATCTAAGATGTATCTATTAAAAATAAAATGTTCCTTTCCAGTTCCTGTGAGATCCCAAGGTCCAAAGCACAGGTGCAGACTTTGGAGCAAGTGGAGCCAAGAGAAAGATTCAGAGCTAGGGCAGAAGGTTGGAAAGATCTGGGAATGCAGCTGTGCTGTGTGGGAGAGAAGTCTTATAAAGGACAAACAGCTGTTTGAATCATACAGTGAAACCTTGAAAAAGGAAGCAAAAGGAGATCATTGTTGATAAAAGAGGCTATCGGCAGTTTCATGGGTTAAAGGCTTAATTCAGAGGGCTGTAAAAGTTTAGATTGAAATCTCTGGTTTGAGATTTGAAGGACTGGAGAGTGGAAACTACAAATGCATCAATTGTGTTTCTCCTGGTTTTCAAAATATACTTAAGCATCTCCATAATGACTGGCACTGTATGAATAGTACACAGTACTGTAGAGAGCCATTAACCTCAGTTTAGCATTCAAGAATGATAGGAATAAAATCATCAATTGTTTTTGATATTCATTGTTTTAAACTCAGAATAGCTATCTACCATTTGTAAAGAGAAAATACATGTGTTTAGGCTAGTAAACATGACTAGTTTCCCTCCTCTGTATGAGACACTAAACTGGGTGGGAAGGAGGTAAGAGAATTTAAGAGACAAAACAAAGGAAGAAAACAAGTCAAAGAAACAGATTCTTAACTCTACAGAACAAACTGATGTTTGTAAAGGGGATTAAGAGTATACTTATCATGATGACCACTGAGTAATGCATAGAATTGTTGAATAATTATATCGCACACCAGCAACTAATATAATATTGAATGTGAACTATACTGGAATTAAAATGTAAAATCATATATATAAAAAAAGAGATGGTTTAGGTGCCTGGGTGGCTCAGTTGGTTAAGTGTCCGACTTCAGCTCAGGTCACAAACTCGCAGTTCGTGAGTTCGAGCCCTGCATTGAGCTCTGTGCCAAAAGCTTAGAGCTGTGTTTCCCTCTCTCTGGCCCTCCCGTGCTCGCACTCTCTCAAAAATAAACATTAAATTTTTTTTTAAATAAAAAGAAATGGTTTGTGAGACTTGACAGCAGAGATTTTATTTTTAAGCTATTAATAGTATTTGTTGGTCTGGTTTTGAAGTTTTTTTGTATGTCCATCAGATCCAGTCAGAAATTTACAGGCAGTGAATTAGGTATGCACTGGTTATGCATTGAATTTTAGATATTTATGTGAATTTAGTTGATTGAGACGATAGTTTTTGATAGCTATTCCTCTGAATCTTCAGGGACTTTTTTCTCTAATTTGAGAAATATCAGTATTTTCATATCTTTCTCAGAGCAAAACAGATGATTGAAATAGTTGTTCAGATGATTTAAATGCAGTTCCACTGAGTTACCCAGCGTTTAGAATTATTTGTACTGCTTTCTGTCCTTTGGCTTTCAAACTGGCATATAATTTATAAGAACTATGTGTTTTATTATTAAATCCTTTCTCTGATCCAGCTACCAGGTTCTATGCTGTAGTAATTACACTCTCAGATAATCTTTGTTGGCCTTTTAGATCTATCATTTTCCAATTACTTTGCTATTTTTGTCTTTTTTCTCTGCATCCACAATTATTATATCTTATACTTGTTCCCCAAGGTAGGAATTTGAGTTTTGACTGGCTATCTTGTTCCTTTACTAATCGATTTTTTGGGTCTACAATGATGCTTTTAAATGTTTGTCATTTCATCCTTTTAAAAATAATATTTTTGAGTTCTAGTTTTATTGACTTCATATTCTCATTAAGTTTATTTATAGCTTGAACTTCTCAAGTTATCTTCTATTCCCTGGCTAATTTTTCAGATTGTGTTCTATTTTATTTTCCTTTATTCCTATTCTGATTCCTCCTTTTCTTCACTTTCTTCTCCATTTAAAAAAATATACCACTTTTTAAAACCTGGCATATTTTAACAGTTGAAATTCTCCAAACTATTAGTTATGATATAGTAGGGGTGACTATTTGACACTGTCACCACCAGGAATAATATTCAGATTTAACTGAACACAAATACAGCAAGGGGTACAGACAAAAGATATGTCCCCAAGGAAATCAAGGTATACCAAGGGGCATAGCAAGGAATAGATTTGAGACCTGTTACTATACTGTGAATGCCACCATCTCTCGGGGGGTGGGGTGAAGCCACAGTCGAAACCCCTTATCTGCTTATTCGTGAGATACCTTTAAATATCATATAGTCTAGACCACTCCATCTAGGAGGATATAACGCACTCCTATTGGCCTTGATAAATTATCTTGGCTTAGTACAGCACCCTGAAAAATGAAACCCAGGCATTAGTACTCTTTCTCCCTCTGCTGAGATTCCAGAAGGATGTATAGACCTTTCTGTTCTCATGATGTTTTTCAGTATTTCTTCCCCACATTCCTGCTGCTTACTCAAACCATTTGTCCTCTTCCTTTCAAATTGAAGGTATTAATAAAATTCTCATGATTGTATCTACTCTTTTTCCTTAATATTTCTTCAAAGTGATAAGGGTTGCGTAAGGGACTGACATTCTTTCATTTCTCTTTAAAGGCTATGACCTTTTTCTCATTTAGAAACTGCTTGTAGGGGCGTCTGGGTGGCTTGGTTGGTTAAGCGTCAGACTTTGGCTCAGGTCATGATCTCACTGAGTTCGAGCCCCGCGTCGGGCTCTGTGCTGACAGCTCAGAGCCTGGAGCCTGTTTCAGATTCTGTGTCTCCCTCTCTCTCTGCCCCTCCCCTGTTCATGCTCTGTCTCTGTCTCAAAAATAAATAAACGTTAAAATTTTTTTTAAAGAAACTGCTTGTAAATTTTAACAGCTTTGTTTCTGTATGTTTTCATTAGCTATTGGGCAAAGAGGGTCTCTGGGATTTGGATTCACTCTGCCAGTTTACTCAGAAGTCTACCTTGTGTTTTTAGATGAATCTATAGGTCTAGGACTTTCCTTCCAGGTTCAAAAAGATTGAGAACGGCTATACAGTGGTTCCCGGTCTTCCTCTATGGTTTCTCCCTTTTATTTCAGCAAAATTTATTGAGGGTCTGCTCAATATAACTACCAAATCTTAATTTCTTTAGTGTAGAATATGTATATTGCATATTTGTATATTGTATAATTGTATCTGGGAATACAATTCATATTTATATAAATATATTAGATAAAATATATTTAAATGTTTGCTGAATAGAAAGTTAAGGTGAATTATAATCTCCCACTGTTCTCCTTTATCCCATTACCTTTGCTTTTCATGAATACCTTTATCTCTCTGGGCTCTCTCTAACCCTGTATCTCTATTTTTCTATTTTTCTCTTTAGTCTTCATTATCATCTAAACTTTAATCATATGATTACAATATTTTTGTAGTCAGAAAATATTATGGTAGCATAATAGAAGTTGTAATAGGATAAGTTCCTGTCTTATACAGTAATATTGCAAATGACTAGTTCCAATCATGTGCATATGGAGGTGAGCTGTTAGAACTGAGTCTGTTATACGTGCTTCCATAACATCTCTCCCAGGCCTTTCACACAGCAGATACTTAATGGGTTTTTTCTCTACAGAAATCAAGGGTTTAACATGGTTCCCAGAGAAACTTCCTATTCCTCTTTATTTCTAGTGGTTATGCTTCTCTGAATGTGGAACATAAAAGATCTACTTACCTATCATATTAGATGCATATTCCATGTATATATATAGAATATGTATACATATCATTAAAAAATTTTAATGAGTCAAGTAGAAGACAATTACATATAATGGATAGTGACAATTATCTATCATCTGACTATCCTGTTACTTGAGATACATACTGATGGGACATAGTGAACTGGAGGAAAGGAAAATTTTAGGCAAAGCCTAAATTTGCTACACCCTCAAAAATTTTCTAATCTGTATATGTGCTCAACAAGTAACACTCAGTCACAGAAATGTAAGTAAAATCCAAATCCACATGTCCTTTGTAGAGAATTATGTGGATTTCTCAATGACACATGTACAGAAGACATTTTATCTTTTTTAATGGATTGAATACGATTTTTGCCATGAGGCTAAATCTTATGAAGTTATTCTTCAGTAAAATTTCCTCATAGCCTAAGGCATTCAAGGGAGAACCATTTTGATTCTTGCTTCTCCTGAGGTGTAGTGTTCACTTCCCTATTGTCTTATTTTCTTCTGTCAGTTGTGGTTTCCCCACCCCTCCTAAGAACAGCTGCTCTCTAACTGTGGGCTTCTTCATTGCCAGCACTGGCCAAGTGAATAGGTCAGAGAACAGTGGGAAGGAGGCCAAGGGTGTGGTTAAATCTCCATGTGGAGCCAGTTAATGACACATGGAGTTCTATCCACCATCCAAAACTCAAATAATCTCTGAACTTCAACTGTTACCTTCCTGTTAATTATACCCACATTTGCGGCTCTAGCACTAACTTTGCCCTTAGAGAAGGTCATCTTTGTGTACAAGTTCTTCTCATAGAATCAAAGATTATTGCAGCAAGAAGAACTGGAGTCCACTGTGCCTCACCCATATTTCAGATGAGAAAAATTGAGATCTGGCAGAATATCTGTCCTGAAGTCACACAGCTAGTTACTAACAGAGTCAGGCATAGTCTACAGGCCTCTTTCCTCCTAGTCCCATGCTTTTCAATTACATCATACTGTACCCCCTCTTTAAACTCAGCAGTTCAAAATATAATCTATATTTTTCTAATAACTAGCTCATTTCAGCTTTTCCATGTTGACATCTTCATTCTCATCTTCTCTAATATTTTGATTCCTCCATATTTCCTATCTATAAATATCTACTATGTTTGTTAGATTATATGCTTATATCACACCTCACCATCTTCTCAAGAATCTACCTCTGTGCTGAGTACTTTATACCCATGTAGCCACAAAATTGTCCTATTTTCTGTCCCTGTTTGCAGTTTTTGTATTTCATTTATATAAAAATATAATTCAACATGTACCATGTTCTCGGCACTGTGGATATATGGCAAGCCTTCTGGTAATTAAGAAGGAAACACATAAGAACACAGATAAAGACTTGGTTTTGCTGCTTTCTCCTCTGCAAATGTGTCTTCAACTTGACCATACTATACCACCCAAAGTGCTCTCAACCTAATCACCAGTGATGTGATTATGGTTATGGTCTAACAAATGTTACTGAACACATGCTATATGCCAACTCGGATATTTGTAAATAAAAGCGGAAAAAAACCCTGCCTTTATGGATTTTACTTTCCATAATCCTCATTTTACAAAGTTGATTATCATGTCTTATTAAGCACCACTGGGATACAATTTTCTTGATTTTTCTACTTCTGTTTCTTACCTCATTTGCTGCTTAAAACTCATCTCTAGCTGTAAGCAGTGGAGTGCCATACTTTTAAGAACTTGGGGCTCTTCTCTGTTCCTCTTTCCCAGGTGACATTATACAGTCCAATAGCTTTAAGCACATCTAGAAGCTTCTTTCAGGGCTTTCTTCTCTCAATTGTTTCTAAGTATTTCCTGACCACTCTATCCAAAATCATACCTGTCCACCAGTCTCTGTTCTGTGGCCTTATTTTTTTCATAGCATTCATTACTATGTGTTCTGATATGTTGGTCTGCTTACTGTTTTTCTCCGCCTCAGAATAAAAGCTTCATGGAGACAGGGACTTTGTTTTATTCACTACTATATTCCAAGTGTCTAGATTTATACCTGGCACATAGAGGGCACTGTGTAAATATTTGGCAAATGAATATTAATAAGGGTCAGAAGGAATCTTCCCAGTCTTATTTCTTTCTTCACCCAAAATTCCAAAACTTTCCACATACTTGACATATCCTTAACAAGCTTGGCTCTATCCCTATTTTTCCCCCTTCCCAAAATTTTGGAAGGGCAAGTCTGTTTTGAGATTTTCACTCTCTGATACACACCTAAGCTTAGTTCCATGCAGTCTGGCTTTCTCACTGTCCAATCCATGGCCTCCTATCTTGAGTTTAGAGGTGCTACTATAGTTAACTTGGCTTCTGACTTCAGGTTCTCTATCCTGTTCTATATGTCTATTTTTTCCTGATCCAAATAGATGTGTTTCAAGGTTGTATCCTTGAACCTCTCCTTTGCTGGGTCCTTTAATGATCCCTTCCAGTTTACAGCTGCTATCACCACCTTAACACAGCAAAATCATGTCCTGAGCCACAGAAGAGAATTTCTATGTATTAAGGATCTCTGTTTGGAATCAGTATCTTTAACTTAGAGTCTCAGAAAGAGTTCCCATCTCTCAAACCAGAAGCCCCAAGCCAGATTTTCTTTTATTGTATTAATAGTTACACCAACTTTCAGTCATTTAGGCTGAACACCTATCACACTTTCTTCTTTATGTCTTCATCTTATCTAATTTGTTGCTACATTCTGTTGATTCTCTCACTTCAAATCTTACATTCACTGTTGTTTCTCTAGTGTTGTGACTGCTCTAATTCAGCCTTTCATGATGTCACATTAACATTTTTTAAATACCACATCTTAAACTTATATTCTTACTTTTAGTTTATCCTATTATCTCCTACAAATTTCTGTCTAATCACTTAAAAAAAGAAACATGGTTTGATTGCTGATATTTTCCTATGTCAAAACATTTGATGGACTCTCTTGGCCTACAGAATGAGGTTCTGGTGATTTCAGAGCCTATTGAAGTATAGTGCTAATCCTACTTTTCCAGCCTCACTTCTTAACTTTGCACTTGTAAAGCCTTATCTTCTGATACAAGAGAACTAAGACTACAGGTTTTAACAATCCATTCACGGGTTTTAGAATTTATTCCTTTAAGAATAGCTTTCTTCTACATCTCCACCTGTCAGAATCTTCCTCATCTTTAAGGATTTTAAAGCACTACATCCTCCATGAAGTTAGGTATCAACATAAAGCTGGTCTTATCTCTCTAGGGCTGTGGTCAACCTACTCTCAACACATCAAGTACTCAAAGAGTTAGGGAGTTTAAGGATTTATGCAAGATTACAAATATGTGAAAAGAAATGAACTGGGTCTGTGACTCATTTCTCCCAGGTCTCAGAATAGAATCTTTATATTAGGACTTTATCTCAACTGTTAAGTGAATTGCTTGATCTGTATGAACATTTAATTAGGCCAGTGAAAGAAATCTTGTCTAAGATTGCTTGAGTTGTCAGAATTAGTTAGCAAAATTTTTAATCATGAAATTAGAAAGGTAATTCCTTTTACCCATCTCAAAAGCACTGAGCCAAACATTGCTTGCTATGGTTATACTCCCCATTGTTTGGCATCCCAACTGTAGTATCTTTCCAAAAATTATTTACAGCCCTACCAAAAAGAGCCAACTTGTGACTAATTGGCAAAGCTTTGAAGAGAATTAATATATATTTGAACTTTGGCAAAGATGGAAATCATGGACATTTTGGTCCAACTGATTTCCCTTTTGTTCTGGGAACAATTAGTGACAAACATGTTGTATAGTTTCTAGGGTACCACCCAATGGCCAACTGATTATCTTCAAATTGAAAGCATATCATTCTCTTCAACATCACTGTTGCCACAGCCAAATTCCTGGGCTTATGTCACTTTGCCCAAAGTTCCAAGGGGGATTGATTTCACTTCATACATGTTCTTGATCTTTTTCTGGGTAGCCTGTGTGGTGTGACTAGATTGGCTCACTGTAAATACACTGGAGGATTTTTGTGGAACCTAAGTCAGTCACTGAAATGAAGCATTTGCTACTAATCAGGTTCTCACGTTATTAAGGACACCACCGGCTTTTCACTGATTTTTTTCCTGTTTATTCACTTTTGAGAGAGAGAGACAGAGTGTGAGCAGGGGAGGTGCAGAGAGAGAGGGAGACATAGACTCCGAAGCAGGCTCCAGGCTCTGAGCTGTCAGCACAGAGCCTGACACAGGGCTTGAACTTATGAACCACAAGATCATGACCTGAGCCAAAGTCTGACACTTAACTGACTGAGCCACCCAGGTGCCCCTTCATTTATTTTTTAAAGTCCAGATCTGCAACTATTTTCTACCTGAACTTTTACAAGAGTGAGGAATTTTCTGGATTTTGCATATTGACATGCATTGAATAAACACTATACAAGAATTATCCAAAAATTCTTATAAATGTATCTGATTGACCTTTTGATATTTATATTTTTAGATTCATATTTATAAGGCATTTTCTCTTAGTGCTTCCTTTGAGGCATCATGGCACTTTGCATTTAGGTTGCATTTGCATTATATATTCCTGACACTGAAATATTTTGAGCCTTGTTCTTTCTAATCACAGTTGCCTGTGGTATTTCATATACTTTCTCATTTAGTCTCTAAAATAACTCAACCAGAAATGTGAAGAAGGAAATAGGATTCTCTTTTTGGAACTTTAGCTTTCAAGGAGGTATGGAGGGAGATCAAGGAAAATTGTGCAGGCACAGATGAACACAGAAAAGGATGAATACATGTATTCTCAAACTATAAGGGTCCAGGAGTAAAAATAAGGTTTTTTTTGGGGGGGGGTCTTGCCATCTGCCATTATGGGAACTGAACTCCCTTTTCAAAGTTCAAAATCAGAAAAATGATAGAGCACTTCATAAAAACTAGGAGAGATTTGAAAGTGTACAGTATTTAGTGACATGTAACTATGAAAACTAAAATATGAAATTCAAAGGAATACATGATATAAGCTTGCGATAAAAGGTCAACATTGGAGAAAATTTAGCTTCCTTTTGTTTATATTTTAAATGGCTTACACATAATTCCTATCTTGATGGTTATCCCCCCAATCCCCAAATCCTGATAGATATCATTAAGGAATTATATAAGCAGTTAATAAATTTTAATAACTTGGGGGAAACAATTTAAAGATTTTATAAATAATTTTTTAAAGTTTATTTATTTATTTTGAGAGAGAGTGCAATCAGGGGAGGGGCAGAGAGGGAGATGAGAATCCCAAACAGGTTCCAAGCTATCAGCGCAGAGCCCAATATGGGGCTTGAACTCACAAACCATGAGACCATGACTTGAGCTGAAGTCAGATGCTCAGCTTACTGAGCCATTCAGGTGTCCCAACTGCTTAAAGATTTCAAACTGAAATCATGTTTTATATTTTACTGAAACTTTCTTTCATCGATGAGTGTAATGTTAAAGGTTCTTATAATAATACAAATTAATCTTCCATCCTTTTTCACATCAAGTATTTCAAATTAATGATGAAACTATAATACTCATGCATGCAGTATAGGAACAGTCACACCACAGCAGCCTTGGATGCTTTTAATTGGTAAATTAGCCCAAATGCCAAGATAAATATTTGGTCTGAATACCTGTAGCCATGATTATAGGAGGCCAAATGAGGCTCCCTTTCTTCCCCCAATAAGCACACTAGCACTCCTTGGACCATAGGCATACACCTTGGATACTGGCAAGAGGAACTTCTCTAAGCAGCTTCATGACCCCAGGCCCACAGTGGCAACCACGGGCAGCTGGCTACTGAAGTGGGTGCCTGGATGTAACACCTCCTCCTTGGTTCACTCAGAACCTCAGTCCAGAGCAACAGGTGCAGGATTTTGTTTCCATTCTCTGCCAGTAGGAATCACTAGGCCCCACCCCCCACCCCCACCCCTGAAGCCGATTCCTCTTGGGGTGCTTTTCTAGGCTATTCAGATAAGGCTGCTGGCAGCAATAAGGTTTTGCCCCTATTTTCCACACCCTAGGACCTGACTTGGCCACTAAGAACTGAGTAGGTCACTTCTTAGCAGCACTTATAACTCATCCATCACACACTAATGGGCTGAGGTACAGAGACTGGGCCATTCTCTATCAGGAGTATCATTACTGTGAATGGAAATAAGAAGGTTCCCAGACAAAAATCTTACCAGTTCCTTTGAGAGTGTAAAGAATTTTCTCAGGACATAGAATGGAAAATTGGACTCTGATCTATTACAAAGGTCTAGGATGTAAATTTGAACCCCAAGGCTTTAAGTAATGAGGTGCTTTACCTTTTATATATTACTGATGCTATAATTGTCTAACAGTGATAGAAAAGGACTTATCACCATTTGGATGCATCTTCTTGAATATTTTTTTGTCATTCAGTATTTTCAGTTCTTGCTCATAAGGTCAAGGCCACCATCATTTTACACCTTAACATCCTACTCTGTATACTGCCCTGCACCCTAACACATTCTCTGCACTGCAGGCAGACTGATCTTTTACAAATGCCTACTGGGTTTAAACACAGCCTGCTTAAAAACTTTAACATCTTACCATTTTTTTTAGGAAAAAGAATAAAAATCTTTAATATGGCTTTAAGGTCTTTGTTTTAACTTCTACTTAATTCTCTAGCCTTTGAAGATTTTGATCTCCTTCTTGATCTTTGCTCTGGAGCCATCATGATCCCATTTTGCCAGTCACTCCATTCAGCCTCCTTGATTTGCATTCATCTTTCAGAGTTCAGAACAAATGCCATCTTAGAAAAATCCCCAGCCTAGTCAGAATCCTGTTCTATATTTTCAATAAGTCATATGCCTTTCCTCTATGAAATCTTATACTTTATAAGTATTCATTCATTGGTGTGATCATTTGTTAAAATCTCCTACTCTCTAATGCAAGCTGTGTGAGAACAAGGAAATTCCTTCTATTGTTCATCATTTTATCTCTAGGACTGGCATTTAATAAGCACCTGACCAATGGCTGATCAATGTTGTTGAAAACTGAAAATAGGGTTCATAAAAATTCTACCAAATTGAATTATTATATCAACAATTTGGATATTATGGAAGCATTCTGGAAAAAAAAAGTGGAATAGATATTGAATGCCTATTTGAAAACCTCAGGTAACACTTCTATTTTTGATCTAGATCTTTATAAAAGGGAAATTGAAGCTATTACCTAGATAATTGATATAATAAATTAAAAAAACATATTCCACTTTTACATGAGATAGGTAATAAGGAGAAGCAAAAGTGAATTTGTTCTCAGATTTCTGGAAAGATGGTTTAGTAGGAGGATCTTAAGCTCACCCTGTCCCATGGACACATTGAGGTAACAGCCACAGCAGTGCAACCAACTCAGAATAGGACCTGAAGATTAGAAGAACAGACTTTCCAGCTAATCATAGAGAGGAGGCCATACTGAAAAGGGTAGAAGGGGCACGGATGCATTTGGTTGAGAACCAAACCCCTGGCAAGACTAACCACAAATGGAAGGGGCACCACAAGCAAGAGAAGTGAGAGAATCGGACTCCACACTAGGCAACCCAACCACTGGAGACTTGCACTGGAAAGACAAGTCCCCATTACATTTGTCTCTGAAAACCAGCTGGGCTTAACCTCATGAGTTTTTACTATCAGCGAGGCTTAACTCCAAGTACTTTAAAAATCACCAGGCTTAGCTCCAGGGCAATTGGAACCTGAGTTCTTGCCCATTTAGAGCCAGCACAGCAACCCCACTGAGATACAGCACAGAATCAACAGTTTGAAAAGTGCCTAGGGCATATGGGAAGGAAATTTATTTACTAATCTCAGAACATGTTCTGGAGGGGCAGGAATCTTTAGAAGACTTCTCTGAGCAAAAGAGCTGGCAAGTGTCATTTTCTCCTCCACTCCCTCACAGCCTAGATAGCCAGACACTTGCAGGAACCAGGGCATTCTATACCTAATTTGCTAATGCTACATGCCCTTCACTACATTCTTCCATGGATCTGCTGCATCCATCCCACTCCACTTGGCAGGCATCTGTCCAAAGAGGCTTCCTCCACAACACACCCTGAAAGCAGCCCCACCAGGGATAGGCACAATTCCAAAGTGACTCCTGCCCTGGGGAAAGGGGAAGATAACCACACACACCAATGCACCTACAGTCCCAGCAGTGAAACCTTATAGCTGGTAATGCAGACAGAGTGCCTAGTCATTCAGTATGACTACAACCCCAGCATATGGACTAGAGACAAGCATCTGTTCTGACTGCCACTTGCTCACTAACAAAAACCTCCTAGGGGGTGGCACAAGGAAAGAGCTCTGAAGTTTAGTGTGACTACAGCCCTGGCAGATGGATGGGGGGCAGACATTGGGTCTGAGGTCCTACCCACTGATGAAAATCTCTCAGGGGACAACTAGGAAGAGTGCTCTGCAGATCTGACTGCTGACACTGCCCAAATACGAGCTCATGACAGCCCTAGGCTGGCCTCTTAACAACACAGGGACAAAACTCAGCCCATAAAAGATAAAGTGAGCCACTGCAGCTGACTGGACTAAAGACTGGACTAAAGTCAGCTACCAAAGTAGGGTACACACAACACACATGGGAGACACCCCTGAAGCATCTGGTTCTGGTAAACGTGGGGCATTGCATTACAGGACCTCTTCTTCATAAGGCCACCACTCTCAAGATGAGGTAATATAACTGACTTTCCTAATACATATAAACAAATTCAGAGAGGCAAAATAAGAGAGGAATAGGCCTCAAATGAAAGAATATGACAAAACCACAGAAAAAGAGCTAAATGAAATGGAAATAAGCAATATACCTGATTAAAAGTTCAAAGTAATGGTCATAAAGGTATTCACTGGACTTAACAGTGGAGAGCCTCAGAGACCTTCAACAAAGAGACTATAAAAAAAAAAAAGCACAAATCAGAGATGAAGAACACAAGCAACTGAAATTAAAAATATATTAGAGGGAATCAGTAGATTGTTACATTAATAAATTAGAAGAAGCAGAAAAACATATGAGCAACCAGAGTAATAGAAAACAACAAAGCTGAATTGCAGGAAGAAAAAAAAAATGAGATAGGTTGAGAGAACTCAGCAGCATCAAGCATAATAACATTCACATTCTAGGGATCTCACAAGGAGAAGAGAGAAAAGGAGGCAGAGAATTTATTCAAAGCTAAAGATTTTCGTAATGTTGGGAAATAGACATCCAGATCCAGGAAGCACAGAAAGCCCCCAACAAAATTAACCCAAGAAGGTCCATACCAAGACCTAAAATAATTAAAATGGCAAAAACTAAAGAGAATTCTAAAAGCATTGGGGGGAAAGAAAATCAATACATATAAGGGATATCCAAAAGGCTATCAGCTGATTTTTTACAAAAAGTTTGCATTCCAGAAGAGAGTGGCATGATATATTCCAAGTGCTGAAAGGAAAAAAACCTACAACCAAGAATACCCTACCCAGTTAGGCTATCATTCAGGAGAGAAGGAGAGAAAAATAGTTTAAGACAAACAAAAGTTAAAGGAATTTATCACCACTAAACCAGCTTTATAAGAAATGTTGAAGGGAATTCTTTGAGTGGAAAGAAAAGGCCATAATCAGCAGTAGGAAAATTATGAAAGGCTAATTTTTCACAAGTAAATGCAAACATAATAAAAATAGTAGATCAATCACTTGTAAAACTAATATGGAGTTTAAAGCACAAAAGCAGTAAAATCAATTCAATCAATCAAAGGATTCACAAAATAAAATTATATGACATCATATATACAAAATGTGTGTGGGGAGAGTAAAAATTTAGTGCTTTTATAATGGACTCAAATGGCTATCAACTTAATATAGACTTCTGTGCACATAAGATGTTATATAGGAACCTAATGTTAACCACAAATTAAAAACCTTTAATAGATATATAAAACCATAAAGAGAAATGAATCCCAGCATATCACTAAAGAAAGCCATCAAACCACAAATGAAGAACTATAAAAACAATCATAAAACTACCAAAAAATTTCCATCAGTACATACCTATTAATAAATAAAAATTTTTAAAAAGACAGTGACTGAATGTATAAAAAAAAGCAAGATTCATCCACATGCCACCTATAAGATACAGATTGAAAGTGAAGGCATGGAAAAAGAAATGTATCATGCAAGCAGAAAGAAAGCTGGAGGAGCAATACTTATAGTGGATAAAACAGAACTTTAAAACAAAGACTAACAAGAGACAAAGAAGGACACTATATAATGATAAAGGGTCAATCCAATTAGAAGATGTAACAATTGTCAATATGCACCCAACATGAAAGCACCTAAATACATTTAAAAAACGATTAATGGACGTTAAGAAAATTACAGTAATACAATAATATTAAAGGACTTTAACACCCTTGTATGCGATGGATAAGATCATCCAGACAGAAAATCAACAGGGAAACAATGACTTTGAAGGACACATTGGACCAGATCAACCATACAAATATTCACATTCCATCCCAAAACAACAGAATATACTTTCTTTTAAAGTGCACATGGAACATTCTCCAGAACAGATCACATGTTAGTCCACTAAACGAGTCTCAATAAATTTTTTAAAAATGAAATTATATCATGCATCTTTTCTGACTAGAACTGTATGAAACTAGAAATCAATCACAAAAAAAAAATCTGAAAAGAACACAAATACATAGAGGTTAAATAACATGCTACTAAGCAATGAATGAGTCAGCCAAGAAATTAAAGAGGAAATTAAAAAATACATGAGACAAATGAAAAGGAAAACACAGTTATCCAAAACGTTTGGAATGCAGCAAAAGCTGTTCTGAGAGGGAATATTATAGCAATACAGGCCTACCTCAAGCAAGAAAAATCTCAAAAAACCTAATCCTACAGTTGCAGGCACTAGAAAAAGATCAGAGCCCCAAACCAGTAGAGGCAAGGAAATATAAATGAGAGAAGTGAATGAATTAGGGACTAAAAAAAACTAACAGCATCGATCAATGAAACCAGGAACTGGCTCCAAACAATTCAACAAAACTGATAAACTTTTAGCCAGACTCATCAAGAAAAAAGGAGAATTCAAAAATCATAAATGAAAGAAGAGAAATAACACCACAGAAATACAAATGATTATAAGAGAATAATATGAAAAATTATATGCCAACACATTGGACAACCTGGAAGAAATGGATAAATTCCTAGAAACATATAATCTTCCAAAATTGGAATTAGGGAGAAATAGAAAAAAAATTTTTTTTGAGAAATAGAAAATTTGAGCAGACTCATTACTAGCAATGAAATTAAGTCAGTAATAATAATAACAACAACAACAAAACTCCCAACAAAAGAAATCCAGGACCAGATCGCTTCACAGGTGAATTTTACCAAACATTTAATGAAGAGTTATTCCAAAAAAATTAAAACATAAAGTAAAACTTCCAACTTAATTCTATGAGGCCAGCATTATCCTGATACCAAAACCAGATAAAGACACCACATTAAAAAAAAAAAAAAAAAAGTACAGACCAGTATCTCTGATGAACATATAGAAATCCTCAATGAAATATTAGCTAGCCAACCAAATCCAACCATACATCAAAAAAAAAAAAAAATCATTCACCACAACTAAGTGGGATTTATTCCAGGGATGTAAGAGTGATTCAATATTTACAAGTCAATCAGAATGATGCATCACCCTAAGAAGAGAAAGAATAAAAACCATGTGATAATCTTGATAGATGCAGAAAAAGCATTTGACAAAGTTTAATACTCATTCATGATAAAAACTCTCAACAAAGTAGGAGGGAACGTACCTCAACATACTAAAGGCCATATACAAAGTACCCACAACTAACATCATACTTAATGGGCAAGGAAGTTTTTCCTTTAAGATCAGGAATAAGAATGTCCATTCTCACTTCTGTTCAACATAGTACTGGAAGTCCTAGCCACAGCAAGCAAACAAGATGAAGAAATAGAAGACATCCAGACTGGCAATTAAGAAGTAAAACTTTCATTATTTGTGGATAACATGATACTATATACAGAAAACCCTCAAGACTACCAAAAACTTCTAGAACAGATAAGTGGACTCAGTAAAGTGGCAGATAGAAAATATGCAGAAATATGTTACATTTTTACACAATAATGAAGTAGCAGAAAACAATCTCATTCACAATTGCATCAAAAAATAAAGTACTTAGGAATAAACTTAATCAAGGAGGTGAAAGACCTGTACTCCAAAAACTGTAAAACAATGATGAAAGAAACTGAAGATGACACAAATGAAATATATTCATGCTCATTAATTGGAAGAATGAATATTGTTAAAATGTCCATCCAATCCAAAGCATTTTACAGATTTAATGCAATCCCTTATCAAAATACCAACATTTTTCACAGAACTATAATTCTAAAATTTATATGGAACCCCAAAAGACCCCACATAAATCAATCTTGAAAAAGAACAGAACTGGAGGTATCACAATCTCAGATTTTAAGATATTGTACAAAGCTGTAGTAATCAAAACAAACTGATACTGGCACAAAAATGGACACATTGATCAATGGAATAAGAGAGCCTGGAAATAAAACCTCACTTTTGTGGTTGATTAACCTACAACAAAGGAGGTAAGAATATATCATGGGGAAAAAGTCTCTTCAACAAATGATGGTGGGAAAATTGGACAGCTGCATGCAAAAGAATGAAACTGGAGCACTTTCTTACACCATACACTAAAATTAACTTCAAATTGACTAAAGACCTAAATTTGAGACCAGAAATCATAAAACTCTAAGAAAACATAGGAAGTAATTTATTTGACATTGGCATAGAAACTTTTTTCTAAATGTGTCTCCTCAGGCAAGAGAAACAAGAGCAAAATTAAACTATTGGGACTACACCAAAATAAAAAAAAAGGTTTTGCACAGTGAAGGAAACCAACAAAAGACAATCTACCGAATGGGAGAAGATATTTGCAAATGATATATCCAATAAAGGGTTAACAGCCAAAATCCATAAAAAGACTTATGCACTTCAACACACACAAAAAACAATCCATTTAAAAAGGGGGAGAGACCCAGACATTTTTCTGAAGAAGGCATACAGATGGCCAACACATGAAAAGATGTTCAACATCACTAATCATCAGGAAAATTCAAACTAAATCATAAGGAGATATTAACTCACACCTGTCAGAATGACTAAAATCAAAAAGGTAAGAGATCACAAGTGTTCGCAAGGATGCGGAGAAAAAGGAGCACTTGTCTACCCTTGGTGGCAATGTAAATGGTGCAGCCACTGTGGAAAACAGTACAGATGTTCTTCAAAAAGCTCAAAGTAGAATTACCACATCATCCAGTGTTTCTTCTACTGGGTGTTTACCCAAAGAAAACCAAAACATTATTTGAAAAGATATATGCGTCACTTTGTTTTTTGCAGCATTATTTATAGTGGTCAAGGTATCCACTCATAGATGAATGGATAAAGAAGTGGCATATATACAAATACACAATGGAATATTATTCAACCATAAAAAAGAATGAGATCTTGGTGTTTGCAACATGGATGTACCTAGAGAATATAATGTTAAGTGAAATAAGTCACAGAAGGACCAATACCATAGGATTTCACTCATGTAGAATTTAAGAAAAAAAGCAAACGAACAAGGAAAAGAAATAAAAAGACAGACTCTTAAAGAGAACTGGTAGTTGCCAGAGGGGACATGGGTGGGGGATGCATGATAAAGGGGATTAAGAGTACACTATCCTGATGAGCACTGAATGATATGTAGAATTGTTCAATCATTGTACACCTAAAACTAATAACATATGTTAATTATAATTCAATTTTTTAAAAAATTGTATCACCTGAATAATTTGGTTAATTATCTATTTAACATTGGAGGTGTCTGTTTTACACATGCGGGAGTACTTTGGAAATCCACCATGGCATCTGATTTTAATTAAAATATGACCGGGGCGCCTGGGTGGCGCAGTCGGTTAAGCGTCCGACTTCAGCCAGGTCACGATCTCGCGGTCCGGGAGTTTGAGCCCCGCGTCGGGCTCTGGGCTGATGGCTCGGAGCCTGGAGCCTGTTTCCGATTCTGTGTCTCCCTCTCTCTCTGCCCCTCCCCCGTTCATGCTCTGTCTCTCTCTGTCCCAAAAATAAACGTTGAAAAAAATAAATAAATAAAATATGACCTAAGCATTTTAAAAATTAGAATACTTAGCAAAACTATTAAATCTCCACTTTTTTAATGATCTGTTTACATAATCATAATCAGGGATGTGAAGGATCTAAAAAGACGTTAAATTCAAATCAAGCTAAAATAGACATGTAACTTTGCTAAAAGGTTGGGTTGATTGCTGACTCATGTTTCAGTATTGTGATAAGGATTGCTCCCTCCCCCTTTCCATTAGTGCTGAGATTTATATGGCTCTTGGTTAAAGTGGGATTGATGCCTTCTGATTGCCTTGCTCAGTTTATTATCATTGTTGACAGTCAAGAGGAAGAGAGAGTAATATCTGAATTAAGGACAAGTCAAAAATTAGAGCAAATATCCATTACAAAAAATTTGGCCATGGGACATTGGAAAGAGAGGAGGGAAGCATAAACCAAAGGAAATAAGGCATCCAGAGAACTCAGGAACTCTTGACAAAGGCCCTTGTATGAAAGCTGAAAATAAGCATTTGTTTAAGGGTTTGGATGGTCCAAAGCAAAAAACAAAACCAAAACCAAAAACCAAAAAAACCCAAAAAACAAAAGATAACATTTGGAGAAATAAAGAGAAAATATGATAATCTTTAAAATTAAAATATGAAGGTGTTCAGATGAAAGTTGAAAATACTTTATCAAAAGTTAGTAGGTCTCTTGTCAACCCAGCTGTGTTCTGCTTGAGTCAGTGAAGCACTGCTTAGGGAAAAACCTGTCTTCAACGGTTTCTACTTTTGTGGATATCTTAATGTGAAAGGTATTTGGTATGAGCAAACAAGAAAATGGGGCATTTGGTGGGAGAGTTTTCATTGTTTTGGATCTCCACAATTAAGGCCACAAACTGCTTACAAAAGTGGTTTTGGAATCTTGGGTAATGATGAAGGATTATCAACTCTATGAGATTTGAATATACTTTCTAGAAGTTCAGTAGTGGTATAAAAAAGGTAATTAACAGTTGTATTTAGAGAAATAGAATTCAATGGAATTGAAGGGCCTTTCCACAATTCAATGTAAAGTGATATTGCAGAAAGAAGCCTTATGGGATCTTTGGTGATGGGTTTTCTCTGAAAATAATTTTAATTAAGTACTGAGTATGCTGTGGTGGCCCAGGAAGCACAGAATTTGTGTGTGTGGGGGGGGAAAGCGCGGTACTTTGCTTGACGATATAGTAAGGGGCTACATAATTTTCTGATAGTCCGAGGGTATTTGATTTGAAAAAAATCTGAAGGGTTTTCGGGGAATCTCCTCCAGTTCATTAGTTTACTGAATTAACGCTTAAGGGGTTCCTCTTAAAGCAGCCAGTGTCTTGATTTTATATTCATTTTCTCATTAAACTAATTTATTGTCCTAGCATGTTCTTGCATTTACACATCAACAATTTTTTTTTTTTATTAAAGATGTTGGCAAGTAACCTATCTGATAGCAGAGATGCTGTCTTTTAGGCCAAGGTAAACTATTAAGCTGCTGCTCTTTAGCAGCAACTCACTTATTTCTTCATTTCTTGACTCAGCAAACTTTTATTAAATGAAGGTTATGAGCCAGGAAGTATTCTTGATTTTGGGAATTCTAAGGTGAACCAGACATTCCTGATATGAAAGAACATCAAATTTAGTGGAGAAACAGACCCATGATTGGACAATTGCAACATAGTGTCATGACAGAAGAGAGGTGGTCAAGAAGTACATCACAGAGACCTCAGCCTGACTGGGGAAGATCGTTTTCGGTAAGGTTTTCTATAGTTGGTAATTCCTACTATAGTTGAGGGCAAGGAAAGTGGTCCGGGGTGGGGGGGGGGGATAAGTAGTCCAGGAGGAGCAAGGGGGCCAGGATTTTGTCCTCCACTGTGGTGTCAGTCACTGGCTGTGGGCCTCTCTTGAGAACAGATCGACTCCTGTCAGCAGAGGGCAATTCTTTGGAGAAGTGGAGCAGCTGTGAGCTTTCAGCAAGCCAACAGTCACAGAAGCCTGGGATGGTGCACTGGTCTGATGGAGGGGTCTGGCTGGTGCATGAAAACAGCATCGGTCAATCGGTTGGGTGATGAGTAATAGACATATCAAATGTTGATCCTTCTTTCAAGAAGCTTGAAAGTGGATGTTTCTCAGGAAATATCCTTGGCCTCATTCTCACAATGACCATTTCTCCCCAGGCAATATCCACTACTCTCATCTGCAACTCATCATCACCTTCTGATGTTCTGGTGACACCCACACATCCAGCCAGGCATTTCCCTGGATAAATGTTTGTTGAATGAATAAATGCACTAAGATTCCTCCAGCTGAAGGAAGGAGGGAAAGCACATTATAGACAGAGAAAAGAGTTACTCAGCAGCATAGAGAAGTGAGGGATAGATTAGGACAATGAATCTGAAGTGGAAGTTCAGATCTGATCAGAATGATAAACAGGTGAAATGTTCTGGTCATACCTGATAATGCTAACTATATTAATTTTTTGGTTTAAATTAGTTTTTTTTCCAGCTCAAAATGAACACTTTAGATAAGCTCCCAAGAACTCTCTTTTCCATATCCATTTTAAGGGATAAAAGTCAGATACATTCAATCAACTAATTGAAAATCAAATTCCTCTTTTCTCTCCAGGTAGTTGGTTGCTGCTGCTGATGGTGTGGGCGGGGAAAGTCAGGCTATAGTTGGTGTCTTGACAAGCTCAGAGGTCCATATTTCCATCCAGGAACAGGGAAGGGGAAAGATCCAAGAGGAAATGGTTAAGAAGGAAACTTGGGCAAGCCTTTCCCTCAAGAGGAAGAAATCTTTAGACAAAGGACAAAAGTTCAAAACAGATTTCTTAGAAAAAAAAAGGCACTTCAGCTTACAAATCTTTTTATGATAATGAATTCTCTAGGGAGAGATAACTAGAGAAAACATGCAACTTAGCTTTCAGAAACAAGCCATCTGGAAATGGAAGGAGTAAACGTTGGATGTAAGTTCCTGGCATGAGCTCCAAAGGGCATATCACAGCATCTGCATGTTCTTAGCAATCTGCTGTATTTTGTGCTACACTAACAACTGACAAAAAGAATGGGAAATGTCAAGGAATTACCATTTGATGGCTCCTACATGTCAGCCACTGAATGAGCTGTTTCATATTCACTACCCTCATTTGATCCTTAGACTGACCATCCGGCTATCTATAAAACTTTCATCTATATTTAAAAGGGTCAAATGTACCTAAGGCAAAATCTACTTCTCCATTTTCCCACAGACCCAGGATTTCAGAAATAAAGTTTTCTGGATTATAATTAGTTGTGAAGAAACAGCTTTCATATTAAGGTAATCTGAGGACAGTGCAATGAACATATAAGGTACACTGCTCACATAGTTCATTCCAGTCAGGGCACTCCCAAAATAAACATGGGCCTTTGGTGCCTGGTGAGCCAGCTCTCTCTCTCTTTGGTCATCTGTGGAGGAGGAGGAAAATCAAACATGCATCTGCTTCTTTGTTTTCCAACAAATTCTGGGAGAACATTAATAGTTATAGCAACAGTGGCTTTTGGTAGACGAATGGATGGGAAAATGTTTGGTATGTTTAAGCAATCAGTTCTAGTTTTTTTCCCCCCTCCCTCAAAGTTTTGAGAATTACTAGATTTGTTTTTATTCTTTTGACACAAATTAGGGAGATATTCATCTTTTGATCTTTAAATATCTAAAATTCTTATACCTTCTCTTACATAGAAGATTCAACTTATCATAATCTAGTTAGTTAATCATGTATTTGTCAAAGACATCTCAATAGCTGTTGGTAGGAATGGCCCCTTTGAATTGATGGAAAGAATTTGGGCAGATAGAAATGACTTCTCAAAACCCCTCTGTAATCTATATAGGAGTGTACTGAGCACATTTGACAAGAGAAACTTAAGATGAGAACCCTACGTGTTAGGTGTTACAGCAGCACAATGAAGCCATTTTCCCATATGTGTTTATATAGCAGTCTATACTTCTGGTTTAGACAAGTCTTCTCTCATTAAGACTCTGGCTTCTCCTGGACCATGGCATGGCTGCCCAAGTTCTTCTCAAGACTTCCTGGGAGATAAGAGGAGCATATTTGATCTCAGGATGTCACCAGCAGAATGGTAGCTATAGTGCCCACTACAGCCCAAGTTTGGGATTGCAGTTTACACTCCCATTCTGTCATCCGTAGCTCCTTTTAGGGGAGGGCCTACTATGCCTCTCTCAAAGGCTGTTACAGCAGAAGCAGTGGTGTAGTCTTCCCTAGCTTGTGTATTCCTAAAGTCCTGAGGAGCTGGGACTGCTGTTACCTTACTTAGGGATGGATTAAAAAAAAAAAAACACCTTATTTAGGGAGAAAAAGTCATATTGATTCTAGAAATTAAAACATTTTAATCATCAGGTCTCAAAATTCCAACTTACTACAAGTTTTAAAATAAAACTTACACATCTGAATGTTTATCTATTTGGTAGGACTTTGGTGTTATTCTTTTAGTAATATTCTGTATGAAATTCTGAATGTTTAGGTTGTCATGTACTTCCACATCCTCATTCACTTGGGTAAGATAATTACAATGGGAGCTGGAAGAAATCTTCATGGCTCTTTTCTCTGAAGTCAAGCTTATTATGGCATACCAATCTCTTAATAATCAGAGATTACTCTGATTATTCTGCTCACTCTATTTTAATAATACTCTGTTCTACAATAAAGCCAATCAATCTTAAATGCTCTGGGTCTAATGCCTGCTTCTCACCTTTTACCACCCTTCCCCTAATTTGACCTTTGCACTTAACTTTGGTATTTTTTTTTTTTCTTCGTAAGCTTTATGCTCTTACAACTGCCCACACCATCGGGTGCCTGGGTGGCTCAGTCGGTTGAGCGTCCGACTTCAGCTCAGATCATGATCTTGCAGTCTGTGAGTCCGAGCCCTGCGTCAGGCTCTGGGCTGATGGCTCAGAGCCTGGAGCCCGCTTCTGATTCTGTGTCTCCCTCTCTCTCTGCCCCTCCCCCATTCATGCTGTGTCTCTCTCTGTCTCAAAAAAAAAATAAATGTTAAAAAAAGTTTTTTTTAAAAAAAATTAAAAACAACAACAACAAAAAAAACTGCTCACACCATACTCTTAATTTCACATCAGGTTCTTCTTATGTATGTTATTATTCATTGTGACATCCGTGGTGGTATTACTTAGGCATTTTTATTTGTCAAGCACAAATAAGGAACTGAACGCTTTGATCCCAGGAATGTGTAAGTTACTTTCGCTGTTTGTTGTTGCTGCAGTTATTGTTTTGATTTAGATCCATATTTTACTCTGAGGCTCCTCCTCAGAATGCCACTTTGACTTCCTAACTGACAGGAGGATTAGTTTCTACATTGCCCTGTCACTTGTATGAATTATACTTTATTGCCATGGTGTTCCCTAGGGTCCAGAGTATACTAATTCCATTGCATCTTCTTAGGTATCTGTTTGCACAATTAATGCCAGGTGGAGTTCAATCCACTAATGATACTACCCTAATTCTAGGCTTCTATTAATGGTCCTGATACATCTATTGGTATGCAGTTGAAAATACACAAGATAATTAAAACAATCACATTGAGGGGTGTGAGCCTTTGGCTGTTTAAAGGATAAAGGACATGATGGAGACATGATGTTCTGTAAACTTATGAATGTTGTATACATTTAAAAGCTGATTGGGGAACCTGGTGGCTCAGCTGGTTGAGCATCTGACTCTTCATTTTGGCTCAGGTCATGATCCCAGGGTCATGGGATTGAGCCCTGAATTGGGCTCCACATTGAGGATGGAGCCTGCTTGGGATTCTCCCTCTCCCCCAAATATACTTTCTAAAATAAAAATTAAAAAAAAAAACTGATTAATGCAGCCATTCACTAATTTGCAATCAAAGCGCATTAAATGTTCCAAGCCTCTTTAAAGATGGAGAACCAAATAATTGGCAGCAAGTTCCTTTATTTAATCATCTAAAAATCCATTGGGAAGGCAGACATGTAAACAATTTTGATAAGGTGTGATCAACTTGACACTTTATTATGTATTGTAATACTTCTGGAAGACATGCTTTCTCTGCAAATTTAGGTTTACTAGAAGATAGGAAGGAAGTGGTATTGAAAAGTTCAGGAATTAGGAATTTGGAACTCGTGTTCGGGTATGGAACATTGGCTTCAAGTGGAAAGGAGGATGGACAAAAATCAACAATTCCCAGAATCTGAAGACTTAGATTTCTAGGCTATCAGTAAGATATTCATTTAGGCATAGAAAACAAAGCAGAAGTTTAGATACCACTACCTGTACACAAAATCATAGTTGGGGCATAGGCAAGAGAAACTTGTTGCTAATATGTAGTATTTGACAGTTTATAACATGTTTTCTTGCTTATATTCTGTCAAAATAATCTGACACTCTTGGAAAATAATCTCAATATATTTTCATCTTCAAAACCTTTTTCAAGTCCTATAATTTTCAATTAGTGGTAGCAATTATAATAATTAGTGCTTAATCTCGGTGTTAAATTCTACTGAAGACTTATGTGGTTTATTATAGTTAAACCTACACTTCTGTGGGTGTATGGCATGATCTTTAAGGAAGCAACATTATGTTATCTGCCACATTTATCTACTTTGTAAGACCACTTAGAGGAGTGGCATTGGAAAGATGGTTAAATAAAAAATCCCCCTTAAATATTGTTTCTGAGTAACAATTTGGCATCCACGCACAGATAAAAGTTCTTTTGTAGGAGTTTTGGGGCTATAGGTAGGAGATTCTGAAACTCTGGTACAGTTCAAAACCAAGGTACCTGGTAAGAGACATGTGCACTTGTACCTCCAAAGCTGGGTTTGCAGACTTTCATGTTGGCTGTGGAACCAGAACAGCCTGGGGGCTTGGATCCACCCCCTTTCAGCCATGGTCCAGTTCCAGTCCTTTCCCACCAAGGGATTCACCCAGTGTCCAGTCCAGGCAGGAGGTCTTCCAGGAACCTGGTAGAGCTACATGCATTTGGTAACAGACCTGCTGACTGAGCACTTAAGTATGGACCCTGAAGCAGACCTCTGTCTCACCACCACCATACTAAATTAGGCACTGAGAGAAGTCCCATCCTCCCAGAAGCCAGACAGGATACATACCTGACCAAACCGCTGGTGACAAGCCTGTCAACTGCGTACCCCATTGCAGACCCAGTGAGCTTCAAAATTGACTCAAACTCTGCATGACTGCAATTCCAGAGCTAATTCCACTAGCCTGGGGAACTGATGGGAGATCCTTACCTGTCAAAAACAGTCTGGAAATACCAGAAGAGGTATTTTCTCCTTCCAATGCATAGACCAATGCATGGTTACTTGATTCATGAAGAATCAGGCAAACATGACATTATCAAAGAGAATATTTAGTGGCCAACCCCAAATAAATGGAAATCTATGAAAATCATAAAAACAATACATGAATAAACTAAGAAGTTTAATAAAGTAAAAGCCATAAAAAAGAACCAAAAAGTAATCCAAAAGCTGAAGAGGACTATGACAGAACTCTAAGATTCAATAGAGAGCATCAAAAAGAACTCGATCATGCAGACAATCAGTGAACTTATAACACTTGAAAGCAGCTACAGGAACAAAAAGAATGAAAAAAATGAATAAATTCTGAGTAAATGAGAAAGCATAGAGTGAATAAACATCCAAGTCATAGGAGTTTGTAAAGACAGAAAGAGGCAGAAAAACTTATTTAAATAGATAGCTGAAAACTTCCCAAGTTTTAGGGAGAGATATGGACATTCAGGTACAGAAAGTTCAAAGGACCACAAGCAAGATAACCCCCTGAAATACCCTAAGATGCATTATAACCAAGATGTTAAGTTAAAGATAGAAAAAATTTTGAAAGCAGCAAGAGATAATTCATCACAGAGACTTCTATAAGTCTATCAGCAAATTTGTTCACATAAAACAAGTCTCAACAAATTGAGATGGAAAGACTAGTCAGCTACATGAAAAAGAATGAAATTGGACCACTCTCTTACACCATACACAAAAATAAAGTTAAAATCAATTAAAAATTTGAATGTAAATTCAGAAGCCATAAAACATGTAGAATAAACCATAGGCAGAAGCTTTTTGGTCAATTTTAGCAGTTATTTTTATGGACCAGTCTTAGGGCAAGGGCAACAGCTAAAATAAACAGAATTCCATCAAACTAAAATGTTTTCGCATAATGAAGGAAAACAAAACAAAAAGACAACCTATAGAATGAGAGAAGATATTTGCAAATGATTTATAAGGGGTTAATATCCAAAATTATAAAGCACTTACAGAATATCTAAAAAATAAGCAATCCAATTAAAAAATGGGCAGAGGACCTGAATAGGTTTTTTTCTAAAGACCTACAGATAGCAAACGGGCACATAAAAAGATGATCAACCTTTTAATATAAACAAAAATCATAATGAAATATCACCTCACACCTGTTAGATTGGCTATTAAAAGAAAAAAAAAAGAAAGAACAAGTGTTGGTGAGGATTTGTAGAAAAGAGAACCCCTCATACTGTTGGTAGGAATGTAAATTAGTGAAGCCACTATGGCAAACAGGGTGAAGGTCTCTAATTAAAAACAGAATTGCAATGCAATCTAGCAATTCCACTTCTGGGTATTTATTTGAAGAAAATGAAAACACCAATCCAGAGAAATACATGTACTCCTATGCTCATTATATTATTATTTACAACAGCGAAGATATGGAAACAAATATCTGTGGACAGATAAATGGATAAAGAAGATGTGGGGTGTATATACACACACATATGCACAGCAATGTTACTTGGTCATTACAAAAAAGAAATCTTGCTATTTACAACAAAATGCATGGAACTAGAGACCATTATGCTAAGTAAAATAGGTCAAAGAAAAATTAACACATGATTTCACTTGCATGTGGAATCTGAAAAAAACAAAACAGATGCAGATTCATAGAATCAGGAAACTGTTGGTTTACAGAGGTGAGAGGTGATGGAGTGGGAAACATAAGTAAAGGGAATTAAGAAGTACAGCCTTCCAGTTCTAAAATAAATAAACCATGAGAATACAATGTACAGCACAGGAAATATAGTCAACTTTGGGGACATAACATCTTTGGGGACAGTTGGTAACTAGAATTATCATGGGGTTCATTTGTAATATATAAAAATATTGAATCCCTATGATGCAAACCCGAAACTAATAGGATATTGTAGGTCAATTACATTTTAATTTTTAAAAAGATGTAAAGTAGAACACTAATAACATAAAATATGTGGGAAGAAGTCTAGTTTTTATATGTAATTGAAGATAAGGGTCTGTCATGTTAAAATAAACATGTTTTATGTAGTCTCATGGTTTTGCTTGTGGTTACAAGGGAAAAAACCTATAGCAAAGACACAAAAGATAAAGAAATTAAAGCATACCACTACAAAAAAATACACAACAAGAAGACTGAAGGAAAGGAAGCAACAAGAAAATTTTAAAGCCAGTCAGAAAGCAATTAACAAAATGGCAGTAGTAACTAGTTACCTTCAATTATGACTTTAAATTTAAATGGACTAAATTCTCCAATCAAAAGACAGAGTGGCTAAAAGAATTTTTTTAAAAATCCAAAAATATGCCATCTACCAGTGATTCACTTTAGCTCATGTAGAATGAAAATGAAGTAATGGAAAAAGATATTCCATGCAAATGCTAATCAAGAGACTTGGAGTCACTATACTTAAATCAGAAAAAATATGCTTTTAGTTAAAATTGGTGACAAGAGACTTAGAAGTTCACTATATAGTGATTTAAAAAGACCAATTATTTATGAGTATACAACAGTTGTAAATACATTTGCACCCAGCATTGAAGCACCTATATATTTAAAGCAAATATTAACAGAACTGAGCAATACAATAGTGGGAGATTTCAGTACCCCACTTTCACATTGAATAGAGCATCTAGACAAAAAAAAATCAACAATAGTGGATTTGAATAATGCTATAAACCAAATGAACCTAAAAGACGTATATAGAATATTTTCTTCCAACAGCATAAGATGATACATTAATCTCAAGTACTCATGGACTGTTCTTCAGGATACATACTTCGGGTCACAAAGAAAATCTTAAATTTAAGAGGATTGAAATCATATCAAGTATCTTTCCCAACAATGGTATGAAGCTAGAAATCAACAAGAAAAAGGAAAACTTCACAAATGTGTGGAAAGTATATAATATACTCTTGAACAACTAGTGGGTCTAAGAAGAAATCACAAATATTCAGACAAACAAATATGAACGTAACAGGCCAAAACTCATGAGATTAAGCAAGAGCAGTTTTCAGAGTGAAATTTACAGTGATGAATGTCCATGTTAAGAGAAAATAAATGATCAAATAAAGAACTTTATAACTCAAGAAATTAGAAAACTAAAGTGCATAGTTAGTCGAAGAAAGAAAATAATGATTAGAGCAAATATAAAACAGATTAGAAAAATAGGGAAAAAATCAATGGAACAGTTTATTTTGAGAGAGAGAGAGCAAGCGAGGGGCAGAGAGAGAGAGAGAGAGAGACAGAGAGAGAGAGAGAGACAGAGACAGAGAGAGAGACAGATTCCTAAGCAGGCTCCACACTGTTAGTGCTGAGCCTGACACAGGGCTCTATCTCATGAACCATGAGATCATGAACTGAGCTAAAATCAAGAGTCAGTCACTTAACCAACTGAGCCACTTAACTGTCCCCACAGTTCGTTTTTTTTTTTTATGTATATGAAATTTATTGACAAATTGGTTTCCATACAACACCCAGTGCGTTTTTGAATAAACAATACTGACAAACTTTCAGCTAGAAACCAAGAAAAAGGAGGGGGGGACGCAAACAAAATTACGCATGAGAGAAGATATTAAAACTGACACTACAGAAATACAAAGGATAATAGGATAATATGAAGAACTGTATGCCAACAAAATGGATAATACAGAATAGACAGAATTCTAGAAACATACAAACTATCAAGAATGAATAAAAAATAAAAATCAGAATAGATCCCTAACAACTAAAGAGATTGAAGCAGTAATCAAAAACTTTCCAACATAGAAAATCCCAGGACCAGATGATTTCATTGGTTAATTCTACCAAATATTTAAAGATGATTAATATCAGTACTTCTAAAATTCTTCCAAAGCTTAAAAGCATAGCAAATACATCCAAACTCATTTTACAAGGCCAGCATTACCCTGATACCAAAGCCAGAGAACACTACAAGAAGACTATAGGTCAATATCCCTGGTGAATATAGATACAAAAATTCTCAACAAAATACTAATTAAGTAACATTTAAAAATGATCACACACCATGAGAAATGGGATTTATCCCTGAGATAGAAGGATGGTTTGACACAAGAAAGTCAATGTAATTCACCACATTAATAGAAAGATGAACAAAAATCATATGATCACCTTAATAGGTACAGAAAACACTTTGACAAAATTCACTCCTTTTGATAAAAGCCCTTAAATTAAATATAGAAGGTACATATCTCAGCATAATAAAGACCATGCATGACAAACCCACAGTTCACATCATACACAATGGTGAAAAGCTAAAATCTTTTTTTCCAAAATCAGGGTGCCCACTCTCATCGCTATTATTCAACATAATATGACAAGTCCTAGTCAGGACTTTAAAACAAGAAAAATAACCAACAAAATTGGAAAGAAGTAAAATTGTCTCTATCTGCAGAAGACATGATCTTATATGCAGAAAACCCCAAAGACTATCAAAAATACTATCATAAATTCAGTAAAATTGTAGAATGCAAAATAACATGAAAAAATCAGTAGCATTTATATACACTAACAATGACCTAAAAAAGAAATAAAAACAATCCCGTATACAGAAGCATCAAAAACATTAGAATACTTAGGCACAAATTTAACCGATGAGGGAAAAGATTTGTACACTGAAAACTAGAAGATATTCATGAAAGAAATTGAAGACACAAATAAGAAGATATCCATGTCCATGAATCAGGAGAGTACTGTTCAAATGTCCATACTCCCCAGAGCCAATTATATATTCAATGCAATCCCTATCAAAATTCCAACAGGGGATGCTTGGGTGGCTCAGTTGGCTAAGAGTTCGACTCGATTTCTGCTCTAGTCATGGTCTCACTGTTCCTAAGATTGAGCTCTCCTCAGGCTCTGTGCTGGCAGCATGGAACCTGCTTGGGATTCTCTCTGCCCCTCCCTCATTCGTGCACTCGTGCTCTCTCAAATTACATAAACATTAAAAGAATTCCAATGGCATTTTCCACAGGAATACAAGAAGAATGCTAAAATTTTTGTGAAACTGCAAAAGATGCCAAACAGCCATGACACTCTTGAGAATGAAAAAGAAAGCTGGAGGTATCACTTCCTTATTTTTAAGCTATGTTGTAAAGCTATAGTAGTGAAAATTTTATGCTACTAGCATAAAAACACACACTTTGACTACTGAAAAGAGTTGAGAGCACAGAAATAAACCCATGCATATACAATCAACTTATATTTGACAAGGGAGCCAATAGTCTTCAACAGTGATAAATATTTGATACCAGTACTTTAATAAATGGTGTTGGGAAAACTAGACAGCTACATTAAGAATGAAACTGGACCCCTCTTTTACAAAAACTCAGAATGGATTTAAGATGTAAACATAAGGCTAAAACCATGTTTCCTAGAAGGGAATATGAGGCGAAAAAAGCCTTTTAATATGTGTCTTGGCAATCATTGTATGGATAGTACACCAAAATCAAAAGCAACAAATGGAAAAATGAGTTGGACTATATTAAAAAGCTTTTGTACCGTAAGGGAAACAATAAAAAAGATAACCTACAAATATGAGAAAATATTTGTAAATCCATGTATATGATAAAGGGTTAATATGCAAAATATATAAAGAGCTCATATAACTCAATAGTAAAAAAAAAAAAAGGCAAAGAAAAAACAAACAGCATCCCCCCAAAAAAGGAGGTGAATAGGTATCTTTTTCCAAAGAGGATATGCAAATGGCCAACAGGTATCTGAAAAGGTGTTCAACATTACTAATCATTAGGGAAATTGAAATCAAAACTACAATATCACCTCACACCTGTTAGAATGGCAATTATCAAAAAGCAAGAACTAGCAAGTATTGGTGAGGATATGGGGAAAAGGAGGCTCTCATACATCAACTAGTGGGCATGTAAATGGGTATAGTCACTCTGAAGAACAGTATAGAATTCCCTCACAAAATTAAAAATATAACTGCCATATGATCAAGCAATTCCACTTCTGAGTATTTATCTTAAGAAAATTTACTATCTTAAAAAGATACCTGCTCTCTCAAGTTCATTAGACCATTATTTAGAACAGCCAAGGAAGGTATGGAAATTTAAGTGTCCTTTGACAGATAAATGAAAAAAGTGTGATATATATCATAGTTTTACACACACACACACACACACACACACACACACAATGAAATATTATCCGGTCATCCAAAGGAAATCTTGCCATTTGCAACAACACAGATGCATCTTGAAGGTAGTATGCTCAGTAAGACAGAAAAAGACAAGTACTGTATTATCTCACATATGTGGAACCTAAAAAACCTGAACTTATAGAAACAGAATAGAATGGTGGTTACTGGGGGCTGGGGAAAATAGAAAGGTGTTGGTTAAAGGCTACAAATTTTCAGTTACAAAATGAAAATGTTCTAAGGATCTAACACATAGCATGGTCACCATAGTTAAAATACTATATACGTAGTTGAAAGTGTCCAAAAGTAATTTTACTTCAGAGAAAATAGTTACATGAAGTGATGGACATGTTAGCTAATCTTATTTTGGTCATCATTTTATCAATATATACATGCATCCAGTCATCACACTGTACACAAACTCACACAGTATTATCTGTTAATTGTATCTCAAAGCTGGAAAGAAAAAGAACACTTGGTAGTATCTAGAGACAATGGGTATGCCAGAAGGTAGAAATAGCCAACAAAGTCCCAAAGTGGTTCCATAACTTTATGCTAATAATGCTAGACTTTTTTTTTTTTTTTTGCAGGGGGCAGGATAATTGATTTATTCAAATTTTATTAAATACCAACTAAATTTCAGGTATTGGCATTGGGCCAGGAATATAATCTAGTGTTACTCAAAGGAAATTAGGCTATGCATTAGTCCAGTTTCCCCTAAGAAATCTATGAGGAACAAGTTGCAGTGATGACTTAAGGAATTTTAGAGGAAAAAGGGGATAAAAATTGAAATGATATAAGGGAGAATACCACCAAAAGGTTGGAAAGTTCTTATCATTTGATTAAATACTTATAATCGTTCCATACGGTACAAATCACTGTGTCAGTTACAAACAAGAACACAAAGATGGTTACTTTACCACTATCAAGAAACTTTCAGTCAAGTTGCCTTCAACACAGACCTAAGTAGGAGGTAAAGCTTACAGAGTATGAGATTTGAGAATGCATTTCCAGCTTTTAGGGATATTTGGAGGCTCAGTGGAAGTTTCATTTGCTCTGGGTCTTAAGCACCTAAGTTTTCGATCCAGAAATATGGGAAGAAAGAAAATCCCAAGTGAAAAAAGCCTTAAGCAAAATCACAAAGGAAGTATATGTACAGAACACAATTTGTTCTACTTTGTTTAGCGTGTAGCGATGTGGTGGAAATGAGGATTGAAAATTTAAACTGGGGTCATATTATAAAGACCTTCAATGCCAGGTTGAGGATTTGACCTTTATTCAACAGGCAATGACAAGTGTTACCTATCATTGTTTATACCATAATTTGTGTCTGGATTATGTAGCCAGATTTATCAACCTGTGTCATTGTAACCTCTGGAGTTATAACTTTGGTCAGGAGTGTATGCTGGCATCTAAAACTTTAGGATCAACTTCCCAAGGGAAATTTGTGGTAAAGCTTTAGATTTCTTTTGAGAATTTTCCTTTGAGGCAATATAAAAATCTGATGTATTGTGTGTTGACTACCAATTTTAAAATAAATGTCGGAATGCTCTGAGTTTGCCAACTGCTGAAAAGTAAAATAATGACACATTAAGTAATGGAAATGTGGGAATTAAAACTTTCACAGAAAGAAAACAAACTCATCATTTCTTTCCTTATCTCTGTGTCAGCCCCCTTGCTTGTTCATGTCTTGTCCTTTGAGATGTCCTCAGTTGCCTCTATTTCAGTGCCGTTTGATTTTCATGAGGGGTGAAACACCATTCTGGAATTTACAAAGACTTGGCCTCAGTGACTGAAAATAATTGAAGTAATTTCATTTCTACTAGGGGAAGAATCTGGAAGTTTCACAGGTTGACCTCTATTCTTCTACCTTTCTGTGGTCCTTACCTTGTTCCAAGCCCCACTAGAATTACAGTTCCTGATGTTTTTTGGACTGTGTGGTGCCTCATAATCCACCAATCCTTCAAGTTCCTGTCCTTGAATTTAATATACTTTCACATATTTCTCTGAAGACAGTTTTACCAGCTGACAGTCTGAGTTAACTAAGTTCCACATATAAATTTATGCAGGAAGGAGAGGAAGAAAATATGCAGGAAAGAAAGTAAATATTTGAGCAGAGTGAAATAGTACTAATCCAAAATATGTCGAGTTGTAGTGATTTTTAAAAAGGTCTTCAATTTGCAGAATATTTTAACATTCTCTGTCAAGAATTCCAGGTATGCGTCAGTGTCTCATCATTTTATGGCATTTAGTGATGATTTGTGCTCCATAAATTTAAAACCTTGTCCAGGTTATCTACTGTGTACCTGGAGATAAATTCCCAAACCATATCTGTACACTGATATGAGTGCATTGAATGCTCCTCCCAGATTTTCTAGGACTAATCCATCCATAAAGTAGGCCTGTATCGATCTTTTAAGAGTTAACCATACTAGATACTTTTCAAACTTTTCTGTGATTAAAAATAAACTGGTAATATTTCATACTGTGGATTGGGGCCTAAATGTCTGCATCTTTTTTTTTTTAACGTTTTATTTATTTTTGAGACAGAGAGAGACAGAGCATGAACGGGGCAGGGGCAGAGAGAGAGGGAGACACAGAATCAGAAGCAGGCTCCAGGCTCAGAGCCATCAGGCCAGAGCCTGACCCGGGGCTGGAACTCACCTACCGCGAGATCGTGACCTGAGCTGAAGTCGGACGCTTAACCGACTGAGCCACCCAGGCACCCCTTAATGTCTGCATCTTTAACAAGCCTACAAGTGTGCTGGTTGGGGACTACACTTTGGATAATGTCTTTCTGGGATTCTCTTTATTAAAGTAACTCAATATAATGGGGACATTGGGTGCATGAAAAACATGAAACAATTTTTAACAGTGATACATATATTTTATTGAGAACAGAAAGAAGAAAAGAATTCATTTTCTGCAGAGTAGAAGTTCAGGAAGTTTTCATAGAAGAGGAGACTTAACCTGGGTCTAGGAAGATGTGAAGGATAGTAGCAAACATGGAAGATATTCTGGACAGAAGGAATAGGTGTCCAAATTCATGGGACTCCATAGAATCACGTGGCTGGGAGTTAGGACACATTGAAAAGGTTGGATAAGACTAGAAAGGGAGCCAGTTTAGTTTAGTTCATATAATACACATATACAAATATTTTGTAGGCTAGGAGAAGGGGAATAAAAATTAAGGCACACAATGCTCACACACAAGCATACATAACACAAATGGTCTTGGTAAAAATGGTTACTTTATTTGCTCAAAAATCAATTTTATCTTCGGAGCAAGAAGTCAGTTTTAACAGGGAATTTTTGTCCTTAAGCCATATTTTAACTTTATAACTTGGAGCCTGAGGGGAAATATAAATAGCACTCTGAAGAAGTGCTTCAGGAGTCTCAGTTTTTAAAATATGCATAAACTTTTCTAGATCATTCTAGGCAGGCTGTTTAAAATCTGCTACATTTTCCTGCATTATAATTTGGGTATTGTGTGAATGGGTCTCCATATTTCCAGATAAGATCTACGTTTTTAATATGGCATTAATGGCCCTTCGCAATTTGGTTCCAACCTATCTTTCTAGTGCAGCTCTGTATTTCCCCCACAATGCTCTTATGAAAAACTAGAGTATTTATCCTTTATTCATTGAGTAATAAATGCATGGAATTCTTATTCTGTGCCAGAATATGCACTTGACCCTGGGGATATAGTTTTGAACAAAGTAGACCTCTAACATGACTTAACAGAGCTTATATGTGGGGATAACTGACATTTACAAGTAGATGCAATAAATTGTGAAGAGCATTACCAAAAAAATGTTAAATTGCAAGGATTGTATTTACAGTGACTGAGTGTAGATGTTCCTAAAAAAGTAATGTTTCATCTGACACCTGAAGTAAAGAAAATTAACCGGAAATGTCATGGGAATGGGAAAAGAATAGAGAGAACAGTATATATGAAGAGGAGCATCATAGACCAGCGAGAAAGTGTAGTGTTCAAATAACCATTGGATATTAATCATGCTTGATCTTAGAGTATGAGAGGGGGCTATGGTGAGAAATAGAGCTAGGCAGGAGCCAATTACAGAAGGCTTTAGAAGATGTGTTAATGAACATAAGCATGCTAAGTGCAATGGAAAAACCACTGAAGGGATTTAAGCAGGAAATGACATGAACAACTTTACGTTTTAATATTATCTTACTGGCTGCAGGACAGAGGGGGACTTAAAAAGTATGAAACTAGAGTTGGGGGGCCAGCTCTTCAAACTGCTCCTGTGAAATATGGAGTTTTAGATGAAAATGGAGTCAGTGGAAATGAAGTAAATAATTTCACATTTGAATATTTCCTGAGGGTAATGGGGATACAAGAAGCAAAGAAGTGAACAATGACATCAAGATCTCAGGCTTGGCCAGATGCTATTTATTAAGATAGGGGAACACCAGAGAAGCACAGTCCTTGACAGATAAAGATAGATTCCCATTTGGACGTGTACTTGAAGGAATTTGAAATATCCAAATACAGATGTAGAATAAAGGATATATGTTTGGAGCTCAGTAAGAAGACCTGGTTTTAAGTTATAAATGTAGGAGTCATCAGCATACAGATGGAAATGGAAGCCATGGAAATGGATAAGATTGCTTTGGGAGAGTATGTGGAGTAAGAACTGAAGAGACGGACTGAGAGCTAAGAATGGAGTTGTGAAGAACATCAACATTAGGTCATGAACAAAGGAAAAAGAAAAAATAACCCTAAAAAGTAAGAGAATGAGCCACTAGTGGTTAAAAGGAAAGTTTGAATGATGCATTGAAAGACAAAAGGGAGTATTTTCAAGAAGGGAAAAGCATTTCTATGCATCAAAAATTTTGAGAGGCCCTGAGACACATCTGAAAAGGGTCGATTCTTTTGAGGATTCCACCTGTTAAGGGGGACCTTGATCAGGTTAAAATATTTCTCCTGCCTTCCAGCCCATGCTTCTATTCTGTTCTTCCAAAGAATTCCATCTATTTTCTAAGACCCTGCAAAAGTAGAATCTTCATAAAAGTCATCTTCCAGTTGAAGATTTATTCTCACTTTGATGTACATATAATTTTGTATACCTTATGTGGTCTTTGTAATAGGCTACCTTTTCTATCACTTGGGCATAGATCTCTAATAATCTGGAAAGTTCCCTGAGGACAGTACCTTTACCTTGAAGATGTTAGCTGAAATTAATCAGAGTTGCACAACTGGACACATGGTTTTTATTAGTATTTGTGCAGAATTTTATGACAGCCATCTTGATATAGTCCTAGGATTCTGAGAAGGCAGGAATTCTGTTTCTGTGAATGGTTTTATCTTCACTGTTTAGCTCATTGATATGTAAGAAATAGCCATTAAAATGTGTTTTCTTCCATATTTTTTTCACTGAGAAAAAATTTTAATTATATTTCTATTGGAAGTCTCAATATTTTTGGTGAATTCTAGGTTGTGTTGGGGCATAGTTATTCCTTTAGCTTTATCACTTTAAACAAATTTTCACCAGGATTTACCTCTGTGAAATTTAAGAGGTGATCCTGACATTTATATCTATTGTGCTAGACTGTAGGGGGGATAGCACTGGGAAGTATTATAT
This sequence comes from Lynx canadensis, assembly GCF_007474595.2. Taxonomy (NCBI): domain Eukaryota; kingdom Metazoa; phylum Chordata; class Mammalia; order Carnivora; family Felidae; genus Lynx; species Lynx canadensis. The sequence goes on along the minus strand of NC_044320.2, from coordinate 59,244,716 downwards.
ACTGGTATTCCTTCCTTCCAGTAACACTTTCACTGAGTACCATTGGAACCAGGGTAGCACTTACATGGGTTTTCCTTGCCTCATGACCCATCATGGTTTCTGATGCTGCAGATGACTTCATTAATGTCATTATCTCATTTATATTTGATCATTTATGTACCATCTTACTCTTGCTTAAGCTAAGAGTAAGGTTTGAAAACCAATGATGTTTACATTGATTATTCTCTTTTGAACATATATAAATCTTCTCACAATGGGACCTGGGGGTAGGTGGTGATTCTCTCCCTGTCCCCACTTCTAATTTCTGAAGGACTCCAAGGGAAAAGTTCAATCAGTTTTCTGGAAGTTATACTCTACCGTCAACAGTCACACACTTGCTCTTCATGTTCTTAGGACTTAGGTACAAATTAGAAAAAATGCCAGCTGAGGACTCCTTCCTTTGTACTATATCCAGGGAAAGAGATCTGACAATACCCCAGGCAAAGCTCTCTATAAACACCTTTTTTTTTTTTAACCCAGCCATAAGGAGTTACATGCAAAGAAATAACCACTTGAAACCCTTTGCCCCATGTTCATATTGCTGCCAAAGCTTTTGCCTTAGCTTGCTTCAACAAGAATAAACTGTGCAAAAGCTCTGGAGTTCTCAGGCAATGTGACTGCTTGCCCTGCTTGTTTAAGGTCATTAAAATCATAGCTTTTGCCAAAAGACTTAGAGCAGAGCCATCCTGTTCTTGGAGTGAGTTGTAATTTTGCTTAGGTCACAGACTTTTTAGTGGCCAACAGCATTAAAATGGGTCCTTTTTATTGGTGTTAGGTATAAACGAGATGCAAAGAGTATGTGTGATAATTTTAAAGTTGTGTTTCTAATCAAGATAGTCTAAGAAACTGCTAATACATTTACAATCATGAATTATCAAAAATAAAAACATTCTTCCTATCATCCTGTCCGATGAAAGAAGGATGTTATACTCTAAAATGCCATTTCTTTAGAGATTGCATTTTCTTTATTCAGTCCTGCAAAGCCTTTGCATTTATCCTGGAAGCATTTGTAGCTATATTCATATAGCCAAAAAGACATGAGGAATTGTATAATTATCTTGTGGGTTCAAAGCTGTCAGAACAACCTGTTAGGGCAATAAAAGCAAAACCATTTTCAAGTCATCATTGCTTGAATTACTTTGAACTGTAATGTCCAGTAATTCTTATATTTGTTTTGGTTAAAAGATCATTTTTATCTTGTTTTATTAACTATTTTCTGATGAAGTATAGAAATTAATATTTTTGCTTCTTGAATATTAGTTCTATGACTGCTTAGAAAGATGGAACAAATTATGGCTCAATTTTCTATTGCAATTACAAAAGTTGGGAAAACATTTTGCATTCTGCTTTATAAGCCAAGCCAATATAATACATTTGTTTGTGAATAGCTCTGCATTAAGGTATAGGAGCCTATTCATCTTTGTCGTTTTCAAAATAGACTGTCATAGAAAAATAAGATATCTGTAGGTCATATCTACTTTAAATATATATTTTAATCAAATATTAATTGTGGCTCAGTAGGTTGAGCGTCTGACTCTTCATTTCAGCTCAGATCATGATCCCAGGGTTGTGGGATCAAGCCCTGCATCAAGCTCCACATGGAGCCTGCTTAAAATTTTCTCTCTCCCTCTGTCCTTCTTCCCTGCATACTCTAACTCTAAAATAAAATACATTAATATGTTTAGAGGGTGAAAACACTTCTTGTGGTATTGTCCCTATATGTTGCCGCAGTTGATGTTCCTAAGGAAGAAAAAGGGCAAGGACCTGTTGGAGATTTTGGCTTGGGGTGGGGGGTGATGGTTAAGTAGTGCTGGTGAAACAATGGAGAGGCAGGAAAGATATTGAGGTATGGGGGTGGTGTGGGTGATTGGTGGTATAACATGTACCAATAACTTTTCAAATGTTATATTAATCTCTTTTATAATGTGAGACTGATATTCTATCCATTTTAAGTATTAAGACACCAATTCACAAAATTTGATCAAGGTATCAAATCAGCAAGTTGCACATGGGGTTTGAATGCTTTTTCCTGACCACAAAGTTCACATCTATTCTGCTAGGTTTAGATCACAGTAGTTATTGTATGGTATGTGGCTGCTTCCAAGGATTGGGATACTTCAAGAAGATGGAATTACACCGAATTTTTTTTTTTTTAAGTCTGGAAAAAAAATCAAGATTCTGAGAAGTTTGACTTATATGCAGCTAATCTATTGGGACATATGTAGACAATTAAATATTTATTGAGCACCAACTAAGTGCCTAGAATTTTTCTAGGTGCTGAAGAAAAAAACACCGCATCAGATGCACATTTCTCAATAATACTGATGAGGAATTTCTCATTCAGTTCTCATTAAAGAAATTAGTGTACATGGGAAGATTCTAGGTAATAATTTTAAAGTTGTAGCAAAATTTTAGAATGGTGATATTTTATATATTTTCTAGTTGTCAGGAAATTACAATACAAAACAGTAATATTTCAGAAAGTTCTATGAAAAAGTATCTATCGTGTCCTTTGAGCCTATCTGTGAATTCTTTCCATTTAACCAGATGACAACAGACTTATTACAAATTTATATCCTGTCTGTATTCCACAGTGTTTCTCTGGAATTAGATTAAGTGCCCTGAGGCTTCTATCCACACCAAGTAACTGGCTCTTATCACCAACAACTTCTGCCTCAGTGCTTATCCAGTGAGGGTAGCATTTGTACCCCAAATTCTAAATATACTTTGTTTTTACCTGCCAACATTGAAAAGTTTTATAACACAGGCTCAGCTTCGAAGTTATCTGGCTGGATTGCCATGGACAGCAACCACCCTTATTCTTCATCTCTTCCTCCTCTGACAATTTGCAAAGCTATACTTGCATGGGTTAGCTTACCTTCCAGACATATCTACCTTTCCTCTGAGAGCATTCTAACTCTTTGAGGATTAGAGGCAGGAGGATCCACAGAAACAGCCAATAATCTGCTCACTTCCAATCAGGCTACTTCTAAGGGAAAATTGTCCTTATACTTTCAGTAATGATCCATACCACCAAACCTGCCCTGGACAGTTGATTAAAAATTCTATAACTTCTCCCCTAAGTATGGTAGCAAGTATAATTTATTGGTACTGTTCACATGCATATAGTACTTTGAAACTAAGATTTTAAATTCCTTTCAAGACTAGAAATCATTTGAAAGAATGGGGGTGCCTGCGTGGCTCAGTCAGTCAAGCATCTGACTTCGGTTCAGGTCATGATCTCACAGCCCATGAGTTCAAGCTCCGTATTGGCTCTGTACTGGCAGCTCAGAGCCTGAAGCCTGCTTCGGATTCTGTGTCTCCCTCTCTCTCTGCCCCTCCCCCACTCATGCTCTGTCTCTCAAAAATAACAAATAAACGTTAAAAAATTTAAAAAAAAGAAAAGAAAGAATGACCAACTCTAGGGAAGACTTAAAAGCTAAGAGGACAAATGAATGTTATTTGCCAGTGTTTACAGAAGTCCCAAGAAGTCCTACGGTTTTATTTTTTAGTCTTTCCTCTAAGCCTGTTTGTTGAGAAAATGACTTCAGTCCCAAAAGGTGTCCTTCACCAGGTAGAGAAAGACCAAAATATTCTAAGTATCACTGTGTATTTGATATTGTGTCAATAAATTTGTTAAGCTGAGATGAAATCTGGAAGATGAAAAATTAGAAAATAGAAGCAAACGGGGCACCTGGGTGGCTCAGTAGGTTAAGCGCCCAACTTCAGCTCAGGTCATGATCTCGCAGTTGAGGAGTTTGAGCCCCGCGTGGGGCTCTGTGCTGACAGCTCAGAGCCTGGAGCCTGCTTCAGATTCTGCGTCTCCCTCCCTCTCTGCCTCTCCCTCACTCATGCTGTGTCTCTCTCCGTCTCAAAAAAAAAAAAAAAAAAAAAAAAAAGATAAACATTAAAAAAATAAAAGAAAGAAAATAGAAGCATTGTATAGGGCACCTGGGTGGCTCAGCCAGTAAGGGTCCAACTCTTGGTTTCAGCGCAGATCATGATCTTATGGTTTCATGAGTTCAAGTCCCGTGTTGGGCGGGATCCCCGCTGGCAGTGCCAAGCCTGCTTGGGATTCTCTGTCTCCCTTGCTCTCTGCCCCTCCCCTGCTCATGTTGTCTCTGTCTCTCAAAATAAACTTTAAAAGAAAATTAAAACCAAAAAAAAGAAGCATTTTAAAATTTACAGCTAAGTAACAGAGTCACCCTTATGTGGACAATTCTCTTAAATTTCTCTTTTTCCTTTGTAGTACTAAGCAATTGATAATACCGCTGAGGGAAACAGGGTTCACTAATCTCTATCATCTTAAATGGCTTCTTTTAGCCAACAACAACACAAAATAAGGTAAAACAAACCCTCTTAAAAATTTCCTTTTGAGAAGGGAAACATTTTCACTAGAACAGTTTTTTTTTTTTTTAATCTCAGAACTAAATAATTCTGGAAATTGCTTTATGGTAGGCTTCTTCCTTAGTTTTATATCTACAGTACTTAACGTCCTCCTGAGACTCAATTTAATCTCCTCTCATTTTCTGCATAAAAATTTCTGATTATATACTGTCTAGTCAATGAAGTCTAAACTCGCTAGTATGAAATGTAGAAAACCCTCATAATCTGACAAATGTCTCTTTTCAGTATCTTTCTCTCTTCATGCATCGTATTGTACTTTTTTGGAAGAAAAGAATGACTCTTTTTCATCTTTTCTGAAACAAAAACTGTAGAAAAAACTGTCAGAGTCCAATGCCTTTATTTTGGATGCTCTGCTTATAGAAATAATATACTAAGAACTGCCTAGTCTGAATACTTATTGGAAAATACAGTGAGATCAACACTAAACCATCCTGCACACCTAGAAAATGGATTTGAGTATTAACAATCTACACAGAACTCAGTAGGTACGCAGCAGGGAGAGGTGAACTGGGGGAGAGAAGTCATGGAGGGCAGGGAGCTGCTTTTGCTTGGATAGTTATTTACGAGAAGTTTTGTCCACTAGACTTACATTTTCAGCATATCTTTACATTGCTTTGCTAAATAAGGAGAAACAGAGTGGGGGGGGGGGGGAAAAATGTAGATGGATTCCCACTCAAGATATAAAAACCTCAGTTCCAAAGTTGGGGAGAAATATGATCCCAGTAAATAAAAAAGTAAATTCCAGGCAAGGAAGTAGCACCAAGTTCACAGAGGATTAAACCCTTCCTAATGCAACACAACTTTATCTGGAACATAGTGAGAGCCCACTGGTTGACACCCCAGGGCTGATACTTGTGAACCAGATAAAAGATAATGGCTTGGCACTTGAAGACCAAATGGGCTCACTGGTGGCCAAGTTATCCAGAATGACTGGGGCTATGTTCCATTAATCAGACCCCTGCCGCTGCTCAATGTCTGGGCATGTCTCTCCCAAATTAATTTATGGTACCAAATTAGGCCCTTTACTGCTCAGATTTCTCCATCTGATTTGCCTAAGAAAGCCTTCATTTTAATCCTAAACATGTTATATATTCTAAACGATGGTTCTTGTGGGGTAGGTTCTTGGTTTTACTGCTTACTCATCTGTTTATTCACTTACTTTTATTAGAAATTATTCATCTATTCATTGATTCAATATTTAACATACAGGTACTACTGGTACAAAGCTTTGCAAATCACAAGGGATAGAAAAGTTAAGAATGGCAGAGTTTTTATCCCTATGTAACTCAGTCTAGCAGGAGATACAAAATAAGTAGTCCATAACAAAGTGTGATTAGTGCCATGATCAAGGAACTACACAAGATCATAGATTCACAGAAAGCAACTTACCCAAACATGGGGAATTCAGGGGAGACTTTCTGAAGGAAGCAAGGTGCTTGCGTTTTAAGTATTTACATAATTACTCTGGCTACACTGTGAAGAATGGAGTGGTAAGAGAGGAATACAGGCAGAAAGATCTTTTAGAATGCCAAACTAGTTATCTAGGCAAGAAGTGATAGTAATCTGAATAGTGAAGTAGAGATAAGAGGACAGTTTCAAAACAGGAGGTACAGGGGCACCTGGGTGGCTCAGTCAGTTAAGTGTCTGACTTTAGCTGTCATGATCTCATGGTTTATGAGTTTAAGTCCTGTGTTGGGCTCTGTGCGGACAGCTTGTAGCCTGCCTCAGATTCTGTGTGTGTGTGTGTGTGTGTGTGTGTCTGCCCCTCCCCTCTCTAAAAAATAAACATTAAATTTTTTTTTAATAGTGCTAAGATTTTAGTAGTGAGATTTAAGAATTAAATGGATTAGTGATTTTTTAAGGTAATCCTATAAACTCAGAAAGTATTGATCTTAGTTTTTCCAGTGTTAACACAGTTTATTAGTAGACAGTCTGGTTATGTAAGAAAAGCCTTAGCTTTATGCATTTGATTTTCAAAATATTTCCTTTCTATGTTTTAGAATAGTTTGTGTTTATAAAACACAAGTGTGTTATAAATCCACACTTTTACTTAGTGCTACTAAACGACTCACCATTATCTATTTCAAAAATTTTTAAAGGACTCTATATACAGAGATCAACATTTAGCCCTAATATTCATTATTCCTTTATCATTTACTTATGTGCTTTCCTTATTGTACATACCTGAAAATACCATTGAAGTTTTTTGGACTGTTTAACATGCTATTTTAAGTTAACAATTTTATGATTTTAAATATTTTTATTTTTGAGAGAGAGAGAGAGAGAGACAGACAAAGCACTAGTGCGGGAGGGGCAGTGAGAGAGGGAGACATAATCTGAAGCAGGTTCCAGGCTCTGAGCTGTCAGCACAGAGCCCATCACAGGGCTCAAATGCACCAACCTTGAGATCATGACCTGAGCTAAAGTTGGAGACTTACCTTACTGAGCCACCCAGGTGCCCGATTTTAAATATTTCTACAGTAGAATCTATTGTTTTATATTTGATTAGTGAAGTTACCCTCCCCCAAATTTACTGATATCATTTACACAAAAGATGATTCACCTATTAGGTGTATGGGCTAATGAATTTTTACAACTATGTACACTTGTGTAACTACTACAATTAAGGTATAGAAAATTTTCAGCATTGCTTTCAAGCCATCTTTTCCTCACTACAGTTTGCCTTTTCTGTAATCTTTTGTGTTTGACATTTTTTTACTTAGTATAATGTTGATGTTCGTTTGTGTTGTGTTTATCAGTTTGTTCATTTTTACTGGGGGATAGTACTCTAATAGTGTAGCTATATCATATTCTGTTTATACATTTAACAGTCTATGGATACTAGATATTTTTATTCCCCATTGTTGGCTATTTTGAATAATGTTGCAATGGACATTATAATAGTATTTTTGTGGACACTTTTTAAAATTTTTCTGCTGTAAAAACTTAAGAGGGAATTCTGGGTTGTATGATGTATGTAAGGTGCACATGGTAAGGTGCGGTAGGCAAGACACTGCCAGATAGTTTTCCAAAGGGCTGTATCATTTTGCATTCCATCAGCGATGACAGTTCTAGGAGTTCCATGTCAAAATTGTTAGTTGTTTGAAGTTTAGTTATTCTGTGGCATTAGTATTACTGCTATCAGTAATTTAATAATTAGTAACACTAGAATTATGTTTTAAGTTATGGATTTGCACGTGGCAAAAAAGTGTCTCTATGAAAAGACATAATGAAGGTAAATTTTATTTAAGCTCTCGGTCTGGTCAGCTACCAGCACAGACTTGGAATAAGCAGCCCTAGTTTTGTTGTATTGAAATATTTTCCTTTTCATAAAGTTAAATATTAAAGTATGCTAGTTTCAGTTTGATAATTCAAATGTTGCCATTTTAATGTGTCTTCCAGGGGCTCCTGGGTGGCTCAGTCGGTTGAGTGTCCGACTTCAGCTCGGGTCATGATCTCATGCTCTCTCAGTCAAAAATAATAAACATTAAAAAAATTAATGTGTATTCCATAAATCTATTTTATAGAATTCTGGGTCATCCCTCATATCTTGGGTAAAAATGCTTTGTCTCCTTTTTAACTTGGAAATCACACATGCGTGTGTTTCTTCATCTACTTGGAGTGGGTTGGTATTTTTTTTTTTATTTTCCCATAGCATACCTTCCATTCTACATTATATAAGGCCATCTAGCTATGAGAAATGTTAATGATGTATATTATCAAAAAGCTTTCATTCTCTTATTTTACTTTTAAAGATGGAGTTCCACTAAATTACAAGGTGAATGATAGCATTTAATAAAGTTTAGAAGTCTGTATAGAATTCTTCCATTAATAAAGGTAGCTATCATCACTCTGATTCTGATTTTTGAGGCGATTGTTATAAAATAGTATGACATTTAACAAGTATTTATGATTTTTATTATAGATTTTTTTTAATGTTTATTTTTGAGAGAGCGCGCACGCATGCACGTGAGCATGAGCAGGGGAGGGGAAGTGAGACAGGGAGACACAGAATCCAAAGCAGGCTCCAGGCTCTGAGCTGTCCACACAGAGTCCAACCCAGGGCTCAAACTCATGAACTATGAGATCATGACCTGAGCCGAAGTCAGTTGCTCAACTGACTGAGCTACCCAGGCACCCCTAGAATTTTAAAACTACTCAAGATGCTAGTTGTGTAAGGAGTCTGCAATTTAGTGAAGGAGTAAACAAAAATCAAAATCCTAGTAATTAAAGTTAGTATATAGTGTAGGCAGGAATCCTTTGTCTCATTTTCTTCCATATGAAAGGAGCCTAATATTCCTGCCCAGGAGGCCTCTTGTTTCTCTTGTGCAGAGACAGTGAGCATTCTGCTACTGAATGTTTGTCATTGATACACATTTCTCAATTAGATGGAGTGAAAATACCATAGAACTTGAGCATGTGGGATATGGTTATTCTGTTTTTGGACCAGTTGGAAGCAAAGGCCTAAGTACAATCTAAGTGTGTACTCAAACTTTCTCTGTTGTGGGCTGTACTGCGGTATAATTAAAGGAAAGTAGTAGCAAGTCCATTTGGGCTTTCTTCCTGAGCTGTGTCTTCTAGCTAGCCTTCATTAGTAATGGTGATATTTTTAATTGCTAACTCTCGCCTTTTTCTAAGTCAACTCAACACCCATATGGGGAACCACATGCCATTTATTGGACTCCCTCAAAGACTCTAATTAATGAAAGTGTAATCTTTAATTAGTTATTGAAATAATTCATCTTGCAGATTAACTCCTATGCTAGATTATCAGCATGGAAACGGTCTTCTTGTTCAAAGTATGTGGTGCCCCTACCTGTGGGAAGGCTCTACATTCTGCACTATTGAATTTAGTTGTGGCTATGTGTCTTACTTTGGTCTGTGTATTTAAAAGCAGCCTTGGTCAGGGGCGCTTGGGTGGCTCATTTGGTTAAGCATCCGACTTTGGCTGAGGTCATGATCTTGCGGTTTGTGAGTTCAAGCCCTGCATCAGGCTCTGTGCTGACAGCTCAAAGCCTGGAGCCTCCTTCAAATTCTGTGTCTCCTCCTCTCTCTGCCCCTCCTGTGCTCATGCTCTGTTTCTTTCTCTCAATAATATTAAAAATTTTAAAAATAAGAGCAGCCTCTGTCAGCCTAATCCCTGGAGTGAGGACCATGTGCAACAAAGCCCCTTGAAAACCTGCATTGAGAAAGCAATGGGAGAATAAATTTATTGCTTTAAGCTGCTGAGGTTTGCATAACATATAGCATATATACTATGCTAACTCACACCATTTTTTACTCCTGGAAAAAGGATCTCATAGTCAAATATATAGTGACTCTGGATATTAATTTGAGATCTCATCATTTTAAGAATAGCTTCATCTAGAGTGGGTAAGGATGAGAAGGAGCTCTACATTAAAAAGCAGGTATTTATCATATAACATATACCTACTTCTGAAAAGTCCAATCAGCTATTCAAGCTTATTCATATCAGATTACCCAACAGAGATTAGAACTTTTGTGAAGTACCACAGGCAACTATGTGTTGATGGTGGAGTAAATAGAAGGAACTAAAGCTGGGGAGGGAATAGGTAATTAAGATAACATGGCCATTGCCAAATTTAAATGACTTCTGAGCAGTGGTTTCAAAGCAATGAGAAATCTGCAAATAACCTATTTAACAACCCCTAACACATTCCATTTGGTTAGAATTCATAATTCACTGTTTATATGTATCCTTACTTTATTCTGCTTCTTTAGCTATACACGATATTTTAAATTCCCCTTTTGTATTGTGTTTCTTTTAAAAAACACAAACACTAGCCACATTAGAATTTGTAAGGTAATTAAGAAACACTCAATGTTTTGTAAGTGGCAAAGTTGATATCTTCTCTAGTTTTCTTAACTCTAGCCCCATATTATTACCACCTCAAATCACAATGCAAAAGGGCAAATGCTGAGCTTTCTGATGTTTGAGTGCTTTATCTCCTTATTTGATATTGCAAGATTATTCCACCAAATAGCTGGACAGTTTGAAACTGGATCTTCAGATGCATTATTTGAGAGTCTGCTAGGTATTTATTAAACTCACATATAATTTTTAAAGTTTTAGATTAATCTGACTTCTTCATGGGTTTTTGAGTTTATTTATTAGTCTAGTTACAAATAGAAATGAAGTGACATGCTATGTAAATAAAGGTTCTACCTAAGCTTCAATACAGCAAACTGGTGTAAGAATAGAGTTCCAGAGGGGCACCTGGGTGGCTCAGTCGGTTAAGCCTCCGACTTCAGCTCAGGTCATGATCTCGCGGTCCGTGAGTTCGAGCCCCGCATCAGACCCTGTGCTGACAGCTCAGAGCCTGGAGCCTGTTTCCGATTCTGTGTCTCCCTCTCTCTCAGACCCTCCCCCGTTCATGCTCTCTCTCTGTCTCAAAAATAAATAAACATTAAAAAAAATTAAAAAAAAAAAGAATAGAGTTCGAGAGAGCACATGGTAGTACACGAAGGCTGAACTCAGTAACCATACTCCAAGTATCAGTACCACACTCACATGGACAACATGAAATACACATTACATCTGTCTTAGTGTGAAATAAATTGCAACACTGCATTAGAAATATAGTAGCTTAATAAAATATTAGCAAACCAAATTCAACAATAAATTAAAAAGATCATATACCATTATCAAGTGGGATTCATTCCAGGGATGCAAGGATAGTTCAATATCTGCCAATCAACTGACATGGTACACCACATTAACAAAATGAAGGCTAAAAATCATGATCATCTCGGGGTGCCTGGGTGGCTCAGTCAGTTAAGTGTCCAACTTTCACTCAGGTCATGATCTCATTATTTGCATGTTTGAGCCACGCAGTGGGCTGTGTGCTGACAGCTCAGAGCCTGGAGCCTGCTTCAGATTCTATTTCTCCCTCTCTCTCTCTCTCTGCTCCTCCCCTGCTTACACTCTTGTCTCTTGAAATGGATAAATGTAAAAAAAAAAAAAAAAAAAAAAAAGGAAAACCATGATCACCTGAATAGACGCAGAAAAAACATTTAATAAAATTCAAAATTCATTTATGATAAAAATTCTTGACAAAGCAGCTTTAAAGGAAACTGACCACAATGTAATAAAGGTCATATATGGCAAATCCACAGCTAACAAAATGGTGAAAAGCTAAAAGCTTTTCCTCTAAGATCCATAAAAAGACAAGGATGCCCACTCTTGCTACTTATACAATATAGTATTTGGAAGTCCTAGGCAGAGCAATTAATTAGGTGAGTATGACAAACAAATGGCTTTCAGATTAGAAAGTAAAACTTTCACTATTTGCAGACGACATTATATATAGAACACCCTAAAGATTCCACCACTTAAAAATCCTGTCAGACCTAATAAATGAATTCATTAAACTTGCTGGATAGAAGATCAAGAAATAAAAATATTCTCAACACTAATAGAAAACTATCAGAAAAAAAGACAATCCAATTTACAATTGCATCAAAAAGAATAAAATGCCCAGGAATAAATTTAACCAAGGAGGTATAAGAGATGCACTCTGAAAACTATAAGACAACAATGAATGAAAATAAGTCACAAATAAATGCAAAGATATTCCATACTCCTGGATTGGAAGAATATTGTTTAAATGTTCATAATATCCAAAAGCAATCTATAGATTCAATGAAATATCTTCAAAACTTTAATGGTATATCCGACAAAAACAGAGCAAAGAATCCCATGATTTGCATGGAACCATGAAAACACTCAATAGCTAAAACAATCTTAAGAAAACAAAGCTGGAGGCATCATACATCCTGATTTCAAGTTGTGTTACAGAGCTATAGTAATCAAAATGTATTGGCATAAAGACAGTATAACAGACAGCCCAGAAAGAAACCCACACAATATGAATAATTCATGATAAAGGAACCAAGAATATATAAAAAGGGAAAGGACAGCCTCTTCAATAAATGGTGATGGGAAAATTGGACAGCCACATGCAAAATAATCAAGTTAGACCACTCTCTTACACTATATTCAAAAACTGGAAAGGTGAAAGGCCTGAAGATAATCTATCTGAAACCATAAAACTCCTATACAAAAACATAGGGCAGTAAGCTCCTTGGGACCAGCCTTCACAATGATTTTGGTTTTTTTTTTTTTTTTTTTGGATTTGATACCAATAGCAAAAGCAACAAATGCTTACATAAGTGGGTCCATATTAAACTTTTGCACAGAAAAGCAAACCAACAAAATAGTTGAAAAGGCAACCTACTGAATGGGAGGAAGTGTTTGCAAATCATATTTCTGCTAGGAGGTTTATCCAAAATACATGAAGAACCTACGATTCAATAGGAAACATTCAACAACCTAATTAAAAATAGGTGGAGGGTTTAAGCAGACATTTTTCCAAAGCAGGTATACAGATGACCAACCGATATATGTAAAGGTTCTCATTGTCAGTAATTAGGGAAATTTGTATTTATTTCTTTATTCTGAGGGGGGTGGGAGGGGCAGAGAGAGTGAGAAAGCTAGAATCCCAAGCAAGCTTCATGTTGTTAGTGCCAATCCCAACATGGTGCTCAATCTCAAGAGCCAGGAGATCATGACTTGAGTGGAAACCAACAGGTGAACACTTAACATACTGAGCCACCCAGGCACCCCTAATTGGAAATTTAAATCAAAAGTGCAAGGAGATATCACTTGTCACAATGTGTATTGTCAAAAAGCATTAACAAGTGGGGACACCTGGGTTGCTCAGTTGGTTAATGTCCAACTTCAGCTCAGGTTATGATCTCACAAGTTGTGAATTCTAGCTCCGTGTTGGCCTCTGTGATGACAGCTCAGAACCTGGAGCCTGCTTCAGATTCTGTGTCTCCGCCTTCTCCAACAGTCTCCTAACTTGTGCTAATAAACATTAAAAAAAAATTAAAAAAAAAAGAATTAACAAGTGTTGGTGAGAATGTGGAGAAAAGAGAACTTGCACATCGTTGGTAGGAATGTAAACTGGTACAGCCAGTAGGGAAACAGCATGGAGGGCCCTAAAAATTAAAAATAGAACATATGATCTAGCAATTACCTTTTTGGTTATTCAAAGAAAATGAAAACACTAACTCAAAGATATACGCATCCCATGTTCATTGCACCATTATTTACAATAGCCAAGACATGGATACAACTGAAGTGTTCACCAAGGGATGAATTGATAAGGAAAATCTGGTATATGTGTACGATGGAATATTTAACCATAAAAAAGGAAATATTTCCATTTGCAGCAACATGGAGAAACATTGAGGGCATCATGCTAAGTGAAATAAATCAAACAGAATGTATGATCTCACTGGTATGTACAATCTAAAACAAAGATAGAGTCATAGAACAGATTGGTGGTTGACAGAAATGGGGAGAAGACAGGTAAGATTGGTCAAGGGAATCAAAAGGGCCAAACTTCCAGTTATAAAATAAGTAAACCATTGGTGGCATAAGAGAAACCAAGATAGCAATGTAGGAAGACCCTGAACTCCTCTCCTGTACAAGCACATTGAATCTATACCTACATATAAGCAACTCCTAAAGAACTGAGGGGTGACTGACCAGCTTCTGCACAGCAAAGGATACAGGCACTAAATAGAGAATGGCAGGAGATGGGGTACCTGGGTGACTCAGTTGGGCAAGTGAGTCTTGGTTTCAGGTCAGGTCATGATCTCACAGTTTGTGAGCTCCAGCCCTGCATTGGGCTCTGGACTGACAGCAAGGAGACTGCTTGAGATTCTATCCCTCTCTTTCTGCCCTTCCCTCATGATTTCTCTCTCAAAAATGAATAAACAAAAAAAAAAATAGAGAATGGCAGGAGAGATGGAGATGCAGCAAATATGAAAATCCTACCCCTGAGGCTGCTGTGAACTACTGTAGGGATGGACAGTAGGAGGGACTCAGAGCAGAGTTATCTGGTCTGGGGCACAGGGGGGAAAAAAGCTGTTTAAAAGGGAAACTCGAATGAAAGGAACCAGCCACTAGAGCATCTGACAAATGGAGGAACTGCAAAAATGATCTGTGGGGTCAGAGGTGCTAGCTAGTGCTATTATTTATGTTCCCTCTCCACCTTTATAGTTAGACAGAAGCAGGGTCAAAACACCATAGCTAGACTTCCACCTCATCGAACCTCCGGCCCCTAGCCCACACCAGCCACAGCCATATGCAGGCCCCCAATCTATGCCCATGCAAACCCTAACCATTTCATCAAGGTTGCCCCAGATTGTCATACATTGGAACATTCCTGGACAGTGCCCATTACAGCTTCAGCTATGTTTCCAAGGTAACACAAGTGAAAAGCATCCAGGAACTCCAGTCCCATACCCACATCAACTCCAAATCACTTACCAGTGCACACCCCAACCACCCCTCCCCCCAGCAAAGAGAACACCAGGACCCTCCAGATTACTCTCACTTCAGCTCCACACATCTGGCCAGGATGCCTACTGCATGGAGTGCCCTAGGAGCCCTCAGCTCATGTTTACTTCAGCTCCAGCCATGTTTCCAAATTCCCCTCATGAGCAGACAACCCCAGGATCCCTTAGCCTGCACGTGCTTCCGCTCCAGCTGTCCCACCAAGGTGACCTTAGTGCAGAATACCACCGAATTACCCCCTAGCTAATACCTGCTACAGCTCCAGTCAGCCAGCCAAAGCTGTCAGGCACACAGATTCTACACAGAGGATGTCCCTTCACAAAGCCATTCAATCTATACTAGAAGACCTAACTGTTCCATTTAATTCATATACACAAACACAAAAATGAGGATAAAACAAAAATCATATACCTCCAGAGGTATATGCTCCAAATAAAAGATCAGGACAAATTCAGAAATGGAGACAAGTGATCTACCTACCTTCAAAGTTAAGGTCATAAAGATGCTCACCAGACTTGAGAGAAGAAAATAACTGAAATCAAAATTTACTACAAAGAATCAATAGTGGATTAGGAGATTCAGAAAAATGGATCAGCAATTTGAAACAGATTAATGTAAAGCACCCAAGCTGTGTGACAAAAAGAAAAATGAGGATAGGTTAAGGGACATCTGGCTCAACATCAAACATACTAATATTCATATTGTAGGGATCCCAGAAGGAGAAGAGACAAAGCAGCAGAAAATGTGAAGAACTATCTGAAAACTTCCCTAACCCGAGGAAGGAAAAAGACATCCAGATCCAGGAAGCAGAGAGAGTCCCTAACAAGGTGAACCCAAGGAGGTCAACACCAAGACACATAATACTTTAAATGTCAAAAGAGGAAAAATAAAGAATCTTAAAAGCACCAAGATGGGGCGCCTGGGTGGCGCAGGCGGTTTAAGCGTCCGACTTCAGCCAGGTCACGATCTCGCGGTCCGTGAGTTCGAGCCCCGCGTCAGGCTCTGGGCTGATGGCTCCGAGCCTGGAGCCTGTTTCCGATTCTGTGTCTCCTTCTCTCTCTGCCCCTCCCCCGTTCATGCTCTGTCTCTCTCTGTCCCAAAAATAAACGTTGAAAAAAAAAAAAAAAAGCACCAAGAGTAAACAATTATATACAAAAAAACAAAAAAACAACCCATAAAGCTATCAGTTGATTTTGGATAAACACCAAAAGCCAAAAGGGAGCAGCATGATATATTCAAAGTGCTTAAAGGAAAAAACCTACAAGCAAGAATACTTCACCAAGGTTAGCATTCAGAATTGAAAGATAAAACTTCTCAGAAAAACAAAAATTAAAGAGCACAACTAAACTAGCCCTACAAGAAATGTTAAAGGGAATTCTTTAATGGGAAAAGAAAAGGCCATACTGGCGGGGAGGCGGGGAGGGGGCGTGGGGGGGGGACTAGAGAAATAAAAAAAAAATCACTGGTAAAAGGAAACAGTAAAGGTAGTAGATCCAACACTATAAAGCTAGTATGAAAGTTAAAAGACTAAAGTAGGAAAATAAATTATCTAAATGGTTAAGGGATTCACAATAGAAAAGGCGTAAAATATGACATGATATACATGATCTTCATGAGGAGAGTAAAAACAGTGCTTTTAGAATGCATTTGAACTTAAGCAACTATTAACTTAATAGAGAATGTTATGTATTTACAATGTTGTATATTTACTATGTTTATTGAAGCATTATTTACAAGATAATGGAAGATAGTCTTGCCATTTGCAACAAGGACCTATAGAGTAATCTGCTAAGTGAAATAAGTTAAACACAAATACCTAATTTCATTTACATGTGGAATCTGAAAAAAAAAAAAAAAAACACAACAGACTCAAATACAGAGAACAAACTGTGGTTGCCAAATGGGAGAGGGGTTAGGGAAGGAGCAAAATAGGTGAAGTGGATTAAAAAGCACAAACTTTGTTATAAAATAAGTCACAGGGATGAAAAGTACTTCATAGGAAATATAGTTAATAATGTAATATTATTGCATGGTGACAGATAACTACAATTATCACTGTGAGAACTGTAAAGTGTAGATTTATTTAACCACTAGGTAATATTCCTGAAACTAATATATCATTGCATGCCAGTTATACTTCAAGAATACAATAAAAAAAATTCCAGGACCATACGGCTTTACAGGTGAATTCTACCAAACATTTAAAGAAGATTGGTACCTTTTTTTCTCAAATGAGTCCAAAAAAAGTAGAAGAGCAAGGAAAGCTTCCAAACTCCTATGAGGCCAGGATTGTCCTGATACTAAAATCAGATAAAGACACTAGAAAAAAAGAGAAAACTACAAGCCAATATCTCTAATGAACTTTTTTGCTAATATTTTGTTGAGGATTCTTGCAAACAAAATCCAACAGTATATTTAAAAAATCATTTACCACTATCAAGTAGGATTTATTCCAAGGATGCAAAGGTAGTTCAAAGATTCAGAAAAAACACTTGACAAACTACAACATACCTTCATGATAAAAACTCTCAAATTCAGAAAGAACATACGTCAACCTAATAAAGGCCATATATGGAAAAGCCCATAGCTAACAATACACTCAAAGGTGGAAGAACAGATTCTAAGATCAGGAACAAGACAAGGATGTCTGCTCTTTTATTCAGCATAGTATCGGAGTTTCTAGCTACAGCAATCAGACCAGAGATGAAACACATTCAAATTGGTAAAGAAGTGTTACTATTTGCAGATGACATAACACTATGTATAGAAAACCCTAAAGACTCCACCAAAAAAACTACTAGAATTGATATAAAAATTCAGTCAAGTGGCAGAATACAAAATATACAAAAATCTGTTGCATTTTTATGCAATAATGAAGTAGCAGAAAATTAAGGAAACAATCCCATTTACAATTGCACAAAGAATAAAATACCTAGACATAAACTTAACCAAGGAGGTGGAAGACCTGTACTCCAAAATCTATAAAACAGTGATGAAAGAAATTGAAGGTGACATAAATGTAAAGATATTCCATGCTTGTGAATTGGAAGAACATTGCTAAGATGTTCATACTACCCAAAGAAAAGTTCAGATTCAATGTAATACCTGCCAAAACGCCAACACTTTTACAGAACTCGAACAAGTAACACTAAGATTTGTGTGAAACCACACACACACACACCTGGATAGCCAAAGCAATCTTGGTAAAGACAAAGTTGGAGGTATTGCAATCTCAGATTTCAAGATATACTACAAATCTGTAATAAAACAGTATGTACTGGCACAAAAATAGACACCTAGATCAATAGAACAGAATAGAAAGCCCATAAATAAACCCATACTTATAATTGTAAAATAATCTACGACAAAACATAAGAATATACAATGGGGAAAAGACAGTCTCTTCAATAAATGGTTCTGGGAAAACTGAATAGCTACATGCAAAAGAATGAAATTGGACCACTTTCTTATACTATATTTAAAAATAAACACAGAATAATATTAGAGACCTACATATGAGACCTAAAGTCATGAAACTCTTAGAAGGAAACATAAGGAGTAGTTTCTTTGACATTGGCATAGAAACTCTTTTTCTAGATGTGTTTCTCAGGCAAGTGAAACAAAAGCAAAATTAAACAGCATGAACATAAAAAAAAGTTTTGTACAGTGATGGAAAAACACAAAAACAAAAAAGCCTACTGAGTGAAGTGATATATAGGATATATCCAATAAGGAGTTAATATACAAAATATTTAAGTTATGCAACTCAACATCAAAAAACTTTTTGATTATAAAAAAGAATATGAGACTCTTACTGATAGAAACCAAACTGAGGGTTGATGGAGAGTAGGGGATGGGCTAAATGGTTGATGGCTATCAAGGAAAGCACTTGTTGTGATAAGTACTGGGTGTTATAGGTAAGTGATGAATCACTAAATTCTACTCCTGAGGCCAATATTACATGACTTAACTAGCATTTAAATAAAAGTTTGGGGGAAAAATGGGCAGAGAACCCAAATACATTATTCCAAAGAAGACATACAGATGGCTAACAGACATGTGGAAAGATGCTCAACATCTTTACTTATCAGGGAAATATCAAAACACAATGAGACATCCCCTCACTGCTGACAGAATGAGTGGCATTAACAAAACAAGAAATAACCAATATTGGCAAGTCTGTGGAAAAAAAAAAGGAACCTTCATGAATTGTTGGCGGGAATGTAAATGGGTAACGCCACTATGGAAAACAGTATGGGGGTTTCTCAATTAAAATTAGAAATACCATATGATCCACTAATTCCCATACCAGGTATTCATCCAAAGAAAATGTGAACACTAATTTGAAAAGATATGTACATCCCTATGTTTATTACAGCATTATTTACAATTGCTAAGATATGGAAGTAGGCCAAGTGTCCGTCTATAGACAAATGGATGAAGAATATATTTACAATGGAATATTACTCAGCCATTAAAAATGAGATCTTGCCATTTGCAACAGCATGGGTGGACCTAGAAAATATAACAGTAAGTGAAGTAAATTAGAGAAAGACAAATACTATATGATCTCTCTTATATGTGGAATTTGAGAATCAAAACAAAGAAAAAAAAAAAAACACTCTTAAGCAGAACTGCTAGTTACCAAAGGGGAGACAGGTGGGGGGACGAGTAAAATAAATAAAGGGGATTAAGAATAAACTTATGGGGGCGCCTGGGTGGCGCAGTCAGTTAAGCGTCCGACTTCAGCCAGGTCACGATCTCATGGTCCGTGGGTTCGAGCCCCGCGTCGGGCTCTGGGCTGATGGCTCAGAGCCTGGAGCCTGTTTCTGATTCTGTGTCTCCCTCTCTCTCTGCCCCTCCCCCGTTCATGCTCTGTCTCTGTCCCAAAAATAAATAAACGTTGAAAAAAAAATTAAAAAAAAAAGAATAAACTTATGATGGGCACATGAGTAATGGATAATATTGGTGAATCATATTGCACACTTGAAACTAATATACCACTGTGTATTAATTACACTTTAATAAAAAAAGAACCACCATCATCACAATTAGAAAATTTAAATTACATAAATAAGTCATAGCGTGTAATGTATAGCCTGGTAACTAAAGTTAGTATTGTATTACATATTTAGAAGTTACTTATATTTTAAAAATTTATCACAAATATAAAATTGAACTATGTTGGTAATGGATGTTAACTACAGTTATAGTGATTATTTTTCAATATACACAAATATCAGATTATTATGCTGTCTACTTGAAATTGTTATATTTGAATTATGCCTCAAAAATAAGAAATGGCCAATTAAAATGGATTGTTGAGGATAGTTTTCTTGGAAGATTAGGAGCTATATTTGAGTTCTGATTATCTTGAATTACTAAACCAAGCCATAAATAATGTAATCTTACACACGCAAATAGAGGTAGCTCAGAACCAGTTTTTGTCAACTGTAGTTGGGTCCTACCTCCACCAGGAGGCTCAAGGGTAGACAGCATTTCTCCTGAGACAGTAACTGTTGGGTCTACGGAGGAATTATATAGACAGGCTTTTTTCTTCATCTTAAGTGCATTGGCAAAGTTTCAATGAGCTTGGTTCAGAGAGCTTGGTGCATACTCATCAGTTTTGTGCTTTCAGTGGACAGACTCTGTTCCCATGAAAAATCTCTAGGGGAGACCATGGCTGGCTGGCTGCTTAGATTGTAAAGGAAACAAGATGGGTTGTACTGTTTGCACCAGGACAAAGGATGCATAACTGTTTCCACTGACCAGATGAGGGCCTTGTGGTATACACTGAAGGGTTATCCTTGATCCTACTTAAGAGAATATTCTAGAGAGGCAAAAATGACACTACTGGAAAGGACTGCCTCTTCTGGGCTGGGAGGAAAGATATCAGCAAATGGTGGAGAGGTTCATTCACCCAAATCAAGGAAACTGTATTTGGAAGATCACCAGTGCCTGGGGAGGTACATTTAAAGACTATTCAATCCATCCAGCAGAGAGATAATAAGTTCTGAACATCTGATAATCCTAGAAGATACCAAGGTCAGCTGCAGACAATACCAATGAAGTAAAACTTTTCCTTCCTCTCTACCTAGAGGCATAGAGTAGAATAAGTAGGGGAGGATACATGTGCTTTGGTGCTTACTTATGGAACACTATGAGAATGTTTCTCTGCAAATTCTGATACAACCATTACAGCATCTAGAGAGAATGCCAATTACTCAGATGACATTTACCCTTTCAGTACTGCTACCTTTAACCTCATCCTCCTTTGGGGAATGGTGGGCAGGAAGAGGCTACCAGAATAAAGAGAAAAGGAACCAACCATGCCCCTTTCACCAACGGCAAGCTTCCCATTGCAGAAGCACCAGGCTTATGTGGTAAGAAAGTAATCTGTAAACAAAGTTTAGAGTTTTACTTGTTGCACTACATTGCTTCTCTTCCCTCTACTGACAATTCTTCCGTGACCTTTCCTTCCTCTCAGTTACAGCCAACATCCTTGTTAATGGCCTACTACCTTGCCTCTCTGTGACCTGGCAGAATCAGTATCACCTGGGAGCCTTTATCAAGCCTCACCTCAGACCTACTAAATCAGAATCATTTTAACAAGATCCCCAGGTTATTCACAGGTCTATTAAAATTTGAGAGGTGCTGACCTGTAAACTCCTACCCCAGTTATCTTTTAACTCATCTACAAATACTCTCAATTTTTTTCACTATAGTCACTGTGATTCCTGAACACACCAGGCCCATTCTTGCCTTAGCTTTAGCATGGACTATTCCTTCTTCCTTGAATGCCCTTTGCCAAGTGTTTATACTCTTTTATCCTATGCTTTTATTCCTCTTAATGAGGCCAATTTCTAATATGGTCTGTATTTAAAATTCCATCTCTGTATACCATACTCCTAACTTCCCTTATTCTGATTCTGCCCCTCCCCCCCGTCTTAATATTCAGCATATTTTACCATATGTGGAATTTACCTATGTTTATTGTCTGTCTTCTGAGACTATAATCCTCAAAGGCAGGGAGTTTTGTTTTGTCCACTGTGGCTTCCTTATCAAATAATGCCTGCCACACAATAGGTGCTTAATAAATGTGTTGAAGTAATGTGTTGCATGAACCGTTCAAGTTTTATTTTTTAATTGCCAATTTCTCCAACTGCTGCTTATGATTAAAGGCAGGAAAAAATCTCTGAAGTACATTATATTGGCATTTATGCTTTTTCCATTAATGCCACTGAACAAAATATGGAAGTATATTCTAACTGGAGAATGAGTTTTGACTCATGGTACGATTTTAATGAAGGAGATTTAAAACAAATTATTTCATACTTATCCAAATGAATTTATCTACTGACAGACTAAGGAGATAAATTCTTTTAACAACTATATCAAGCCTAATGCCTGAAAATTATGTGTACTGCCTCCCCAAAGAAACTAACCTGATCGTTTGTTTTCATCCAGATTTGAATGTTTTGTTGAGCAAACTCACTTGCTCTTGGCGAACAGATTTGTTTCTAAGAAAGGCTAAATATACTCCTAAAAGAGAGTCAAAGTGCTTCTTGGACAACAATTTTTATAAAACAGCATTTCGATGAGTTAAGTGTAAGTAAATCAGAAACAGATGAATTACATAGCTATTGAGACCCACACATTTGAAAAACAAGTGAAAAATTTGTTATTAAAGATAACTTGTCTAAGTTTGAAACAAAACTTTTCTAGTTTCTACTGTGTTTTGAGTCAAATTTCATGTTTTACATGTGCTTTTTTGATGTGGAATAGTTCCTATTTATAAACTTTCTTTATAACCTTTGTAGGGTAATCAAGTTGCCCTATTCTCTCAATTTTGAACCAAAGTAGACACCCTATTAATGTTAAGATACTCTAACATTATTCATTTTCTTCTATTTTAATATAAGGGATGGCAAAAAATCGGTTTTTAGTATTTTGTTTAATGTTCTTTTGGTTACAAGGAACAGAGACACAGGCTAGTTTAAGAAATAGGCATTCTACAAAGACAGATGCGTAATTGATGTGCTTGGTCATGGGTACATATATGAGCATCTCAGGTAGAGCATCATGGCAGAATTGAGAAACCATTATAAATGGCTAACAGCTGATCTTTCTCAAAGTTTTGCTAATGGCTTCTCTCTGCTTATCTGAACCATTTTTTCCCCCACTTTGCTTGATACTGACCTCATAAATTCAGCTTCAGCTTCAAATGACCCATAGTAACTCCGGAGTTTTCTTTATAATTTTTAAGCTCAGCTGCCACAGCTGTCTTAGACTCTACCATTTCAAATTATTGAAAGGCAACTCTGATTAGTCCAGCTCAATTTTTAGCTCAGGTTTCTGATTACTCAACCCTATGGCTGGGCTATCTGGTACAATCAGCTGTGACTAAGAAAGCCAGGGTCTTGGTACATGAGGGAAGTGTATGGATAGGCATCAAGATTGGTGATTCAAGTTTAAGTGCATTAAATACAGACTCCAGGATTCACCAGCCAGAATTGCCAGCAAAATACTGGTCAAATATGTTGAGAAATAGATTATGTGTTTCTTTCTTCAAGAAATGAGATGTTTTAGATTTGAAATTTAGAACACAAAAACCGTAAAGGGTGTGGATGGCTTTCCAAGTACAGAATTTTATTTAATCTGCCTGGACTTGAAGAAACAACATCAATTATATGACCATATAGGAGACCTATGTTTGGAGACTGTTAATTGTACTATGTTAAAAATAGTCTATTTTCCTAAGATACTTGAATTATTCTTTAAAGAAATAATCTTATTTGATACATGCTAATTTTATAATAGGCTTTACATTAAAAAAAATACTTGGAAACCCATAGAAGATCCAACAAAAACCTGGTAACAATTGATGTAGTTTTAATTTTGCTGGGAAGCAGAGGTGATAAACAATTTTAAATACACAATGCTGATGCAGAAATTAGACAATAATCTGCTCTGTTAGAAAGTTTGGGCAACCCGGGGTGCCTGGTTGTTTCAGTATACCATAGGTATGACCATAGGGTCAGTTAAGCCGCCAACTTTGGTTCAGGTCATGATCTCAGAGTTCACAAGTTCAAGCCCTGCTTTGTGCTCTGTGCTGACAGCTCAGAGCCTGGGTGCTGGTTCAGATTCTGTGTCTCCTTCTCTCTCTGCTCCTTCCCTGCTCACACTGTCTCCCTCTCTTTCTCGCTCTCGAAAAAGAAAAAAAAGAAAAAAGAAAAAAAGACAAGAAAGTTCAGGAAACCAGCTTTCCAGCAAGGGAACACACACCAAATGAAACCAGCAGGCAGACCGGAGTTCTGGCCTTGGCTTTGCCAGTTCCAAGTTGGGCTACCATGTTTCCCTGGCAACAAGAAAAAGCTTGGACTGCATGCCAGCTCGAGTCCTTCTCAACACTAAAGAGAAGTCTAAGGGATATCTCGGGCCACTGGGCATGGCTGTACAAGTGGCTTATTGCATATTTCTAAGTAGTACATTCGAAGGATTCTTATTGTAGTGTTCTACCAAATAAATACCTTAATGAGGAATTTTATAAAGAACAAGATTTCTTGGCAGGAGCTCAAGGAAGATGGCAGAGCAGAAAGGTCACGAGATCGCCTCTCCCATGGACACACTGAACAGCTACATTTATACAGCTAACTCTGAAAAGAACCTGAAAGCTGTGGTACCCCTTTCACAGTTAATGGTGGACTGGAGGCCACGTTGATTAAGGTAGGGGGCATAGAGACACAGTTGGCAACCAACCCCCCAGTGGGACTAACCACAAATGAAAGGGATACTACAAGCACATAGACCCCATAGCAGGCATCCCAGGTACTGGGGACCTATAATGGACAAACAAGTCCTCATAAAATCTGGTTTTACATACTAGTGGGGGCTTAATTTCAGTTTTAAAATAAGCAGGGCTCAACCTCAGAAACTAAAAATCAGTGAGCTTAATTAGCACTAGGAGATCCAGAGTGTGACAGAAAACTGAGTCTTCACTGGTTAAAGAGCCAGAATAACTTGGCCCAAGACCAGCCCAGAAGCAGCAATTTGGAAAGAACCTAGAGGTGTAGGTTAAAAAGATTAACTAACTTTAAAATATGTGAAGGGGCAGGGATCTTCTGGAGATTTTGCCATGAACAAAAATGCCAAGTGATGCCATTTTTGTTCCCCTCCCCCAGACTAGATAGGTGGAGACTTGCATGAACCAGTTTTAACACTCTTCATCTACCCTGAAAGCACTGAATGCCCCGCCCTTATGTTCTCCTGTGTACCTGTCCATGCAACCTTTCCACCTCAGCAGGTTGTCCTTCTAAAGCAGCTCCTGCTCAACCATACCCAACAGCAGCCCCTGCAGGGACCCATACCACTCCAAATACACTGTCCCTTGGAAGTGGGGGCAGGGAGATAACCCCACTCACCAGTGGGCCTGCAGTTCCAGCAGCCTGGTCACTCCCTGGCTTGCAGGGAGCAAGCCCAGCCCTTTGGTACAGGCACAACCTGTGCAGAGATACTAATTGCAGACAGCTAGGTTGACTGCTGCTCCCAACCACCACCAAGTCTCAGACATGCCTCTAAATAGTGCTGGGACCCAACCCTGCCCAGTGTGTCCACAGCAGGCAAAGAGGGTCACTATAGCTGGCTGAGCTGAAGGCAATAGTGGCTCAGCCATAACAAGAGGTCATATGCAGCCCACAAAGAGCATACTCCTCGAGTGACTGATTCTGAAGTTCAGGGAGGATTGTGCCACATTGCACCACAGGACCTCTTCTGTACAAGGCCACTACTTTCAAGACCTGGAGACATAGCTGACCTACCTAATACATAGAAAAAAAGAAATAGGGGCATATGTGTGGCTCAGTCAGTAGAGCATCCAACTCTTGGATCTTAGCTCAGGTCACGATCCCAGGCTTGCATTTTAGCTCAGGTCATGATCTCAGGTCATCTCAATCCATGATCCCAGGATTGAACCCCGTGTTGGGCTCGGCACTGAGTGTGGAGCCTGCTTATGATTCGCTCTCCCCCCAGCTCTGCCACGCACACACCCCCACCCCCCGTTTGCTTGTGCTCTCTAAATAAAAATAGGCAAAATGAGGAGACAGAGGGTATGTCCCAAATGTAACATAAAAATCACAGTAAAAGAGCTAAATGAAATAGATCAGCAGTGTATCTGGTAAAGAATTCAAAACAATGGTCATAAAGATATTCATTGAACTTAAGAGTGAATGAGCTTAGTGAGAATTTCAATAAGGATATAGAAAACCTAAAAGAAACAGAGCTGAAGACTTTAAAAACTGAATACAAAAAAACACTACAGGTAATCTAGCTGATTAGAGAGTGAAGAACCGATCAGTGGTCTGAAAGAGTAATGGAAAGCACCCAAGCTGAACATCAGAAAAAAAAAAATAAGAATAGGTTAAGAGAATTCAGCAGCAGCCTCAAGCATAGTAACTTGTATATTATAGGGAACTAGAAGAACAGAAATCAGAGAAGAGGGCAGAAAACTTATTCGAAGAAATAACTGAAAACTTCCCTAAACTGGGGAGGGAAATGGATATCCAGATCTAGGAAGTACAGAGAGTGCCTAACAGAACAAATCCAGGATGTTCACACCAAGACATCTATTATTTAAAGTGGTAAAAATTAGTGATAAATAATTGTAACAGAGAAAAGAAAAACCGTTACTTACAAGGGAAACCCCATAAGGTTATCCCCTGATGTTTCAGCAGAAACGTTTTGGGTCAGAAAGAAGTGGAGGATATATTCAAAATGCTGAAAGTAAAAAACCTGCAACCCAGCAAGCTTTTTGTTCAGAACAGAAAGAGATAGAATTTTCCCCAGGTAGAAATTCAGGAGTTCACCACCACTAAACCAGTCTTACAAGAAATGTTAAAGGACTTTTTGAAATGGAAATTTGTAAAGGTTATAAATAGAAAATTATGAGGATACTTCACTTCTTTGTCCATAAAAGCAAACATACAGTGAAGGTAAATTAACCACTTAGGAAGCCAGTATGGAGTTTAAAACAAATTCAGTATCTACAAAAGTTAGTCAAGGGATACACAAAATGACATAAAATATGATGTACATAAAATGTAGAGTGGGATGTAAAAATTTAGTGCTTTAGAATGTATTTGAATGTAAGTGACCATCAACTTAATATAGACTGCTGTGTGCATAAGATGGCATATATATATACACCCAATGATAACCACTAATTAGACAACTATGATACACAAAAATTAAAGATAAGGAATCCAACAGTAACACTGAAGAAAGCCTTCAAACCACAAGGGAAGAGAGCAAAAGAAGCAACAGAACTACATAAACAACCAGAAAAAAGTTAACAAAATGTCAATAAGTACATACATAATGGTTACTTTGTATATAAATGAAATAAATGTTACAATAAAAAATAAGATTGAATGGATAAAAAAAATCTTCTAAAATGGAAGTGGGAGAAGAAAAAGCTGGGGTAGCAGTACTTACATCAGACTAAATAGATTTTAAAACAAGACTGTATAGCAAGTGACAAAGGGCACTACATAAAAGGAACAGTTCAACAGGAAGATATAACAAGTATAAATATCCATGCACCCAACATAGAAGCACCTAAATACATAAAGCAAATATTAACAGAAATAAAAAGGAAAAATTGATAGTAATCAATAATAGTTGAGAATATTAACCCTTTAACCTCCTCCCTTACATCAATGGATAGATCACCCAGACAAAAAAAAAAAAAAAAAAAAAAAAAAAAAAAAAAGCAAACACTGGCTTTGAATGACACATTGGATCAGATGGACTTAACAGATAGTTAGAACATTCCATCCAAAAACAATACACATTCTTTTCAAGTGCACATGGAACATTCTCCAGGATATGTCACATGTTAGGCCACAAAACAAGTCTCAACAAATTTTAACAAAATTCAAATACTATCAAGCATCTTTTCCAACCATAATGCTATTAAAGTAGATCTCAATGACAAGGAAAAGTCTGGAAAAAAAAAATCCATGGAGGCTAAAACCATGTTACTAAACAATGAATGGTCAACCAAGAAATCAAAGAGGCAATTAAAAATACATTAAAACAAATGAAAATTAAATAGTCACAATCTTTTGGGACACAACAAAAACATTTTTAAGATGAAAGTGTATAGTGACACAGGCCTACTGCAATAAACCAGAAAAATCTCAAATTTCCAAACCTTACTCCCAAAGGAACTAGAAGAAATAAAGCCCAAAGCTGTAGAAGGAAAAAGATATAGAAAGAAATGAAAGCCTAAAAACACAATAGCGGGGCGCCTGGGTGGCGCAGTCGGTTAAGCGTCCGACTTCAGCCAGGTCACGATCTTGCGGTCCGTGAGTTCGAGCCCCGCGTCGGGCTCTGGGCTGATGGCTCAGAGCCTGGAGCCTGTTTCCGATTCTGTGTCTCCCTCTCTCTCTGCCCCTCCCCTGTTCATGCTCTGTCTCTCTCTGTCCCAAAAATAAATAAACGTTGAAAAAAAAAATAAAAACACAATAGAAAAGATCAATAAAACCAAAAGCTAGTTCTTTTAAAATGTAAGATTGATAAACCTTTAGTCAGACTTAAAAAAAAGTTCTCAAAATCATAAATGGAAGAGAAATAGCAACCATACCACAGAAATACAAAGAATTATAAAAGGCTGCTATGAATAATTATATACCAAGAAGTTAGACAATCTAGAAGAAATGGACAAATTCCTAGAAACAAACAATTTTCCAAAACCAAGTCAGGAATAGAAAATTTGAATATACCAATTACTGTTACTGAAATTCTTTATTGAAAGTTTTGATTACGGAGTCAAAGTTCAGGACCAGATGACTTCACAGGTGAATTCAACCAAACATTTAAAGAAAAGTTAATACCTATTTTTCCACAAACCATTCCAAAAAAAGTTAGAGGAAATAAAATTGCCAAGTGTATGTTCTGGGGCTAGCATTACCCTGAAACCAAAGCCAGATTAACCTACTACGACAACAAAACAAAAAAACAGACATAAAAAAAAACAAAACAGTAACAAACAAAACTACAGGCCAGTATCTCAGATGAACAGAGATGGAAAAAATATTCAAAATATTAGTAAACTAACCCCCCCCCCCTGTTTTTTTAGTCATTCACCACAATCAATTGGGTTTATTCCAGGGATGCAAGAATGGTTCAATATTTATGAATCCACATGATACATCACATTAACAAGAGATAAAAACCATATGATCATTTCAATAGATGCAGAAAAAGCATTTTAGAAAATGCAACATAAGAACTCTCAGCAAAGTGACTTTAGAAGGAACATACATCACAATAAAGCCTTCCTATAAAAAACCCATAGCTAACATCATAACCAATGGTGAGAAACTGAAAGCTTTTCCTTTAAGATCATTAACAACACAAGGATGTACACTCTCATCACTTTTATTCAAAAGTAGTACTGGAAGTCCCAGCCACAGCAATCAGACAAAAAAATAAAAGTCATCCAAATTTGTAGGAAAGTAGTAACAATGTATTTTTTGCAGGTGACAGGATATGTAAGAAATCCTAAAGATGCCACCACAAAACTATTAGAACCAAAAAAGGTCAAATGGCAAGACAAAAAATAAACAAATTGTTGCATTTCTTTATACTAATAAAAATCTAGCAGAAAAAGGAAACAATTCCATTTCTAATTATACCAAAGAGAATCAGGGTACCTGGGGGGGCTCATTCAGTTAAGTGTATTCAGTTAAGTGTATGACTCAGGTCATGATCTCGCAGTTCGTGGGTTCAAGTCCCGTATCAGGGTCTGTGCTAACAGCTGAGACTGGAGTCTGCTTCAGATACCGTGTTTCCCTCTCTCTCTCTCCCCCTCCCCTGCTCAGGGGTTCTGTATCTGTCTCAAAAACAAAATAACAACAAAACCTTAAAAAAAATAGAATACCTAGGAATAAGTTTAACCAAGGAGGTGAAAGACCTATACTCTGGAATCTGTAAGACCTCTATGGATGAAGTTGAAGAGGACTCAAATAGAAAGATATTCCATGCTCATGGATTAGAAAAATATTGTTAAGATGTCCATACTACCCAAAGAAATCTATAAGAGTCAATGCAATCCCTATCAAAATACCAATAGTATTTTTCATAGAAGTAAAAGAAGTCTAAAATTTTTACAGAATCACAGAAGGCCTTTAATAGCATAAGTAATCTTAAGAACAAAGCTGGAGGAATCACTATCCCAGATCTCAAGATATACTATGCAAAGCTATAGTAATCACAACATTATGGTACTGGAACAAAACAGACACATAGATCAATGCGACAGAATAGGAAGTCCAGAAATACATCCCACACCTATATGGTTAATCTATGACAAAGGAGCCAGGAGTATATAGTGGGGGAAAACAGTCTTTTTAATGAATATGGTTGGGAAAACTAGACTAGCTACATGCAAAAGAATGAAACTGAACCACTTTCTCACACCATACACAAATATAGACTCCAAGGGGATTAAAGACCTAAATGTGAGACCTGAAACTATACAACTTCTGAAAGAAAACATAGGCAGTAATCTTTGGACACTGCCCTTAGGAACATATTTACAGATATATTAGCCTAAGGCAAGAGGTAACAAAAGCAAAAGTTAAGTATTAGGATTACACCCAAATAAGAAACTTTGTTCAGCAAAGGAAACCATCAACAGAACTAAAAGGCAACCTAATGAATGAGAAAAAGTATTTGTAAATGATATATCTAATAAGGGTTAATACCCAAAATGTATTAAAAACTTATATAACTGAATACCAAAAAATCTGAATAAAAATGGGAAGAACTTAATAGACATTTTTCCAAGATGACATATAGATGGCCAGACACAGGAAAACATGCTCAATATTACAAGTGTTGGCAAGGCTGTGGTGAAAATGGAACCCTCATGAATGGCTGGTGGGGCTATAAGTGGGTGCAGCCATTATAGAAAACCATACGGAGGTTCCTCAGAAAGTTAAAGAGAGAAACACCATATGATTCATTAGTTCTCCTACTGGGTAGCTACCCAAAGAAACCAAAAACACTAATTCCAAAAGATATACACACGCCAATGTTTATTGCAGCATTTACAGTAGCAAAGATACGAAAGCAACTCAGGTATCTAGAAGAACGGATAAACACTATAAGATAAATACATATTCATTAGGGTATTACCCAGCCTTGAAAAAGATTGAGAGCTTGCCATTTACAACAATGTGGATAGATCTAGAGGGTCTTATGCTAAGTGAAATAAGTTAAAGAAATACCATAGGACTTCACTCATACATGTAATCCAAAAAACAAAAACAGACTTGTTAAATACGGAGAACTGGTGGTTACCAGAGGAGAGCTAGATGGGTAAAGTACATAAAGGGGATTAAGAGGCACAAACTTCTGGTTATAAAATAATGGAGATGAGAAGTACAACATAGGGAATATAGTCAATAATACTGTCCTATGATATGGTAACATCATTACACTTATGGTGAGCATTGAATAATGCATAGAATTGTTGAATCATCATACTGTACATATGAAAGTATAAAAATGTTAATTATACTTTAATGAAGAAAAAGGTTTCTTCTACATCTTGTGTCATGTCCAACAAGAATTTAAAGTTCTATTATTCACATAGTGGCTTTAATCTATACTTTAAAAAAAAAACAAAAAAGAAAATTGGATTCTGATAGCAAAGTGAGCTTATAATGGACAAAAAGCTAGATACGTCTCGCTTGCCTTGAAAAACAGAACTAAAAGCATCCTTACGTTGAATAACAACTATTATCATTCAAGAAGAGATGCAAACTCATATCTAGTTCGTTATTAATAAAAACTAACACTGCCAGTGACAAAAATAAAGGTTTATCATAGCAATAAAAAGATATAAACCTTAAAAGATAGAGTGAAAAACTTTAATCTACTTTCGGGCATAATTACTCTAATCTATTCCAAGAAACACAGAATGATTCCTCATCACAAATCAAGCATTATGAGACAGTATTGCATTTTTGAAACAGGAAATCCCTGAAAGCAGTCACTAACATTGGCATTTCTTCTTGGCTCTCAGAATTGAGATTATATTAGAGCCTTTTTCAACTTCTCAATAGTTGACCTGAGTAGTTATTTTCTCTCCCACAATAATGTCAACCACAGGCATCAGTTCACTTCTGTAAATATATCCATTGAATATTTGCCTATTTAGATATTCTAAGGACATTGTAAAATCTCAATCTCTGGAAGACATAGAACCAACAGAACAAGCCTTCTCTGTAAGAGGCTGTGCTCTGTAAGGTATAATTTGGGGGCCTGAGAAAGGCCAAACTATTCTCTATGTCCCAGGATCATTGTTATTTAGGCTAATTTTCCTCTTTGGCTTTTTTCCCCCCTAAATGGAGAGTAACAGGATGGAAAACACCTTAACATCTTAGAAAGATAATACAATGGTTTCCTGCATGATAAGAGGGGTTTAGCATAATCCTAGCACTTTTGGCTTCTAATCAGGAGGTGTAAAATGGGGAAAAGGTGCTGAAAATAAATTTTTCTTCTCTAGAAATAATTTGTTCATAGCAGATATCATAAAATTTTATGATTTTATATATTTGGTATTTTGGAAAATAGATACTTATTTAGGATGCATCATAGTCCCATATGTTTTTATTATGCTGGTCTCTAATGTGACAACCAAGGTTATAAAGTAACACAAAATTTCATCCTAGTTTAATTTGGATGCACTGTAAAATAAGACCATATAAGTTTGACCATAATATATAGATGTTCTTATTTGCCCATAATGACTTTTGGCAAAATGGAAGTGTTGATATGATAAATGCATGCGTAGAGGAGGTAAAGTGAACAGAAGATGTAAATGACACCAATTTATTTTGCCCAGGAGAAAAGCAGCTAGAGTAATGACAAAGTTTACTGGGTTTATACTGGCATAATAATTCTGATTCTTTGATGTACATGCCAAGAAGATTAAACATGAGTCTGTAATTTGAGAACACCATGTTTTGAAATATTTGCTGTGGTTTTACCTATCCAAATTTGTAAAAACCTGATATTAAAACTAACGTAGAATTCATAGTTTCTTAGGAAAATATCTGCCGGGCCAGAATAGTTTGGATGTGCTTGAGACAGCTTCTATACTAAGTGAAAGAGGAACCATTTGTAGGTCTAAGATTTTTCTGTCTATACCAAGTATTTGTTGGAAAGTAAATCCCACACTGCCTATTTACAAACATTGCTAATGGGACTTTCCTAGCATTTATGAATTATTTCGGTTTTACAGAAGTTGTACAATCTCAGGGGGCAAAGAATAATTCAGTAGGTTTCATCTCATTTAATCAAATAAATCATCGTTTTTCAGTGTTCTTTGGGAATTTGGGAAGTACATGCAAAACTTCAGTATTTACCTCTGAGTATTAGTTGGAGATTTTGCAATTTTGAAAGTTTGGATGCCCTCACTGTACTGTATCTGTATGAGCCAGAACTCAAAGCTACCGTGCACTGGTGAGCTATTTTAATGGTGATTATACCGAACTCTGAACATTCCAGGGAGTTCTGTAAACTATAGACAAAAATTGTTTTCCTTAGTCCACCATGAACAGCTGGTTAGCTATATTGGTGATGGGAAAAACCATCCTCCAAGACAAGGGATTGTAGCGACAGCTTAAGGCAAAACTGATTGAATGATTCAGATGTTTTACTCAGCATAGCAAGGCTTCCATTCTAATTACTGACTCAAACACATTTTAAAATATATCCAGGAAGTTTAATTTTTCTGTTCCTTAAGTTTGTCCTTCCCCTTCTACACCTTATCAATTTTTGTTCCCTCTACCTCCCCACAGCTTTCTGGATTTTGATACAGATCCACCATAAGGCTTAGTTGAAAATTTCTGGTAGAGCTCTAGTAACCAGAATCATGGTAACCACTTCAAACATTTTTTCCTCAAATTTCTCATCCCCCTTTTCTCAGATTTCCTGGTCCTTTGTTTTTCTTGTTTCTCTTTTCCCTATTTCTTTGAGTTCATTTACTTCTATTACGACATATATTTGAACATTCAGGGAGTCTGCTTTCCCTGTTTATTCTTTCTACTATGCTTTCAATCTTGATACCAACTTTCGTAGGATACTACTAGGTTTCGATCTACTTCCCTGGTCTTGCAATTTGCTTAAATGTTACCCTCCCCTCATCCTTAAACATGAAAGTAACAACAACATCAAACACCACAAAATTTGCATTGATAGACTTGGCCTGCAAGTAGGTGACTCATTCTTTTCTTCCTTTTAGCAGTTGAAACTGAGTATTCTAAACTTGCTGGCTCTTGGTGTTCATTTCCAGGTTGGTCTTTAACCCTTTATGTACAAATATTTCTTACAATTATATGAAAAAAAATTTTTTGAAGGTCACCAATGGCACCTAAATTATCAAAATCAGTGTTCTG
The DNA here is from genome assembly GCF_007474595.2 of Lynx canadensis. NCBI lineage: Eukaryota > Metazoa > Chordata > Mammalia > Carnivora > Felidae > Lynx > Lynx canadensis. The sequence continues at coordinate 59,210,411 of NC_044320.2, read as the reverse complement.
TCTGCTAGGCTGTGTAACACTGCTAGCCATCTCTTCCCTTCTTGCTATTCACTTGTCTGATCTTACCACTCTCATTCTTATTTTCTCCGCATCTTTTCAACGTCAATTTTTATCTTTCCATTTTGGCCACATTTCCCCCTCCCCTTCCCCCTTTTTAAGTAGGCTCCATGCTCAGTGTGGAGCCCAACACAGAGCTTGAACTCATGACCCTCATGATCTCCTTGAGATCAAGACCTGACCTGAGATCAAGAGTTGGATGTTTAACTGATTTGTTAATTCAGAATTTTCCCCATTTCTGACCATATTTCCAGTCCTCTCCACTTCTAGTGTGTTTCAGGGCATATGGCCACAGTGTCCAACTTACTATCACAGTAAATTCTAAATTCATGCAGTTGTCCCTCTACCATAATCCTATGCAAGCCATTGTTATTTTGCACCTGGTCTCTTGATGTAGCCTCTTGACCGCTATCCATAATTACTCCACTCTCTGCCATAGTCCATTCCCTATATATCATCTAGAGACCTTTTTTAGGAATGCTATCACTCTTAAGCACTCTCCAATGGCTTCACACAGCACCTAAAATGAGAATAAAAGCTTTTTAGGTTGACTTCCAAGCCCTATGTCATATGACCTCCATTTACCTGTCTAATTCTTCCTGTTCCCTATCTTTCCTTACCTATAATCCTCATCAACTTTGGAATCTAACACTTTAAGATTTATCCTGGACTTTAAACTATTTTTTTTTCCTCAGAAAGCATGGATGGCTCCTTGTCACACAGATGGTAGCTTAGGTTTCCCTTCTTCAAAGAACCCTCTCCAGACCGACCATCTAAAGTAATCACCCTGTTAGAAGGAATAGTTTCAAACAGAGAGGGAGGCAAACCCATAAGACTCTTGAATACAGAAAACAAACTGATGGGTGGTGGGCGAGAGGAGCTAATGGGTGATGGGCATTGAGGAGGGCACTCGAGATGAGCACTGGGTGCTAATATGTAAGTGATGAATCACAGTAATGTACCCCTAAAACCAATAGCACACTGTATACACTGTATGTTAACTTGACAATCAGATATATTTAAAACAGTCACTCTTTTGCATCTGTGATTTTAGGAAAGTATTTGTCCTGATTTTTTTCTTCTAGTTATTGGTTTCAATACCATCTTTGTTTACTGGCAGTATGCTTTTCCTCCCTAGGATGTATTCTCCTTGAGATCAGGCTTTTTTTCTTAACTGTTGTCTTCACAGGACCTAGAACAGTGCAGATGATAACCTCATAATTTATTGAATGAATATTGCAGAACTTTTGAGAGTGTAGCCACTATGGACAACAGTATAACAATTGTCCTGAACACTAGAGAGGTTCCTCCAAAAATAAAAGATAGAACTACCATATGTTTCAGTAATCTCACTTCTGAATTTATCCCAAATAATTGGAATCAGGATCTCAAAGAGTTGTTAGTTCTTCATGTTAACTGCAACACCATATGTAATATTAAATATATAGAAATAACCAAAGTTTCCATCAGTGGATGAATGGATAAAGAAAACCTAGTGGATACATATAATGGAAGGTTATTCAACCTTAAGGGAATTCTGCAACATATGACAACATAGATTAACTTTGACATTCTAAGTAAAACAAACCAGTCACTGAAGGACAACCATTGTATTATTCCACTTATAAGGTATTTAAAGTAGACAAATTCAGATAATGAAAATGTGGTTTCCAGGAGCTGGGAAGAAGAGGAAATGGGGAGTTACTAATGAATTGGCAGAAAGTTTCAGTTAAGCAATTTTTAGATATCTGCTGTGTGGCATTTTACCTGTAAAAGTACTGTGTTGTACACTTAAAATTTGTTGAGATTTCACACCAAGCATTCATATGACCAAAAACAATCCATCTTTCCAGTAAATTCTTAGCATTTTGTTATTGATTCATGTTAATTTAAAAACATCAAAAAGATACTGTCAAATTATCACCCATAAAAATGGCACAGAAATGACTACTCATCCACCGTTTTGCTCACACTGGATACAATCAAATATAAAACCTTCATGTGGTCTCTCCCAGCCCTGTGTACTGACTGGACTGAATTGGGCCATTCTTCTGCTAGTCTTGGAGTTTCTCATGAGGTTGTAATCAGACAGATGCTGGAGTCCTCTGGAGACTCAACTGGAATCTGGGAAAGCTGGACTATTCTTCTTGAGCTGTAAGTGATCTCAAGGCCTTTCCTTTCCATGTGATCTCTCTAGCAGGGTAGCTGGACTTCTTCCAGAACTTCCGAGGATCCAAAAAAAAACTCCTACATGAATAGGCAAAATTGCTGGGCATTCTCAATACCTGTACTCAGAACTCCTATAATGTCACTGCCTCTTCTTGGTCAAAGCAGTCAGGAGTTCAGCCCAGATTCAAAGGAGGAGTGGCAAGAATGTAGATGGTAGGGTATATTTGAAGCCATCTTTGGAGCCTAGCTACCACGGGTAGGTACAAGTGAAATAGCAAGCCTAAGCACAGGAAGGGACAGGAAAGGTGGCAAGAGACAATAAGAAACATTAACATGAAAATGTATTTAAGATTTAGCTGGTTCCTAAAATCTCGGGAGTTAAAGGGAATATAAATGAATGAGACATCATTTTAAAGAGTTTAATAAACCTAAATCATCTCATTTTAGAGTTTTATTTTAACTAGGTATATTACATTCCATTTTTGAAGTATCTTCCATCTCATGTATGCTACTGTAGGAATCCACAAACACGGATGGAATCTTCCTTGTGGTCTGTTTTTGACATTGGTTTTTCTGAAGTACTCCTTTTAAACTTGTAGAATAACACTGAGATCCCCAACGGATAATTTTCCCTCCTGTGCTTATTACGGAGCACACAAGCCATAGCTTAACCACTGCAGCACTCCATTAATTGTGGACATGGAACGCTCAGGAGAACCATCCCCCCATGATTGTGGTTTGAAACCCTCCAGGAGAGGCCTGTAATTGACAGTGTGACCTCCAAAGGGGGAGTGATGGTAGCACTAAGGGTTCTACATAATGCTGGGTTTAGTGTATTTTGTGATTGGTATGACACATTATTGGGGCAACAGATCCAGATGTTGTCAGGCATGAAGACCAACAAATCTGGAAGAGGATAAGAAGATGTAGGTGTGAAAAGAGAAGACTAAAATGGAAAAAAAACCTCAGTTGCACCCTTTCTAAGAGTAGATGCATGGTCTGAGATGGGGGTTCCTGTGATTGTAAATGAAGTCTTTCCTACCAGGTATAAAGGAAGAAGAAACAATTGTTGATGTAGAGTATTATAGGATATAATACATTGCTTTTGTCATTTTTTTCCCTTATGGTTTCATTAAATATGATACCTATTTTTGGGGCGCCTGGGTGGCGCAGTCGGTTAAGCGTCCGACTTCAGCCAGGTCACGATCTCGCGCTCCGTGAGTTCGAGCCCCGCGTCAGGCTCTGGGCTGATGGCTCGGAGCCTGGAGCCTGTTTCCGATTCTGTGTCTCCCTCTCTCTCTGCCCCTCCCCCGTTCATGCTCTGTCTCTCTCTGTCCCAAAAATAAATAAACGTTGAAAAAAAAATTAAAAAAAATATGATACCTATTTCTATTATACAAGTAACCTACAAATCAGCCCACTATTGAAATTTCAATTTCTTCAAACTGTACATGCCAGGAATACATACACACACACATACATATGTGTATTTTTTTTAAGTTGTTTCTACTGGAAGCCAAAAAAGGACACAAGGGTTGTCTGTCATGAATTTAGAAAGTCTGAGAACCTACCAGCAGCCAGCTATGGCTTTTATTCTTTGATTATAAAATGCAGGTCTGAACTAGGGCATTTGTTCCTGCATGTCATATGGCTGTGTGATATTGTCTGTGGCTTTTGTCCTCAGATCTGCCCCTCTATTCATACCTTCTCAAGATTATTTTCATTTAGGTTCCTGTTTCTGAACAGCAGTTAATGTTGAAAACTGAGTGGGCAGAATGTTGTGATGTGCTGCTCAGATCCCCCTTCAAGAGAAGGTTATTATGCCAGCTGCTGGCAGGGATGCCTCCAAAGTAGCCTTAAGTTGTCACCTACTTTGAAGGATTGCCTCATGTACAAGAGCCCCCTCACCTGATGCCACACCTCTTCTGTAGGAGCAGCTGGAAGTCAATGACCACCTCAGGTGATGGGCTTTGTAGGCCTGCTCTTTCCCTCAATTCAGAAGCATTCTGGAGGCTCACTCCATCTTCAGAATGCCTCTGCTGATCTTAAGTTCTAGTTCAGTCTCTCCTTCTGCCTAAGACTTTTCTTCTCTCCCCTTTCACAGTTGATTGGAAAGCACTCATCATAACTTGTACATTTTAAATCGGTCTCAAAATCTGCTTTCTGGAGAACCCTACCAGCAATACTCAAATTCAAACCTCTGATCTTCTCTTGAGCTTCAGATCCATAAATCAAACTGTTTATCACCATTTCTGCTTGCATTTGTGAAAGTCATTTCAAAGTTAACATGTTTGGAACTGAATTTTTGAAAAATTTTCCTATCAGAATTTCCTATCAGTGAAGGTTACTGCCAACCACCTAGATATTTCTGCTCCAAACCTACCCATCATCTCTGATTATAGTCTCTTCCTCAAAACTCACATTCTCTTGATGAACATCTTGTCAGTCCTACCTCATTTCATTCCAAATCCAAGCACCTCTCAGTATTTATACTGCTGTAGCCTTATCTATGCTATCAGTTCTCACTTGGCATATGCCCATAGTCTCCTATGTCAGTCTCCCCTCTGGATAGGTCTTCCCACTAAAGCCAGCCAATGAGTTCTATCCTGTCACTATTCTAACTTCAACAGTACTCTACTGTAAGATCAAATCCAAACCTCTCACCACAGCCCCACAAGTCTCTACTGACATTATCTAATAATCTACTGATGGTTCACTACTTACTAGCCATGTTGACTTTGACTCCGTTGTACACATTCTTTTGTCCCAAAGCATTTGCAATTTCTGATTATTCTCCAAGAACTTTGCTGACTACCCTTTTCTAGCTTCTCTTCCCATGGATCTCAAATGTTACATCTTCAGAGAGGTCATGCTAACCACCTACATAAAGCAACTCCCAAGCTCTTTCATCATTTGATTTGATTTTATCCTCTTCACAGCACTCAGTCCTGAAATTTGCTGCTATGGACTGAATTACCTTCCTGTAATATTCATATGTTGAACCTCTAAATCCACAATGTGATGGTGTCTGGAGATAGGACCTCATTTAACCTTAATTACCTTCTAAAGATCCTATCAGTGGGGTTATAATCCAAAAGGACTGTGGCCTTAAATAATATAGCCTTCTCCCCCCCCCCCCACTCCTTTCCTCTCCTTTTTGACTTGGGGTCAAGTCAGGTGTACTGGTCTGAGAGTGACACACATATCTAGGGGCTGCAGGTAGTGGAGCAAAGTATGCAAGGAAGGGAAATGGTAAGGAGGAGGATCTTTTTGGCTCTGACAATTTTAAAGTGGATCATTTCCTTTTGTTGTCAGTTATTTATAGGCTATCTATAAGAAACTCCTGTGAATTTTATGATTTAAGTAGACTAGATTTTTTACTATCACTTAAAAAACCCTGTCATTTTTGGTTGACCAAAACTGATTCTGTTATTTGAGGTGTTTTTATACAAGTTCTAAGTATAGCTTCTTTTGCTCTGTAGTTCTTACAAGTCTAATTCTGGTTTTAATAGATAGGTTTCTGTTCAGTGAAGTGGTAGATTTGAGTTCGGCAAAACAACTACTTTAGGTACTTTAACTCTCATTTGAAAAGCTCAAGAACTAAAAGTAGAATTTATGTTCTTTCTCATCTCAGGATACAAAAATGCTGTTAAGATCCAACTGGTCTTGAAACCCAAAGTTAGAACATGGGGCTGTTTGAAGAGGAATTTCCTGGTAACGGCGAGTAGACTGAAAATGAGAGAACTATTCAAGTAGTGCACTTCGTGGTGGTTGAGGTTTACTTAATCATGGTCTTTCATGGTCAAAGATAACAAAGCTTTGGTACTGCTCTGCACAATATCAACTCTTTGTATTTTCTGATCTTCTAAGGTTGAATTTTATCATTTTTCCCCCCTCAAAGATTCAATCCCCATTAACAGAAACCCACTAAGAGGAGTGTATTTATGGCTTTAGTGGCCTACCAAACTAAACATTTTCAGGTCAACTCAGGAGAAGAAAGACGATCTATTTCAAGAAGTCTATTACTGCACAAACAAAAGAATAGGACTAAGCAGGATATCTTTTTATAGATGAATTTTAAGTCAGTAGCATTATCAGTCTTTCTCCATACTCCCTGCTAATCTTAAACACAAAATTGCACTGGCAGCGTGTGACTACATAGCTAAGATTAACACTTTTCCACACATTAAAATATTATCCTCATAGTTTCCTTATATTGCTTGCCCTTCTGTGCATCACATTTTCCCAGAGATGTTAGAAAATAGGAAGGATCACTGATACTGAGAGTGTTCTTCTCTGGGTTTTGCAAATCTAGTAGCCACTAAACTCTGTATAGTATGTTCACATTTAAAACTCTGAAGCACAGGAATGCAGTGTTGTATAAGCCATTTGTTGGCTTGGTGAATCTCAATATTAGGAAGATGTAGAAGTGAATGGGAGCCAAAGGCGATCACAAGCAGAACTCTTAGGCTATATTAAAAGGTGAAGGGTATTTAGTAGTGAATTGGACTACTAGTTATTAGTTAAGGTTTCTAAGGACCTTTGCTGTTGACAATTCCTGAGATCTGTAACTGGCCTGCAATAAGGGAAAATGGAAACTCAGGTGCTATGTCCAGTGGAGATCCAGCAAAGATAAGAAATCAGTGTCAGCAGCTTATAAATATGGTTCTAGAATTCTCAAATTCAAAATGTCATTTTAATATCACACAAGGTCCTACTAGACAAAATGTCGTATCGTTTTAGTATAGGTTGAAATATGCTCATGTCCTGATAAATATTGCTTTAAAATATTGTTGAATGAAACCAGATCCCTATCTTACAGTACTCACAAAACATCAACTAAAATGGATTTAAGATTTAAGAGATCAAATACCACAAAAATCATACAACACAGGATAAAATCCCTCTAACAGAGGTCTTGGCAATGCTCTTTTGGGTAGAACACCAGAAGTATAAGCAACAGAATCAAGAGTAAACAGGTGGAACTACATCAAACTAAAAGGGTTGTGCACAGCAAAAGAAATGATCAACAAAATAAGACTAACAGGAAAAATATTTGCTAACCATGTATCAGAGAAGGAGTTAATATCTACAATATGTAAAGAACTCCTATGGCTCAATAGCATAGATACATAAATTAAAATTAAAGAAATGGGCAAATAACCTGAGCATACATGTTTTCAAAGAAGGTATACAGATAACCAACAGATACCTGAAAAGCTGCTCAACGTTATTAATCACAAGGGAGATGCAGATCAAAACCACATTGAGATATCACCACAGCCTGTTAGAATGGCTGTCATCGAAAAGACAAGGGATAAATACTGGTGAGAATGTGGAGAAAAGGAAACTCATGTGTACTGTTGGAGGGAATATAAACTGGTGCAGCCACTATTGAAAACAGTATATGGTTCCTCAAACAATTAAAAATACAACTACCACGATTCAGCAATTCTACTTCTGAGAATATGTCAAAATGAAGGGAATAAGAACTATGTCCAAGATCTCTCTACCCCCATGTTAATAAGCTATTTTGTAATATCTGAGGTATGGAAACAACCTAACTGTCCACTGACAGATAAGTGAATCTAGAAGTTGTGGTATATATAGGATAGATTATTCAGCTATAAAAAAGCCTGCCATTTGTGACAACATGGACAGACTTGAGGGTATTATGTTAGGTAAAATAAGTTCAAGACAAATAGCATATGGACTCACTTATACGTAGAACCTCAAATCCAAATTCATAGGGAAAGAGGAGAGGGGAAAAAAAAGGATGAAGGTGTTCAAAAGGTATAAAATTCCAGTTATAAGTACTAAGGATGGAACATACAACATGATAACTATAGTTAACACTGCTATATGGTATTTTCAGGAGTTGTTAAAAGGTTAAGAACTCTCATTTCTCACAAGGAAAAAATTCTTGTATCTGAAATGGATCTTAACTTATTTGGGTATTTCATAACATGTATAAATCAAATTATGCTGTACACCTTAAACTTATATAGTGCTATAGGTCAGTTATATCTCCATAAAATTGGAAAGAGTACAATTGCAGGCTTATTGCATTAACAAAATACTCCCTTTTCCAAAAATATAAGTTGAATTATTCAGAGTTTAGTGGGATAAATTCCATTCACAGTTGGCCAACCTTCTTGGGTGATATGTTCCCTGTCAACTACCATTAATGACAACAGAGATCATGCACACAGCTGCAAGATGGATGATGCCTTTCTCCAGTCTACTAGTGACATTTCTCATCAATATGAGGCAATTAGTAAAGGAAGAGGAGACAAAACACAATTGTGGCTTTTATTGAGGAAGGAACCCCAGCTGTTTGGATCATTGTGTAATATTAAAAAGGGTAGACTTTCTTAAAACATGAATGTAACAGATGTTTGTCAAGGCCTCCCAGCCTGAAGGGAAAATAGGGTCATGATAACCATAAGGAAACAATCTGTGGAATCCTATCTCTTTCAAATCCCTCTCTGGTTAATGAATTCCTAGTAAGTCGTGAGAGTCTAGAAGACTACAATTGTCTTTTTCTTCCTACATTTAGTAATCCTCTGCTCAGCTGATTCTGACACTGATCAGATAGATATGATTTGCTGCACTGATATTCTTTCCCACTCCCAATGCTGATGGCCATGGTGAGTTATTGAAACTGGCTTATGTTTCTGGTCAATCCAGTAACATCCTTTTGTTATATTACAGGAGTAGATGCAATGAAGTGGAGATAAATCTTTCAGTCAGTGTTGTAATTTCTATGCACAAAACAGGCAAATTATCTGAAAGAAAATAAAGATCTCGCTCTCATGCGCGCGCTCTCTCTCTCTCTCTCTCTCTCTCTCACACACACACACACACACACACACACACACACACACACACACACACCAATATTTAAAAAATTAAAAAATTTGGGGCACCTGGGTGGCTCAGTTGGTTGAGCGTCCGACTTCAGCTCAGGTCATGATCTCACAGCTCCTGAGTTCAAGCCCCACGTCAGGCTGTGTGCTGACAGCTCAGAGCCTGGAGCCTGCTTCTGCGTCTCCCTCTCTCTCTGCCCCTAACCCACTTGCATTCTGTCTATCCCTCTCAAAAATAATTATTTTTTTAAATTAGAAGAAATTGAAGAAACATTTAAGACCTACTTTAGCAAGGTATAAAGGGAAAGGATCTAAAGAACTAGTTCAACCATATTAAGACAAAGCATAAGTAATGATAGAAAAGGTGGTCACAGAATATTAAAAAGTTCAATTCACCGTGAAGATAAGGTGCATATAAGGTTAGAATTCTAATTTTTAAAAAAAAAATCAGTATATTTGCAGGAAATTTATAGATAAATAAGTACATCATTAAGAATTTTAATACTCTGTCAAAGTCAAACAGATAACATTGTAAGAGTTGAACCTAACTGATAAACTTAAATGTGTATGAATTAGTTTTCTCATTAGTAGAGAGCATATATTAAAATAAAATTCCTTACGTGTTTAAGTCAGGAGAAAGAGCAGGAAAAATGGTAGAGTAAAGGGATCCTGAGCTTACCTCCTCCCCTAGATACACTCAGACAACTACATTTAACACACCTCACTCTTAAAATGACCTGATATTATCAGAACACTTCTTCCACAGCTACAGACATAAACTGGCCACAATGAGAAGGATAGAAAGGGTAGACATGCAGTCAGAAGCCAAACCCCCAATGTGGCAACCCACCAATGGGAGGATTATCACAGGCAAGGAGGAACAAGGGGATAAAGCACCATAATGAGCACTGCTGGTCCTGGGGTCCTGAACCAGCAAGATTAACCCCTACTCCCCACCTCATCTGTCTGTATTTGAAAAATCTGCAGGGCTTAGCTCCATGAGATTAGAAAAATCAGTAGGCTTTAGCTTCAGAAGAGCCAGAGGGCTGTAGGAAACCAAGTCTGTGCTCTTGAAAAGCTAGCATACTATATTACTTGGCCTAAGATCCAGCACAGAAGCAGCTGTTTAAAAAGCACCTGGGACATATGTCAAGGATATTTGTTGACTAATTTTAAGACCTGTACCAGAAAATCAGGAATCAGAAACTTTCTTCAGGAATGGAAATGCTGGTGGACACCATTTTTCTTGCTTTTCTTTACCTTAAGTGGCTAGAAACTTCTAGGAGCAGTTCTGACATTCTCTATCTTGCTAGTGCCATTTGCCTTCCTCATCATTTCCCGGAGGACTTGCCCAGTACAACCCACCTACCCTGACAGGTATCCCTCCCAGAATAGTTCCTTCCCTGCCACACCTGGCAGATAGCCTCAGTCAGGACCACCATTTCTCCCAGGAGTAGTGGGAGGGGACTGTGGACAGGAGATAGCCCCACACACCAGCAAGCTAGCAGAAGCTATAGCTGGGCCTATCACCAATCTACCAATACACACATAACCATTGCAGCCAATCATTGCAAATAGCTGGGTTGAGGGTCAGCCATGCCCACCAGCATGCTGGTCCAGCCAAAACAGGGAAGCACACAGGAGACAACCCTAGAGCACCTGGCTCTGGTGACCAGGGGGATTGCACTACTGGGCACTACAGGACACCTACATGAAACCACTACTTTCAATACCAGAAGACATAGTGGGCCTACCTAATACATAGTAACAAAATGTGGAGAGTGGAACATGATCCAAATAAAAGATCAAGACAAAACCACAGAAAAAGAGCTAAATAAAATCGAAGGAAGCAATCTACCTGATAAAGTGTTCAAAGTAATTGTCATGAAGGTTCTTGCTGGATTTTAAGGTGTGGATGGACTCAGCAAGAACATCAACAAAGGTAACATGGCAGATCTGAACAATTGATATAAATATACAGAGGGAAATCAACAGTGGATAGAAGATGCAGAAAAATGGATCAATGATCTAGAAGACAGGGCAAGAAAAAGCAACCTAGCTGAATAGAAAGGAAAAAAGTGATGATAGGTTAAGGAACATATGCAACATTAAACATATTAACATTTGCATTATAAGGGTCCCAGAAGAACAAGGGGGCAGAAGATTTCAAAAAATAGCTAAAAGTATCCCTAATCTGTAGAAGGAAACCGAGTCCCAAAGAAGATGAACCTAAGGGAGGTCTATACCAAGATGCAAAATTAAAGTGGCAAAAATTAGAGTTTTAAAAGCAGCAAGAAAAAAGTAAACCGTTACATACAAAGAAAACCCTATAAAGCTGTCAGCTTATTTTTCAGCAGAAATTTTGCAGGCCAGAGGGAGTGGCATGATATATTCAGTGGTGAAAGTAAAACAACCACCACCACCACCACCACCACCACCACCACCACCACCACCACCACCACCACCACCACCACCACCACCACCACCACCAAGAATACTTTACCAAGGAAGGTTAGCATTCAGAAATGAAAGATAAAGTTGCCCAGATAGAAGTAGAAGGAGTTCACCACTAAACCAGGCTTACAAGGAGTATTAAAGGGAATTCTTTAAGTGGAGAATAAAAGGCCATAACTGGAAGTACAAAAAACATGAAAATTTCACTGGCAAAAAGCAAACATACACAGTAGGTAGAAGATCATTTATAAAGCTAGTACATAGGTTAAAAGACTAATGTAGGAAAGTCAATTATATCTAAAGTGTTTAGGTATTCAACAAACAGAAAGATAAAATATGGCATGATATACATAACTTATGGAGAGGGGAGTAAAAATGTAGTGCTTTTAGATTTGTTTGAACTTAAGCAACTATCAACTTAATATAGACTATTATATATACAGATATTATATAAGCCTCATGGTAACCACAAAATGTAGGGCCCATAAATGATTCACAAAATAAAGAAAAAAATTCATGCATAATATTAAAAAGACATAATCATAAGGAAGGATAAAAGGAATAGAAGAACTACAAGAAAATTAGGAAACAATGGCAAAAAGTATAAACATATTACTTTAAATGTAAGTAGACTAAATGCTCCAAATCAAAAGATGTAGAATAACTGAATGGATAAAAAAAGAGCCTCATCTTATATGCTGCCTACAAGAGACACACTTCAGGACTAAAAACATACAGACTGAAAGTGAAGGGATGGAAAGATATTCCGTGGAAATGGAAGTTAAAAAAAAACCTGGGGTAGCAACACTTTTAGCAAACCAAATAGGCTTTAATACGACTGTAAAGGAACAAAGAAGGGCATTGCATAATGATAAAGGGATAAATCCAACAAGAGGATATAACAATTGTAGATATCTATGCACCTAAATTGGAGCACCTAAATACATAAAGCAAATATTAACAGACATCAGGAGAGAAATTGACAGTAGTACACTAATAGGTGACTTTAACCCCTAACAATGGCTAGAACATACATACAGACAATAAGTGTCTTTGAAATGCACCTTAGACCAAATGGATTAACATATACACAGAACATTCCATCTAACAGAGGAAGATACATTTTTCAAATGCATTTAGAACATTCTCCAGGATAGACCACATGTTAAGCTACAAAAAAAGTCTCAATAAGTTTAATATTAAAATCCTATCAAGCATCTTTTCTGACCATTATGGTAATCAAACTAGAAAAATGCAAGAAAAAAAATCTGGAACAAATACTTGGAGGCTAAAAAGCCTGCACTAAACAACCAATTGATCAACAAGGAAATATAGGAGGAAATACCTGGTAACAGATGCCAATGGAAATGTAACTATTTAAAATCTTTGGAGGTATGCTCCTTCTATCCCTACTTTCTTGAAGATTTTTTATCAAGAAAGGATGCTATATTTTGTCAAATGATTTATCTACATCTATTGAGATGATCATATGGTTCTTGTCCTTTCTTTTATTGATGTGATGAATCACATTGTTTTGTGGATATTAAGACAGTATGGTACTGGCACAAGGACACTCAGATCAATGGAACAGAGAACCCAGAAATGGACCCACAAACGTATGGCCAACTAATCTTTGACAAAGCAGGAAAGAATATCCAATGGAATAAAGACAGTCTCTTCAGCAAGTGGTGCTGGGAAAAATGGACAGCGACATGCAGAAGAATGAACCTGGACCACTTTCTTACACCATACACAAAAATAAACTCAAAATGGATGAAAGACCTCGATGTAAGACAGGAAGCCATAAAAATCCTCGAGGAGAAAGCAGGCAAAAACCTCTGATCTTGGCCGCAGCAACTTCTTACTCAACACGTCTCTGGAGGCAAGGGAAACAAAAGCAAAAATGAACTCCTGGGACCTCATCAAAATAAGCTTCTGCACAGCCTAGGAAACAATCAGCAAAACTAAAAGGCAACTGACAGAATGGGAGAAGATATTTGCAAATGACATATCAGATAAAGGGTGAGTATTCAAAATGTACAAAGAACTTATCAAACTCAACACCCAAAAAACAAATAATCCAGTGAAGAAATGGGCAAAGGACATGAATAGACACCTCTCCAAAGAAGACATCCGGATGGCCAACCGACACATGAAGAAATGTTCAACATCAAGCATCATAAGGGAAATGCAAATCAAAACCACAATGAGATACCACCTGACACCTGTCAGAATGGCTCACATTAACAACTCAGGCAGCAACAGATGTTGGTGAGGATGCAAAGAGGATCTCTTTTGCATTGTTGGTGGCAATGCAAGCTGGTGCAGCCACTCTGGAAAAACAGTATGGAGGTTCCTCAAAAAAAGTAAAAATAGAACTACCCTGCAACCCAGCAATTGCACTACTAGGCATTTATCCATGGGATACAAGGGTGCTGTTTTGAAGGGACACATGCACCCCCATGTTTATAGCAGCACTACCAACAATAGCCAAAGTATGGAAAGAGCCCAAATGTCCATCGATGGATGAATGAAGAAGATGTGGTTTATATATACGATGGAGTATTACTCAGCAATCAAAAAGAATGAAATCTTGCCATTTGCAACTATGTGGATGGAACTGGAGGGTATTATGCTAAGTGAAATTAGAGAAAAACAAAAATCATATGACTTCACTCATGAGGACTTCAAGAGACCAAACATAAGGGAAGGGAAACAAAAGTATAAAAACAGGGAGGGTGACAAAACAGAAGAGACTCATAAATATGGAGAATAAATAGGGTTATGGGAGGGGTTCTGGGAGGGGGAATGGGCTAAATGAATACGGGGTACTAAGGAATCTACTCCTGAAATCTTTGTTGCACTATATGCTAACTAATTTGGGTGTAAATTTAAAAAAATAAAAGTTAAAATAACAAAAAATATAGCTGAAAAATCAAAATAAATAAAGTTGTTTCCTGTCATAAAAAAATAAATAAAATCTTTGTAATGCAGGTAAAACAGTTCTAAAAGGGAGGTTTATAAACAATTTAAACTTACACCCAAAAGAACAAAAAATCCATGAAGAACAAAAGGTAGATGAGTAAAGATCAGAGTGGAGTTAAGTTAGAGACTAAAAAATAGGAGATATCAATAAAACCAAGAACTGTTTCTTTAAAAGGCTGACAAACATTAAACATTTAGCCAGATGCAACAAAAAAATGGACTAAAAAATCATTGATGAAGTTACAATTGACATCAGATACACAATCATAAGGGACTGCTATGAAAAATCGTGCATCAACAAGTTGGCCTAGAAAAAATTGATAGATTTCTAGAAACCTACCATTCAAGCCTGAATTAGGAAGAAATAGAAAATGTGAATGGAATGAACCAGTTATTAGTAATGATATTTAATTTGTAACCAGGTATGCGGATACCTGGTAACACATATCTAGGACCAGATAGCTTCAGAGGTGAATTCTACCAAACATCTAAAGAGTTAATACCTAGGATTCTCAAAGTATTCGGGGGAAAAAAAAAAAAAAAGATATTCACTTGCCACTTTTATTCAACCTACTACTGGAAGTTCTACTCACAGAAATCCAACAAGAATTGAAAAGCATCCAAATTGGTAAGAAAGTAAAACTTGTTATTTAAGATGATGTGATGCTATATAAAGAGAACTCTGAAAATGCTACAAAAAACTATTACAACTAATGAGTAATTCAGTAAAGTTGCAAGATACAAGAAGTTTCAGAAATCTGTATATACCAATAATGAGTAAGAAGGGGAAATTCATTTCATTTACAGTTGCACTGAAAATATCTAGGTAAACTACAGGAGGTTAAAAATCTGTACTCTAAAGATAGATTCATTAAAGAAATTGAAGAGGGCACAAATGGAAAGCTATACCATGCTTACAATTTGGAAGAATATTGTTAAAATGCCCATACTACTCAAAGCAATCTACAGATTCAATGTATTTCCTATCAAATTATCAATAGTTGCTGTGACCAAGGTCAAGGAGGTTGCTGCCTGTTTTCACCTGTAGGATTTTGATGGTTTCCTATGAGATGTCTCACATTTAGGTCTTACACTGTACACAAAAATAAAATGGGTGAAAGAAAGTGACCCAGGTTCATTCTTCTGCATGTTGCTACCCAGTTTTCCTAGAACCATTTGTTGAAGACATGGTTTTTCCATCAGATACTCTTTCCTGCTTTGTCAAAGATTAGTTGGCCATACATTTGTGGGCCCATTTACGGGCTGTCTATTCTGCTCCATTAATCTATGTGTCTGTTATTGTGCCAGTACCATACAGTCTTGATTACAGTTTCATAATAACTGCTTGAAGTCCGTAATTTTGATGCCTCCAACTTAGGTTTTCTTTTTCAACATTACTTGCAGTCTTCTGTGGTTCTATACAAATTTTAGGATTGTTTGTTCTAGCTCTATAAAATACTGGTGTTCTATTGTTAGGGATTGAATTGAATGTGTAGATTGCTTCGGGTGGTATTGACATTTTAACAGTATTTGTTCTTTCAATCCAGGAGCATAGAATGTTTTTCCATTTCATTGGGTCTTTGATTTCTTTCATAAGCTTTCTGTAGCTTTCAGCATAAAGATATTTTACTTCTTTGGTTGGGTTTGGGGTACAATTGTAAATGGGATCAGTTCCTTGATTTGTCTGCTGCTTCATTATTAATGTATAGAAATGTAACAAATTTTTGTATGTTAACTATATCCTGTGACTTTACTGAATTTATGTATCTGTTCTGGCAGATTTTTGATGGTGCCTTTGGGCTTTCCATGTATAGTATCACGCCATGTGCAAAGAGGTGAAAGTTTTATTTCGTCCTTGTCTATTTACATGCCTTTTATTTCTTTCTGTTGTCTGATTGCTGAGGCTAGGGCTTTCAGTACTATGTTGAGCAATAGTGGTGAGAGGGGACATCCCTGTCATGTTCCTGACCTTAGGGAAAAACTTTCAGTTTTTCTCCATTGAGGATGATATTAGCTGTGGGTCTTTCATATATGGCCTTTGTGATGTTGAGGCCACCGCATCTTCTTACATGTCTCCACAGGCAAGGGAAATAAAAACAAATAAACCACTGGGACCTCATCAAGATAGAAAGCTTCTGTACAGGAAGGAAACAACGAAACTAAAAGGCAGCCTACAGAATGAGAGAAGGTATTTATAAAGGATTATTGGATAAAGGGTTAGTTTCCAAAATCTATTAAGAATTTATGAAACACCCAAAAAACATAATCCAGTGAAGAAATGGGAAGACATGAACACTTTTCCAAATACATCCAGATGGCTAACAGACACATGAAAATATGCTCAGAGAAATACAAATAGAAACCACAAAGACATACCACCTCATATATGTCAGGTGACTAAAATGAACAGCTCAATGGCTAAAAACAACAGATGTTGGTGAGAATGTAGAGAAAGGGAAACCCTTTTGCACTTTTGGTGGGAATGCAAACTGATGCAGCCACTCTGGAAAACAGTATGAAGGTTTCTCAAAAAATTAAAAATAGAACTACGCTAGGACTCAGTAATTATACTACTAGGCATTTATCCAAAGGATACAAAAATGCTGATGTTAAGGGGCACATGCCCCCAATGTTTATAGCAGCATTATCAAAAATAGCCAAATTATGGAAAGAGCCAAACTATCCATTGGCTGATGAATGGATAAAGATGTGGTGTATACAATGGAATATTACTTGACAAACAAAAAGCATGAAATCTTGCCATTTGCAACAACATGGATGGAACTCAAGTATATAATGCTATGTGAAATAAGTCAGAAAGGTATCATGATTTCACTCACATGGAATTTAAGAATACAATAGATGAACATAGGGGAAGGGAAGGCAAAATAAAAATAGGGAGGCAAACCATAAGAGACTCAAATACAGAGAACAAACTGAGGGTTGCTGGAGGGGAGGTGGGTGGGGGGATGGGCTAAATGGGTGATGGGCATTAAGGAGCACACTCATTGGGATGAGCACTCATGTTATATGTAAGTGATAAGTCCTAAATTCTATTAGTGAAATCACTATGCTGTATGTTAACTAGAATTTAAATAAGTTAAAAATACCAATAATATTTTTCGTAGAATTAGAAAATAATCCTGAAGTCTGTATGGAACTACAAAAGACCCCTAATAGCCAAAGCAATCTTAACAAGGACAAAGAGGTTATCACAATTCCTGATTTCAAACTCTACTGCAAAGCTATGGTAATCAAAACAGTGTTGTTCTAGCGCGCGCGCGCGCGCGCACACACACACACACACACACACACACACAAATAGACCAATAGATCGGTGGAACAGAATACAGAGTCCAGAAATGAACCCATAGAATTATGGTCAATTGATCTATGACAAAGGAAACAAGAATATACAATGGGGAAGAGACCATCTTTAATAAAAAGGGCTGGAAAAACTGGACAGCTTCATGTAAAAGAATAAAGCTGAACCACTTTCTCACTATACACAAAAATAAACTCAAAATAGATTAAAGATCTATATGTAAGACCTGAAACCATACAACTTCTAGAAGAAAACTTAAGCAGTAAACTCTTGGACATTAGCCTTAGCAATATTTTTCTGGATCTGTCTCTTCAAGCAAGGGAAACAAAAGAAAAGATAAGCCATTAGAATTGAATCAAACCAAAAATCCTTTACACACTGAAATAAAACATCAGCAAACAACAAAAAAAAGCTGACTCAAGATTTTGCAAATGACTACTCTACTATACGTAGTACAACTGGTACAACTCTACTGGTAGAACTCTAAAGAGAAATAATCTAAGTTTTTATTTAAATTCCAGTTATCATACAGTATAATATTAGTTTCATGTGTACACTGATTCAACACTTTTACACAACAGCTGGTGCTCACCACAACTAGTGTCTGCCTTAATCCTTATCATGCAAATGACGTATCAGATGACAGGTTAGTATCCAAAATATGTAATAGAACTTCGAAAACTCAACACCCCAAAAAATGAATAACCCAATTAAAAAATGGGATGACACAGACATTTTTCCAAAGACAACAGAGACGGCCAACAGACACATGAAAAGATGCTCAACATCACTGATCAGGGAGATACAAGTCAAAAAGAAGGGTCAACTGACACTTACCAGAATGGCTAAAATCAACACAAGGAACAGGTATTAGTGAAGGTATACCCCTCAAGAAAGGTGGAACCCTCCTGCACTGTTGGTGGGAATGCAAACTGATGCAGCCACTATGGGAAACAGTATGGAGGTTTCTCAAAAAGTTAGAAATAGAAATATCCTATAATCCAGCAATTTACATATTTACCCAAATAAATGAATTAAAAAATGTGCAGATAACTTGAATAGGCATTAAAAAAATAAAAGACCTGCAGATGGCCAAATAAAAGATTCTCTGCATTACTAATCAGGGAGATGCAAATTAGAAGCATAATGAGATAGGATTCTCACCAGTACAAATGGTTAGTATCAAAAAGCCAAGAAGAAACAAGTAGCAGCAAAAATGTAGAGAAAAAGGAGCCCTCATGCTCTGTTGGTAGGAATGTAAATTGGTATGGCTGCTATGGAAAACTTATGTAGAATACTCAAAAAAGTAAAAAATAGAAAAAACCTACAACCCAAATTTACTTCTGGGTATTCACACCCCTCCCATCCCCAAAAAATGAAAACAGTGATTCAGAAAGTTACATTTGCCCCTATGTTTACTGCAGCAGTGTTTACAATAGTGAAGATATGGGAACAATTTTAGTGTCCAATATATGAAGAAAATGTGATATATATACATATGTATGTACACATATATACACAAATACATACACAACAGACTATTACTCAGCCATCAAAAAGAATGACATATTGCCATTTGTGACAATAAAGATGTACCTAGGGAGTTTTATGCCAAGTGAAGTAAGTTAGAGAAAGACAAATATCATATAATTTCACTTTTATGTGGAATCTAAGAAACAAAACAGAAACTGACTCAAAAACCAAGAACTGGTGGTTGCCAGAGAGGAGTGACAGGTGAAGTAAGTGAAAAGGATTATGAAGTACAAACTTCCAAGTTATGAAAGGATAAAGTCAATAATATTATAATAAGGGTGCCTGAATGGCTCAGTTGGTTGAGCATCTGACTCTCAATTCCAGCTCAGGTCAGGATCTCACTATATGTGGGTTCGAACCCTACATCAGGCTCTACACTGACAGCATAGAGCCTGCTTGGGATTCTTCCTCCTTCTCACCCTCTGTTCCACCCCTACTCATGCACTCTCTCTCTCTAAAAATCAACTTAAGATTAGGGGTGCCTGGGTGGCTCAGTCATTTAAGTGTTTGACTACAGCTCAGGTCATGATCTCATAGCTCGCGAGTTCAAGCCCTGTGATGGGCTCTGTGCTGACAGCTCCACAGCTCAGAACCTGGAGCCTGTGTGTGTGTGTTTGTCTCTCTCTCTCTCTCTCTCTCTCTCTCTCTCTCTCTCTCTCTGCCACTCCCCTGCTCATGCTCTCTCGAAAATTTAAGAAGTTAATAAAAAAATAAAATAAATAAGTATAATGAAGTTATATGGGGAGATGGGAACTATACTTATGGTGAGCATTTTGTAATGTATATAATTAAGTCACTATGTTGTACACCTGAAACTATCATGTTATCTATACTTCAATTACAAATAAAAGATTTTCTATTCTAATACTTAGTAACATAACTCCTATCTTTCAACACTAAACACTGTCCATATACAAAAAAAAGTATGTATTAAGCTTATTGTCTCAAACTTCAGAAACCTGATATTCTGAAAACATAGCTGTCACGGTCCACACCTATCCAATTAGGTTAGAAAATAAATGAACATCAAGAATTTGAAATGAAATCATACTTCTAACTCCAAGAAATAAGTATAACATGGAAAACACTACAGTGACTAAGTTACCACATATCAAGTTTGGTAATATACAAGCAACACAGCATATTGGAGCAACATGTAGTATAAATATCTTAATATTTGGAAAAAGGTTGTCATTGAATGAATTAGATATATAAATAAAAAAATAGAATAAACCTTAGAGTAATGGCTATAGGAAATAAAACTGGAGAAATTAGCAAGGCCAAAGTAATTTTATTTAAAAAAAATTTTTTAATGTTTGAGACAGAGAGAGACAGAGCATGAATAGGGGAGGGTCAGAGACAGAGGGAGACACAGAATCCAAAGCAGGTCCAGGCTCCGAGCTGTCAGCACAGAGCCAGACGCGGGGCTTGAACTCACGGACCGTGAGATCATGACCTGAGCGAAGTCAGACGCTCAACCGACTGAACCACCCATGCGCCCCCAAAGTAATTTTAAAAGACTAATTGAGCAAACCTCTGAGGAGAGGGAAGCAAAAAAAAATATTTTGGATTTAAAAAGTTCAGTAACTGAAGAAAAATTGAAAATTTAACAGATTTCTACAGGCAAGTTAATAGAAAATGTTTGATAGCCCTAACAAAAGTGGATGAATTCATAGAAAAACAATCCCCAAACAGAAGCAAAAATATAAAGCTTGAGTTGTCCTATAATCAGTACTCATTGAGCCTACAGTTAAAAATCTTCCTACAAAGAAAAAATGGTCTGAAATGGTTTTATAGACCAGTTTACTAAGGTTTCAATGAAGACAAAATAATTCCCACAATTTTTCCAGAGACAAGAATGGCAGTAGTTCCCAAGTCATTTAATGAGGTCAGTATAACCTTGATACCAAAACTAAGCAGTTTAAGGAAAATACATTCCAATCTCATAACAAACGAATCTGACCAGGTGTGTATAAAAAAAAAAAAAAAAGGATAGCACATAATGAAATTAGGTTTATCCCAGGAAAAAATGCTTTAAGCCTATAAATTTCATTTATCAAATAATGAAAAACATATGATCCTAATAAATGTAGGAAAGTATTCCATAATGATAAAATTTTTATCAGAGTTGAAATAGAAGACAACATCTTTGCCAAAGTTTACACCAAGTAGGTTTCTTAATGGTTAAATGTTGGAAGTATTCCCTCTGAAATCAGGAGCAAGACAAGAGTGTCCATTACAACCTCTCGTTTAGTGTTTTAATGAAGGTCCTAGCTATCACAGTATGACAATGGATTACAAATATGGGTATTAGAAGGAAGCAAAACTACTATTATTCCCAGATCATGTTATTGTCAACTTAGAAACCCAAGTTCGAATTTGAAGACAAGCTATTAGAATTTGTAATAGAATTTAAAAATGCTTGCTGCATTCAGTAAGATGTACAAAGGTAAATGGCATTTCTAATGACAATTTATGAAAGTAGATCATCAAAACTAAATGTGTATCCACAAGTAAACCTAAAAATTATTTCAGGTTTTTGTGGAAATAGTTATACCATTGAAAATATCTAAACCAAAATATCTGTAAACCAAAACAGAAAACCATTTTTATGGATGGAAACATCCAATGACACCAAGATGTCAGTTTTCTGAAAATTTACCTTTAGGTGCAATGCAATTTCAGAATTTTTGAAATACTTTTAAAAGCTTGAAATTTGTATTATAAGACTAATAAAATGCAATTAAGTAGATTTCCTACCAGAAAGCAAGGCATTTTTGCTTATGATAAAAGTCTGGTATTAATACAGGGATAGGAATATTGAGCAATGCAATAGTACAGATAGGTCACACATTCATATACTTATGATAATTTGATATCTGATAGAGAGGTCCTTACAGATTACTATAGAGATGTAGGACTATCCAATACATGGTGTGGAGATAATTTTATGATTTAGTGGGACTGATCACATGGTACACACCAAACCATTTTCAAGTGGATTAAAAATTGAAATGCGAAAGACAAACTTTAAAATGTTTAGAGGATAGCCTAATGGCTATTTTCTTTAGGAGTTCAGAATATGAAAAGTTTTTAAAGAAAAAAAAAATCAACATAGGAAAGACTGATTTCACTCTTAATTTCCTTTTCAAAGGATATCATGAAGAGTGAAAACAAGTCAAAACTTGAATATATTTTCAAGAAATTTAAAATTAATTTGCATCAAGTATGTGAAGAAATGTTCTAGGTTACTAAAAAATTAACAAAATTCCAGTAGTGATAAAAGACATGAATAGGCATTTCAAAGGAAAATTTCAAAGGAAAACATTAAAACAGAAAAACTTACGAAAAGATGTTCATCATTAGAAATAAGATGAATAAAATATACCGGAGATACAACTTAACCTCCACATTACCAAAAATTTAAGATAGAAGACACCAGATGTTTTGAATTCTCATATTGCCATGCAAGAATATATTGGCACAACCATTTGGAACATGCTTTTTTGCATATACCATCCACCAAATCCACTTCTAGATACAAAAAGCTGAGAAAGTCATTTATGGTCACCAAGTGTATGAGAATTTTTTTGTAAAACTTTTTCTAATAACAAAGGGAAACAATCCTTCCAACTATCCATAGAACAGGTATATTTATGTAGTATAAAGAGTGAAAAACTACATCCATAGAACATGGTTGAATTATAAAAATGAGTTTTAAAAGATGGAGTACAGTATGATAGCACTTTTGTTCAAAGCCAAATATTTATATGTTCACATGTACATTTGCACATAAAAGCATGAAAACTAAAGCATGATAAACAAAATTAAGAATGGTAGTTACATGGATGGGTTGAGAAGGAATTCCTAGGGATTTTACTCTCATGCCTCACAGTAAACCAGTGTCATATATATTCTTATATGTGTATCAATGTCACAAAATAGTTATCTAAACTCCTCTAAGTTGTGTTATTCAGAACAAGTTTTAAAAAAAAAGAATGAAGAGGGGTGCCTGAGTGGCTCAGTCTGTTAAGCTTCCAACCTCAGCTCAGGTCATGTTCTCCCAGTTCACAAGTTTGAGCCCAACATTGGGCTCTGTGCTGACAGATCAGAGCTTAGAGCGTGCTTCTGATTCTGTGTCTCCCTCTCTCTCAAAGATAAATATATATTTTTAAAAAGTTGTAAAGAAATTTGTAAAAATTTAGAATTTGGTAAAATAATGATTTTGAAAATAATGAATATTAAATAACTTGGTCTGAGTTTTATTAATATCAGTTAGAAATTGAATTTACTAACATCCCTAACTAAACAGAAACTGTTACTAAATACAAGTAATTGAGGTTATTGAAGTATAGGATCACCTGCTTACTTGTAATTAGAAACAGAATTATATTGAATGATTAGCTGAATGGGCCCTCACTCTACCTGTGCTGTTAGGATTCTGGGCACATTTGGACAGTAGGTCTACCTTCTTTGGATTGGTTTACCCACCTATGAAATTAGAGTATGGATCTCTAGTGTTTCTTCAGATTTAAGAACAAAACTTGTACCATTCTCTGTATATTAGTTTTTTTCATAATCTATTTGTATTTCTTTTTCTGGGCCACAGCAAGCAAATACTTAAGAGCTGTGCTATTATAAGTGATAATTTCACCTTTAGGTTATGGGACTCCAACTGTAGCTTGTACTTCTTTCCTATTATAATATTTGTGGCTCCAGACTTTCTTACATGGATCCTAAGTGGCTCGTCTTATTTCAAGGATTCTACTGTGACCACTGTCCTCACAACCTATTCCTACCTCAAGAGGTGCTGGCTTTGTAGGTGCCTTCTAAACTAGCACTTGCCATCACTTTATAAACTTTAATTTCTTGAGTGGTCTAGCATCACAAAGTCAGTTATTCCGGAGTCCTTTAAAAATTGTATTTTTAACTGGATTACTAGTGGGTTCTCCAGAGGTATCAGCGTTCATGAGCTATGCAACCAGTTAGACCACATCATTGTATTAGCCATTGCCACAGTAATGCTTTATAAAAGTCTACAAACTCAGTGGCTTACAGCAGACATAGGATTTTCTTACTCATTTATCTGCTTTAGGCTATGGATCTGGTCTTAGCTCTACATGCCTCCATATTCTTGTATTAGAGGTTGCCACAGGTACATTCTTCTCATAGGAGATGACCAGAGTGCAAGAAACTAAACACATTTGAGGCCTTTGGTCATAGCCACTTATACCGCATTGGCTGAGACAAGTCGTATAACAAAGCCTAAGATTAACAAGATGTTGAGATGGAGGACATTCTCTTCCTGTAATATGCTACATGATCACACGAGCAAGAGAAGAAATGAGAATCATGCAGTTTACCAAACACTCACTATAAGAGTCAATAGGTTAATAAGAGACAAACCAAGAGACTAACTGTAGATAACTGATGGTTACCAAAAGGGAGGTTCGTTGGGAGAATGAGTTAAATAGGTGATGGGGATTAAGGAGTGCACTTGTGATGAGCACGGAGTGACGTACAGAAATGTTAAATCCTTTTATTTTACACAAACTAGTAGTATACTGTATGCTTAACTGGAATTTAAAAATTTAATAGGTTAAAAACATTTGAATACAAAAGATTTGCATCTTTTTGCTGAGATACAACTCAACCTCACTTCACATTTTGAGTCTCAAATCCTTACTAAGATCCTAGAAATATGGGCTCCTGGGTGGCTCAGTCGGTTAAACGTCCAACTTTGGTTCAGGTCATGATCTCACAGCTCTCTGCTGACACCTCAGAGCCTGAAGCCTGCTTCGGATTCTGTGTCTCCCTCTCTCTCTGCCCCTCCCCTGCTTGCACACTCTCTCTCAAAAATACACATTTAAAAAAAAAAAAGAGGCCATAGAAAACAATAGACACCTTAAATTTACTTCTACTTTGGAGGGAATGGGTGGTCAAATAGGATTAGATCTGCAAGGAATCTAGACTGACAAAATATTTTCTCCTACCATTCTGATGATCTATTGACTGACAATCTAAAATGCAGCTTGAAGAATCTGGCATCTGATGAAGGTCACTGGGAATGTGGTGGAAGAACTCCAACTTGGTGGAGCTGGAGATTCTGAACTTTGGCCCCTGAGGACTGCCCGGTTTGAGTTGCAAATTGGTTAGATTCTGAAACTCCTGTCCTATTCTGTAAAATGGGGGTAATACTATCATGGAGATATTGTTGGGAGGATCTTTGAACGGTTACGTAAAATGCTTAATATCTGATATTGGCACTATGTTGGCAAAAAAGTTGCAGTTATAATTCTGGAGGCATTTATAATAATATACTCAGTATTTTAGATTTTACTGCAGGTTTTTAAAAAACAATTTCTTTAGGATGGCTAAGGTGTAATTTCACTTGAAAAATAGGAGCATATCCTCCTAGGAACTCTTCAAAATCTATGATTCAATGATTCCAAAAAGCACATTATTTATTCATTTTAGAAAACCATTTGCCACACTGCTGCATACTTTCAGATGTGCAAATAAAGGGATCCCAGCTGGTTGCTTTATTTTCAAACAACTACAAAGGAAACAGTAGAATTTTGGCTTCATGGAATTTTCCTTTGAGAATTTTCACAACCATGTGTGGTTGGAATCTGGCATTTATCTTTTGCTTCCACTCTGGAAATTTATACAGCTCTCTAGAATTTGGTTTGAGTCACATAACTTTTCAATTCTTTGTCACAGTCTTCCCCTTGTATAATTTCCTTCCAGTGTGAAAAGCCTATATACCATGATGGGTCTACACAGCAAGACTTTAAGCATAGTAACTGCTCATGGATTACAAGAGTTGATACAACCAGATTGCTTATGAATAAGAAAAGCAAAAGCTTAAAGATTTATGTGAATAGCCAATCCTGAGTGTATAGGATATAAAAAAGTTAAATTTTCTAACTCTTTACTTTTAAGCATAACATGTATCTTACAGCTCATAAAAAGAAAAATGTACCAGTCTCCAAATGGCCACATAAGCCCTACCAATTTTTAAATCCTTAGGAGTTCTTTTTTGTTTTAAGGACCTTTATAACTAGCTTTTTAAGCCTTCTAGGTGATGTTAAGTGGACACTTATTTCCTTACCTTATCACTCCTTTATTGCATCCAGGAAAGTTTCCCTGGATATACTTTAGAAAAAGTGATTATAAGAACAAAGTTATAAAAAACTTAAATCTCAGAAGATTTTATTTTGTTGGCTTAGAAAAATAAAGAAGTCAACCTCCACTGTCTTTATTGGAACTTCTCCTTGGTTCTTTGCCCCTATTTTGATGACAACGTTTTCAAAGCTGAATTTTAAGTTTTATCTCTTGTAGGGCCCTATGTGGGCTTTTAATTCCACAGACTACTAGGCCTAACTCTGATCCCTCTGGTCTTACTCCCCTTGACATGGACCCCTTCCTTGCTTAGAAAAACAGTATTTTCCCCCTATAGTTTTTGGACTCCTAAAATACTTCAACTCCCAAGTCCTTTTTGTTTGACTTGACCAATAGCATGATTTATAGGACTTTCTAGCTATAACACTATCTACCCCTTCTTTTCTTTAACCATGGAGTTTCAGCTCTGTGCTATACATTCTGCTCTGCCCCAGAATACAGGAAAAAACAAAAACAAACAAAAACACAGAAAACTAGCAATTGCAGCCTGTCACCACTTGGATCCAGGCTTTACTACTTACTAGTTGTGTCATCTTGGCCATGTCCCTTGAACTCTGTCCTTCGGTCTTCTCACCTGTGAAATAGTAGGGCCCTAGGTCAGAGTTGTTTCAATTAAATAACACATACATGTATATTGCTTAGAGAATCCATAGATTATTCTGTAAATAATGCTAATCCTGTGTCCTCAACCTTATCTGGTCACCATTCCTGTCTGCCTTGGTCCTTGGCCCCCATCAGATTGACCACTCACCCTGATAAACAAAAAGGAATGTTTATATTAAGTGATCACAAGCATTGCAAAACCTATTAAAAGATGGATTCATATTATAATACTTACTAGATCAGAGCTAAAAATATTACAGGCTTACATGGTCTTAAAATTTTCCTTCACTTGATAGTGAGGATGCTTTTAAAAGGCTGTTTATGGGGCTTAGAGGATAATTTGGGCTAAGAGCTACACAGTGGGTCTTCACAGGAGTAGTCCTCACCGTATTTACAATTCTTTGCCTTATGTTTATGCAGTCTTAGAATATAAGGAGATAGTATTTTAATAGTGAGGACTTGGGAGTATTCAGCTGTGTGCGGTTTAGCAGAATTGAAATGGTTAATCAAGACCAGTTCTCGTGTTACAAATGTATCACCATGTTTGTACTATATACCAAATCATTTTATTCACTGATTAGATTGAGAGTTATTGCCACAGACCAGGCATTCAAGATAACATAGAAAATACAGACATATGTAGAAAATTATTCAGGTCATTAAGAAACTGATCTAATGAAAAAACAACAGAAATAAACATTTACTAAGTATTATAACAATAGTGACGTACACAGGTTATTAAAGAACTGAGGACAGGTCAAGAGCATGTGCACTCTTCAGTGTTTTATGGTCACTGTTTTTTGATTAGATGCCATATAAATATTGACAACATTCCACAGCACAGCTAAGCATACAGGTTTGGATCTTGTCTTTCACAATGAGGACGTTAAGGAGAATTGGTTCCTCCCATTATCAAAAAACCGATTTGAATAATAATTTATTGGCAATAGGTTACTATCTACTTTGTAGCAGATCAAAAAGATTTTTCATAAGTTAACGGATTTTTGGGCTTGCTTGTTTTGTTCTTTTGATGCCATGTAGACACAACCACAGATATTTTCAGTTCATGGCCTGAAAACGGTTGAAATGATATGCTCTTGGGATGTCTCATAGGAAGAGGGTTTGTCACAAGTAGGGGGGGGAAAAAAAGACCACTAGAATGGGAAGTCGCCTTTATTTGCAATTTCATGAGAAATCAGAGTTAAGTCATAAACCACCAATTAGAGAAAGAAAAATATGATTTTCATTATACCAGGAGTTGTGTGATTCTCCTCTATTTTCCCCTCCTTGCCAGTTCAGTTTGGTAGGATTGTGAAACTGTATTAATAATCATTGTAATCCCTTTCATTTCAGAAAGTCATTTTGGTTACCCAACAAATGCTTCACATAGGACTAAGTGATATTATTTAAGAGCTTCTTTTTCTTGGTCCAAAACTATTAGATTTTCAGAGTTAGCAAACTTACCAAAATTTACTATTTAAGACTTTATAATTTAGAACATTTATTTCATATAGAAAACCAACGCTAATTGAACACTTCTGCATTAAAAGCCCATAATATGGGAGGCACCTGGGTGGCTCTGTTGGTTAAGCATCTGACTTTGGCTCAAGGTCATGCTCTCATAATTCGTGAGTTTGAGCCCCACATTGGGATCTCTGCTGTCAGCACAGAGCCCACTTCAGATCTTGTCCCCCTCTCATTGTCCCTCCCCTGCTTGCACACACGCACTCTCTCAAAACTAAACATCAAAAAAAAATAAAGCCCATAATATGGTATTCAGGGTGGAAAATTTAAGAATTGAATGCAAATTCTATCCACAACAGATACATTTGACAAAAGGGGTGATTCATTCGTCTTTTAGACAAAAACCTATTACTTGTCTGCCACGTTCTTAGCTTGAGGAGATTCTGAAGATACAGCTATGAAGAAGGCAGGCACCTTACATGGCCTCACTTTTGAGGGGCTGGCAGATTTTTACTAAGAAATTATAAGCCTTCACTATGGGCCAGACACTGTGAAACTAGAAATAGAAGATCCTGTCTCAAGGTGATGACAGTTTAATGAAAAAGACCATAAATTAAGCAATGACTAAGCATCACAAGAACAATACAGGTGTAGAGGGACAAAGGAGAGGCCAAGACAAAGGGCAGCCATCAACCTACTTACCGATCAGAATTTCGTGTTTTATTACATGCTGCATAAATCTGGGGGACACATTGTAGCACAGCTAATATACATGCTTGGTGAGCAACTTATGACGTGCTGAGTATCACAGATAAAATGAGAATGTAGAAGTTAATTCTGTTTGGTGGTATCAAGGATAGCTTCATGAAAGTCATTTGAGCTAAAATCTTCATTAAGGATTCCAGGCACCAGGAGAGGAGGACGCCAGTTTGAGGAATTAGTGTGAGGCAGAAAAATACAGACATTTAGCACATGGTAAATAGTCGTCCATGGCTAAATTCGGAGTTAAAGAGAGTTAATACAAACAAGGCATTTACTAATTTGTTTTTTCAGGTCTGAAAAGGCCTCATGTGCTTGGATAAAACTTAAGGCTTTCACTTGAAAGCAAACTTTGATTTGGGAGATGATAAAATGAAGAGACCCGATACCTCTGAGGAGAGAGATGCACAAAGAAGCAATAAAGGCATCGTGCTGGGAACCTGGTGTAAAGTTTACTTCTAGCTGTTTCACAGCTTTCCTTAAGTTTACAGGAAGTGTTTATTCACTGAATCCCTAAAGTTTTGTTGAGAAATTAAGTACCACATACTCTGTTCAGTATTACTGGGTAAAAGGAGAATTATAAAATGGTACAGGACTACAAGGAGGGCAAATACATTAACGATACACAGGACTCCAAGCAATAGAAATGCTTACATAGAGGACACACAAGGTTCACAGTGAAGAGTAAGTAATTCTGAACAGAGTGACCTAGAAAGGATTTACAGATTGGCGTTCCGACTCTAGAGCCTGCAGTCCATGACACGCTTTTTGGTGATATCATTGTTCTTTGGGGCTTGTCTTAAAAGGGGCTCTTTTATCCCAGAGAGACACAGGTTCTGAAACAGAAAACTGTACGCAAGAGATTTATAGGGTAGCTCTACCCGAAAAAAAAGAGAAGGAAAATAAAGAGAGGCTTACCTGTGACCCAGTAACATGGAGGAGAGGGCCAGTGTGCTGGGAAACGCCGAAGCTAGGAAAACTCCTCAGAGTAGGGGGTGCTTAACTGAGGCATTGGGCCAGTCTTTTATAGCTAAGCATCAGTCAATTGTTGGCAGCTGGGAACCCCGTGGAAGTGGTATACCTATGGGTGAGGCAAGTGCCTACAGCTGGGGATGAGGCCCAGTGATGGATGCAGCTGGGTGCTATCACCAAAAGTTTAGCTCCGGATGAGGCAAGATGCTAGGTGGAAATTGATTCCATGCTGAGGAGTTTCCTTTTAGTTTTTTCATTGCAGGCTGTAGACAGCCCTAGAAAGCTTTTGAGGAGATAAAATGGCACACATTGATTTTAGTTTTAGAAAGTTATTTCTGGTAACAGTGTAATGGGCAACTTGGCCTGGTGATAGATGCTGGCAGGTGAAACTAGTTTGATGGCTATTGTAATAGTTAAGGCCCAGTTCAAAATACTTAAGTCCTGATTTAAACCTGTGAAAGATTTCCCAAAATCTTCCTAGGCAGAACAATCTCCCTCTACCATTCTTCCATAACATTTTAGTTTATCTTTATTTTAACCCCAAACACAATCTGGCTTATATCTTGATTCTGTGTATGTCTCTTTATTGACTGTGAATTTGGGGGGATCAGTAACCATCTACTCTTATCTGTATCTCCCATGGGACCTCCCTGAGCTGTGAATAGAATGAGCATTTGATGAAAGTGTTGCGAATTGAACAGTTCAAGGAAGAGATGATAAGCTTCTAAGATTGAGTCAGTCACAGTGGGGATGAAGAGAAAGGCATTGATGAATAAGACCCTGAGAAGGTAGAAATGGGAGGAATAGCTTTTGGGACTATGGCATAACTATGTTTATCAAACACACTGAAACACAGCTACATAAGCCCATTAATATTTATGCATTTATTTCCTACATTTTCCGGCGTCATTTTTTAAAACATTTTCCCTCTTTATATAAGTTTCTTAGAGTTTGTTTTTCCAGTTACGCATCAAAGAAAAAAGATAAGTTGCAAGTAGTTTTGATCCTTTAAATTAATGCTGTTTTGTTACATGCCTGCCTGAGGATTTAAAGTTCAGGTAATATTTCTACCTTAGTGAACCTTTGCTTTTGTAAGATCTTTCTGCCTACATTCCAAATGAACGCCCCTAACTTCTTTGCCAATTCATTCATGCTCTTATGACTTCAGGAAAATGTTAAGATATCCAGGAAATCAAGAGTGAAAGTATTTTCCTGTCTTAGGGTCTGATTTGGTCAAAAGAAGATATGGCATGTTAAAATTAAAATGTATCTTGGAAACATGAGAAAGACTTTGATTCTAAAGGGAAAGTATTCCAAAGCTGAGAGGGAGCACATTTTATTTGTGAAAAAGACATGAACATGTAGTGACAGAAGAATAGAATGTATCATCAGGAAATACAGATTGACAAGCTGACCATGAGCAACTCCGTGTCCCTGTATTTTCTTTTTCTTGCTAGAAAACTGAAATAGTACTATTTCCTGTTGTAACCAGTTCATATATAAGGAAAATATAAGGATATAATTAAGTGGAAATAATTTCTAAATTGTAAAATAGTGTGTCTTATTTTGTAGAATGCTTATCCTCCATATATTTCTATTTTAAAACAACCCATAATTAAAACAATAGAGTCCAATACCACATGTTTGGTATTTGATTACTTATAATAATGATATCTAAAATTCATTAAGTGCCTACTCCCTGGCCGGCCACTGTGCTTCATTTAATTCTTCTAGCAGCCCTAAGGTGAGGTAAAATCATTTTGTCCATCTTATTAATGATGTATATTTAAAGAAATAAAAGTATATTTAAAGAAATTAAAGTATTTAATTTATATTAAAGTATTTAAAGTATATTTAAAGATATAAAATAAATTTCAAAGATCAGTTAAGTGGCATATAATATCTATATATCCTTAGAGCCTAAACAACTAATGTTTAGCAATAGACTGCATTCTTACAGATTGATGATAGATGATGGATAGATAGATGATAGAGTTGGTTAACTTGTGGGAGTATGTTGTATCATGTTGTGTATGTGCGTCTGTGCACGTGTCTGTACATATAGGTATGCAAAAATAAATATCTACAGTAGGAAAATTTGCTTATCAGAAAATTACGCAGCTACAGACAATGAGGGTATATGTAAATAAAGATGATAAGCATCCAGCCTAACCTTCTTTCGTTTGCAGTTTTATATTTGGAAATACACCCTACTTCATTCTTGAGGGCAGTACTATCTGATAGAAATAAAATGAGGGGCACCTGGGTGGCTAAGCCTGTTAAGCATCCAACTCTTGATTTCAGTTCAGGTCATGAATGTTCTCACAGTTTTTGAGTTTGATTCCCGTGTTGGGCTCTGTGCTCTCAGCAATTGGGATTCTTTCTCTCTCTCTCTCAAAATAAATAAACACTAAAAATAATTTAGAAATATGATGAGAGCCATTTACGTAATTTTAAATTTCCCAACAGCCACATTGAAAGAGTAACAAGAAACAGGTGAAATTAATTTTTGTAACACTATTAGATATAACAAATGATTTCAATCCCTACTTCCCTTGCAGACATGAGGAAAGAGAACTCAGAAAAATTAAATCACGGCCCTATTTTAGAAAATGAAGGCTGAATTTTCACTTTTAAAAGTTTCTGCTTTTCATATTGTTGAGTGGCTTTGGGCAATCTACACTTTTAGTTCACCAGCTTAGTGATGGGAGTTTCTCTTTTCTGAGATAATTATATTTTATGTCAAATCCTTGATGAAAACATAATGAATTTCTCTTCACTTTTTTTCCTGGACTATATTTGTAACCAACTCATTCTCTCTAGGGACATGTTCTAGCCAACTCAATTGCAAAGCAAAGTGGTTATCACTTGTTCAAATTCAGCAAATATGTATTAATTGTCTGCTATATGCCAACCACAGATATAATTATGAAACAGTTCTTTCACAGGTGGAACTCATAGATTAGATTAGAAGAAAGACAAAATACAATGACCAATTTGTTTCTCCGATGTTAGAAACAGATGAAGTATACAGGCACTTTTCCCCTAAATCTGTACTTACTATATACCTACTACACAAGAGAACAAGACACAGATGCATCAAGGAGAGTGAAAATAGTAGCCAGTTCCTGAAAGGAATGAAATTTGGTGTTTTGTCAAATGAGAAATTGATAAATGTTTAGAATCTTATCACAGGTTTTCAATTTTTAGAATATTTAAAACTTAAAATGATAAAAAGCAGCCTGTAAGTACCAGGTAGGACTTATTATCAACTTTTAAACTTGTTTGGTCAATTACTCAATAGAAATAGTAAAGAGGGTTGTAGGAAAAGGACTGCATTATGAAAAACATTTACACATAATCATGATTAGTGTTAGATTTTTACTAAAATGTAGTTAAAGTTGGTTATCTTTGGCTATCCACCATTCAAACACCATTTGTATCTGGAGGGAATTCCTCGTTGTGTGGAACTCGAAAGTCAAAAAGGAATATCTATTCTCCAGAATCTTTCTCTGTAGGCAGCCTGGACTCAGCCATGGTGGAGCCCAGTGGGTCCATAAGAGGTGTCCAGTGGCTATGGCACCAGCAGTAGCCTCCTAACCAGACTGTTACTGCATTCTGACTTGGGCTCTTGTATGCCAACTTTCTTTTCCTTCCTGGCATTTCCTGATAATGTTACTCTAGCATTCCTGTTGATTCTCTAGAGTACTAATAAGCCACCAATTAGTTTTATTTCAGAATCAATTAGCCAAAATCAGTTTCGGGCATTTATAACCAAGATCTGCCTTGTATAGAAATTGGTACCAGGAAGTGTGTCATTGGCCTCAAAGCCTTAGGGCAATGAGGATCTTATCTCTGGTTAAACTGGGATTGAAGGCAGTGAAAACTCTAGTTAATCCCCAATCAGTATCTGGTAGTCTATGGCATACAATGGCAAAACAACGAATTACCACCTGTGGTTACCATTAATGAGGTGTCCATTTAAGGCACATTTCTGAGGTTATCACTTTGATGCAATAATAGAACAGAATTAAGATCATGCAATTTCAAGGATGTAGGGAAGTGTGTTTATTTCTAATAGAAATGAGTAAAGATAGAGAAGGAGTAGGTGACAGTTCAAAATTCTTGATGCAAGTTATGAAATAAACCTTAGTTCTTAAGTTCTTAAAACTGAGAACTTTCTATTACCATAAAGAACTTTATCTTCTTTTTCAGCTACAGTGTTGAAAATCAAAGCAAAATTTGAAAATGCAGATTGTCAAGTGTATTCATTTGAGTTCACAACAATGCCAGGTCTCCCAATGAAAGTGAATTTTGATTGAGAAGGAATAAAAATATTAATAGAGTATATTGGATGATATGGGAAAATACAAAGGCCTTGATGTACCCTGAACCCAAACTCTCACTTGCCTCTCTTTCCAGCTATATCTGTCTTAACTTCCATGTCTGGTAAGACTGTTTTACTCCTGTATGGAAGATGATGAAGTCCTTTTTTTTTTTTTTTTTTTTTTGAGAAAATTTCCCTTCCCAAGGGAAGTCATTTATTCTGAAGACTTCTTTACACCTTAATGTCTGCAAACTTATTGCCACAACTGGGGAAGGTAATAGAAATGGATGCCATATTAAAACGAAGAGGAGAATATTTTGACCCCAAAGGAATTGGAAGACCTGGAAAATACTTTTTAAAAAAATTTGGAAAAGATGTATGGAAAGATATCCTGAGATATCAAGAAGACACTAGATCAGATTGCATTTTAAAAATCAATTCAATTAAGGTGTTTTCGTGGCTGAGTGGCTAAAACCTGAATTAAAAGGTGGCTTATGCCCAATAAATTTGAGATGGACAAAATTCCCTGGCATAACATATAAGAAAGGATGCAAATGTTCTGAGTGATAGAATTGCCAACCGTAAGTTATTTGTGATCTACTCATCCATCCTAACCACGTTTCCTAAAAGGGTTCAGGAGATATTCTATTCATCACAGTCTTGATAAATATACTGGTGAAAAGGTGCCAAATTCTCTGAAAAGTCTTGTAATATTTCAGATTTGGGAAGGGAATCTGCAATTGAAATGAGCTTCCTGATATCAGTAGAGTAGGAAGATCCTTAGGTACCAGAAGTCATGTAAGAGGAATTATCACCACAGGTACATACTGTGAATCTTTATCCTATTCTTCCTCAAAGAAATCTGTGATCATTTACCAAATAATTATGTATTAGGGAGCAGGAAATACCCAGTTTTCGGAGCCTGTTGGACACTGTCTCTAAGTTAACAATTCCTTGGAATTCAGAGGACCACTGCTGTTGCACTGGTTAAGAACAGGGTATAGGGCAATTGGCAATAAATGGAATTGTAACCCAAATCCTTTCTGAGATGGGATCAATGATACCTTAGCAACATTCTATAGTTGTTTTCAAAGTCACTGATTTCGTATCACTGGGAAAACAGGAAAACTGGAAGGGGTGTGGTCTGAAGTGATTCACTTTGTCCATCAAGGGTAAATAGAATTTCTGCTATTCTGCAGGGTCTGGGAAAAGTGTGGATGGAAACCATGTCATCTCTGGAGCTCCTTCTCATACTATTATACCTCTAGTAAAAGTTGATGGAAGACTGATACAACCTTATACATTCAAGATGACCAAGGTTTCAGCTCACTTAGGAAGATGCATATAATTTTCCAACGGGATAATGAACTCCAATAAGTGTTGCCTGCTTATGACAATAGGAAATCCTGCACTTGGAATGATTTAATAATTTATCAGACTATGGGTTGCCTCCTTTTAAATAGGAATAGGTATATATGGGTTGTAAATGGGTATTTGAATTAACAGGGTGGTAATTGTTCTTGAAGGGAAGGTAAGAATAGAAAGAAGGGAACATATGGATAATGGGCAACCAAAGAAATAGTAGTTTGGTTGGCTTTTTTTTCTATTTATTATATAAAACCTGTTTTTAATTTTAATTTTTTCTTGCAGGAATACCCAATGTGTGAGACTTAGTGGAAAGCAGTGCTCTTTTATCCACTGAGAAAGCCTTATAGAGACAAATATTTTCTCTCTAGTTCTTGGTAATGAGAACATTGGCATATGACCAATGCTTAGTGTTCCCCTGGGGACAATGCATCTTGAGGAAGTGACTCAGGGATGTGCAATCGTTTTATGCCTCTTACCTCACTGAAGTCCTCTGATGTACTAAGGATAGATGGAGATTTTCCAAGAACAATCTACAGAGAAAAAACTCTGGTCTTCTGGGAATTGTGAGGAGGATGGAGGTTATCTGGCCATATAGATAATATTTGTTTTGTTTTGTTTTGTTTTATAAATTTCCATTCCTTTTGTTCTCAACTTTGATTAAAACCCCTTCTCCTTCTACCAAATCTGGTGCCTACAAGCCTGTTAGGATTTCTGCAGACTGAATCAACTTAACTTTCTCGGATACTCCAAAGTGCAGGTAACTGTGCTTTCAGTTATAATATCCTCACTCAGCCATTTAACCAATCCCTCTACTGTATTTTTTATCTAAAACTTGGTTGAAATGTTTCATCCACTGAAGTCTCTTATATGCTTTGTCCTTTTGACTTGATACACTTTTTATTTCTTTAATGCATTTTGGAATGGCTACAGGAGGAATAGAAGATAACTACATCTTGCCAGTATACCATATTTAACACTGTGATACCCACAAATCATCCTCTTTCAATAGGCTAGGATAAGCACAGCAAGATTTAATGTTAGTTAAGAGTTGACTGTGAATAAATGATATCACTGTTCTTTAAAGCACATGACCCTGTCATTACTAAAACAACTGCACTGTCAATGATGGTATAGCAACTCCATTCTGGTTACATTTTTTTTTTTTTAAGTGGAAGATGTCAAGATCAATGGGGCCACTTTAGCATCAGAGCATGATTGACTACTGTTAATGTCTGACCCAATTTTGATTTCTAATTTTGAGAACATTACAGGAAAATCTAGAATATGGACTTTCCAAAAACTTCATAGGAAAAACTTAATTGACTTTTTACGTTTGCTGTAACTTACTCAGTTAAAATACTTTTGCAGACTTTTTTTCCTAGTAAAATAAAAAAAAAAAACCACTTAATGTTCTTCCATATGGCTCAAGTTGAAAGTATATGTGTGTCTCTCTCTACCCTATCTAAAACACAGAGAACCTCAAAAATTGTACTGGATCTGAAATTTAGATATTTTCATTCCAAGATTAGGACTTAAGATTCTTTCCAAATAACATTACCCCAGTTGAATTTATGGCCTTTTGATGCCCTGGACTATTCCCTTTTGAGGACACTGCCTGAGACGCTGATCTTTCTATAGTTGGCCTGTGAGATTTAAAAGACAGGCTCCAGTAAAGCATAGAGTGTGCTTGTAGTCAAGGGATACGACCTCAGTCAGAAAAACTGGGAAAAAAAGACCATGTCAGTCTTTACTTCCAAGAAAAGCTAGTTGGTGTTTTGATAACAGTAATGTCCCTTTAGTTCAAAGTTACCAGCTATCAAAACAAGTTGCAGTTCACAGCAGACTAACCCCTTTCCATTATGGA
Organism: Lynx canadensis; assembly: GCF_007474595.2. NCBI lineage: Eukaryota > Metazoa > Chordata > Mammalia > Carnivora > Felidae > Lynx > Lynx canadensis. The sequence goes on along the minus strand of NC_044320.2, from coordinate 59,172,477 downwards.
GAAGTAGATTGTAGCATGATTGAGTCCAAATAAAAACATATTTACAGAGAAAACTAGGCCCATGAGAAGCAAGCAGAAATTCGCAACAAGCTAAGTTTCATAAATGTTCAGGCAAAAAATTTCACCATATACATACAATTTACATCCATAAGACTAAGGTATCATTAGAAAAGTTGTATTAGAGGGAAACAACATTTTAAAAGATGAGTCGCTAAGGAGATAGGGTAATAGAAAGCAATCATCTATCAAAACAGAATACACAAAATCACTCTTGCTCCATCACATGTGTTAACTGTTCAGCAAAATGGCTCTGCTGTGTGCTCAGCATGAGGTTTGAGTAGGCAGTATTATCGTCTGGCATCAGAGCCAGGGCAGGATCCAGCTTGAACCTCCAAGTCATTGCATAAGGAAATATGAAATTGCAGAACAATGTGGGTGGGCAACAGACTTGACCCAACTCTCATTTATTAAATAAACACAGATTTGACTAGTCGTACTTCTGAGAACTTTAGCAGTGGCATTGCCAGGGTGTAACACTTGGGGGAGAGGGGATTGGAAACCATCATAAATCTCCATGAGCAACCTCCTCCAAGTTGCCCCTAATAAACTTACGATCTAAGCTATCTAAGTGAGATCAAGTGTGCTCGCTCTTCAATGCAGTTTCAGGACAAATCAATTAGCCTCCACTTCCAAAAACCTTTTTGCCACCAAGTCCTTTCTATAAGAAAGTTTGGGAGCTTCCACCCCTCTAAATTTTAGTCCAGCTCTTGAGATTATGTGCAATGTTGGTTCTTGTTGAAACCAGAACACTAAGGGGCCTCCTTGTTCTTCAGTCCTCCTGCATCACTATTACATTTGCTGGCAGCTAGAGCAGGTAAAGAAAACTGTATTGTTTGTGTAGTATAAAAGATGACTTCTTAAAGATGTGCAGACAGCGAAACCCATGCTTAAGCAATCGTAAAAACGAGAAAAACATGAAAACAATTAGTAATCTATTTATACATATAAAAACTGGAAAATGATTTCTTACCGTATGGACTGGAGAGCTCTCTGAAATTTTCTTCTTTACAAGCTACTTGGCAGAGAGGAGCATATTCTGGTTCTACACAGAAAGAAAATCATAGGGGGGGTAGGTTTTGCAAGTGCATGAAGTGGACACATTTGGGTGAGGCATGCCCATTTTAAGTCAGGTGCACTTTTCCATAATATTTGTATAGAAAATAACAAAATGAGTACCACGCAGCTTTTCATCACATTGCACTGTTGCATTTTCTAATTATGATAGTTGTCAGTATAACCAGTGAGATTTTAATATTTATAAAATAAATATACTCTAAGCCTATGAGTTTTCAGTTTTTGAAGCTCTTGTAAGAGAAGTGCTTCTCTTGTCTGAGAACTTGTAAGTCAACATTTCTTTTGATTGATTGATTGATTCATTTATTTATATTTTGATTCCAGTATAGTTAACATACAGTGTCATATTAGTTTCACATATACAATATAGTGATTCAACTATTCCATACATCACCCCTTGGTCATCAAAATAAGTGCCCTCCATAATCCCCATCACCATTTAACCCACCCACCCACCCTCATCTCCCCTCTGGTAACCATCAGTTTGTTCTCTACAGTTGGGAGTCTGTTTCTTGCCCCCTCCCCCCATCTCTTCCCTTTGCTCATTTGTTTTGTTTTTTAAATTCCATCTATGACTGAAATCATATGGTATTTGTCTTTCTCTAATTATGCTTAACATAGCCACAGCAATCAGACAACAAAAAGAAATAACAAGCATCCAAATCTGTAAGAAAGAAGGAAAACTTTCACTATTTTCAGATGACATGATACTATAGACTCCACCAAAAACTACTAGAACTGACAAATGAATTCAGTAAAATTGCACAATATAAAGTCAATACGCAGAAATTTGTTGCATTTCTATACGCTAAAAATTAAACAGCAGAAAGAGAAATTATGGAAACAATCTTATTTACAATTGCACCAAAAATAATAAGATACCTAGGAATAAACATAATCAAAGAGATGAAAGACCTATGCTCTGAAAATTATAAAACATTGATGAAATTGAAGACGGCATAAAGAAATGGAAAGACATTCCATGCTCATGAATTGGAAGAAGAGATGTTAAAATGTCTATACTACACAAATAATCTATGGATATAATGCAATCCCTTGGATTTATATACCTGTTAGCACCTGAAAACTCTTATCATCTGACCTAAATATATGAAAGATAGTCTGCTGGGTGCCATGTAAAACATGTTCAATAGAACCTTAAAATCCATTGAGTCTAACTGCCACAGCTGTCCTGATAAGACTTCAAGTCTTATTCAGAATATACCCTGCTGGGTTGCCTGGGTGGCTCAGTCGGTTGAGCTTCCGACTTCGGCTCGGGTCATGATCTCACGGTTTGTGAGTTTGAGCCCCGCATCAGGGTCTGTGCTGACAGCTCAGAGCCTGGAGCCTGCTTTGGATTCTGTGTCTCTCTCTCTCTCTCACCCTCCCCCGTCCATGCTCTGTCTCTCTCTGTCTCAAAAATAAATAAACATTAAAAAAAAAGAATATACCCTGCTGACATACAGATAGCCAAGGTTATAAATAAAACACCATAAATAAAAATAAAATATGTATGAGCTGTTAGGATAGTATTTTTGATGTGGTAGAGTCTGAATAGTATCAAGAAAGCTATATACTCAGAGTAAATAATTGTTTTTCTTATTTAGCCACTCAAAATATTCTTTCTCTACCCAGAATGTTACAACTAATTTCAAAGCTTTGTGTCCTCACAGCACGTAACTCTTTGGATTCTTTGGACTTTTTTTAAACCACAACTGCATCTACATTTCATAAGCTGTCATTTAACTGGACAAAACTTCTGGCCAGATGCAGCTGGAGTGCTTTTGTGTATGAGGCATTGTCTGCTTATTAAGCATTGTCTGTAATTTCAATATAAATTGTTGAGCAGACATTTCTGCTTACAGAAAATAGAAGTTGGCCTAAAAGACACCAGAGATACAATGGACAACAATTCTTGTGAGAATCAAGCAACTCTCTGTGACAATATTAAAGAAATCAGGTGAAGGCAAGAAAAGGGTGAGGAGAGGCCTATGTAGCCTTGAAAAGACTTAGATATATGTGGGTGCTCATAATATTCTGAGGCTGGACATCTTCATGATGCCAACAGTGAACAGAACTTCCCCTGGAAGGAGGCAAAATGAAAGACCTTTGTTTAGATTCCAAATGGAAATGGAACCCCCACACCCCCTCCTTGCCAAACAAAATAAAAAAATAAAATAAAATAAAAAGAAAGAGAGTTAGGGAAGTTCTTCAACAGATATATCTTGGCTTTCTCAATCCATGAGCCATTTTGCTCCAGGGGATACATCCAAACATAAATTTTATGAAGAGACCCCGTGATTTGGCACCGTGAGTTGGCGTATAATTGGACCCACTCACAGGATCTTAACCTTCTCTGCCAGGGGAGTCATCATCTGAATGGGAAAAACCATTGCAAAATTTTCCCTTCATCTAAGAAGAATGACTAATTTTAGATGTATCACAAGGAAGTGTTTTGTTCCAAACATAGTTCCTAGAAATAGTGGGGCATTCCAGTCCAACAGATGAAAACCTTCCTCACAAGAACCAAATCAGTGTATTGTGCACCACTTGCCAGTGAATCCAAATTGCCTGCCTTTAAGAAGATGAGAAGACAATGGAGCTTCTAAAAGAATGGATGATTCCAAAATCTCTATGTAGATTATCTATCGATTGTAGAATATTTACAGCAAAATTTCATTCCCAGGAGATCTTTTCCTCATCACTCTTGGACCCTTCCTTTCTTGCTGCTCTCACTTGTTAAGTGAAAGCACATTTTATCATCAGGCTAAACAAAGCTTGGTTGAACATTTAAATCTGTTATATAATTTTGACAAATTAAAAAATTTTAATGTGACTTTTGAATTAATTTTACAGTTATTACAAACAACATGTTAGTAAATTTTTAAATTTTTAAATGAAATAAATTCTTACAATTTTTCATTTAAGTTTTAAACATGCATGGGGTATTGGTAAGTTTATTGAACTAAAGATGGAATACTGAGTCTAATTCTGATTTTCTCAATAATTAATTTAGATCAGTAACTTCATTTCTCTATTCATCTGTACAATGAAAGAATTGACCTCTTGATCTGTAAATTACTTCCAGATCTAAAATTCTTTGATTCTAAATGAAACAGATTTCTTCTCCTTATATCAGAAATAAGCAGAAATATAAGGTGGTTTTTACTAAGTTCTGAATGACTATATCAGGTACGGAGGGAGATATCAGTTCTAGCTTACATGGCATGATAGATTCATGGAGGATGTGTGATTTAAGCCAGGACTTGGACGTGGTCAGAATTTTTATAAGTTCATTTCAGAGGAATGTATGGAGGAAAAACAACTCAAGATGTATTAAAGTCAGGAAGCAGACCAAATGGAGAATTCCTTTAGGAGAGGATAGTATTAAGTTTAGAGACCAAATTTAGGAACATCTTTAGTGCCTGGTATACAATATACAGAATTTACCCTAAAAATGGGTAGCACACAATTTTTTTTGTTGTTGTTTGGAGTAGGGTAGTTGAAGGGCGGATTACATGTGCTAAAAGGTTTTTGGAAAAGAAGAAAGTATTACTTGGTTCCTACTACCTATCAGTTTCTGTCTTCATCCAGGAACATGGACAGCTAAGAGTCTATTTTATTTTTTAAAGTGTTAATCTGATTATTTAATTTTTATTCCATGTCAAAATGTGGCATGGGGCAAGTGGCAGGATTTCTTGTATTTGTACATTAGCTCAGATTTCCTCCATTTTATTATTTAATCCAATTGATCTGATTATTTATGGGTAATAAGGGAATTTATTCCTGCATGCTACATTATTGCTATGGAGTATATGTCTGTGCCCCTTCAAACTTCATATGTTGAAATCCTAACCCCCAATATGATAGTATTAGGAGGTGGTGCTTTTGGAAGGTGATTAAGTCATGAGGCTGGAACCCTCATGAATGGGATTCATGTTCTTATAAGAGACCCCAGAGAGCTCTCTCTCCTCTTCTGTCATGTGAGGACAAAGTGAGAAGACGGCCATTTATGAACCAGGAAGCAGGCTCTCAAACACTGAATCTGTTGACACGTTGGTCACAGACTTCTCAGCTTCCAGAACTGTGAGAAATAAATTTCTAATGTTTATAAACTATTCATTCTATGGTGTTCTGTTATAGCAACCTGAATTGACTAAGAAAATTATTGAGAAGTCATTTATTTCTTCCTTAACTATTTCATGTGTGCTGTGCTTAAGGGCCTGGGCTGAGCTCTGAGAACAAGACAGATATATCCTTCACTTTCTGGAATTTATCATCTCTGTCCATTCACTCCTTGGGCTAAGCAGTTTTTCAGAACTTGTATTTTCGTATAGTATTGCATATTTTCCTGGTAATGATAAAAAACAAAACAACTATGCAGTACACATCCACATAGTTTGACAGTTATCAGAAATCCTTATTTCTCTTAGGGAATAATTTGTAGCCAACACTATTCCATCTTACTTGTGTTGCCAAATCCTCAAAGCTCATAAGGAGAAATTCCAAGTATGTCAATTTAAGTAGGGGTTTATTAATTTAAACTATTTTACTTGCATGATTCTCCCTAGAGTATGCAAATCTGAACAATAGAAAATTCTGTGACTTCTGTAGGGGAAAAGAGAGGGAAATGAGCTGGTGTGATAGAAGAAATAGAGGAAACAACCAGTAGACATCAATGAACAAAGTGAAGATGAACCCACCATCTTCTGTTAAAACTTCAAGGCTCATAATTTATTCTTGGAAAAAGTGAAAACATTTATTAGCCCTTTTGTGATCTCATTTCTGTTTTAAGCTTCTCTCTGGTTTTTATTGTAATCTGATTTCACTTGTATAAAATGTAAGGCAATGTTGAGATCATACAATGTAACATGGTTTTGCTACCACAGTTTTTCAGTAGACTGTAAAAGACAGATTATGCTTTTCTTAAGTTAGACATTCTCACCTTTTGAGGCATTTAACACCATCATGAAATTTAGCATGGTGTTTATATTAGAGTTGTGTGGTACACATCTTTTGCTCTGGGAGCCCCTTGATCACGAAAGTCTCAGTTCCTGGCCCAGAAATCATTATGAAGTATTGACTAATGGAGACTTGTCTCTGTTCTAAAGGATTTTTTTAAGTCTCTCTTCTTTTGGAATATATACAAAATCTTGGGAGATGATCCAGCCAGTATATCTTTGTGATCAGTGCTTTCAATCAGGTTTCCTTCATTTAAAAGATTTGCCAACTTTATCTATGAGCCATACTTTAATGGGGCGCCTGGATGGCTCAGTCGGTTAAGTGTCCAACTTCAGCTCAGGTCATGATCTCGCGGTTCATGGGTTCGAGCCCCACATCAGGCTCTGTGCTGACAGCTCAGAGCCTGGAGCCTGCCTCAGATTCTGTATCTCCCTCTTTCTCTGTCCTTCCCCTGGTCATGCTCTATCTCTCTCTCTGTCTCTCAAAAATAAATAAACGTTTTTTAAAAAATTGAGAATATGAGCCTCACTTCAAATTGCCAATGATATCAGATAAGTAGTTTGAGATTGGTCACACAGTTGCCAGTGCTGGGCTTCTCCTTCATATGTGGGCAAACTATGCCTAACTCTCTGACCCAAACTGCCCCATATTGTGATGCTGCTCATAGCATGCTTTGCTATTCCAAAGGGCTCAGTAGCAATTCCTATTTTTGACATTTCTTCCCTTTTTAATCTTGACACAAAATTATCCTTGTGTTTTGGTACTGTAAACTATGAAAATCCATTAGAAAACAGACATATGAAAATATCTACTCTACCTCCTCTAGAAACTGTCCTTGACCCATCAGCTAGCTTAGATTCCTCCTATTACACATTTCCATTGCTCTCTGTGTATTTGTGTAGTAATTTTCCCAGGTATTAAGTATCTGCACAATTACTTGCTTAGGGTACATTTCCCCCAGCTGTAACATAAGCCCTAAGAAGGAAGAAAAAAGGAGCTCTCTCTATATTTTGCCATTATATACCCATCACCTAACACAAAGAGTGGTGCCTGTAGGATGACCTCAATAATTGTGTGAACTGAATAAATAGAATGGCAGCTAGATATCTAATAGTAGGCAATTGATACATGTTAATTGAATAATGCCCCAGTATAGTGTATGACTTCTCTCAAGGAGGATTTTAAGGAATAATGGTGGGAATTTTTCTCTCAGTGATAGCTCAGTGGGGGGGGAAATAATAATGCCTTCTCCACATTTGTATAGAAGTGTTACTCATTTCCAGTAATAACACATGGCCTTCCTCCCAAAATGGCATTAGGTCAATGAGTGCTTGAAGGATTTATTTTATTCCAGACCATGTTAATATCTCCTTACATTTGTACATTGCTAACCAAATGGAAGAATGGCTGGATGTTATAGGAAATTAAAAGGATAAAACTAATCTCCTTTTACTCCTCAAAATTCAGGACACCTTTGGTTAAATTAAAGTGTAAATTATAACCACAGATACAAGCCCATTTAGGTGTGGAGAAACCATGTGATGGAAATTGGCTGAAATTCTGTAGATGCCTTATGAAACAGCCCTGAATACTACACTGCATAATGGTTGCTGCTGGGAGGAACAGCCAGGGTGCTTTCAGAGAGATCACCTCATGCGCCACCCTGCCCCATGTTGACCCCTACCATGAAAAACAGGAGAATGTGGCATTTAGGGTGCAGACTCTGCATCATGATTTTACATGAATCATGAATCTACATGAGTTCAAAGCCTATACTTATTTCTTATTATTTGGGTTTTTTTCTGGGCAAGTTACTTATACTCTCAGTGCCTTATTCTCCTTATCTCTTAAAAATAGGTGGTGGTGGTCCCCACTGCATAAGGTCATCATTAGGATTAAATTAATGTAGGTAAAATATGTACAGGAGTTTGCTAGAGTAAATGTTCAGTGAACACTGGTTTTATTATGACCATTATACAACACGGAACTCAGGTTAACCTTTATTTCTCAAGTATGTGTAAGAAATAATAGTTGTTTTTTTTAATGTTTACTTATTGAGAGAGAGAGAGAGAGAGAGACAGAGACAGAGAGACAGAGAGACAGAGAGCATGAACAGGGGAAAGGCAGAGAGAGAGGGAGACACAGAATCTGAAGCAGGCTCCAGGCTCTGAGCTGTCAGCCAGAGCCTGATGCAGGGCTCAAACTCACAGACCATGAGATCATGACCTGAGCCAAAGTCAAACCCTTAACCAACAGAGCCACGTAGGTGCCCCCAGAAATAATGTTTGGAATCTGTGGTACAGTTTATGTTTGTTAAAACAATATTATGACCATACCATATTTAGTTATAACATATGTCTCATAAGTAAGCAGGGGAAGTATTGATATGCCTCATTAGCAGATGAAGAAATTAAAGAGAAGAGGGTGAGTGATGAGATCAAATGGCCTGTACACAGTGGATCAGGAATTATAATGCAGTTCTCCTGAAATCTAGTCACAGACTTTCATATTCACCACTTGGCTACTGTTCTGAGGTTTGCCTCAGATTAAAAACTTTTTTTTTTTGCCTTTACTCTTTTATAAATCTATTCATTCTGGTCATTCAAAAGCACTTAAGAATGTCTACTAGGTGGATGGTAGCACTATCAACTAATTGGTTGATAGAATGTTCTGCATCTCTTTGATTTTCTGATGCATCAGTAGTTACTAAGTGTTAAACACTAGGGATTTATAAGTGAAAAGATCTAGTTCTTGACCTCAAAGAATTCATATTGTAGTGGGGAATGAAGATAGAAAATGAATTAAAATATAGTATGATACGTTAACTATATAAAGAAGCATGCATTTAAAGATGATAACATACGGGGGAAATGACTTTGCTTTGAGAAGGGAGAGGGCAGTGGTCAAGGAAAGACATCTGAGCTGAGTTTACACTGAGTTTAGGAGTTAGCCCATATTAATGCTAAAGAGCTCACATGAATTGTCATTTATTATATGCCAGGCATTGTTCTGAGTACTTTGCATGTATTAATAAGTGAGAAATACAGCACTATTAAAATGGCATTATAGTTTTCACTGCAAACATTTAAGAATATATCTTGAATTTGTTCCCTCTATCTTCAGTACCATGATCATCTCTTCTGAACAACTTATATAATGTCCTAACTTGTCCCCTCCCTCTTTACTCTTATCACAGTCCAAGCCATTTTCTTTTTTTCTTTTTTCTTTTTTTTAAATTTAAATTCAAGTTAGTTAACATACAGTGTAGTATTGGTTTCCGGAGTAGAACCCAGTGATTCATCACTTACATATAATACCCAGTGCTCATCCCAACAAGTGCCCTCCTTAATGCCTATCACCCATTTAACCCATTCCCCCAACCACCGCCCCTCCAGCAACTCTCAGTTTGTTCTCTGTATTTAAGAATCTCTTATGGTTTGCCTTCCTCTCTGTTTTTATCTTATTTTTCCTTATCTTCCTCTTCTTCGTCTGTTGAGTTTCTGAAATTTCACATATGAGTGAAATCATATGATATATGTCTTTCTCTACCATTTTCTACACAATAGTCAGAATTCACTTTCTAAGTGATAAAATGGGTAGAACTCTCCTACCTAAAACTCTCAATGATTTTTCATTTTATTTAGAAGCCCCAAATTTTCTTCATGGCCTACAGAACCTTACATGATATAGCTTCTTCTTTCTTCTTTTACTTCATTTTTTTCTTTCTTATTTTTCTTTCTTATTCTTTTCTTTTCTCTATTTCTTTCTTTTTTAATTTTTTTAAATGTTTATTTTTTTAAGAGAGAAACAGAGAGTGAGCCAGGGAGGGTCAGAGAAAGAGGGAGACGCAGATTCCAAAGTAGGCTCCAGGCTCCCAACTGTTAGCACAGAGCCCAAAGCTGGGCTTGAACTTATGAAAAGTGAAATGACCTGAGCTGAAGTCAAATGCTTAACCGGCACCCCTCTTCCTTCCTTCCTTCCCTCCTTCCCTCCTTCCTTCCTTCCTTTTTCTTTTCTTTCTTTCTTTCTTTCTTTCTTTCTTTCTTTCTTTCTTTCTTTTCTATTCTCTTCTATCATCTACTTTACATTTTACAAGTCATGTTACACAATGCATAGAATGCTGATATTATGGGATGTTAATTAGTGATTCTTTAAAAGGGGAATGATTTAATGGTCATGTAGTTTGAGAAAATATAGCATCAAACAGCAACAGCTTATTTTGTTTGTATATGCACATATGTTAGTATATGTTTATGAATGCTAAATTGTAAATCTTGCACTATTCTTACTTTATTAACCCAATTTTTTTCAAGGTGACTTTTATGTGAACATACCCTTAGAACATATTTTGGGAAATGCTTCATCCTGCATAAAAGCCACATTAAAGAGATCAACCTTAAATTGGGTTCAGGAGTTTAGCAAGTTTAAGACCTTCTAAATGTCATATTTTGGGAGAAAAGATAGAAGGGAAACAATTAATCAGAGATTATATTTGCCAGATGTCAATAAAAATTCATGAAGTCTTAGAGTAAAATCTCCTTTACCCTCTTCATTCAATACTAAGCTTCCATCATGTTCTTAAGTTAGGTTCTGAGGATTGAAATTGAGTCACTCTTGAGCTAATTAATTCCAAAAAGGATTTATTGAGGATCTATTAGGATGAGTCTATGATTGGAAAGTTTCCTTGGCAGGGAGAACTACAAGGGTGGGGGAACTGTAAACTTTCCTTTCCTGTTTTCCAATCAGAAAGGGCAGTATTGTATTGATTGAACGTGGGTGGCCCTTAACACATTTTCATGAATCAGAATTATATTTGCCAAATGCTATTCCACTGTAAAATTAGCAATAGCATATGTGGGTGATGAGTATCTTTTTATGTGTTTTATCTGTTTACAAAAGAGAAGAAAAGAAATTATAAAATTGTTTGGCATAAGTTCATAAGGTGAATAAAAGTTATATGGATCTATTCAATGCATCCAGCTCTATACTAAATGATTTAAAAGACTGAGAGAGAACTGCTAGAAGGCTACTCTAATTTAAGGCTAGTGTGGTTTTCTGCTGCTTTTGATTTTATCTCTTAAACTTTATGCAATTGCATATGATGGGATTTTAGGATGAGAGGAGATGGTTGTACATGTAGATGGAGGGGATGTAAGAGACTGGAGAATGATTTCTCAGCAATAAAAGCCTCCTTTTGGAGGCCCAGTTTTTCTTTTTCTATCACTTTTATTGCTAGCAAGCACATCTTCTCCAGAGATGAAACAGTAGATATGAATGGAAAAAAGATATTTTTAAAGAAAATATATCCAAATAAAAATGTATTCTTTTTTTTTTTAATTTTTTTTTCAACGTTTATTTTGGGGACAGAGAGAGACAGAGCATGAACGGGGGAGGGGCAGAGAGAGAGGGAGACACAGAATCAGAAACAGGCTCCAGGCTCCGGGCCATCAGCCCAGAGCCCGACGCGGGGCTCGAACTCACGGACCGCGAGATCGTGACCTGGGTGAAGTCGGACGCTTAACCGACTGCGCCACCCAGGTGCCCCATAAAAATGTATTCTTGATAATATCTCTATTATTTGAAATAAAATTAATATAATTCTCACTGAGAAGCATGGATGATTCTTGTGTGCATGAAAAATCAGATAACTGGCAGATAAAGGTCTACAGGCACTTAAAAGAATATCCTAGCACAAATCACAATTACTCTTGACTTTGAGGAGCTGTGGAGTAGCTAAAAGAAGGTACAGATTTATTTGGCAACAGAATCTTAGGACATTTTGCTGAGTTCATACATAGAAGACGGGCAAAAACATCTTTTGTCTAATTGCAATGGGATATTCAAAATTTGACTCACATAAGAAAGAGATCAACTTTTTTATCTTGCCATTGTGACCTTACCATGAATTCAAAGGCATTTGTTATAAGAGATCCCACTCTATTTGTGACTTATGAGCAGGCTACATTTTGGACATTCAAATGGACATCTTGTCATTTGATTTCTCTCCCACTCAAAGAAAAATGCATTTTCAAAAAATCAGAGAAAGGAAGACTCGTACTTGCCTTTGCTCAATCTATTACTTTACAATTGGAGGGTGTGGCTGACCCAAGCAGTGATATCTCTTGCCAGGAATAAACAGAACCTCATAAAAGCAATTTGCAAAAAGCAATGTGTTGGTCTTAGTAGACAGTCTTTGCACTTGCCAGTGAAACTAGCAAGAAGGGTTGTAAGTCATTTAAATTTTCTGGAACCCATCTGTGAAATGATGCCCTCTGCTTCTTCGTCTAAGGCTTTGTGGGGTTCAAATTAGAAATGTATGCAAAAACTGGTTTGTTAACTATAAATAATTTTTTTTAATTAAAAAAAAATTTTTTTTATTTTTGAGAGAGGGAGAGAGAGAGAGAGAGAGAGAGAGAGAACAAGTGGGGGAGGGGCAGAGAGAGCGAGGAAGACACAGAACAGAATCCAAAGCAGGCTCTAGGTTCTGAGCTGTCAGCACAGAGCCTGATGCGGAGCTCCAACTCATGGGCTGCAGATCATGACCTGAGCTGAAGCCAGATGCTCAACCAACTGAGCCACCCAGGCACCCCAACTATAAAGAGTTTTTAAATGCTGGTGTCTTAGGTAGGGTGTCTCCAGATACAGACCCTGAGAAAAGGAATTTAATGTAAATAGCTTTTCTAGAAGATCCCAGAAAGCTGTGGCAGGAAAATGAGAAGTGAGACCAATATAAGATAGGTTAATAAGCAGATTGCTGCTATGTATAACTGGAACTCATTTACACAGGGGATCTCTGGGAGACAGTGTATAGCACACTTCATACATGCTCCCCCTAACAAGTGAGGAAAGTGTATAGTCTCTTTTCCCACCTGATATGGGCTGAGGCTCTATTTGGGGGTGTCAATGCTTCAACGCTTGTGGCCTACCCTGCAGTGTTGGCCACATACACCAGAGAAATCCCTTAGAGAGAAATGGGCGCTCTGAGAATACTCCAGAATGGTGGGAACTGGCAGGATATGGGAAACCCTTCCCATATCCCCACTGTCTGCTATAATTGTTTCTCATCATGAAATAGGATTGACTTGAAAGCAAGCTTTGAATCCAGCCCTGGGCTGTGTCTACAGCTGGGTTCTTTAAAGAATATTACAGCAGTGTGAAGAATTAACCCATGTTATATGTCAATTTAAATCATTATTTTGTGATGGGTGAATAATTTTGTCTGTGTGTGTGTGTGTGTGTGTGTGTGTGTGTGTGTGATCTCCACTTCGTCTTGTAATGCTTACTTTGGGTTATCTCAATTGAAAGAAAAATTAAAAGTAATGCTAAAATATTTTGCTTTCAGTTGAGGTTGGCTAGTCTTAAATTATGATATAAAAATGTACTGTGTGTCAGTGACATCCATGATTATTCATAAGTTTGATATTGTATAAAATGTCTTTCTTATAAATACATTTTTTCTGAAGTGTTTAAAATTTATTCTTATCATTTTATATTATAAACACATTTAAAGTAAGAATTTTTATTAAAAGTAGTGATATATGTTGTTGACACAGTGTTATGTTGATCACTCTATTTTAAATTATTTTGCACATTACTACAAGAGGCTTTTGTATTTATTCTTGTTGGGGCAATGGAAACATTTAGTTCTTTAAGTAATTGATCAAGATTAGTGACTCTTAATCCACTATAATGAAATATACATAAAGCCTTTATATTCTTTAACACAATGTTTTAATATGATCATTTTATATGTGTCAATATGAACCTAAAAAACGTATGATACTATGAATCTGAGGAACTATATTAGTAACAACGCAGATTTAATTTTTATCAGAATGGCTCAAAATAACAGCTTACTTTAAATGGCATTACCTTTTCTTCTGTATTACAATCCCAATGGTGAGCAGCACAGGGCTCTGTGAGTCAGGGGTCAGGTTCTTACACTTGCTCTTTTGTTTCTTGGCAGTTACCTTATTTGTAAGTGGCTCACCACCTTCTCTGTAGTCCAGCTAAAGGGTAGAAGGAAAGGGAGAAAGGTAAAGGGGAGGCATACTGCTTCCTTTTAAAAGAATATACCAGAAGTTATACATATCACTTCTACTCACAAACCAATGTTAAGAACTTAGTCACACAGTCACATCTATGTGCAAAGAAAACTAGGAAAATAGTAGTTTTTTTGCTGAATGACAAGTGCTTGGCTACAACGAGAGATTCTATTACTGTGAGAAAATTGGTAGCTACCATTTTGTGCCAGTATCTTCCTTTTGGGTAAGACAAATATCCGTGTACACAGTTTTCTTGTACACATAGAGCATACCTGTTCTTCAAGAAAGGGGAAACCTATCCATTTTTAATATTCATTTCAGAATCCTGGATTTCTGAGTGCTGTTCAATCCTTTCCACTGTTCAGGGTCACCCCAGGGTACAATAGCCTATAAATTAAAAGACAAATCATCTGCACCTTTAACACACACTAAGTAAGGAAGTAGATACTATAAGAAAATGTAAAAATGGAAAATGCATATCAAGTATTGGTCTGCAACAAATATCGAATCCTGCTGGTTAGGAATTGAGAAGACTCCCTGCTCCAGCTATAGCCTTCACTCCTTGGCTTGCCTAGCTGGTAGCCCCTAGTTCTGCTGTCTGTGACATACTCTTTCAATTGTCCTCCTGGTTCCTTGCTTTATCCCCTGGGAAGTTCTTTGGTGCTTATTCCTGTTCCCTGGACACATCAGTAGTGGGCGTGGGGAATATGCTTCTTTTAGGCATGCCGTCTCTCACAGCTCACATCCTGCAAAGGCAAGCTGGAGGTCTGAGTGTTGCTTTAGCCATTGCAGTTCCCATCAAAACCAAACCAACTTTCAGACTTTTGTTTCTGGTCCATATCATATGAAGGCAAACACAATCAATTAGAGTTTCTAGATAATAGTGTTAAGCCTGATATCACTGATCTTTAATTTATTTGCCTCCTTGCTCAGCCTACCCCTTTTCTTTTTCCACTGAAGTGGCTACCTTGAGGTCATCAGAAAAAAAAAAAAAAAGGCTTGAGTTTGAAGGCAACCTCCTTAATCTCATTTTAGTCCTTGGGCTGATTCCCATCATGTGATGGAGAACCCTTAGCAGGAGGTGCCTGAAGAAAACTTCACATCCCAGGCATAACTCCTCCATTTTTTTTTAATGTTTATTTAGTTTGGAGAGAGAGAGAGAGACAGACAGACAGACAGAGTGTGAGCTGGGGAGGGGCAGAGAGAGGGAGACACAGAATTTGAAGCAGGTTCCAGGCTCCGAGCTATCAGCACAGAGCCCAACGTGGGACTCAAACTCACAGATCTGTGAGATCAGGATGCTAGCTAAGTCAGAAGCTTAACCAACTGAGCCACCCAGGCACCCCCAGGGATAACTCCTTCTAAAGCTGGTTTTTCAATGTCCCTTCTTATATCCCCTTACATTTATGTGTATAAAAGTTAGAATTTTTTTTTTTAATCTGGTGAAGTTTCAAACCACTGAGCTCTCAGTCAGCTTAGATTGTTGATTTAGGCCACAGCAGAATGATCACTCTTAGCAGATCTGTGTTCTCTGCAATATCTGCCTACAGACTGGTTAGATTGAGCTCAAGCCTGTCTCCCTTGTAAGACTTTGCTGAAAGTGATATAGCCAATATAAATCAAAAGTTGAAGTTTTCCCAATTATTTTCCTTAAAACATTAGTTAAGATATGGTAAATACATCATTGAGTCACAAGTGAGAAATTTGCCAAATGTTTTCAATGGACAATTACATTCCAGCTTGCATTCTTTATGTCATTTCTGCCTTCCACCTGGCCTGCCGAGCCAATGCCTGAGTACTCACCCTTATAAAAGTATCTCACCTTGGGAACAAAATTCACATTAATTACTATACAGGTTTGGGTGTTATAGCAGAAGCCAAAAATAGTGGTAGCATAATTAAGAGAAAACTGCTGAACAATCTAGGGACCAAATTGCTGCTGCACCATTTTGCTCTGTTACCCTAAGGAGGTGCTCTTGTCAGTGTGGTCCAAGATAGTTTACCCTAATATCTGCATTCAAGTCACTGGAAAGGGGAAGGTAGCCCCAGAAGATGGAGCACTGCATTTCACCTTGTATGCCTTTTGGCTAGACTTTATCATATGCCTACACTCAGCTGCAAAAAAAAAAAAAAAAAAAAAAAAAAAAAAAAAAAAAAAAAAAAAAAAAAGCCATGAAGAAAGACTGTGTTTCACTTATCCCTTGCTGCATAACAAATAACTCCAAAATTTTGTATGCTAAAATAAGAATGATTTGCTTATGTTTTTAAGAGTCAGCTGGGCATTTTTTTTCCAGCTCCATATGATGCTGACTTGGTCAATGGTGTAGCTGCTATCAGATTGCAGCTGGGCTGGTTAGAAGGTCTAAAAGGCCTTTCACATGGGCCTTTGTGCTGGTAAGCAGTGCCTTAGTTTTCACCCATGAGGCCTCCTTCTCCTGGAGAATAGGCTTCTTATAGATTGGCAGCTGATTTCTAAGAGAATGAAAGGGCTGGGATTCTTTTTTTTTTTTTAATGTTTATTTATTTTTGAAAGAGAGAGAGAGAGAGCACAAGTCAGAGGAGAGGAAAAGGGAGAGAGGGTGACACAATCTGGCAAGCTCCAGGCTCTGAGCTGTCAGCACAGAGCCTGATGTGGGGCTTGAACCCACAAACTATGAGATCATGACCTGAGCTGAAGACAGACACTTAACCAAGCCACCCAGGTGCCCCAAGGGCTGAGATTCTTAAGGACTGCCATGACTCTTAAGGAATAAGCCTAGAACTATATAGCCTCGCTTCTGGTGTACGTTTGATCAGAGCAATTCACAAGTCCAGCCTAGATTCAAGGGGTTGGGAAATAGACTCTACCTTCTAATGAGAGGAGCAACACGCATATACATGTGGGGGCGGGGAATAATTGGGGACTATCTTTGAAGACTACTCATATCTTGGATGATGATGCACCAGATAAAAATCAGGTCTTTATTTATCATGAAAGAAAGAGGAAGAATAGACAATAGAAGACACCAAACACCCTCTACCAGAAGGTCTTTCATCAGGTTTAAGTCATTGTCCCAAAAATATTTCTGCATATTCATAAATCATAAATTATTACAAGTACTTTCTATAATTTAAGTGCATTTTTATAAAGAGTTGAAAATTGATGAAACTTAACATCATTTTGTTTTACACCTTATCTGAAAGATATTTAAGTTTATGCATTTTTGTAGGAATCAATTATTTTAGAAGCTATCACTATTATTTTCTAATTTAACATTTTTCATATTAAAATGTTTTTTTCCACTGTAACTCTGCTGTCTCTTTGCTATAGAAATATTTTTAAGTTGTGTTATTTTTTATATAGATAGGATGGCTTGGGTATACACATCTCTACCTGGATTTACTTTCCATGTCCATAGATTATGAACACTTGAGATTAGGATGGAGTTAACATTTATCTAGCTACATAACCTATAGGAACAGCAGTTATAACTAACATTTACCTCAGGTGGTAGTCATGAGCTATTAATCATTCTTCGTTTGTCAGTGGTGTTTTGGTATATTACAGTGTTCCAAATTGATGAAATCCATCAGGGATGGGCTGGCTGGTGAAGATTACAGCACATGACCATTTTCCTCATTTCCTACTCTGCCTAATAGGTAATAAGACATCATGAAAAGAACCAAAGCTTTGGAATCAGATCTGGATCCGAATCAGTGTTTTAGTATTTCCACTACTTCCTAACTCTGTGCCTTTGGGGAAAAAACATTAATCGTCTTTCCCCCCCCCGCCTCACCAGAAAACTAGGGACAAGTAATACCAATCTTGGAAGGTATTCTGAAATTAAATGAGGTAGTGTGTGTAAGGTCTGTGTCTGGAACAGTGTCCATACTCCAGGGAAAGAAACTGTTTTATTATTACAATTTAAGTTAGCCATCTTGCACATTTCTCCAGGTAAAAGCTGTACACAGAAAAGTCAAGAATGTGCCCAACTGCTTCAGGATGATATTGTTAGGAGGATTTGTTGTGGAAGTAGAAAATATTCAGTTTTTCTTTGGGGACAGGTCAGTCTAATTTCTGCATGTTTGGGAAGATAATCATCATGAATTTAGCTCAGTAGAAATCTTATTTTTAAATAATAATTAAAAGAATGGGGTCACTTTCTTATTTTTGTTGGAAGACTGATATACTAGTATTTTTGCATATTCAACATCCAATTAATTTTAAGACTCTGTACCACTTAAACTTTTAGGAATACTTTATTGTCCAGCAATTAAATTTTGATTGTGTTCTTTATAGTCTGTTCTCATTCATTGTTTTAAGTATGCCTTATGTGTTCATTTTTAATAAAAATGACAGGCTTCTGTTTTAATTTTACAGTTATCTATCAACGTCAAATATTGTCTAATAAACTGTTAAGTAAGACATTTGCCATTTTCCATATCTGTGGAAAAAATGTGATTTAGCAATAGTATTAAGGTAAAGTCAGAAATATTTTTAATCGATGCAGAATGTGATGGCTTATTAATATCTTCTTTTCACTTGCAATATTTTTCTCGAGATAACAGGAAACACCAGCCAGAAGGAACTTAGACTAATTTAGAGTAGTATCTGATTCTCTCAGTGGTTCACGTTAAGTTGCACAGTTATCCTGTTTTGTCAGGGAGATTCCATGTATAGAAATTTGAATTAAATGGCAGAAGTTAAGCTACCACTACATTCGTTTTTCAGAGAGAATAATAGTACCATAAAAAGTTTAGAACACAACACATTCTGTATGGATATGGCAGTGGTGCAGATGAACTCTGCTGAACACATGTGTTTGTTATTTTGGTATATTCTTCAAATATATCATGGAGTGTAAATTGTAAGAAAATATGAATTTCCAATCCCCCCAATTTTGATATCTCTGGTTCCATTTTCTGGTTTTGTTAGTTCTTTAAAATTGGTTCCTCTTTCATTAATGTTTTGTTTTGATTCAGCAAGCTGTCAAGACGTGGACTTAGAAATAGATTCAGAATTCTAGTATCATGTCTGTTCCTCATTTTACAGTACTTTTGTGGATTTTTATTTTCTCCTCCAACTTTAGTTGGCATTTGTATTGTCCTGGCACTCCCCTTGGCTTTCCTACCTCTGTTGGAAAGCGCTAAACACCATTATCCCCAGATTAGGAAATGTATCCCTCATTGAGGTAGGTATACCTTCTTGTGATAAAAATACCGAGATCATTTTCAAACTTCCTTCCTGTAGATGATTTTAAAACAAGTCATATTAAATTCTTGATGCTGGAATGTAAGAACAGAAGACTATGGAAAGGAAAAATTTTCACAAGCTCCACAGATTAGGAAAAAAACCGGATACATGAAAAAGGTAAACCAACTAAAAAACAAGCACAGCTGTGGTGATGGAGATGTAAAACTTCAGCATCCTGTCATATTCATTACTTGTCCACGTGGCTTTGACCTAGTGTTCACCTCTGGTTCACGGGGCAAATGTGAGGAAGGCTGAAGTGCAAAATCATGAACTTAGTAGCTACAAGTCCTGAGGACTATTTACTGCTCTTCTTTTCTATAACCTGCCATCTTGGATGATTACCACATTTCATTTAGTCTTGGGCTCACTGTTTACGTAATGAGCAATGGACCCACACACTTTCCTCATCATGTTGATTTGGAATAAATAATGGTGACAAGGAGTATACTTGACAGAGCTGTCCACCTTTCCATACCCCCACACTGATTCAGGTGCTTCGCTTAGACAGTAAACAACTGACATTGTGATGTCCTCTTGTTTCCCTGGCTTGGTGGATGCTGGACTCTCCTGTTCCCCTCAACTCCCTTACATTTGCTAGAGTCACCCAGGGCTCCCTGTTTTGAATTTACTAATCTGGTAAGTACTTTTCAAATTATGCTAGAGTTTGGCAGGTTATAAAAAAGGTCTTTTGCTGCAGTCCCCTGTAGCCCACCCTGGACAAAGTGCATTTTAATTGCTTTTCAGTAGGGCATTTGTATTCCAGTTTATCCCAAATTCTCCTTCGGGCCAGGGTGGGGTACATAACACTTTCTCTTAGCCTGGAAGACTTTTGGACTGTTACAAATGGAGGGAAAAAAAAAACAGGCAGTGATTTACTAACTCTAGGTGTAGGTTTAATCTTGATAATTATAATCAATATCTAAAACCTTGACTACAATTTGCTTTGAAAATTGAGTCCAAAGCCATGTTTGCAATGCTAGTTAAGCACTCCTTTAGGTAGACTACACTTTCTCCTTCTGAGCATTTTATAGCTTGCTCAATATGGTGAAAACCAAAATAGATTCAATGGTGTAACTGCCAATTATTTTACTTTTATGGCTTTAAGATCTAAAACATTATTTCTAAATCTCTGATTGTACAAATACCAAGGAATTGGTTAAAGTCTCCCCCAAAATCCATTTTCCTCAGATTCTTAAACTCTCAATTACAAGACACGTCTCCCCCAAAAGGTGACATTTTGAGATTTCCATCTAACAGTCCTTATTTAAACATAGTTGGGGGAGGAGGAGTCACAGAAAGTAAATGAAATGGAAATGCCATAGGCATAACCAAAAACTTACCAGAAGAAACAACACAGAACTGGATTGATTTTCTAAAGCATCCCTGTACCATGACGTTTAGAGTGTCCCTATCTTCATTTATGGACCAGGGAAAGTTGACATTTGCATGGCTTGGGTGGGCTATACTGCATGTGGTGGGAACTTGTGAGTTTCATGTAGAATACATTTTATGTAAATACAGTCTTATCAAGGAGCAGGGGCAAAATCTGTCATATGTTTACAGAACTAAGTGACAGTGTTCATGGGCTGCCCAGTATATTTTAGGGGCATTTGGCACAACTCTTGTTTTTATTAGTCTTTGGAAGAAACTGGCTTTCACTTTGTTATCTTTCCAATGCCAAGTTTGAATTGAAAACGAACATTACATCAGCTTGTTTCTTGGTCCTTGGGAAAAAATCCAGCCTGTATGGACAAATTCAACCAGGATGCCAAGGGAAGAGACAGATGATGTCTGTTGAAATGCGTGGTATCAAGTTTTACACATTTTGTTTGGAGTACAGTGTTGCTCCCACCCAATTCTGACCACACACACACACACACACACTCGCAAGTTTAAAAAATTTTAAGTTAAAATCTACCAAATATACACAAAAATAGATTTGTGCAAGCATATTCTTGTACTGAATGTTTGGCAAGAATTTAATTATTCTGTGACAATTTATTGATTGAGAAAGTATCATGAGGAAAGGACTGAAGCAGTGTCTAGAAAGTGGATTTGCATGCATAGATCTTTTGTTATATGTATTTCCAGGATTGCACACTAATTGTATTACATACTTGTTTCAGTAAAATAAGAAGAAATTATGGCTTAACAGGCCTAGAGATTAAACACTGTAAAAGGTAACATCCTTGGTGGCCTAAAGTAACCAAAGATATTAGATTCAGCTATTCTGTGACATAATTACCATTATTTTGTTTCACATGATATGGGCAAGTTTGCAGTTTTAGTTTGGGAATGACTCTCTCTCTCTCTCTCTCTCTCTCTCTCTCACACACACACACACAAGTTAATGTGTTGGATTTTTGAATATAAAAAACATTTACTTGTATTTTTTTTCTAGTTTAGCAGTTAGTATGTATCTACCAGCTTGGTTAACTACTGAAATCAAGAATTTTTAAAACTTTATAATAGCTAATATGTGGAATCCACTTATGTCCATCAACAAATGAGTGGATAAAAAATATGTGATATATATATCATTTTTAAGCCACAAGAAAGAAGGAAATTCTGCCATTTGAAACAACATGGATGAAACTTGAAGGCATTATGCTAAGTAAAATAAGCCAGAGAGAGAAAGATAAATACTGCATTGTATCACTTATACACAAAACCTAGAAAAAAGTCAAACTCATACACACAGAGTAGAAAAGTGGTTGCCAGGAGCTGGTGGCCAGGGTAGGTGACGCTGGTAAAAAGGTACAACTTCCAGCTATAAGATGAATAAAGTTTGAAGATCTAATGTAAAACGTGGTGACATATATAGATAAAACTGTATTATGTAATGGAAATTTTCTAAGAGAGTAGAATTTAATGTTATCAACCCTGACAAAAAAATAAATATGTGAGATGATGGGTATGTTAATTAACTAGATGGTGAGAAGCCTTTCACAATGTATACATGTATCAAGCCACCACGATGTACACTTTAACTATCTTACAATTTTGTTGGGGCTCTTGGGTAGCTCAGCGGGTTGAGTGTCTGATTCTGGATTTCAGCTCATATCCTGATTCCAGGGTCATGGGATCAAGTCCCACAATGGGCTCCACACTGAGCATGAAAACTGCTTAAGATTCTCTCTCTCTTCCCCTATCACTTCTCCCTGGCTCTGCATCTTGGCCCCCCTCTTCCACTCTCTCTAAAATTAGAAAAAAATCAGTACCTTACAATTTTGTCAATCATATCTCAATCAAGCGGAAAAAATAAAACATCAAAAGAAAAAGAAGAATAAAAAACTTCTTTAAACTGAGAGAAAATACTAAAAACAAAACAATAAATCAAAAAGCTCTGGGGTGTGTTTGAGTTATTTTAATGTCATGATTCTTGGGTGTGGTGATGTTTGCTGGCTTCTCTCTACGGTTTTATCAAGGACTTGTTCTATATTTCTGTGATGTTCGCCTTATGGCATTTTGCCTCTGCTGCACCAGGAGTTCAGTGTGATTGTAGGAAGAACTTTCTAATAAGTCATGTATCTGTAAAGTGCCAACCAAATGGCTTGGATCCTTCTTCTATATTTGGTATGCCCACATACTCTCAATTATTGCATTGGGTAGAAACTTAGGCAATAGAAACTTGTTTTGGTGGGGTTTTCCTTGGAATGAGCTTTGTAGCAGAATTAGTAGGAGGAAAATAGTACATATGATACTTGCCCAAGGTAGTTATTTATTTGTGAGTGTTGTATTTGTGAGACAAATATTTGCTCAAATTTTGAAAGAGGTTGACAATGAATTGCTACTTTCTGTCTGTAGGTGGTGCCTACCTGTACAAGACTCTAGGTTATTGAGTCTGGGTTGAAACAGGCTGATTTGGTCTGCTTTCCTTGGCTTGACCTACTTGGAGATAGCTTCAGGAATCTAAGTTTGTCAAAAAGAGTTAGTTGTGGATTTGTTTGTTTCTTTCTTCCTTTGTTTTTTTGAAAGGAATTCCATACCAGATGGCCAGTCATACATTTATTCACTTATTTAGTAACTATTTATTTAGCATATATGTGGGCCAAGTCTATGGTAGACAATTGATGCACAATGATTCATGATCTTCTCTGTCTTCTAAAGGCTCATGATCTAGTGAGGAATATAGACCAACAGACACACAATTACAATACAGTTTACTAAAGAGTAAGTGTAGGATGGGAGAGAGTGTTTAACTGGGGCACTTGACCTATTTGGAGAGATTGGAGAGGCTACCCAGAAGAAATGAGAGCTAATCATGAGACAAATAGTAGAAACCAACATGTGAAAGATATGAAATTAGAAAACTAAAAAATGGAACATTCAAGGCAGAGAGTTTAGTTTTACAAAAACCTAGAGATGATAGTTAAGATTTAAAATCTGCTGTGCTGTCCCAGTTAAATTCCAATAACAAATGTATCCTTTCTTTCCAGTTTTTCTTATTGTTTTGGTCAGAATTAGCTCTTAGGGCAGACCTATTCTTACTATATAGTGTTGCCTTTGGTTGTCATAAATAGTCACCAGGCTTTTCCCTAAAGGTAAATAGATTTCATTAGGAGCAGATGTAGTTCTAATCTGTAGAGTCTGTAAAACATTCAACGGATTACTTGGATTAAAGACCTCTAACTATTAAAGAGAAAAATATTATCATTACTTGAATAATACTTTCCCAAGTTGCAAACGAATAGCTGGCTCCAAAAATCACATCTCTGTAATTGTTCACACATTTCAGGCAGACATTTAACAACCCCACAAAGAACTTTAACAGCTAAGCTCTCTTGATTTGATTGCTAGAGAGACTCAAAGTTTTAAACACCAAAAACTGAATCACTAGAACAAAAGTTAGAAAGTCTGAGTATGAACGAAAGTTCAATGGTTTTATAAAATATGCTATCATTGATTTCATCACTTTAAGACTACTAGCTGTAAGTGCATCATTATTTTATGTAACATTAAAAATGAAATGAATAAAAACACTACCATTTAAACTACGATGTGCTATTAGTTGTAAGACACCCTCCAGTTACAGAGATGTTAAAATGTGAAATAATGTGTATCTTAGGACTGGTGAATTACGGTTAACAGCAACGATAAATATTTCTATGGTGAGTTTGATGGTGATTTTGTCTATGTAATTTTGAAAAACTATCAAGCAGAAAGATAAAAAATCAGGTCAGACATTTAGATGTCTTGTGTTTTAGATCCTAAGTGTTGGAAGGAACATGACAGAAGATTAGATCTTGAAATGTACAAACTCCTTGAACACATAAAAGGACCATTACCTAAGGAATATTTGCTACACGCTAAATCTGTGAAGAACAACATGGATAAGGAAACATGGTACAGATGTTGCCAGCTTCCTCTTCACTCCACCAACTAGGATGGTACAGTCCCATTAAATTAAAGGAAATTCTCCTTGGGCTTCTGTACTCTTGCCTTTTGTGTTCTACAGTCATGAATGTATGAACATGCAGCTAATAATAGACAAGGAAGAGGAACAATAGAAGAAGAAATAATTACTATAAATTTTGAAGAAACGGTGTAAGAATAACCAAAAAGATTTAAATGTGAATAAGTTTTTATTTTTCAATTACTGTCCTGTAAAGCAATAGATGAAGATGAGTTAGGAGTAATCATATACACAGTCCTACTACACATCCCTGACTTTTAAAGCTTCTTCTGGATTTCATTTTAATACCACTGAAAGCCTCAAGGTGGTAAAGGACTCCCTGAAAGAAGATAAAATTGTAGTTCTATATAATATAAAGTGAGGATGTGATTTACTCCTAAACCACTGTTATCTTTCACTTTTCCTTAATAGTGTGATATGACTTTTAGAGGATCCAGGCACAAGCCCTCCTGTCATTGGAGCAGAAAACATTTCCTCTTTGTTATGATATAAAAGTTTTATAGGCACCTGGGTGGCTCAGTCAGTTGAGCGTCCGACTTCATCTCAGGTCATGGTCTTACAGCTTGGCTCGTGGGTTCAAGCCCCACATCAGGCTCTGTGCTGTCAGCTCAGAGCCTGGATCCTGCTTCGGATTCCATGTCTCCCTCTCTCTCTGCCCCTCCCCTGCTCACAGTCGGTCTCTCTCTCTCTCAAAAATAAATAAACATTAATTTTTTTTAGTTTTAGTATTATGAATCAAGGTGCCTTATGAAGCAAATTAGACAAAAGGTAAATATTCTTAATACAAAAAGAGTTTCTACTGTTTACAAGAAAAGACAACCTTACACAAAATTCCACGCAATAAGCAAGCTATTTCCAGTTGAAGAAATATGAATTTTAAATAAGCATAAAAATATGCTTATTATCACTAGTGATCATCAAAGTGTACTGTATACCCATAAACAACAACACTCTATTTTTACCTGCAAGATTAGCAAGAAGATAAAATGCTTGCTAATAGTCAATATTAGTCACGATGTGGGTAAGAGCAGATATTTTTCTAGCCTTTTTGGAGGACAACTTAATATTTAGTGTTGGAATTTAAAGCTTCATAGTGGTCAGAAAATCTGCTTTTAGAAATCTACATGCAGAAATATTCACACAAGTTCACATGGATATAGGTATGAGGATAATCATTGAAGCCATTTTATAAAAGCTAAAAATTAGGGGTTTGTGATATATATATATATATATATATATACATATATATATATATCTCTCAATTTAAATAAAATTTTTATTGAAGTATAACACAAAAAGGAGTACAAATCATAAGTGTTCAGCTTGACAAATATTGCAAAGTGGACATACCTGTTTAATTATTTCCTAGGTCATAAAATAGAGAAGTATTAGGAACTCAAAAGACTCACATGTACCCAAACCCTGTCACTATTCTACCCTTCTCTTTAGAAGTAGCCACTGTGTAGCTTCTAACATTATAGGTCTATTTTGCCTGATTTTGAACATATAGTGGAAATATATAGTTTGTGTTCTTTTGTGCTTAGATTATTTTACTCAACATTCTGTTTGTGAGATTAATCCATTATGTTATATATAGCAGAAACTTGTTGATTTTCACTCCTGTGTAGTATTCCACTGAATCAATATATCACAGTTTATTCATGCATGTTATTGCTGGTTAACCATTTAGGTTATATGGTGGCCCATGAAAATGCACCTCATAGACCTCTGACTACAGAAAGCAAAGTTGACCCAGGGTCCAAATTGCTTTGCTCTGAAGTTCATCATTGTACTCACCTCTTTGAGCTACTCCCAGCCAATGACTAAGTGTGGCAGAGCTGGGGAAGCAGACCTATTCCTGGGAGACAAGGAACTCCACTGACCTATTACTTTGGCTCAACAATTACCCAATGGCTTTTATGAACATTTCTTAGATGGCACAGCAGCTTAGGGCATTTCCATCCAAATTTTCCTGCCTCTCTCCTTCACTCAAAGTCACAATTGCGTAGTCATCTGACTGCCAGAGAGATGCATCAGCATCTTTAAGAATATTGGTAGTGGCCTCCGCTGCAAGCCATGGACGACAGTAAGGGAGGCAGCCACATAGCCAGTCTTGTTAACATCCATGGGGAATGATGTGGTCTCCAAGTAATAAAGGCCTTGTAGAAGTTCTTGATCACCAGAGTCCAGGAGGCTACAATTACTCTAATGACCAGCAAAATTGAAAGGACAGCCACAGGGCCTTGACCCACAGGCAGTTGTGGAGATGATAAATAGAACATGGAGTCTTTAAGGACAAAGTGTACTGCTTAACATTTACTCCTTTCCTCCTTTTAAAATGGGGAAGAAAAAGAAAAAATCAAGAATTCAGAAGCAGGAGGCTTAGAGTTGTCATCTCCAAAAAAGAAAAAAAAGTCAGAATCCCTCGCTAAGTTTTGAGATCTGAACCAGTGTTCAGATCTGGAACCTGCTGACTGAAGGAGAAAGGACCCTGCAACACTATGGTAGATACTGTTACAGTTCCCTCGTCTTTTCCCACTAGGCCAACAACCCATTTACTCAAGTGACTATACACTGGGAAAAGGGAGAATAGCCAGGTATTTCCAGGCTACAGGAAACAGCGTCTCGTTGGCACTGATACTCAGTGACCCAAAGCAACATTGTGGCCCCTCGTTACAGTGCAAACTGGAAATGGACAGCAGCTAAATTACTGCCACAGTCAGAAATGGATCTGAAAGACAGTGAAGTTGTCTTATGAGTGGGGTGGTGAGCAGTGCTCCTGGTTATCTGCCTTGTATGGAAGGAGAAGTGGCCCATTGTGAGAATATATACAGATTCCTGGAGAGCGGCCAATGACCTGTCTTCTTAGGTGCCTACAAAGAAAAAGGCGCAGAAGATTAGAGATGAGGAGGTCAGGACTATAGGCATGTGAATTGGCAAATGGGAGTAGGCACAAAGTGAAAACATTTTATATTATTCATTAACTCTCACTGGAAAGTATCCACCATGGGCAAGACACTGAAGAATCAAGTAGACAAAATGACTTGGCCAATTGACATTACCCAGCCTTTGCCATTGGCTACCCTAGAATTAGAATGATAAATACACGAATGGAGTGATCATAGTGGTAAAGACCGAGGCCACATATGAACCAAACAATAAGGGTTCTAACTTATCAAATCCAATTGGACTGTCTCTCAGTGTCAGCAATAGTGACCAACACTGAGCCTCAGATACGGTACTATTTATTGAGAAGACCAACCAGATACTCAGTACAGGTTGAATACACTGGGGCCCTTCCATCATGGAAGAACCAGCAGCTCTTCCTCCCAGGCATGGATAATTAATCTAGGTATGTATTTGCCTTTCCTGCCCTGACCAGTCTTACAATCTAGGAATTATGAAATATTTGATACACAGGTATGTCATAGAATCTAATGAAGAGCCCTCTCTATAGTGAAAGACATGTGGATTGGACCTATGACCATGGGATTCTCGCATCATATCAGATACTGCATTATCTAGAGGTACCCAGCCATAGACTGGCTGAATGCTTGAATAGACTTCTAAGGGTGCAACCAAAATGCCAACTTGGAGGAAACATTCTAAAAGGATGGGGTACCATCATTCAAGACGGTGTATTTGTTAAGTCAGAGACCTCTATATGATATTCTAACAGTTTCCACCCCAGCTCTAGAAACCCAGGGGTTGAGCAAGAGTGACTTCATTTACAATCACAATCAATAACCTATTGAGGGTCCTTTTCTTTTTACTCACCTCTACTCTGGGCATGCTTACACAGGGTCACATATTGTCCTCATTTTTCAAAGACTGACATCAAGTAGAATAGTGAACTGCTACCTTCCAGAAGCATGTGGACCATTACAGAATAACAATTGTAGAAACAGAATCCTATCAGTCAGTTTTTTGTTTGTTTATTTGTTTGCATTAATTCATGTACTCTTTGGGATGTTATGTTTTTAGTGTTTCTAATTCTGGGTTCATTTTAGCTGCAAATAAGTAGTTATAATTTTCTTTAATTTTTTTTTAACATTTTATTTATTTTTTAGAGACAGAGAGAGACAGAGCATGAGCAGAGGAGACGCAGAGAGAGAGGGAGACACAGAATCCAAAGCAGGCTCCAGGCTCTGAGCTGTCCACACAGAGTCTGATGCGGGGCTCAAACTCACAAACTGTGAGTTCCTGACCTGAGCTGAAATCAGACGCTCAACCGACTGAGCTACCCAAGCACCCTAGTAGGTATAATTTTTTAAAAATAGCTGAATTACATGACTCAGAGAGAGAAAACAATGTCAAGGAAGTTAATATTTGCTTAGTGTTGGTAATGGTGAATATTATGCCAAACATACGTAAAAAAATGTGTTTTACATCCATTCATTTACTTAATGACTGAGGTAGAAAACTATTCAAGGGTTGGGGTATACTGATTTACATTCATGTCCTCACAGAACTTACTTTTTATTGTAGGGATATGGATTATAAACTTATATACAAATAAGTAATATAATGCCAGGTAGAAGGAAGTTTTATGAATAAAACTAAAGGTGGAAAAAGATAATGCATAGTAAAAGGTGGATAGGAAGGGTAATGCCATTTTGGACAGACTATGAAAAAGCCTTCTCTGAGAAGCTGAAGTTTATAGACACCTGAATAGAGTGAAGGAATGTTCCATGCTACTATTGAGGGAAGAGAGAACAGGCAGAGGGAATATCAATTACAAAGATCTACTGGAGGGAATGAACTTGTCCCAGCCAAGACAGGCTAGAGATGCCTGGGTAAAGTTGGCAGGAGTTGGGGTTGAAGAGGTGGGTAGTGACTGATCTGTAGGCTCTGGTATGAAGCATAACTATGTTTGGAGGCCGATAGAAGATTTTGCACATTAGAAGAATGCAATCTGATTTACATTTTGCACAAACTATTCTAGTTGCTATTGTGGAGAATAGACCACAGCAGGGGACCAGTTAGGATACTCTTGCTTGAATCCCAGCTGACAGATAATGGTCAGTGACTTGCACCTTAGTATTAGAGGTTTACATTAGGGAAAAAGTTCCTCTACATTTAAATGTGACTTTTGTAAACACTAATAAATAAGTAACCTCTAAGACCATTTTTTTTTTCAACGTTTATTTATTTTTGGGACAGAGAGAGACAGAGCATGAACGGGGGAGGGGCAGAGAGAGAAGGAGACACAGAATCGGAAACAGGCTCCAGGCTCTGAGCCATCAGCCCAGAGCCTGACGCGGGGCTGGAACTCACGGACCGCGAGATCGTGACCTGGGCGAAGTCGGACGCTTAACCGACTGCGCCACCCAGGCGCCCCACCTCTAAGACCATTTTGATGGTGACTTAAGTTTGCTAAGGTATCAACCTGCTAAAAACTGGATCTATGAAATTCAAATTTTTTTTTAAATTTTTTTAACGTTTATTTATTTTTGAGACAGAGAGAGACAGAGCATGAATGGGGGGAGGGTCAGAAAGAGACGGAGACACAGAATCGGAAGCAGGCTCCAGGCTCCAAGCTGTCAGCACAGAGCCCGACGCAGGGCTCAAACTCGTGAACCACGAGATCATGACCTGAGCCGAAGTCGGACACTTAACCGACTGAGCCACCAAGGCGCCCCTCAAACTTTTAAAAGTATATACATACGAGTATTTTCTGGTCTTTCCACAATTCTCAGATGGGTCTGTAACTTCACCAAGAAAATATAAGAAACATTGTGAAGAGGTTGTGATGTCCACTGGAAAATAGTGATTTCTAAGATACCCCAAATCAGATTTGACTTTTCTGATATCCAAGATCACATTTGCCTCAGAACACACTGCAGGGAGGATATTAAAGTCCTGTAGGTCATTATTTCAATCTCTTTCTCTTTCCTCTCAACTGTGGGTCAAGAAAGCTTACGAAAGAGAGTATGATTTTGAAATTTCTCAAGTTGCAAATGAGATAGAGAAAACCTGTGCTGGCACGGTGACATCCTCAGCTACAGCAGCATGTCTGAGGCCACGCAAGAGCAGCTCCCATTATAATGTGCCAGAAACACACAGCTGTACAGGAGCCCCTGCTGACCCGTGCAAGACCTCCAAGGATGCCAGATGACAGATTTGCTGTGGTTTTAGAGGAGATCCAAGAGACAGTGAAAGTTTAGAGCACAGTTGAACACCACATCTATTCTCTCAATTTATTTTAATTTCTTTTTCTCAATGTATGTATGTATGTGTTTGTCTCTCAAGTAAATTATCTTGGAAAAAATACTTGCCTCAGATGTATTCACCAATGATCTGCACAGCAAAGATGATGTGGAGAACAAAGGTAAAGGAAATGTAGAAAAGATTAAATTTCCTTTGCAGCCTATTGACAAATCTTGACAAGAGACAGGCAGGGTGACCTTCCTCCAGGAACTCAACTGCATGGATGTTAAATAGCAAAGCTAGAAGCAAAAGGCAACTTTAGCTTGACATTAGCCTGACCTCCAGGATCCCTTAAGTCTTTTTAACATAGGAAAATCCCTTTGGAAACTTCCTTTATTTCTGTACCCGCAAGATATATGTTGGCAATCATCCTTCAAGCATATAGCCCACTGATACACATCTTAAGGGTCTTATGACTCCCAACTTGAAAGTATATAATCAGTCACCCTTCACAACCCCAGCACAGCTTTTTCTGCCCACAGGTCCTGATGCCATGCTTCAATAAAACCACGTGTTTTGCACCAAACATATCTCAAGAGTTGTTTCTTGACCATTCATTCCCAGAACCCAACGTTTCACATCAATGAACATGGAATCATCTATACCTTTGTTCAAATCACACTTCTGATCTCTACTGTGTGAACTCGGATCATTTAATTGGCATCTCTCTGCCTCAGTGTACCCAAGTATGAAAGAGATACTGCAATCGAAATTCTACAGAGGTGGTGGTGGTGAGGATGAAACACAATATTTAAAATAAATGTATAGACCAATTCTTGGTCACAGACAGAATATACATAATGTTTGTGTTCTTCCTTTGTTCCTGGGGTGTTTTCAGCTGGTTGGCAGGGACCATTCTTATTGTTGGGTACAGACATAGATAAGAGAGTCCTGCCCCTCAAGAAATTGTTGGTCTCTTACCTGCAGGACTTACTGTCATTTAAAAATGAAAGTGATCTTGGAAAGTACCCACTTGCAACTCTTATTACCAAATGAGGAAAGAGCAGTCTAATGAGTGCAGGTGACTTGTCCTAAATCCTGCAGATACTAGAATAAAATATGCTTTCTCGGTTCTCATGTATCATGTTCCCTCCATTGGACACATTCTGCTTCACAGCCTACTGCTCACCTGTGGTTGTTTAAAAACAGTGTGAGATTGCCTGAAAACTAATGGTGAAGTTTCATGAACAGAATATATTTTCTTAGCTTCATGAAATTAGATCTTTCTGATATCCAAAATAGAAAAAAAGTGTGGCCTATTTATTGTGCTGACCTTAAACATAATTTCATTGACTTATTAAAACTAAAAGTACTGGGTGATCTTTTCAAATTCTGGGAACTTAAAAATATTTGGCCAAGAGTCATATCACTGATATTGTTTCCAAATTTTGCTTGTGAAATAAAAGAGGATACTGGTAGGTTAGCACACCCTCTGTGTTTAGAAAGAAGTTTATAGCATCTTTCTTAGCACAACATGGAAATTTGCTGCCATGGGCAAGAGACTTACCCCTTAGACACCAGGGTTCACTTCCTGTTTGAAATAAGTAATTAGTAAAAAGCACATTTTAGCATAAAATGTTAATGGTATCTTTGCTATAATTTTAAATAATTGAGAGTATCATCCAATTTTATATCCTTAGATGGTATAAATAACTAACAAATAGTGAGGTGGAAGTGGGAAACTCCAAGTTTATATCTAGATTCACAAACCCACTAGCTGATTAAAGTCTCTTGATCTGTGACACATTTCCAGTTTTAGAAACACAGTCCCTGAGTCCCTTGATTCCCAAAATACTCTTTGGGTTTCTTTCTTTTTCCATTGCACTCTTACATTTATTTAAAACAGACCTAGTAGTACAGACTCCTCTACCCACTGAAGAAATATGCTTTCTTTCTGAATACATCTATGGATCTCTAAATGGTGGATACATATTTGTAAAAAGCACTATTGTAATATGATAGTGTACCAATTCATTTCTAAAATGTCATAGAAAATCCATTTACAACAATATCAATTTTTTTTTGCAGGGGCAGGGGAAATGTAGAGTAGGGAAAAGAAGAAAAATCTTTCAAAGACTTGCAGCAATTTGCTAAGAAAACAAAGAGTGTATGCAGGTGTATTACGTAGGGAAACTTCAGCTCCCAGAAAAGTTCATGTGTCATGAAATTTGCACTTGAGTATTCAAGAACAGAATTGGGAAACATTATTGCTAAGAAGACAATTGCCCAAGAGTCCCATGGCTAACACTTGTTCTAAGTCTGAATGTGTCCATATGACATCAGAATATGTGGATAGATGGCAAAGAATTACATGAGATTTCTGGATATTTGGGGTTGGAAACTATCTTGCTCTCCACTCAAGGACTCCCTACTCCCACTGGGGTCCCTTATTTTCTAAACTTGAAGGTTCAGGCCTGACCATTGTAGAGGCTATGTGGGGTGCTCCAGGACTATTTCTGAAACAGAGTAGGAGCTAATTGCCTATAAAGGCATTCAAGCCTCCTACCTGTTATTTAAACCTCTTTATACCTCCTAGAAACCACACTTTTTTGCTTAACACCATTAACACTCATACTCCAAACTCTAATCTTTTGTTCTGGCCTGGGTTCATGAGCCTACATCCCAACTGCTCAGACTTAAACTTACCTTCTTAAACTTGGTTGATATTCTTTTGTTAACTACCCTGAAAACTCCGGGTTTTTGTTGTTTTTAAATCCAGGTTTTCTACTTGTTCTCCTGGTTTTTCCTGTTTAGTTCTGCCCTATTTTTCCCAATTCTAGTGAAGCAGTTTACCTATATAATGCCAACCTGATGAATATATAAAAACATTCTGTTGGGTATAGTGAATAAATGAGTAAATTTTATTTATTTATTTATTTATTTATTTATTTATTTATTTATTTATAAGTTTACGAGAACCTGTCATTCAAGATCCTCAATCATTCTTCTCCTTCTTGTGTATGACTATATTTCCTTTTCTCTTCTTTCCACCAACTCTCCTCTCCATCTGCTCATCATCCCCAGTGGGCATAGTATCTTTATTGCCCTGGCTCTTCATGGTCTCCAGAGCTTTTCTCCTATCTTCTATCAATTTGATGCTTAACATCCTCTCAAGGAGTTATGTAATCCATCCTTTTCAATGCAAACATCCATGAAGGTCTAAATTCTGGATGATCTGTCTCCCCAAACCCTGGTGGTACTTATTTCTGGATTACTTACTTCTTTGAATAAGTGCAGTCCAGCACAGTTAGAGGATAATTGTAAAAATGATTTTAGTTAAAGGAAATGTCTTTACCATGTTTTGTGTGTTCACATTTATTTATCTATTGCGTACTCATTACAGAGTTGGTGCTCAGCAAGCTTTGTTGAAGCTATAGTCACATTAATAATCTTGTTTTCTATATGCAGAAGTTATTTTCACAAAACCGGTGAATGTCTCCCAAACCCACCAACTCCAAGGAGAAGTCCACTTTAGGCTCATTGGAAAGCAGGTATTGACTGAAAGTGGAGTAGCTTTCTACAGTGGCAGGTACTGTTATTTTTCTGGAAGAAGGCTGAAACTGCACAGAAAATTGTGCTGAGGCTTGCATGTATTCAGTCTAACTGATCTAAGAGGATGTTGGCCATTAGGAGATGAAAATGTTTGAACTTGGAGGAAACAATATGAAAGAAAGCCAAGTGACCTAGTTTAAGTTTTTTTTTCTTTTCTTTATAGTAAGGAATATGATAGAAGAGTACTGAGATTATAGAATTTTTAAAAATTCATTTGAAAGAGGGGATCAATGAGCAAAAATGGTGAACATTCTGAAGCAACCTATAAAAAGTGAGAGCAGTGCATGTTTCTTCTGCTATTAGTAATAAACAATTGACGATGGGCTGGACTTTTCTGAGGAGATATAATGGCACCATGGGATGTTTCCTTATTTCTGTCTGGTTCTTGTGTCTAATATGATAGTGACATCTTTCTATTGGCAAGAGTTCTATAATTCAGATGGTTTGTTACTGGTTTGCATCCAAGTTGAGAAATCAACTATAAGCTGCTCCTTTCAGCTTGCCAGTGATGTGGAGTTCTTGACATATGAATAATCCCCAGGGTTTGTCTAAGCCTCTTTAAACTCTGGATGCACTCCATTGACAGCTTCCGAGTTGTGATAAGTATCTACCTTTTATTTCTAATCTGAAGATTTCTTGAGTTATAAAATTACATTTTCTTTGGAGCTAACATTTTAGAGTGTACTGAGATGGCAGTCTCACGAATTCCCCAGAACTTTCACAGGAAATGGAGAATGCAAAGGTCATGTAAATATAGTCATAATAATGTCTTTGCTGATTGGAAAAACTTAATATCAAACACATTTTAGTTTGAATAGATTGTAGACAGAACGTACTGCAGAGAAGGAGTATATATGTCGGATGTGGTTCAAAATAAAACTGTATCTTTGGACACCTGATATTTTCTAAATCAATATTTGGGATACATCATAAATACTAAAAGGAAAAGTAAACTCTGTGTGTGTGTGTGTGTGTGTTTTGTTTACACATGCTTCCTCTAACTATAGTTATAGTTATCTTTACCAAATAAAATATTTGGGGAGAAGAGAAAGATGATGGGTGGCAAATGGCTATATACTTTTCATTATTACATTACTTTAATGTTTACATTTTTCATATGGTTATGCATCTATTATTTACATAATTTAAAAAGTTTTAAAAACACAATCTGTAGTATCCATAATTACAATTCTGGGAAATCACAAGGAAATTCAAATTGAACTGTGATCGTGATTTTTAAAAATCTATTGTTACAATTTCTGAGATTATTAATTATATTTTTGTTTTTATTCATTAATTTCATTTGACAAATATTTAACACTTGCTATACACTTGTGCATAACCTGCATTAGACGCAAGGATACTGAAAAAGTTAAGATATGGATCCTATCTTTGAGGAGCATATAGTTTAGTATGAAAAGAGGACTTAAAGGATGTAAGTAAAACAAAGTTCTATAGCTGCTATGCTAGAAGGCTAAGTAAAATGCATTTATTAAACTATCGCGATAGTTCATGAAACCCATGGTAATATAAGAATGAGATCTAATGGATATCCAGATACTAGATGCAAAGTTGAATATATGGCCAATTCCTCTTAGAAAATAGCTCATTGCTTCTAGCAAATGAATGACATGGTCTCTTAAGATCTGGTAGTTCTGTGTGTTTGCATCCTTCTCAAATCTGAGGTTTGGTCGTAACACTCAAGTATTTATTTCCACTTGAATGTAGTTAATGAAAGATTTACTCACTCTCTCTGAACTGTTATAACCATTAACTATCTGCGGTATAGTCAATTATCATTATTCACAGTAATGTTTTATAAAGTTGCTGCAAGCAATGAATTAGTGCATCCTTAACCACTACTCTTAGCAGAAATAGGGACTTTCATTCCTTGTGAACCTCTGGTCATATTTCTGTCAACTGATCAATATATAATCTTTTTTTTTGGTGTCTTTCTGTTTATGGACACCATATTTAATATGTATCTCTTATAAATAATAATTGTACGGCATTTGAATGATTCAAATCCAGGGCGTTGGAGGTCATTTGTATTATATAGGTTCCTTTGCCAACAGCCTTGTAAAATAAGTTGGTCTCATCAGCATGGGAAATCTGCTCTTCCAGATAACCTTTCCCTGTATAACGCTTAACAGATATTTTTAAAATTCTATCGCAGCCCACTCATTGCAAGAACTTGCCTGCAAATTTAATGTTTTTCATGCCTATTACCTTTTGAAATGCCCAAACCAGTCCTCATTGGTGAGAAGGATTTAACATTTTTCTAACCCCAAGAAGCACGACTGTAAATTTCTTTGGCTTTCAGCTTCATAACAATGCTCTCCACAATGTGTTTTATATTGTTTTTGTTTTGTTTTGTTTTTATCTTTGGTTATTTCATAAATCCACAAATCTGGTTTATTTTCCATTTTAAAGCTTCCCCCCTCCACCTTCATCTTAAACTATAGATGTGACATAGCACTTTCCAGCACTTTCCAGCTTCACATACAGATGAGCCAATTTTCTCTCCTGGTTCTGGATCTACAGTATTGTCAGTTCACTAACTTTGAATTCATGACCAACAGCACTAGAACTTATGCTGGAGCAATGCTTACCTAACACAGATTTTCTCCATGAGGCAGCATGCTTCTTGGGCTTAAGAATGCGAGATAACACTCCTGCACTACCTGTGCTTTAAGCATGCTACTTTAAACAGCAAAATTACCAACAAAAAGCACAAAAATTTGAAAAGGGTGGCACTGAATAGACTACAAAAAAAGATGTTTGTAGTTTCACGGCTGAAACAAGAAGACAGTATCGCCTCGTCAGCAACTTCAGCTGGGAGCATGTGTGAGAGGCACTTAAATTCCTCTCTACTCTGTGCATGTCTGTGAATGATCATGAAAGTGCTGCAAGGTTGATTTCGGCTCACCGATAGACAGTAGGAGAATTTGCTGACCTAGAGTTCACAAGTGATGAGGATCACTGCATGATTTAGAAAAACTGCCTTTTCTAGTCACTCATTTCCCAACTGCAGTACTGATTTCCGAGGCTCTAAACTGGTAACTAACTAGAGGATCATAAAAGATGAGTTTAAGGGGAATTTCCTCAAGATCATCTTGTGTGTTAATCTTTCCTTTGTCAGGAAGGCACTCATACTTTTGTACCAGAGGCCTTAATGTCCAAATAGATCAATGATAAGAATAGATATATATGGTTAGTGGTGTTCTCTGTAATGTCTTATGTTAAGTAGCAATTATGTTCTCATGTATAATGATTGATTTTGAAGAGGAAGTAAAATGTAAAGAGAGAGAGAGAGAGAGAGAGAGAGAGAGAGAGAGAAATCACCAGGCATTATTAAAAAAAAAAAAGGAAGAAAGGAATCAAAGAGAAAAAGGTCACAGAAAGCTGATTCCAAGGCATTTCACATGGATTTCAGAGAAGATACAGGCCCTAGTGACTTGAGGTGGGTTTTTAATAACCAAGAGACTGGAGAAATGGTTGCAAACACCAATAAAGGAGGGAATCTTAATCTGAGAGTCTTACATAAAAAAAAAAATCTCTAAAGACTTACAATATTCATAGCCTAGAAAAAAATTCCAAACTATTTACCAGGGAAAGTACAAAAAACTTGCCATTTGTCTTGGACTTGTGTTGGAAAAAATGAGCACTCTGAAAAATTAAAAATGCTAGATCTGAGTCACTGCTGATGTAGCATCTAAATTTGTACTACCTGGGTGGTACGGGTAACAAGCTATGAGAATTTAACCTTCAAACCTAGTCCCTAATCACAGACATTCCTTGAGTCCCCAGCAACAGAAAGCCATTAGCCATCATTTCATAACCCAAGGCATTCTGGACTCCACCTGGATTTTTAAAACCAAACTAAAAATAAGTCCACTCTAATAGATTGCAAACTTCACAAGAAAATCACCATGAGGAAGAGTCAGCAGATGTAGAAAACAGATGAATTAATGCCACAAAACTCAAAATACTAAAACAATCTAAAAGAAGCTATAAGGTAAATGTGTTTTAAATTAAGACATTTTTTAAAGAAAAGCCACATTAATAGCTCACATACATTGCTGTTTTAATCTACAATCTGAATTCATATTAGAGTGCTTGCAAATAAGAAGAAATCCAAAGCTGCTTTTTACATAGAAGCTAAAAGTGAAAGTTGAGAAAGTCAGATTTGTTTGGATATGTGATGAATCTTTTGGGTTTGGTTTTATATCACAAGGATCCATCCAAAAACTATAATGAAAATCTTATTGCACAAGGAAAGAAAAGCAATCCTGTCAGGAAATGAAAGAAAATTCAAAAAAGTTCAAACAAGCAAAAGTGAAGTGAGAAAGAGAACTATAGGTTAGTATCTGTGTCTAGTAGAAATGTTTTGGAAATACAAGACATGGAAAGTGCTCTTCATGAAAAGTTCAATAGTTTAAGACCTCATTACGAAGAAACAATAACAATGATAGAAATGAAATATTGCCACTTATAGAAGAAAAATATTTTTATGATAAAAGGTAATTTGGCATTAATCATTCAGTATGACCTCATTAAACTTCTACCATTTTTTATTATTTTATCTATTTATTTAGTTCAGTATCATATAGTTTTTGATTTGGAGAAACATATCTTTGGGTATGAGGTCCAATTATGGTGTTTTTTGCAGTGAAAAATAATAACAAATAATAAAAAATATTGCAAAACTAGACAGAACAAAGAAAATAAAATATATTCTAGGGACATTGTAGGGATTAAGAAATATATTCCTGAGTATTTTTCAATTTTATGAAAGAAAAGCACTGTATATAGATAACTATGGCTACTCTAGCATTTTCTCATATGGGAAAACTACTATCGTTTTCTTGAAAGTGTCTTGCAATAGACATAAAGGAATGCAGAGTTAGTACAGAAAAAATAGAAGACACAACAAATAATCTTAGCCAACACTTTTGCTAAGATGATTAATATGGCAGGCATTATCTTAAGCACTTTATACATATCAACTCATTTAATTCTACCAACAATTCCATTAAGTTTATACTAATATCATTTTAATCCTACAGATGAGAATGTAAGACACTTGCTTACTTTGTTCGAGGTCACACAGGTAGTAAATGAAGAAGCAAGTATTCAAACCCCAGCAGACTGGGCCAAAATCCATGTAAACTCCAGGTCGATGCCTCTCAAGGATGCCATAATTAAGAAAGTAGTTTTATTCTCAACTCTGTCAGAGATATTGGATAAATCAATTGGATTTATATAATCATTCAAAATGTATCAGACACTACTTCTGTGTCAAATACTGATAGGCATTGTGCAAGATGCAAAGGAATGAAACAACTACAGTCATTTTCTGTTAGAAACAGTTTAAGCATCAGAGCTGTGCATAGTGTCTAATTCTTTCATGTACTTGGAATAAACATTCTTCAGTCCAATTAGACTCAGTTCAGTTCAATTTCATGCAACTGCATTGATTAAGCATCTCCTATATACAAAACCCTGGGCGGTAGGTATAGAAAGATAAATAAGCCAGCTCTAGATTCCAGGGAGGTCATTCTCAGTTGAGGGAATCAGATACATAAATAAATAACTCCAAGAGAAGATAATGTGTTGTAGTAAAAGGATACTCACTGTGTCATGAGAATGCAGATGGAAAATTATAAAATTAATTCTTAGAGAAGAAATGTGTATGTTTATATAAGAGAGACAGAGGCAGAGACACAGAGAAAGAGACACAGAGAGAGACAGAGGTAGAGACTCTATGCAAAGCAGAAAGAGGGTGGAGGGTAGAGTGGGGAGAAGAAAGAGAAGATGCCTAATGGAACTTTTGGCACAGAGAGCAACATGAACAAAGAAAAAGAGAGCCATAGAGAAGCTTGATTTAGGACCAACGCTTCTGAAGGCATTACTGCCCAAGATAAAAAGTTAAATTCCATCATGCTCAAAGTGAAGAAAAATGGGAAGTTTTTCAAAGGGAATGGCATGATCAAGATATGGCCTAAGTAACCAACTCTGGTATTCGATGAAAGCTAAATTGAAGAAAAAAAAGGAGACTGGAAAAAGGGAGAACATTAAGAAAATACTGTAGACTTCAAAATTTCTACTTTACCACCCAAGCCCACTTATCTGAGTTTCTTTTTTTTAATCATATGAAAAAAAAAAAATAGCAAGGAGTGCATTGATCTCAGGAGTATGATCTTTGGTAATGTCATTAAAAGTCATTTAACCTGGTTTTGGATTTTGTCTACATATAATCCAGAAGTTGACATCTGGATATTTATGATGATGGACCTCTGTTGGTGGAAACAAAATTTCTTGATGTGCTTAGCTTCAAATTTTGGCTCAACCACTAAATGAGCTTTATGACATTTGGGAAGTTACTTAAATTCTCTATGTTTTAGGTTCTTCATTTGTAAAACTGGGAACACAATAGTAACTGTCACATAGATTGATTGAAGGTTAAACTCAGGATAGTACTGGCATCTGGTAACCATCTTATAAGTGTTTACTATAATTATGGCTATGGCTAAGCAAATTTTAGAAGATGCTTTATATTTCTTTTTCATTAGTAAGTTAAAAAAACCTACCTATATAGGTTTTAATCAAGAAAGAATAAAACATGAGATTCACAATAGTCATTTTTACCAATTAGAGCACATTAGCTTGAAAATTGCAACAAGTCATTATATACCAAGAAAACCTAAAAATAATGCAAGTATATTAATGGGTCCAGTTATTTTCTGAATAACATATTCAGGCATATCTTGACTAATGTGTACATGGCAGGATCAGATAAAAAGAACAGATTGACACTTTGGGGTAAAAGCTAGGGAGCATCTAAATTAAGTACATCTCACCTAGAAGCTAGATTTTAGCTATATATTTTTAAGAGATTTTTATTTCCAATTTGGAAGAAAATATATCAGAAGAGGAAAAAAAGACTTAAACAAAGCCAAATGGATTCCATTCAGTTCTATGTTCTTTTTAGTCTATAATTTATCTTCATAATACCTTGGGAAGTAGTCAAGTTCTACAGATTCATCCCCTCCTGAAAACTTTTCTCACAATACATGTTTTTTATAGTTACCATTTGATATAATAAAAAGTCTATGCATAAATTATAAATTTTCATACACTGACCAGTTTTACTGTTTGATGGCTTCACTCTGTTCTCATTGTTGGTTTATTTCTATGATTCTTAATCTTAAGAAGTAGATGGAAGGCAATGGTTTCTATTAAAACTTTTATGGATTTCTGAAGTCTTTAGAGGTATTCTCTCCCACTAGTCCCATGCTGAAACATTGGAACAGAAGCCAAAATCCAAAGGCAGAGCTCAGTCTGAAGTTGGAGTTATGCCTGTGACTTGGTGGACCTGTTAAACAACCTTTGAGGAAAAACAGATTCCAACTAGATCAAACATAGTGAAGGAGTGAGTTCAGAAAACTGTATTCTTGGTTTGGTAAAGGTCCATCAGCATGGGCTCTGTCCATAAATGGGTTGAAAGCAATGAAGGGCTGGAACATTCACCAGTGTTGTAGGCATTTTCAATCTTGCTTGTTGAAAACCACTAGTGGAGACAAAGAATGAGGAAAACACCACGTACCCTTACATCTCTCTGGTTGCCTCACAGACAAATGTTATAATACATAGGTTTGCATCGAATATTTTTCTATTCTCACGTTTATGTTAAGTATGGCTTTGTAGGTTATGAAAACAATACAGTGAAGTAATATAGTCCAAGGTCAGCTTCAGTATTCTCTCTTGGATCTTAAGAATATATTACAACGTGGCACAAAAACAGACACAAAGACCAATGGAATAGAATAGAAACCCCAGAACTAGGCCCACAAACGTATGGCCAACTAATCTTTGACAAAGCAGGAAAGAACATCCAATGGAAAAAAGACAGTCTCTTTAACAAATGGTGCTGGGAGAACTGGACAGCAACATGCAGAAGATTGAAACTAGACCACTTTCTCACACCATTCACAAAAATAAACTCAAAATGGATAAAGGACCTGAATGTGAGACAGGAAACCATCAAAACCCTAGAGGAGAAAGCAGGAAAAGACCTCTCTGACCTCAGCCGCAGCAATTTCTTACTCGACACATCCCCAAAAGCAAGGGAATTAAAAGCAAAAATGAACTACGGGGACCTTATGAAGATAAAAAGCTTCTGCACAGCAAAGGAAACAACCAACAAAACTAAAAGGCAACCAACAGAATGGGAAAAGATATTTGCAAATAACATATCGGACAAAGGGCTAGTATCCAAAATCTATAAAGAGCTCACTAAACTCCAAACCCGAAAAACAAATAATCCAGTGAAGAAATGGGCAGAAAACATGAATAGACACTTCTCTAAAGAAGACATCCAGATGGCCAACAGGCACATGAAAAGATGCTCAATGTCGCTCCTCATCAGGGAAATACAAATCAAAACCACACTCAGATATCACCTCACACCAGTCAGAGTGGCCAAAATGAACAAATCAGGAGACTATAGATGCTGGAGAGGATGTGGAGAAACGGGAACCCTCTTGCACTGTTGGTGGGAATGCAAATTGGTGCAGCCACTCTGGAAAACAGTGTGGAGGTTCCTCAAAAAATTAAAAATAGACCTACCCTATGACCCAGCAATAGCGCTGCTAGGAATTTACCCAAGGGATACAGGAGTACTGATGCATAGGGGCACTTGTACCCCAATGTTCATAGCAGCACTCTCAACAATAGCCAAATTATGGAAAGAGCCTAAATGTCCATCAACTGATGAATGGTTAAAGAAATTGCGGTTTATATACACAATGGAATACTACGTGGCAATGAGAAAGAATGAAATATGGCCCTTTGTAGCAACATGGATGGAACTGGAGAGTGTGATGCTAAGTGAAATAAGCCATACAGAGAAA
This sequence comes from Lynx canadensis, assembly GCF_007474595.2. Lineage (NCBI taxonomy): Eukaryota > Metazoa > Chordata > Mammalia > Carnivora > Felidae > Lynx > Lynx canadensis. The sequence goes on along the minus strand of NC_044320.2, from coordinate 59,129,010 downwards.
GACAGATACCATATGGTTTCACTCTTATGTGGATCCTGAGAAACTTAACAGAAACCCATGGGGCAGGGGAAGGAAAAAAAAAAAAAAAGAGGTTAGAGTGGGAGAGAGCCAAAGCATAAGAGACTGTTAAAAACTGAGAACAAACTGAGGGTTGATGGGGGGTGGGAGGGAGGGAAGGGTGGGTGATGGGTATTGAGGAGGACACCTTTTGGGATGAGCACTGGGTGTTGTATGGAAACCAATTTGACAATAAACTTCATATATTGAAAAAAAAAGAATATATTACAACGTAGCTTTTTTGATAGAAAACCAGCAATGTAGACATTACCCAGAGAAGGTTTTCTTTTGTTGTTGTTGTTGGTGTTGTTTTTCCTTTTCTACTCTTTGCTCCCATTTCTAAGGCCAAAGGTTAAGATTTTGTTGGGAAGGGCAGTCATGTAGATTCTGCAATAAAATATTTGTGAACAGATATTTCCTTTCTACCACTTCCATGACTTTCCAAAGGCCACATATATGATATTCGTCTGTGGGTAGCATAATTACATTTTTATTATGTCAGGTTGGAAAGAGAGAAGTAGGTTTGCTGAGTTTTACATTAAAAGCTGATGGGTCACCTTATCCTTTCTGCATTAATTCTAAAACACAAGAGAGTGATTTTTCTAAACTTTATATACCAATGGATATCATTTTCAATGAGCTTTTTGACAGCTATGATTATAAAGTTTCTGCATAATTAATATAACCTGGAAAAGAGAAAACAAAGGTAAGATTTATCAAATTTACATATGTTGAAAGGTGTTAGAATAAATGTATAAGATGATTCAAAGTTGCAGCATCCTGCCATTTTCTATATGTCCCCAATGGCAAAACCATGTTGATTCCATAATTCCTTGAGATTCACTTTTATGACTGAAAGCTCTGTAAACTGCATGATGGACATAAGAAATCTTTCCTTACTCTGGAAGATCTCACAGGGGAATGAATGATGCCACTTTCAATCACCAAGTTAAAAAATAATGTAGTGCTTTTTTAATTGAAATAGAATTCTGATTAAAGCCAGATGTTCAGTAATTTTCAAAACAAATGACTGCACAATTGGTGAAAATATCTCAAGATAATATCAATTTAGACATCATAAAGTGAACACAGGATTAAATAAGAATTTGTAGGCTGTATCTGGAGTAGCGTTGATATGCATTTTGAGACATTTTTAAATAGTGCATTCACAACCTACTCCAGTGCCTTGACTCCCTATCTTGCCTGGACTTTATAAATTGAAATGGAAGTAAATTGCATTTTTCTTTTCTCTTAAAGTCACAGATCTCAGTGGAGGGTCAGCCTGACATTTTGTTGAAACAGGCTTGTCAAATGATTCCTATATTGCAGTGAAAGATGACTGTTTCCTTTGGGTGTGATAATATCAGTTCTAAAGCATTCTCAGAAATAAGCATTCTGATCACTTTGAGGTGGTATTTAGCAGTAATTTTTTAAATATTTCAAGTTTTTACTTAAATTATAGTTAGTTAACAAATAGTATAATATTACTTTCATGAGTAGAATTTAGTGATTCATCACTCACATATAATACCCAATGCAGTAATATTTTATACCAAGTAAGCGGTTTAGTCATATGGCTTCTTTGTAATAAAGTAAATACCTAAGTGAAAATCAAGACTAGGATTAGATCTTTTTTACTAGCAAATTCTATTCCCTAACAAAGATAGTACTTCAGTTGTATAGAAGGAATGGAAAGAGGAAAGACTCTCAAGTAAAAATCTAACTTTTCTCCCTCTGAAAAATTCAGCATCTGAGACATGGTTTATGGTAGATTTTACAACCATAGACTATCTTAAATGTGCATATTATGCCTGCTTAGTTAAAATATCATAAGAACAAGACTCACAAATATAATGTTAAAGATAGATATGTCAAATTATAATGTCAAGTATTAAATTTAATAAAAACAAATGAGAGGTCATCAACAGGAGGAGTTCTGTTGTGTTTTGAGAGACTTGAACTAATTTGGTCTGAGTTTTTCTCCAAGAAAGGACAGCTAATGTTAATTTATTGTGAGAAAAGTTTCTTCTCACGGTTTCAAGGGAAAGAGGACCACCACAACTTGTTTCTTACAACTTTAGATGTCTTTACAAATATGTTTAAAGTATAGTTTTAGTAGCTTTTTAGATAAGGAGACCTGAAAACGTCTACAAGGACCTTTGCTGTTAATTATGCTTCAACATGCCATCATGTGAATATAGAAATAACAGTTTTACAGTATTAAAGAAAGGGCAAAAATTTATCTAGCCCTACGCTTCCTGTTTCCAGAGATGAGAAAAAAGACAGGTAATTTTTCCTTCCCCAGTTTTACACTCCTCACTAAATTATTTAATTTCTATTAAGAATTCTAAATATCCTAGATATAATTTTTAAAACACAGTCAACTTTTGTTATTCATGAATTCCATATTTGCCTATTTGCCTACTCACTAAAGCTTATTTAAAACCCCAAATCACTATTTGTGGCAACTTTGTGGTCATTGTGGACATGCACATTTACAGAGTGGTGAACAATTTGACTTACCTGATGTATATGTTACCAGTTGATGTTGAATGAAGCAATGCCCTGTTTCAGCATTTATACTGTAAACAAGTGCCCTTTTGCTGTCTAGTTGTTGCTATTTTATGACGAGATTGTCCTCATTTTTGTGCTTTGTTAGTGATTCCAAACATAGTCTAGTGTTACTAAGTGCAAGAAGACTGTGATGATGTACCTTTCAGAGAAAATGCATGTGTTAGGTAACTTTTGTTCATCCTAAGTTTGATGTTAGTGAATCAACAATAATAGATTAAATAAGGTGTCTTTAAGCAGAAACACACATAAAACAAGGTGATGTATTGATAGGGTGATGAAAATGTTGTGCCCAGAGGCTGGTGGGAACATAATCCTGTATTGCTCTAGTCGCAATAGTTAAGTATTCACCAATTCAGGGTTTGCAGCAAGTTTATAGAACACGACTGCTATGAAAAACAAGAATCAACTGTATCACATTCTTTTGCCATAAATTATTCACAAACACAAGCAAAATTCATCTTATATTATGATAAAATGAACTGAAAGAACTTGTGTGTATGTAAACATTTATAATTACAGTGACAAATTTAATTAGTGAAATACTTGGCCTATAATTGAAAAACTTGCAACCATTGTTAGTTTGTTTACACAGAGATGCTGTATAAACAGCACTATACAGAAATGAAGGCTGATTCATGGAGAGATTTAATTTAACTAAATGTGCCATAATTCATATCTTTGTTGATATATCTGTCTTATGTTTTAAAGGCTCACCCAATCTAAATACATTGTCAGCAGACTTTTCAAAAACTACTATTAAAAATAGCTCAGCATTGTAAAAGATTTATTTCCAATTATGAAGTTCAAAGCCATAGTTCTCAGTCAAGGGAATTTGCTAATCCTCACTATTGGCTCACATTTGGGAGAATTTTTCATCTTATGTCAGGTGAATTTCATGCACTAGGCCCCTGTTCAACTCAGCTACCAGATCAACACTTTCTCTAAACTCATTAAATTTTGACAGGCTACACAGAGTTCCCAAAGAGTTCATCTGACAGTTAGTGGGAAGATGTTTTCTTTCTGACTTTTTAGCTCTTTTCAATATTTATGTACTGTGGTTAAAGTGCCTGAGCCATTTCAACAAGCATTTGATTGTATCTTTGTTGAATTTTTAAAGACATGAGTCTTAATTGCAGACAGCCAAGAAAACTCCAGATTGTTAGTAAATAAGAGATGAGATTGTTAGTAAATATGCATTATTAGTAAATAATACATAGCAACAGCCTCTTCTTGTCATTTATTATGAGCAATGTACAAATAATACAAATATGCAATATACAAATAAGTCAGTGATTATTTTGTCTCTTGGCTGTGGGCCAGGACTGAAATTTAACAGATGTAATTTCATAATATGTGACAGCTGTAAAAACTTTCAGTGAAAACTGCCTCAATTTTATTTGGCTTTAAAGACTGTCCCTGAGAGCATCTCAGATTCACCTGCATGATTCCCTAAAATGGCAACTTTACACAGTGAATATTTAGCTCCAAGGACTGAAAGAGTTGCCATGTTGCATTTTACAAAGCACATTAAATGGGGGAAATGAATTTCCAGCTATGAATCTCATCAGAAGAAATGCATTTTTTAACACATAAAGTTATTAAAAGACATTTAGAAATATTAATTTACTGGGTTAATTTAACTCACTAATCTAAATTTTAAATAAACTAAAGTAAAAATAATTCCAATTAATATTTGGTACATAGGGCCCAGATGAATGGATTGTGTGTGTGTGTGTGTGTGTGTGTGTGTGTGTGCTATGAGAGACTGAGAGAGAGAGTGAGCACAAGCGGGGCAGGGGCAGAGGGAGAGGGAGAGAGAGGCTCTTAAGCAGACTCCACACCCAGTGCGGAGCCCATGCAGGGCTCAATGTCAGAACGGAGATCATGACGAGCCAAAATGAGGAATCAGACACTTAACCAACTGAGCCACCTAGGCGCACCCCCCAGATAAAGATTTTTAATTAAAAGCCAAAGTGGTTGCATTAACCAATCATAATAACTCTGCCTTTTAATATAAAAATGTGTTGCTATGCACTTGAATCCTTAAGGTTTTCTTTAGTATATGCTGCTAAGATTCCTAAGTTAGATTTTTATTTTTACTATTGCAAAGTGTATACAACAGTTATCTTCATTTGGTTTACCCCAAAAAACCTTTTATTGTAAAATAAAATTTATCAGTATTTTAGAAAGGTTAAATGCCACAGGGATTCTCCTGTTCCATACTTAGGCTGAGGAATGTTTCTAGACGGAGTCCTGAGATTGCACTAAACTGACTGTTCCAATTATATTTCTTCTCATTTTACAGAGACTCTTTTGGCTTTGTGATACTATTGCTCATCTATCATTGAGTTAACTCCTCTTCACTTTTCCCACTACAAATAGTCTTTTTTGCATATCTTACTCTCAGGACTAGAAGAAAGCCCTTTTCCTCAGGTGCTGAATAAGAAGCGTCCCACATCCTCCTCTACCTAGATTCAATCATCTCACATATGCCTTCACTTTTTCTGAAATCTCACTCCAATAATTATTCCCTGTCTCCTTCCAACGTCCATCTCTATCTATGAATGTATAATTCTGCCAAACACACACACACACACACACACACACACACACACACACACCCCAAAACCAAAACCAAACAAAAAAACCTCTTCTCTTAATGTGTCTCCTTCCATTCAACAAGAAATTTATTAACGTAGAAGTCATTAATGTTGCACATTATAATTAGACTGCCTACTCCCACTCTGTTGAAATTTCTTTCTGAAAATTAAGAAAAGGAAAAGGTTGCCAACAACTGCCTGATATCAAAGCAAAAGCATTATAGATTAGTATTTAATAACATAGGCTCTAAATCAGCCTGTATTTTAACTGTCACTTTTCTGCTGTATCTTGGGCAAGTTTCTTAGCCTCTGTGCTGCAGTTTCCTCATCTGTGAAATGGAGAACATAATTGTACCTACTTCAGAGAATTGTTTTGGGATTAAATCAAACAACATTTGTAAAATGCTTAGAACAGTGCTTAGCACATAGTAAGCACTACAAGGTGTCTATCAAATAAAATAAATCCAATGCATGTTTTCTGTTTCCTTCTTTTCTTGTCTCCTCACCTCTCAGCAGCATTTATTATCACTGATTACCCCTGTAGAAAATCTTTACCCTTGATGAAATTGTGCAGCCTGGCAAGGAGACTGGTGAAAACAAGAGAAGACACAGGGTATTGGGAATATTTGGTAGGCAATTACTGTTTCATTGAAACTTCTGACTTGGAGGCTCAGCTTTGGTAGCGAGATGTGCAAAGGGAGAATTGGAGCCTTGAATTTAGGATACAGAATTTTGAGAGTTTAGAGATCATTAGGTAAATGGGTTGTGTAGAAATGAAGGAAAATGGTGGTTAAGGTGAAGAGGGTGGAACTGGAGTTTAAGAGGTGTGGAAGAGGTGGAAAGCTATTGCTTTGAATGGTTTTCAGCCTCAGATGATGATAGGTGGTGATAAAGGCCTGAAAATGAGCTGTGGACTCCTTGTCCTTGGAGGATCCCTGGAAGTTAGAAAGCAAAGGGAAATGAAGAAGAGGTACTGGCTTAAGTACACTTTTAACTATTTAAGAGCTGGATTGTTTGAATTTATTTTATCCATTGTATCTGTCTTTTAGTAATTGAACTTATTACTAGCAACTCTAGCACAAATGAAGCAAAAGATGCAAACATTAAATCACCTATATTTATATTTATAAATGGGTATACTTATTAAAGGATCAGGTGGGAGAATGAAGGGAAATATATATATATATATACATATATATATAAAGCATCTTTAAAGTAACACATTTGGGTTATCTGTCAATTGGATCAGCCATTGCTATCTTAGAGCTGGCTGTTCTTCATTCTCATAATGTCCCAGCATGACATGCTGTGATCATTTATTCCACTTTCTGAGACAACCAGAAAAATGAAGGAGCTTGATGAGGTCATCCAGGGGATCCACAGCTGAATCAGCATGAGAACTAACAGTTCCTAACTCCCACTCTAACCCCTACCTCTTCAAAATTATAATAGCCCCTAAGGGAAAATAATTGTGAACAGGTTTCTAGAGATTGAGCTTGTCTTCCAAAACTGAAGTGACCTTATTTAAAAAAAAAATCAAATGTAATTTTATTTTGGTCTTTACAATGATGTTTATACATTTACAGTTCATCTGCTGCTGAAACAGCAGTAGAACAGTCTTTGAAGTGATGGGTCGTGTGTATATTGGCAGAGTCGAAGATAAACAATGCCAAAAGACTCCTAAAAAGATTAAACTGTTAACCGCAAATACGTGGTTTCAGTCGGGAAGATTTATTTGTCGCTGACCATATTAGCCATTGTAGTTAACATTGGCTCTGGGAAAGTCATACTTTGATTATGGGCCAGTATGCAGTATTTGAAGAACTACAGTTCAATTTATAAGATGGATACAGTTGACATTGCAGATTTTCTCAACATCAAACAGTTAATGAAAAAATCACAAAATCTTCCACTGGTTCCTAGCCTTTAAGCTTCTTTTGGCACTTTTAAGAGTTTAAAGTCAGATGCATTGTCTTCCAGCATTCTGCCCATCTGTTTCCTTGTTTTTGTTCATGCACTAAAATGTTGTGCTCAAAAGCATGCTCCTTATGGGCATGATAATGTTTGAAACTCTCCAAGCAGCCACTTGGGATAAAAGATAACAGAGATGAAGTTAGAGGTGGGCATGACAGAACTGGAGTGATGTCATAAGGTAATCAGAATTTACTAAGGACCAATCATGTGGCTGGGTACTGATCTAAGCCCTTATTTCATTTCAACCCTAATTGGAGGTGCAAATCAATTGCAATTCATTCCGGAACTAACCACCTGGAGTTAGCACAGACCCCACAAGTTAAAGGGCTGCCCTACCTCAGACATAGGCCACGTGTGGGAGGCCCCAGGCCACCTGCACTTTCAAATAACTAGCTGTAAATTTGGACACTCCCACAACTCCCTTAGGTTCAATAATTTGCTGGAATGGCTCACAGAACTCAGAAAAAATACTATACTTACAACTACAGCTTCATTACAAAGAATACAAATCAGTGGTACTAATCAAATAAAGAGACACATAGGATGAAGTCTGGAAAGGAATGTAGTTTCCATGCCCTCTCTTCATAGAGACTGTTTCCCTCCAGGCACAGTGTGTTCATCAGCCAGGAAACCCCAGTGAGCTCCTGTGTTCACAGTTTTTATCAAGCATTCATTATGTAGCCATGACTGAATACATCATTGTCCACGTGATTGAATTCAATCTCCAGTCCTCTTACCTTCCCTGGAGAGTCCCAAATGTCTAACCATGAATTTGGTTGGTTGGTTTTTCCAGTGGCCATCCCTGTCCTGAAGTTTTCTGGGGGCCCACCATGAGTGACCTTATAGGACAAAAAAGACATTCCTATGACTCTGGAAATCCTAAGGGTTTTGTCCCTTGGCAAAAAAGGAACCAGAAAATTCTTTATTTTACCACAGCTTCTCACCTGCACTACCTTGTTTAAGGTTTACAGAAATCTCATGAGATAGATATTTTTGTTCCCACTCCAAAAATGAGAAAACTAAAGGTAAGAAATGTAATATATATGCCAAGTTCACACTGCAAGAGCATGGCAGAACCAAGATTTGGTTTCAGCTTTGTGTACTTCAAAGCCATGCCTTTCCTGCTACCTTAAAGAAAACCAGATGAATAATGAATCTACACTGACAAATAAACATGCTTATGATCACTTGTTTAATGTCCGTTTTTCTCTGGAAGTCCATAAGTTTTGAAAGAAAGAATATGCATTGCGTTTACTGATGACCACTTTTACCACCACCATCTAGTACCTACTAACTCCTACTAGGTTTTAGGTAAATATTTACCAAATGAGCAAGAGAACATGAATAAGGCAATACTGATCAGTCCTAGAAAAGACTGAATAGACTGGAGACTGGCCAAGTGGGAAAAGGAAAGACCAAAGTGCAAAGCATTTTAAGTTGGTAGTGAATGGGTAGATGAGATGAATAACGATGGGGCCCAGGCTGGGTGAAGCCAGAATTGCAGCCATGGGTATGAGGACAGTGTGGCAGAAGAAGAGCATATGGTTCAAGGCACTGGAGCTCATTCAAAGATTTTGATGCTACTACAAGCATGGTGTACCTGTGTGAGCATCATTGAGTTAATAGCATTCTTCTCTCCACCCTGCCTCCCTCAGAATCATGAGAAAAGTAAAGGATGGAGAGGATTACCTAGAGGCTTATTCACTGCTGCCATAAATAGTTAGCTTTAGGAGTGCCTGGGTGTCTCAGTTGGGTATGTGACCGACTCTTGATCTCAGCTGGGATCATGATCTCACAGTTCATGAGTTTGAGCACCACATCAAACTCCTCGCTGACAGCACAGAGCCTGCTTAGGATTCTGTCTCTCTTTCTCTTTACCCCTCCCCTCCTTCTCTCTCTGCCTGTCTGTCCGTCTCTCTGTCTCTCTCTCTCTCTCAAAACAAATAAATAAACTTAAAATACAAACGATTTGGTTTTATTATGGCCTCTTGTCCTGCTTCATACACTCCCTTATCTCATTTAACCTAGTGATGGGGGAACAGTTTTATCCCTTTATTACAGATGGGGAACATGAGACGCTGGGAAGTTAAAGCATTTGCCCAAAGTCATGTAGCTAATGATGAACAATCTCAAAACTTTAAGCTAGGTCCAATAAACAGTCAGAGTCTCCAATGAGAACACTATTAGAACATTTGGAGATGTAACTGATATATTTAACAACACTTAGTCTTTGTTACAGCTAATCAATCCTTGCTTAGGTATGGTTATTTTTATTTTTTAGCTCTTTCCCTTTGAAAAGAAGCTTGTAATTTCCAGTGCTCTAGTTTCTTTGAGAAAAAAAAAGAAAAAGAAATGGCTATTTTTCTTTCTCCAAAATACCAAAAAATGTCAGTCCAACCTTCTGAGAAATTTGTCAAATGTTTAGACAGTTTGATATAGCATCCTCATGATGACACCACAAAGAGTAAATAACGAGTTAAAGACTGTGTCAGAAATACTGATTTTTCTAAGGCTTACTGACTTTTATATAAAACTTGTCATTTCATTAAATCTATTGCAAACAATACGACAAAGCTTTATTCTAGTTTCATCTTTCCAAATGTTGAAATAGTCATGGTTCACAAAGTCAATATATATATATATATTTGGTAAGAGTGATTAAGATGTGATCCTGTCTCTACCCCTTTTGATTATGTGATACTTTGAAATAAAAGAATTTCTTTAACCTTTCACTATATGAAAAATGTTCTAATATCTTAAAATTCCATTAGTTTTACAGCTTGAAAATGACATTTATCATAGATTTCCCTCCTTATTTCTTGGAGTGAATCGTGAATTACAGCATAGAGAAAAAATTAATAAAAATTATCCAGCAAGAACTACAATTAACATTTCATTGTATATCTTACCCTTTTTTATATGCCTATGTGTGTATGTGTATATATGTGTGTGTATATACATAAATATATATATATATATATATATATATATAAATTATAAAAACACCATTTTGTAGTCTGCCTTTTTTATTTTCTACATTTTAAACATCCTTTAAAACATGTTACTTCTGGGCAATTCAGCAATAGCACCCTTTCGTCCATAGCTGCAGTTTCCTGGTGGACAATCTACCTACGGGAGTCAGTCTGGGATGGCTGGGATGTGAGGAAAGTTCTGGGTAGTAAGTTCTGGGTACAGGGTAGCCTAACACCCTGTACGCTGATCTCAGCGGTGGATCCTGTTGCTGATGTCTTGTGCCAAACCTGACCCTTCTCCTTTGCTCATCATCTAGCTCACTGTTCTCATTCAAGCGGGAGATTCTTTCCCCCAGGGGACATTTGGCAATATCTGGATACATTCTGATTCTCATAACTGGGGGTCAACTACTGGTATCTAGTGGGTAGAGGTTAGGATTCTTGATATCCTATAATACAGAGGTAGAGAAACTTGGGCACGAAGTGAGTGGTACTGTTATTCCCCCAGGTGAAAAATGTAAACTAATTAGTAGGTAGATCTTGATAATGCCTATGATAAGATTTTTTTTTTTTTAGGCGCATCCTTTTACTAGTCCTTTAATTTAAAGAGTCTTTAAATTTACTGAGCCCTTTAATTTATTGGGTCCTATCTATGTGCTACAAAATTGTCCTACGCATCTTGTATTATTAATCTTTTTTGTTAATCCTAATGACTCTGTGAGGGATATACTCCTATTCTGTCTATGTTGGGGATGAGGAAAACTACATCTCAGGAAGGTTAAGTAACTCACGGAAGATGACATAGCTAGGAAGTGCACACCTGGGATTTGAAATCAGAACCTGGGCCCTGAACTACTACATTTTATCAGACTTGCTTTTTCCTCCGTATGGTTTCCACTCTCATTCAGCTCCTGTACCCCTCCCCTGCCTTACATTATTATGCTAGTTACTAACTGGCTTTTCTGACTTCTGTCTTGAATGGTTCACACTTCTGCTAGTGTAATCTTTCTGGAATGCAGTCTGTTCCTCTCAATCCCCTGCCTATAATGTCCTAACTTAGCTTCCCACGGGACTACTGTGCACTGGCACACTGTACCTGCTATTCAAGACCCTCTGAGTTACTTGTTTTCTATTGCTCCTGGTCTCTGATTTATTCCTTTACTTTGCGTTTAATCCTCTTCTCTTTGTCTACATGGTAAAAACCTACCAAGAGCATTGGTGCAAATTAGCCCTGTTACAACTTTTTACTTTAATATAATTTCAGATTTAAAGGAAAATTTTAAGAAGAATGTGAAAAATTCTCATATTCCCATCACTTAGAGCCCCCATGTTATCATTTTATTACATTTGCTTTATCCCTCATTCTCTATGAGTATTGATTTTTTTCTGATCCCTTCTGGAGTTGGTTGCAGATATGACATCCTTTACCCCTAAATAATTTAGGATATATTTCCTAACCAAAGTAAAATTATCAAAATCAGGGAAATAACATCGATGCTATATTATTATCTAGCCTGCACACCGTATTATGATATTGCAAATTAGAAAGTTTTATTTTTAATTTTAGAGAGAGAGCAAGAGAGCACGAGCAAGGGAGAGGGGCAGAGGGAGAGAATGAGATAATTTTTGAAGCATGCTCCATGCTCAGTGCGTAGCCAGGTGTGGGGCTCCATCCCATGAGCCTGGGATCATGACCTGAGCCAAAATCAAGAGTCAGACACTCAAGCACCTGAGCCACCCAGGTGTCCCAGAAATACTTTTAAACATATGGAAACATAGAATATATTTCAGTCCATGTCATAAACACCTCAGCATATTCTCATGATTTCTATTTTCTTGTCTAGGTAATAACATTCATAAGACATTAACAGTACTCCCTACTACCCATACATCACTGAATTTTTCAAACTGGTTATTGGCTGCATTTATATTTACATGACAAAATACATATACATGAATACCATTAACAACTTTAAAAATCCCATAAGTCTGTAATGGTGAAATCACGTTCCAGATGTGCAGTAAAACCTTGGTTTGTGAGCATAATTAGTTCTGGAAACATGCTTGTAATGCAAAGCACTTGTGTATCAAAGCAAATTTCCCCATAAGAAAACACGGAAACTCAGGTGATTCATTCTACAACCCAAAGATATTCATATAAGCATGATTACAGTACTGTAATATAATAAAAATAATAAAGAATATGTAAAATATAAAGAAAAATAAATTAACCTGCACTTACCTTTGAAAACCTTCATGGCTGGCATGAGGGAGACAAGAGAAAGAAGGGATATTGTGTAGGATGACTTTCACTAACACTAATGGAATCACTGCTATCTAGTGGTCCAGTGGAATCTTTTCCTGCATGGGGGCCATTGTGTATGCTCACACGGATATTGGCTACAGTACAGTATTAATAAAATCTTGTCATATACTGTATCTAATGTAACTGGGGATAAGGCAGCAGAGGAAAGGGTCTATATCTGCAGGCAGCCTGATCTAGAAAGAAGCAAGGTATTCCTAAGCTTTCTCTTGTATGGAAAAGCAAAGGACTTTCCATAGGTGCTTTGAACTGACAAAAAATACACTAGTGCCAGTTGTGGGTACCTTCCAACGTTCTGATAAATCACTGATTTCTGCCAAACACCACTGCCTGAGACTGAGCATCTGAGCATGGGAGATGATCATCCACAATCCTGCAGGAAGAGAGAGAGAGAGAGAAAGAGAGAGAAGAATCATTGGCTCAGTTGTGATCATGTGATGTTTGGCATCATGTACTATTCATGTTGCAAGACATTGCTCAGTTATCAAGTTAATATTCATTAGAAATGTTTGCTTGTCTTGCTGAACACACAGAACAAGTTACTCACCAGTCAAGGTTTTACTGTTATTTTAAACACAAGGGTGAAATAAACTGCTTAGGAGAAATGTAAGCAATGAATTATTTAACTTTCATGATTATAATGCCTTTAGCTCATCTTTACATTATACAGGGTCATTTGTTAATTTAGATTGAGTTATCTTAAACCACTCACATGGAATTAAATCTCTGGATGATTCACTCTGGTTACAAGGAAAGCACTAGGTTATTTGCCTTCAAAAGGGGCTAAAATCTGAAATGAAACATGAAATAAGTTTTACAAAATGTTTCTCTGAATGTGAATTATGTATTTCTAATGATCTAAAATGCATTTTTAAAAGTTTATTTATTTTGAAAGAGAGAGAGAGAGAGAGAGAGCAGAGGGAGAGAGGTGGAGATAGAGAATCCCAAAGAGTCTCCAGGCTCTCAGCAACAATGGGTTGATCCCATGAACCCCTCGCTCAGGTCAGCGAGGTCATGACCTGAGCTGAAATCAAGAGTTAGATGCTTAATGGACTGAGTCACCCAGGTGCCCCCTAAATGGCATTTTTGAAGGTGTCTTAAATTTCTCATCTACCTCTGTTGTGTCCCAGGATGCTCCAGAACTAGGATCCTTCAACTGCTACCACTTCTGCTTTTATCGGTGGTAGTAATACTGATAATAATATTTTCCATTTATTGAGAGCTTCCTATCAACCAGACATCAGGCTACAGTATTTTACATAGACACTATCATCCTATCCTTATAGTTATTCTTATTGTCCCTAATTTATAGGAAAAGAAATAGTGGTACCATGAGGTAAAATACCTTGCTCAATGGACAGGTTCTCCCCCTCCCCCCAACCTTACCCTCCCAAGCCCTGGCTTTAGCCATTGTATTATACTCTATTTCCAATAAATTTGGATGTGACCAATTCAAATTACGCCAGAAATAAAGCTGTACTTATTGCCACAACATTTCTGTTCCTATTATGGAACTGACATTATTTGTTAAAATGAGTCATGGCTTATTTATAAAAGGGTTAGTGTTCATTATCTTTTAACTATAGACAATGGCAAGTGCATCAGGCTTTGGAAACTATAGTAACCTTCTGACTATGAGCTCTTTAAAGCATACTTTTGAATGACCCACAGTGTACTGATTACTTCCTTCTTTTGCTCAAGGCCATTTTGTGTTACCTTGCTTGGATGACTGGTAGAGACTGGACTAACCAATGAGAACAGGACTGGCAAAAAGGAGATGTGGATTCTAGTTTTTAATCTGTCCCTAACTAGTTACATTGCCCTAACTAAATATTTTTAGCTCTCTGGACAGTGTTTATAAAATCAGGACATGCACAAAATTCCCTTCAGCTTCCTACCCAGTTTTAAAAATGCTACCACATTTATGACTTTCTTTTCACCTTCTTCCACTAACTCTGTATTTCTCCAGAACACTGTATTTATAGACTTGCTATAATTTTACTATTAGGTTTTTAAAGTATATTTGGTGAGTTAAACGTTTTAAGTTGCATTCACCTCTTTAATACTTCTGCAATTCCAAGGCCCTATTATCAAGTTTGATTTTGGACTCTGCATTTCCATAGCCTTGAGTAGCAGTAGGATTTATGGAATTATTGTTTGCAAAATTCTTTTGATACAAAGTTTGCAGTTCAGAAAACAAATCAAATTTTGCAAACAATAGAAAACTAGAGTCCTTCCCATTATACCCCTGTACCTATCATGTGACTTCTCCAAGAAAATATGCTTTCACTGCCAGGAAGATTTCTATTGTATAAAATGTTCCTCATAGGACATGTCTCCCGGTGCATAGAAAACCAGTGGGAAAAAGAACCTACAACATACAATTATTTTTTTCTTGCTTAAAACCTTTTTTTAGAGCGCTCCTTTGGCATTTATCTAGAACTAATTGCATTTATTTCAGCTAAATTACAACATTTTAAGAATTTTAATTTACTGTCCAGTACATCTATAAAGATGGCACCATTGTACTGGTCATCCTCACCAAAGCCTACATTTTGAGACCTCTTTTTCAGTGGGTGTGATTAATTTATGTCATTTCTTTCACAATTTCTTATTTAATCTTTTTATGAATGCCAAAGTGAGAGATAGCAATAGCCAAAGTAACAATGGCATTCAAATTCAATACATGTTTATTGTTAATAATTTGAAAAAGCACAAAATAAAAATAAAAATCACACTTAATATTGGTACTCAGAAAATATCATTATTCGCATTATTGAAAATGGCCTTCCAGTCTTTTTTTTAATATACTACATTCTATGTTATGTGTTTATGTCATAGAAATAGGATGTTTTATAAACATGGTAAATTTTCTCTAGAAAAGATCTACCTGATCAGATTCCTGGTGGGAATACATGAATATTCTGTTTTCTTAAATTCTCAATATATTTGTTGGTTTTTCATACATCTTTTTCAGCAGTTTCTTAAGTATTTTATCCAGATCTTAAATATGTGTGTGAATATATATAAATATACACACATATATGAAAATATTTAGCCCATTAACTTAGTCTATATTTATTTCTCAAAAATTCAATTGGGTTTATTAGAATAACAATATTGTTATTAATAGTTTACATGAGCATGCTTAACAATAGCATGGGATTCCAGAAGATTCACTAAAAAGTTTATATAGTTTTGGGGCGCCTGGGTGGCGCAGTCGGTTAAGCGTCCGACTTCGGCCAGGTCACGATCTCGCGGTCCGGGAGTTCGAGCCCCGCGTCAGGCTCTGGGCTGATGGCTCAGAGCCTGGAGCCTGTTTCCGATTCTGTGTCTCCCTCTCTCTCTGCCCCTCCCCCGTTCATGCTCTGTCTCTCTCTGTCCCAAAAATAAATAAACGTTGAAAAAAAAAAATTTAAAAAAAAAATAAAATAAAATAAAAAAATAAAAAGTTTATATAGTTTTAATAGCATCTAAGTTCCCCGTGCTTTTTCTAAGTCAGCAGTCATGGTTTCTTCATGGTCCTGGAAAAATGCTCAGAATGTGTGACTTCACAGTGACTCAGCCTTTTCAGTTCAGCTCAGATGGTATTCATTCTTTGATGGATAAAAGAGAAAGAAAAAGCTATTCTTTGGCTAAACAACACACTCCTCTCTATTATTTCAATCTCTACAGATTGCTTGAAAAGTGCAGCATATTTTGAATTGCTTTCCTAAGAATTAAGCCTGGACAAACAAGCCCACACCATTCTAAAAAAGAATCTGGATCTTATGCAGCAGGCCAGGAAAGCCAAGGTGGAGGAGGCCAAGGGAAAGGTTAGCTAGTGAGAGAGGGGAGGAATCCAGAGGTCTCCTGCGGGCATGTCCTGACTTCGGAAGCCCTTTCAGGACACAGACATAACTCTTTTTGCCAACAAATGATCTTACATAAGCCCTCTCTTGCTCTTTCCCAGTGCATTCTTTCCTTTGTTTCCCTAGATCTGAGTTTTCTATGCCATTATCATCAGCATCACTGCTATTAGAACCATATGTATGTTACAAATACAACCAACATGTATTTACCTATTTACAGCCTCTAGATATGATTTCTTTATATTATTTAATAAATAACATTAGGATGGTTTAAGACACATTTACTGAGCACTTATGTGCCAGACACAGTAGTATTTCATATTTATTATGTTTATTATCTCATATCATCATATTCTGCTCCTTTTCCATGTGAAAGGACTGAGACTCAGAAAGACTAATTATTTCTTCCAAGGTTATTTACCAAGTGACTGACAGAGTTGAGAACCAAACCATATTATCTATCTTGTTCTATTTATTAAATGTGTGTTAAATTGAAAACAGTATAAATTATGTGATGATGGATTGCACAAATAAAGCAGGAACAGATACAATACAGGCAACAGTTTATTCAACTATAAAAACATTTACAGAATGCTATCATCTGCTACCAGGCACGAAGTTTCTAGAAGGAAACACAAAGATCAATAGATTGTGTACCAGGGAGCTGTCTATATCAACAGTCCTCCTCAACAATATATTAAACTTCTTTCATATCAGCAAACTTGTACTAAACACTATAATATACCAGACATGGTACTAGACACAAGAAGAATGCAAAAATAATTAGGAATGAGTCTTTCAAGAAGCTTGCAGAAAAATGAAAGCAGGATATTCAGGCTGCTTAGTATAAAGAAAAGGACCTATGAGTTAAACACACAGAATAAGAAATCTTATTTCCTGAAGAGTTTAGCCAATGGTAATTCTAAAATGAATCACCAAAAATGTATGAGAAGTAAAGCTGACAATAAGCTTTCCCTTTTGTCAAAGCCATAAATCATGGGTTATTTGAAGATAGTGTATACTCCAAGTTACTCTCTTTCTATTACTTGATAACTAATTAAGGACAGACTGGAACCACCAGAGTAGTTCAGGGTCTGGTAAATTCAAATGACCTAAGGGATTTTACAGTTTTTATACAACGGTGGTCAATACCCGTGGGAACTCAAATCCTATAAAGACAAGACTAACAGAATCATCAGCTTATTTTTTTGAAACAGCCCAAAGATGTGAATAAGGTGAAGTTTATTGTTCAGGTGTATTGACCCACTTTGGGACTTAAAATAGGAGATAATGTTTCAAACTTGAAGAAGGTAAATTCAGTGTAGAGACCGAATGGAGGACTTACATAGTATGTGGTATATATATGAATCTCATTGTTCCAAGGGGGTATAATGTCAAGACGCTCTGTGATATGATGGTTAAGAATCTGAGTCAGACAAAGCCTATACAGTCTGGATTGCAGTCACTTACCATGTGATTTTTGGCAAATAGCAGTCTCCCTAAACCTCAGTTTGTTGTTTTTTAACCTGAAATATTTATGAAATAAAACAGTCTATGGTTTAATGGTGAAGCAATGAAGGCAACTGACTAAGGGCAAAAGTGTCCCTTTACCTTCTCTTCTTCATGTGTTTAAATCCCAGCTCTGTGACTTTCTATAACTTTGGGTGAATCAATGCACATTTATGTACTTTGGTATCATCCACTATTGCATAGCATTATAATATTGGCAATATCATAGAATTTTGAGAATGAGGGGCACCTGGGTGGCTCAGTTGGTTAAGCGTCTGACTGTTGGTTTCAGCCCAGGTCATGATCTCATGGTTAGTGAGTTTGAGCCCTGCATCAGGCTCTGTGATGACAGCTTGGAGCCTGCTTGGGATTCTCTTTCTCTCCCTCTCACTCTGCTCCTCCCTCTCTCCCTCTCTCTTTCTCTCTCTCTCAAAATAAATTTTAAAAAATTTAAAAAAAAAGAATTCTGAGAATGAATGAGCTGGTGTGTATAACATGCATAGAACAGAGTAAGTACTGCATACCTCTTAGCCATTTTCATTACAGGGTTGCTGTGTAGATTAAACAAAATTAATTTTCAAGGTGCTTAACACGGGATCCATCCTTTGTTGCAGATATCCTCTTCACGCTTTAAATTTTTTCCCAAAGACAATTCCTAAAACATCATTTTTCTTTGTCCTCTTCTTTCCCCATTAGCCTTGCATTGGATTTTTTAAAATAGATTTTACTTCTTAGATTTAGATTTAGATTGTTAGATTTATAGAAAAATTGAAAAGATAGTACAGGATTCTCATATACCCTATACACAGTTTCCCTTATCAATGTCTTACCATGCATTTATTACAATTAATGAATCAATATAACTACATGATCCTTAACTAAAATTCATACTTTATTCAGATTTCCTTAGTTCTTACATTATGTCTTTTTCTGTTCCAAGATGCCATCCAAAGTCCCATGTTACATTTTATTGTTCTGTCTCCTTAGGCTCCTCTTGGCTGTTACAATGTCTGAGACTTTCCTTGCTTTTGGTGACCTTGATGGGTTTGAGGAGTACTGGTCAGGTGTTTTGTTTTTTTTTTTAAATGCCCTTCTATTGAAATTTGTCAAGAGTTTTAATCATGGTTAGACTGGGATTGTGTGTTTTGGAAGAACACGACTGAGGTAAAGTGCCATTTCATCACATCATATCAAAAGTGCAGGCTGACAGCATCAATATAACATCACTGTTGATATTGATCTTGATTCTGGCTGAAGTAGTTTTCCAGTTCTCTCCGCTGTAAAGTTACTCCTTTCCCCCTCTTTCCACACTACTCTTTGGTAGGAAGTCACTATATGCAATCCACACTTAAGTAGCAGAGAGTTACTTCCCCTTCTTGAGAGCAGAGTGTCTACATAAATTATTTGGGATTTCTTTGCATGAGAGGTTTGTCTCTTTTCCCCATTAATTTATTCATTTATTATTTATTTATATCAATATACACTCATGGACATTTATTTTACACTTGGCATAATCTAATACTACTTTTTTAAATACTTTTTTTTTAATGTTTATCTGATTTTTAGAGAGAGACAGAGCACGAGCAGGGGAGGGGCAGAGAGACAGGGAGACAGAATCAGAAGCAGGCTTCAGGCTCTGAGCTGTCAGCACAGAGCCCAAAGCGGGGCTCGAACTCACAAACCATGAGATCATGACCTTAGCCAAAGTTGGACATTTAACCGACTGAGCCTCCCAGGCACCCCCAATACTACTTCTTTTATCTCGTTGTTCAAATTGTTCCATCTTTCAGCGGTTGTGAACTCTTTTGGTTGGTTTCTGTGTCCCTTTGACATATCTCCATTAATGCAGGTTTTCTTTTTCTTAACTTCTGGCACTACAAATGCTCCAGGCTCATTTTATGTATTTTCTGCCCCAGTCCTAAAATCAGCCCTTCCTCCAAGAAATCCTGGTTTCTTTTACTGGAACAGGTATTAGAAACTAAGATCTGGGAGCTCAGTGTTCTCCATTAAATTGCAATCAGCTGCAGCTAGTATATTCATGAAAATAACTGCTGGTCCAAATGCACAAAGGATAAGAGAAAACAAAGCTATCCTAATGGAAATCAGGCAAAGAGCTTAACATAATTGTAGTAAACTCATCCACGCTTTTGCGTTATTTGGTTGGTCAGTGTTAGTGGTGCAGCATTCAGAACAGAAGCTTGTGTTCTTGTTACTCCATATCTGGAGATTTTAGTTATATGCCAAAGATCAGCGATAGTGGAATTTTCGCGGATAATCACTAGACTGTTAAGGTCAGATGAGAAACAGCCTAGGTAAGATAAAGCAGTTTGATGCAAAATCCAGGGATCAGTCCAGGGAAGCTGGGTCACAGAAAGAACTATGAAATTGAAGTGGACAATAGAAGTTTTAAAGTTTAAAAAAGAAACACCTAAACTGAGAGGAGATACAACTTGTTGAGCTGAGATTAAAAGAGATGAGAAGAGGAAGAATGAATGGGAAAACAAAGGGGTGGGATGTTAGGATAATACATTGTGTCAATTAAGGAGATTTTGAAAAACATCAAGAGGGGGAAGAATCTGAAATTAGAACAAACTTTAGGCATGCAGGATCACTTGTATGGTTAGATTAACCTATTGATGTGGGGAACAAGTAAAGAAAATCCAGATGGTACATGGAGGATGGACAGGGTGAGGAGCATATAATACTCATTATAGCTGTAGGCAAGACTACTACATGATTTGTGGCCAAATGTTTTTTCAGACCTAATGATATTTGGAAACAATCTTCGAAGCTATAGTTAACATTTTAATAGAAGTCTGTTTCCATTAGCTTTAAATAATAGCACCACAATTTTCTTTCCTAACATATATCTTATTTATTGCTTTATTGTACATATTTATTTTAGACATGGGAAATATTTTCTGAGGTCGCCAATGCTTTTCAGTAATGAATGAGCCTAACTAGAGGATTATGTTTCAGACATAACTATGTGGAAGTCTAGTCTTCAAGCACTTGCTTTCATCTCTATGTTCTTAAGTGCCGGCGTTTGTTTGAAAAGATATTGTCAATTGACAGGTACGACATCACATGCTTTTTCTGAATTCTGATTTCTGATAATTCTCAGGGACCGTGTCTTCTTTATAGCAGCATCTTATAAATAATCATTCTTGTATTTGATGCATTGACAAATCCAGTTTTCAACCTCCAGAGATATTTAGCAGATTTGTAATATCTCTCAATTGGGTGAGGAATAGCTTACACGTCAGGATAACACTGCGTTTGTCAAGTAAATGATGGGCTCAGGTTTTCACTTTTCCTTTACATTGGACATTAGAAGCAAAGACGTTGACTCACCAAAGCTGGGCAACTGACCTAAAGGCATCAGTGGTGTATTCCTACCCCCAGAGTGTTTAAGGTTCTGGACAATGCCATTGCTGCAGTCGTGCCCAGGATTGGTTTGGCTTGCAGTTTGGACTGCTTTCCTGCAGATTCTATGGCACAATGCATTGCTTTCAGGATGACAGGGCTTATGAAGATAGCCTTAGCTCCCATTCTATTTTACTGTATAGGATATGACTCTAGTGTGTAACTTTGACTTGAAGGATATTGACCGACAGCTTTCCTTACACAGCATCATACCAAGTTTACACTTGGCAAATGTTTAGGAAAAAATTGTTAAGGCAGCAGACTTAGTATCCTTAGAAAAAAGAGTGGAGATTTAGATGTGATGTTTAACGTGCAGAGGGAGAAGAGAAAGATTTTGAAAGTGTGACATTCCTTGATGATATTAGAAATTAGAAATTTGCATTTAATAGTTGTGGCATAACAAGTATTACTATTGGGCATGTGTTGTTATAATGTAATAATAAATATGAATATTATGGTATTGCTGTAAGTCATCAAAAGATAATTTAATCAATTTTCTGATAATGAGTAAGACAACATGACTCTTTAAAAAATATTCTTCCTCTTGTTAAGAGAAACTTCAATAATGATGGCCATAAAAATAGCTAACATTTACTGAAAATTTTGTGGGTGTGATGTATTGTGCTGAGCACTAAATGTGGATCACCTTACTTAACCTGTGGACGATATTTTGGATATGTAATATTATGATACAAGTGCAGAGTTGTGGCATTTTACCAAGGTCTCTTAGCTACAAATACCTAACAGAACTTGTGATTATGAATACTTATTAAATTCAAATTAATCCCTTCTATATTACCATGAATGTAAAATGTTTTTTTCAATTAGCAGTAGATAGTAAAAATAGTGGCCAAGACACTTCCAGTTATGGGATGGATAAGTCATGGGAATAAAAGGTATGACATAGGAATATAGCCAATGATATTGTAATAGTACCATATTGTTACAGATAGTGAGCATAGCATAATATATAAACTTCTCAAATTATTGTGTTGTACACCTGAAACTAATGTATCATTTCATGTCAACTATACTTTAATAGAAAATATTTTTTAATACATAAACCTGCCAAAAATATCAGGGAATCGAACATTTTAGGGAAAAAAAAAAGAAGGTAATAAATTATACAAACAAGCAAGCAAAAGAATTGAATTAAACCCCACATCCTGTTAAAAAAGAGTGAAAGAGAAGTGGCAAACCAATGGAGATCTCCCTGGTAAAAACAAGACATCTGGCACAAAATGGAGTCACTTATGCTAAATGCCACACCACCAAACTGAGACAATACTTCATTAGTTTTGGCTCTCACAGAAATGGAACCTTAAACCAGTCAATGAGGATTCACCTGGTCAGCACTAGTGAGGTCATCTGCTGGATAGACCCCTGCCATCCCCTAAAGTGGCCTTGTTGTAACTAGCCCACTTTTTGCTACCATAACTTCCTTCTTCCCTCTTCTGCCTATAAAACTCTTCTGTTTTGTACAGCTCCTCATAGCTCCTTTCCATCTACCAGATGGGATGCTGTTCAGTTCATGAATCACTGAACGAAGCCAATAAGACCTTTACTATTTAGCAAAAGAAATAGAGACCAATACACTCTGTATGTTATACTAACTCTTTATAATTAATGCCTTTGGAGTAAAAAGGAATAGAACTTGTCTGCCTGTCTACAGCTTTTACACCGGGTATTTCCTCATTTTCATGAATAGGGAAAATAAGAATGGGTCAGTAAGTTCTATATCTAGAATCCAGGCTAGAGCACTAACTTGCTTATTTGTAGGACATAAAACGTATCTGGATTAACCACTACCTTGCACATCCTCCACCCCAAATTTTGTTAAAACAGTTGACTTGTGAGGTGTCTGGGTAGCTCAGTCAGTTACGCATCAGACTTCAGTTCAGGTCATGATTTCACAGGTTCTTGAGGCTCAGGTCATGATCTTGTAGTTCATCTGGCTCCCTGCTAACAGGGCAGAGTCTGCTTTGGATTTTCTCTCTCTTCCTCTCTCTCTGCCCCTCCCCACCTGCATTCTCTCTTTCAAAGTAATAAATAAATCAATTAAAAAAAAAACCCAGTTAACTTGTTTACCTTCAAAGCACCATGAGTTTACTTTAAGATTTGACTCTTTGCTTTTGTTATTGTTTATTTCCTTCAAAAGCAGAAGATTAAGTCATTGTTATGAGAACAAATTCAATTAGTCATTTTTTTCCTCTCTGGCCAAAGCATTCTTAATCACCAAACCATGGGCTAATAATGTGGAAATAAATGACAGATGTAGCAGTGCAGTTTGAATACAAATATCAGTGCCTTTTTTTAAAAAAATAAAACTGTAGACACAGTAAATCTTGTACTACTCTGCCAACTATTTTGCAAGTATTTAGACTAATCTCTGATGACACTCCAATTTACCAAAGTCCACTGAAGTGGGATCACTAAATAAACTTATTTTCAGAAAATAAATGGGCCCATCCACCCACCTGTCATCAAAAATAATTTTTAAGGACACAGAGAATGTAAACTTCATGGTGACAGACACTTGGTTTCATTCACTGCTGTACCTTCGACACCCAAAGCAGAGCGTGAATATTTATCACGTGAGTCAGTGAGTGAAAGGAAGAAAATAGGTTGTCGGCAACACATTTTATTCTGGTTTCTGGTTGGTGCACACTTAATCTGTTCACTCGTTCATTTATTTATTAATTTCACAAATATTTAGAGGATTTCTGTTTTTGGCTAGGGTCTGTGCAAAGCACTGAGAGTATAGCTGTGAGAAAGACAGGTATTTTTCCTTACCTTCTGCAGCTTATGGTCTGGTCTTACTTCCCATTAAAGAAAGTAAATTTATTGTCTGATCCACACACTATACTGAATGTTAAAAAGCCTTTAAAGGTCTTATTGAATATCTCCAGAGGAAGGTCACTAACATAGAATTCCTCTCATTGAATGAGGAGGAAAAATGCAAAAAAAAAAAAAAATGGCTTTTTGCATTCCATTGCAACATATGGACAGAAATTCTTTGCTTTGTCCATTGTTGTAGGCTCAGAGCCTAGAACATTACCTTTCCTTTCCTAGAATATAGCAGATGGTTAAATGAATAAAGAAAAAATACAGGGAAAAAACAGAATGTATTGAGGGTCAACTGTACTAAATCCTTTAGACATAACCTCAACATAAACATAACCCCAGGTCAATTTTTAGATTATTATTCTTAATTTACAAATGGGGTAATAAATTGGGGTGATACATAAAGTAACCTTGCTCAAAACCATGCAACAGACTAGTAACAAAGGCTGAATTCAAACATGAGCTGATTTGTAACACCTGATTCACAAGCTTACTGTACCCAATAAGCCATGAATCCTTACTCTCAATTCCTACCATAGATTACCTTCCGGTTTTCTAATTCAGCAAGTTTACAAAGGGTTCATATCATCCTTAAGGGTTTTGTCTTTTGGGCTACCCCGTATACCAATGATGTTAATCAGAAAAGTCTAGGCAATGTAGTTACAGGCACCACCATGATTTTTGTGTCTTACTTAAACAAAAGTTTATTTCTTGTTCATGTATGGCCTGCTGCAGGAACAGGCTCTCTCCAAGTCAATGGTTTCCTACACAGGAACCTGTGAGCTAAGCTGACTGACATGCTGGCAACCTGTCCTACACCACAAGAGATCCACAGTCTCATCATTCAGAGGGCCAAGAGAAGAATACATGCAGAGTGGCACATGAGCTCATAAATGCTTCTACTCAGAAGCAACACTGACTATCTCTGTTCATATCTCACTTACCTAACAAATCATACAGGCATGTTCAATTTCAGAAGAGAAGGGAGGTGTGATTCTTCCACATGTCTGGAAAAAAATTCATATTGACAAATAATTGTTATTTCTACCATACCAGCAAACTTGTCTGTGTATATATGTCTAACTTTGTCAATGTTCCACATTTATGTTTTTTTTTATATATATATATATGAAATTTATTGACAAATTGGTTTCCATACAACACCCAGTGCTCATCCCAAAAGGTGCCCTCCTCAATACCCATCACCCACCCTCCCCTCCCTCCCACCCCCCATCAACCCTCAGTTTGTTCTCAGTTTTTAACAGTCTCTTATGTTTTGGCTCTCTCCCACTCTAACCTCTTTTCTTTTTTTTTTTTTTTCTTCCCCTCCCCCGTGGGTTCCTGTTAAGTTTCTCAGGATCCACATAAGAGTGAAACCATATGGTATCTGTCTTTCTCTGTATGGCTTATTTCACTTAGCATTACACTCTCCAGTTCCATCCACGTTGCTACAAAAGGCCATATTTCATTTTTTCTCATTGCCATGTAGTATTCCATTGTGTATATATACCACAATTTCTTTATCCATTCATCAGTTGATGGACATTTAGGCTCTTTCCATAATTTGGCTATTGTTGAGAGTGCTGCTATGAACATTGGGGTACAAGTGCCCCTATGCATCAGTACTCCTGTATCCCTTGGCACATTTATGTTTTTAATGTTTATTTGTTTGTTTTTAGAGAGAAAGAGATAGAGTGTGAGTGGGGTAGGGGCAGAGGGAGAGGGGGACAGAGAATCCAAGCAGGCTTTGCACCACCAGCACAGCACCTGGTGTGGGGCTCGAACTCACAAACCATGAGGGCATGACCTGAGCAGAGATCAAGAGTTAGACACTTAACCAACTGAGCCACCCAGGCACCCCATCAATGTTCCATATTTAAAAGATTGTATATAGCGCTGTCTTTTTCTTATGTAACAATAGAGTTCCTTCTATTTTATAGATCAAGGGACTCTGAACAATATGCCTACTTAAATGCCTTTGTGTTTGCTTTTTATAAAAGTACTGCAGTTAGTATTAAGAAATTAGAAATTATAGAAAATCAGAAAAAGTAATAAGCAATGACCCACCAAACTACAATCCCACTCTTCTTTAGTTGCAAGTTTTCCTAGCAAACATTCGGGAAGATGCTGTCATTCTCCCATACTTCTAGCAGCTGATCTGGGAATCTTGGCTGGTCCTCAGAAGAGGCTCCTTTAAGATTTTAAAACTGAAAGTAATCCAAAACTTCAGCCCAGAATGAGGAAACACCTTCATGGCACATGGTCTATTTTTAATTTAGACAAATGACCATATCTTCTTCCTTATTGGGTAACTAACTCTACTTGAAGAGGCATACTATTCTTCTAGATGTGTCATATTTTAATTTAGGATTTTACTCATTCTTTTTGAGCCATTTAAATGTTATTGCATTTCCCTTTTAATCTTCTCATGTAATCAAGAACAGAAACAGATACACAATTTGTTGAAAAGTTGAAATTAGAACCTAGGCCTCTGCCTTCAAGTTCTTCTATTTTTTTCTATACCAAGATATAAAATATCTTTATATTTTGAGCCACTGAGGGTGGCTCGGTCGGTTAAGTGACTAACTCTTGATTTCAGCTCAGGTCATGATCTCACAGTTTTTGACTTTGAGCCCTGCATTGCGCTTCACACTGTCAGCATGGAGCCTGCTTGGGATTCTCTCTCCTTCTCTCTGTGCTCCTTCCTCACTCATGCTCTCTCTCTCTCTCTCAAAAATAAACTTAAAAAAACTAAATTAAATTAAATTTAAAAAGATATAAAATAACATTTTTATTAAGCCCTTTAGAACTAAGGTATCACTATGAAATAGTGTTGTTAATTAATTTAATATTCCTGCATCAAACATTTTCCTTGAGGCAGATAATGTGTTAGAAACCAGAAATATAAAGATCAATTAAACAAAGCCTGTGTTTTTGAGAATTTCATTATCTGATGGAGGATTTATATACAGAATATAATATGGTGAAATAAAGAAATAATGCTTTATAATATAGCACTGAAAAAATATCATTATTTAATACACATAATAGTGTTTTTTAAATCCACTGCTATACTGTACTCTAGTACAAGTTGACATTAAACTTTGTAATGTTCTTTCTTCCATGGCCATATATCAAATATTCATTTTCACAATGGAAGAAGCATTTTAGATACTTCTTACTGTTTTGATCTGGTTATAAATTTGTTCCAACATTCCTTTCTTTTTTCTTTTATGGCATCTTCTAGAATCTTATCCTAGTTTCTGATTGTGTTTGATGTAGTCATTGTCAAGTGCATTTGATCTGCCAATGCAAATAGAACTGAGGTGAGCCTGTTGAATATATAAAATATTTTTTTTCCAAAGCCTTTGACCAATTAAGTAGTAAAACACAGTGGTGGTGTTTTGTTTCCTTAGTGACCTGGAAATACATTGTAAGTTAAAAAAAAAAATCTGAAGTGTCTTGAAATTTATTTCTACAATTACTATGAGTATTCTGACTTTTTCTTTTTAGGCCACTTCAAATTTTGACTTAAAAAAAAAATAGCTCTGAACATGTTTCTTTTCCAGGAGTTGATCAGATTTTGCCAACTACATGAGGATCGCTGAGTTCAGATGAAGTTTCAAGTCCTATGATCAGATCTCATTTGAACTAAGATTCATATTCTTAAAAACTATCATTTCCTTTGATCCTTCCTTTTTTAAGAGATAAAAGGTCATTTGGCAAAAATTAAAATATTTGAAACTCAAATGCATTTATATAATTAAGTTGCCCTCAAATGAGTAAAAAGGTAAAAGTTAGTTCTCCTTTAATAAAGCTTATTTTTTCTATTGCACCTAACTACTGTGTAAATGAAGTATTTTGATGTTTGAATTCCTTTAAACCTCCTCTCTCTCCAGGAAAATTGCCACACGTCAGAGAAATCAAGATGAATACTTTCCCATTTGACTTCTCTCCCTTCTTGGATCTACGTTCTTACAAGAGGGATTTGGATACTTCATAATTTATAATTTTGATATCTTTTCAAGCATTTAACTGTGTTTTAAATTTCTTATTTGCTTGTATTATCATTTACTATTATTATTTTTTTACTTTAAACCCTAGTTGTAGACTCCCTTCAAGTGGAAAGTAAACACACAAGTTAAATATTCAATTCAGTGAAACCCTTTATATTGCTAAGTTCAGAATTGGCTCCATAGCTGTTTATAATAAAGGAAAACTAATGAAACCCATGTGATTGTATAACCAACCAATGATTGCTAAAAGGATGCTTTCTTTTAAAAATATTATAATATAATATTCTGTCTTATAATATTTTAACTATTAAATGCGAGAGGTATTTTTAAAAATAAGTACAGCACGGTATTGCGTGAAGTGTTACATGACTTAAATGCTGAGAAATAATGCTTTCATTACACTTAGCAAGGGTTAGAACATTTAAAGTTTTATATTCAAGTTTGGTAGCATGTTATAAAATTAAATGTGAAAAGGGTGGAATTGAAATGGATAAACTGATGGAGAAAATCAGGTAAAGTAATAGATAAAAGAATTGAATTTCTGAGTCTGAAAAAGAAGAGTTGTGGCAATGTAGTGGCCACTTAGTGGCCACTACTGTTGTCATCTCGACTTCATATGTGACTCAGTGCAAGTTTAATGAGGCTACACACTTTGACCACAGTCATGAGGTAAACCAGGATTTACACCCAGCACTGGAGCCAGCATTCTGGTATCTAATAGTGCAGCAACAAAACCTTGTGTGAGCACAGATCACTAGCTGCACACGCATGAACTCACGACATAATCAAAGTACATCTCCATCGTTATTTCCCACCACTCCCAGTCCGGGTGTTCCTGTATGATAGCTGTGACACGTCTATGATAGCTCTGCAGACACACTAAAGTCACAAACACAACCTTAATTCAGAAATTAAAATACCCAGTTCCATGCACGTAATAAACCAAACCACAGACTCAATATTAAACCTGACCTCCTCCCTTGGTTCTGCTCTGGACTGGAGATTTTAGTGGGAAAGGAAGTTATATTGGTTTCTCTGTTTTGCTATTTTTTTTAAGTTTACTTATTTATTTTGAGAGAGACAGAGAGAGTGTGAGCGGGGGAGGGGCAGACAAAGAGGGAGAATCTCAGAATCTCATGAGAATCTGCACTGATAGCACAGAGCCAGGTGGGCTCAAACTCAAGAAACAGTGAGACCACGACCTGAGCAGAAATCAAGAGTAGAACACTTAACCCACTGAGCTGCGTAGGCGCCCCTACACATTTGAGCTTCTTGGTCTCCTCTCACCATCTGTTTCTCCAAACTCCCACCATGTTTGAAGCAAGATGGAAGAGAGAGAGAATAGACAAAAGGATAGAAACAATTCTTCCCAGTACAACAGAAGTGGGGCTTTGTACTATCTGGATTTGGAAAATAGACTGTTCCTGTCCAAGGACGTTTTATGGATCCTCCAGACAGATGTTCCTTACTGGACCTCTCTCTACAGTTTCTTTATTCTGTGTGGCCACTTGCAGCTCTTTCCACAGCTCCTGGACGTACATATTTAGTCTTTTCCTGTGGAGTCCCTTTTTCCCCTGTAGGGAGTCCTATTGGACAGTACCTAAGACAGCTATATTCTGGCAATGTCTCTTCCGTGTTGTCCACTACTTGTCCATAAGGGAAATACTCCCTTAGTTTATGCTCTGCCACACTGGAAGTGAAGGCTGTTCCCCAAACAGCAGAACTTGGGATGTCACCACTGCAGTCAACAGCCTTCCTTTTTGTTGGCTTAATGTCCTGGGGTCAGACACCAGTTCATCATACCCCCTAGATTGGAAAACAGAAAATTTTCAAATGGTCCTGTGAGGGCCCTCGGTGTGACTTGGAGAAGCACACTTTTCCCCTCTCACCCTTGCGGTGTGATAAGGACTCTCAGTGCAGAAACTGTTGTCTCCAAAACAGTCTATTCTTGTTATTTGTGGTAGTTTTGTTCCATAAAGTCACCACAGACCCTACAGGAAATATGGGATTAGGTTTCTGCATCTCCGGTCACAACACTTTCATTAAGTCATCAATACATAACCTTGCCTTACTTGTGTTTCTGTTTAAAGACCTCTTACTTAAAACATGTGGTTGATTCGTTAACATTGAACTCAGGGCCAACAGAGCTATAATTCATGTCTAGACAAAACTTATCTAACATACATATTCTCTCCATAAGACACATAACAGCCTTCTTGCACTTAGAACACTAGGCAGTACTTCGACACTATGCTTATGACTATTTTAGCAGCAGAATCGTCAACAAAGAGCACAAAAATGAGAACAAAGCATTAAATATGGAAAGGACACTTGTTTAGAGTATGAAAACTGAAATAAGAAAGCAGAGCATTGCCTTGTTTGCTTCCAGCTGGGAATGTGCGCATAGGGTGACTCAAATTTTTTGCTGCTCTGCACATGTCCAGGAATGGCCACAAAAGTGCAGCAAATATTGAGTTTGGGGTTGCAAATACATTTTGGTGAGCAAGCAAGTTTGCAAGTATTTTCAACAATATCCTCACCACCAAACCCTCTCCCCTCTGTTTTATTTCCATATTCTTGATCTGGGTTAAGGTTTGCACAGTCAAGAAAGAGGCTTTGGGGCCACTCCCTTTGTAAACTTGAATGTAGCGACTGGGAGCCTCACTTTGGAATTTGATATCTGTTGTCCTTAAGCACTTCATAGAAATGTGGATTTTAATAGTAGGTGAAATATGCATTTGGGTATGTAATGGTTGGGTATGCCAATGCAAGGAACAGAAACCAAATCCACATGACTTAGGCTAAAAATATAGCAATTAAAATGATACTGGGAAGAAGAGAATAGGATCTTAAGGAAAGCTAAAGGACGTAGCTTGGAAAACAGGCAGGAGTAAGGGAGGCTGGGCTGCAGCCAGGACCATAAAGGAGGCTACAGATGAGACCGGTGCAGCTGCAGCTGCTCAGGGCTGAATGGCTGCCACTGCCCACTGTTTATTCTTCTGGATCTTATGGAACCAGTGGCTCCCAAAAAGATTTGTTTTTTTGCCTTGTCAGCTCACTAGACAATGTGCGGAGCAGGTACTTCTGATTGACTGAGGTATAATTATGAATTCCATGTCCTCCACGCAAGGGAGACTGTAAAAATAAAGATTCAGCGTTTTCAGTTTCTCAAGTGGGAGAAAGGATCTGTCTCCCACACAGACTCACGAAGTGAGAAATTTACCACGTGTAGAGAGGGTTCAGATATTTGGCAACCAGAACATGAGGATTCATGCTCATAGGATTCAGTGACAGAATCAGAAGAAATCACTAAACTCCTGTTTAGTTCAATTAAGAGATCCCCTTCCTGTTAAGAGATCTTCTTCAGAATGCTCTGAAAAAGAAATAATCTTAAGCCTCTGTTTTAAATTTCAAATAATGAGGAACTTTTCACACCGCCATATGTTCTAATCCTCTGTGATTCTTCTCCAAGAGATTTATTTTGACTTCTGACTCATGAAATAATTTCTTTTTCAGTTTCCTGGACTATACAGTTTGCCTTTATATGGATGTGTTATAGTTTCTAAATGTCCTGATTTTTCTATGGCACTCAGACATGACTACGATATTCTCCACATGGGCTGGATATACAGAGGCAATTTATTTCATTAACTTAACCTGAGCTTGTATTGGCTCTTTCAGGCAACCATAGCATAATGATGACTCATAGTAAACGAAAACATCTAGATGTTTTCACATGAACAGCTACAAGAGCCAATCCTATAACTGGTCCTCTAAACTCAATTATTTAAAGACCAAATTGAGGTTTTTACATTTATCTCTCCTGCTTTTACTCATTTAGTTTTAACTCAGTGATCTGGTTTGTTGAGGCAATTTTGGGTTTTAAGTCTTTTATTACCTATAATAGTAGGGTTTCCTTCCAGGATTATTAATTTGTTTGGCATATTTTCTATATTTTCATACAAGTTATTGATAAAGTATTGGATAGGAAAAGACTATAATAGAGGACTGTGAAATTCCAGTCTTTCCTCAAGGTTGACACTGGGAAATTGAGCAAACTTTTTTTGAATCCCACTGCTCACCCATCTTGAAGTAAACCTGGTCTTTCCAATATCCTGCATAAAAACTGTCTGATAGCTTCTCCTTGCTTTTTATATATAGATGACATCCTTAATATGGCTCACAGGCATGGCATTGTCTGGTCTGTGTTTTCTTTAGCTTCTTCTGGGGCCATTCCCCCTTATTTCTGTGTTTTAGCTACAAGGCATTATGTATGGAATATTCCTACCCTACTCTTCACCAACTCAACTCTTGAATCTCAGCTGAAGCTCATTTTCAAAGAAAGTCTTCTCTAGAACCATAGATTTTGTTAGTTTCTTGTCTTAATTCCTTTTATAGAATCAAATTCCATTCCCTTAAAAGTTCCTGTTTGCAATTATATACTCATTAATACGATAATTTGATCTGGGCTCCACAAGGGCATGCACACAGTCTGCATTTGCTCATGATTACTTGTCTCATGCCTGAAACATTGCAGGTTCAATAAAACATCTTGTTGGATGAATGACAGAAACCTAAAGAATGTGACCATTGATCCTACTGAAGCTATGGAGTAGCAAATTAGTAGAATAACTTTAAGAGGTAAATTCTCTCCTACTTCCTACCCTGTTTTATGATACCTCTAACTTAGAGTATCTCGATCTCTATACTATTGCCATTTAGACTAGATAACTCTATGTTGGGGGAAAAGGGGCATATCCTCATGTATTGTAAAATGTTTAGCAACATCCCAGGCTTCTACCTACTAAATGACTGAAACATCACCCTATCCAATTATAGCAATGAAAAGTGTCTTCAAACATTGCCAAACATCTTGGAATAGGGCCAGGGGTAGAAGAGAACACTACTACCCTGGTTGAGAACCACTGCTCTAACTGTAAGAACTTTAATTAATTGTCACATCAAGGTCGTATCATTTGTTTAATCATAATTACAAAATAAGTGTATGTGAAGGACTCTCACAAGTCAGAAATTAAGTGATGCACTTCACTATTCAATAAACAAGGAGGTAGCCAGAAGTGTTTGTTCATGTCTTATTACAACCATGAAAATTTCCAAGACTACTCAAGTCCAAAAGGATCTCCCATTTCAACTTCCCAGAAAATCTCTTAAATTGATAGTTAATAGGGAAATGTTTTATTTAAATCTCCTGCATGTACTTCATTAAATAAGCAGAATTTCTTAGGATGTTATATGAATTCTAAGGCTCTTTTAGAGGGTTAGATGACTAACAGCGTGTTGGACACTGAGTTGCAGACTGTAGACCACGGCAGGCAGTTCTCAAGATGGTGTCCAAGATCCCACATTGACTTGTGTGCTCAAAAAACCAATTATACCTCTGTGAAAATGAGGTGACTCAATGTTCTTTGGGTATTCTGTTGTTTTTACTGATTGCGGGGATGAGATGGTAAATGATATAGGGTATGGAAATATAATCAACTAAGGAGGATTCTAAAATATCCCCTCCCCTCCCTTTTCCTTACCACTAGCCCAGCTAATGCCATCATGATATGACATTCGTTACTCTGGATGTTAGGTATGATTGGGAAGCATCAGGTTTTATTCAGTAAATTCCTGGCCCTTGTTATTGTGAGGGACGGTGTTTCTTACACATGAAGTATTACGAAAGTATGTTGGCCATCCATGATGACATGTAGAAAGGAGATGATTTGTATATTACAGAGGAACAAAAACGAGTTACTGGTAATACCCAGTTAAGCCAACTAAAAACCAGGAACATTTTAATTATTTTTTTTCTGGTCATTCTTGGAAGTATTCCTCCTCAAGGGCAACATTTTCTCACTGAAATAACAAGAGCAACAATGCTGGCACCATTGCTTAATTATGTCTAATGCATTTAGTAAGTTTATTCTTCCAAGAAAAAGTTGGGAAGGTAGAAAATTTAGTGCCACCATTTGAGCATATCCAATTATACTAACAAGGGAAAAAAATCTTACATCTCCGTATTTAATCTTTGTGTTGATTGGCTATAGGCCATTAGAATAGACTCAGAGAAGCATGTGATTTCTAGGTACAAATTTTGAGCTTGTACACTGAATTTAAATCACGGAGATTACAGAGAGAACAAAAGCAATCACCTCGAAAATAATGAGAGATTCAGGTCTCCAAAGCATAGATGAAATATAGAATGTTAGAAAAATTCATAAAGAGGCTTATAATACAAAGCAAACATGGAGATATCAATTTTCTTGGCAAATATTTTACTTTGTTTATGG
This sequence comes from Lynx canadensis, assembly GCF_007474595.2. Classification (NCBI taxonomy): domain Eukaryota; kingdom Metazoa; phylum Chordata; class Mammalia; order Carnivora; family Felidae; genus Lynx; species Lynx canadensis. Next base: position 59,094,568 of record NC_044320.2, on the reverse strand, counting down.
GCCAACCCTTATCAAACCATTCCACAAGTCTTGGGGGAAAAAAAAAAAAAACCTGTGCCAACATAGTCCTTTCAAATGTGGAAAGCTGAACAAAACCTTTAACCCTTTGTTACTAAAATGACAAGGAGCTTTCACACTTCCTGGATGATGCAGTGTGTTCTAACACTGAAACAGACCAGATCAAATTCCTGTTGAAAAACATAATTCCTAAATGACATTTGCACTGCTACTAGAGGTTAGTGGCCAGCTCATAACCTTTATCCAAATCCCATTTTGGTGATGTTACCATCACACTAATTACTTAAAATCAAATCACTATTGTGGACACTTAAATCATGATTCCATGACAAACTAGTGAAGAAAATAGTTCTTCATACTTGTTAAATAAAAGAATACAGTTTTTGTTTTGACAGAAAATAGCAGAGAGATTCACTATAATTGAGCAACACAAATTGTATTATTACAATCTAATCGATTGGTCCAGTGGGAGAGAAAAAAGACAATTTCACAAAGCAATAGAATTGATGGTTTTAAAATGCAACTGACTTGCTTATTAATAGATTAACTAAATAAACTTTCTTTTCCTCTTTCATGGTAAGAATGGTGTGTAAAACTAAAGACTGTGATATAGGGAGAAACAAGGGACAACGTTAAGAAAAAAACAGCACTAAACCAATGAAATAATGCTGTTCTTCTGGTATCCAGCTGATCGACCACCTTTTGCTTTGGAATCATACTAGTGGTGAGCATACTGAAGTCATGACAGGGGGAGGGAAAGAAATAAAAATGCTCATGTGGAAACTACCAGGAAAGTTTTTGTATCTTTTTGGGTTATTTTAACCAGGATAACCCTTACAGTTATCTCTTTAGATAAATCTGGGACAGTTAACAAAAACAACATCAATAATAATATTGAGCTCCTGCTTTGAACTTAGTTTCCTGCTAGGTGGTTTACACATTAAATTTTATCCTAATAATAATTTAGGTGAGCACCGTTACCCAAAGTTTACAGATAAGGAAGGTAAGGCTAAGAAGCTTAAATAGTTTGCCCAAGGTCAACAATTAGTAAGTAATGGAGCTAAGTCTCTCAATACCGGATCATCTCATGATGCAAACTACACTACCTTGTATATATATACATATAGTTTTATGAACATAATGTTCTAAAGACAGGTGAACACTGTAGCTCTGATGCTAACTTACCACACAATCTTTTATATCTTTGGCTTTTGATTCCTTCAAGTTCTCAAAATTGGAACAACTTGTCACCAAATAATATTCAAACTACTTGAGATTGTTGGCTTAGAATAGCTGTCAAATCAGAGGACAAATCAAGGCCAATGGAAAAACATTCCTCAAGAGGAAGACCAATTTCTAAAAGCTGAGAAAAGTAGTCAAGGAGCATGTGCATGCGTCTCTATCCATGGCAGAAATTTTTGAATAGTGACAAAAAAGATATCTATGTTTCATTTGCTTTGCTCTTCATTGTTTAGTATAAACAAAGTGGGGCTTGATGACAAAGGTCTTTCTGGCTGTACCCTTTTTCCCTTTCTCTGCCAAATTTTTAGAGAAACCCATATCTTGGAAACCATTCAGTGAAACTCAGGGGTCCTACATGAAAATAAATGGACAGTCACTAAATGTATTCAAGGAGGGTCCTTGAATGTATTTACTTACGATAATGCTTTCTAAAGCATTAGAAACGAACTCTTTACACCGAGACCACCAAGGCACTCTGTTTTCTAAAGGCAAGCAGTCTTGACATTTGTCTTTATTTCCCTATTCTCAGTTGAGATGAGATCCAGACACTTGGGGGCTTGGGAAAATACCATGTGTGGTTTGTTTAAATACATTCTCCTCCAGGATTCTGTTGCCAGCCTGTAGAGCTGCCCCCTTTCTTCCCCCCACCTCTACCCCTTCCCATGCATGCACCCTGTGGCCAGAGAGCCAAACACTATGAGCCAAAAGTATTTCAATAGAAATACCAGGAAAATGTTGTTGCTAGTGGCATGGAAAAAGCAAACAGAATGAAGGCCAACTTTATGGTAATCTCAAATCTAGACCTCTGAAGAAGGAAGGTGTAGGCACAGCTGAGTACAGTAGGAAGAACATTCCTGCTTCCCAACAGGAAAAGTGTAAGGTAATGTCTCTTTTCACATTTTTAAAATGAAATATGTCACATTTCATATTTTTAAAATGAATACTTCTGAAGCAACATATCAGAAATTATATTGTCATGAATAAGTACATGAACATTTTAAATTTTGTCCAAAAAATAGTTACTATTTGCCTGCTTATATGTGAGGTGTTATTATACATATAAAGAGGCCACTTCTTTGTTTCTACTCTATAGAGATATCATAGCGTCTCTGAGTACACATGTGACTTTTCTATTAGATACAGCCTCATTTGAAACAAGGGAGGGGCCATTCCACTTATTGTTTCCATAACCCAAAACATTTCCATCAGTTTATAAAGCCTCAGATTCCAGGGACTTACGATCAAGTAGGAGAATTAAATATTTGTGCTACTAAGCATGAAACTGGTTATGAAATATTGGACCATGTTAGTGGTGTGGCTCGTCTGTGATGTAACAGTTCATGTGTGGCTGCTCTGTTGCGGGTGATGGGGGATCAGAAAATGTTCAGAAGGAAGTCATGCTTACACTGGGCACTCAGAGAAACAGCTGAGATGTCCACAGTTACAGGAAACAAGAATAAGAGCCTGAAATAAGGAGGGAGTACAGGAAATGGAAAATGAACACTGTTCTGTGAGATGAATCGTCATGAAGTTTGATTCTGAGCATGATTTGAAGTAGCATGATAGAGTGGAAAACAACAAACAATAAATCAGTGTAAGAGCCAGATGGATATAGTTTCTGAGCCTGGCATTGATTCTTACCAGGAGGGTACTATCTTAGGTATGTTGCTTACCCTTTGTGCGATTGACATCTCTGGCTGTATATGAACCGATTTACTCCGTTAATTTATTATATCCCCACTGCCTTCACTATTGCTTCTCATTGAGAAAGAAAGCCAAACAGATATTTGGTGAATGGACTGTCTTCAAAGGAACAAAAATTAAATAAAAGAACACAGAAATTCCAAGTATATAATATGCCCTCAATAAATATTCGTTCTGTAGCTTTCTCCTTTCTTTTTCCTGTTCAGAAAACTTTATTGTTTTAGCATGGCATAATCTAGCTTTCTTTACCTTTCCAAATGCATTTCCCATATTTTTATATAAAGAGCTTACATTTCCACTAAGTATATCAGGTATGTTTACACTTACCTGTATATTATCCATGCTTTAATTAACTTAAACTATTCCCTTTTCCCATATTTTCTTTGCCCTCATCTCCATATGTCTAAAAACTTGCTCATCTTTCAAGGTCCAGCCAGCTGAGACATTAGCATCACAAAGAATTTCCTGATCCTTGAGAACCAGATCAGTCCTTTCTTTCTCTGAAATTCCTTAACAATGTAAATTTTCCTTTGTGGTGTGTAATATTTACGAACCTAAAATATAAAGAAAAAACTGGCTAATTCTGGTGGAAGATTTTAGAATGTATAGGAAAACTTTGGTTTGCGAGCATAATTCATTCCAGAAACAAGCTTGTAACCCAAAGCACTTGTATATCAAAGCAAATTTCACCATAACAGAAACTCAGATGATTTGTTCCACAACCCAAAAATATTCATATAAAAATGATTACCATACTGTAATATAACACAAAATAGTAAAGAAAATACAAAATATAAGGAAAAATAAACAAATTAACCTGCACTTACCTTTGAAAACCTTCGTGGCTGGTGTGAGGGAGATAAGAGAGAGGAGGGGTATTGTGTAGGATGACTTGCACTATCACTAATGGATGGAATCACTGCTATCTATCGGCCCAATGGAATCCTTTTTTCGTGCAACTTTAACAAGGAACCTATGAAGGGACCTAGAATGAAGCAAAGCATTCCTAAATCTTACTCTTGTATGGAAAAGCAAAGGACTGTCCATAGGTGCTTTGAAGTGACAAAAAATACACTAGTGCCAGTTATGGGCACCTTCCAACATTCTGAGAAATCACTGATTTCTGCCAAACACCGCTGCCTGAGACTGAGCATCTGAGCATCGGAGATGATCACCCACAATCTCACAGCAAGAGAGAGAGAGAGAGAGAGAAGAACCATTGTCTTAGTTGTGATCATGTGACATTCGATGTCACATACTATTCATATTGCAAGATATCACTCATTTATCAAGTTGAAATTTATTATAAATGTTTGCTCATTTTGCAGAACTCAGAAAAATCACTCACAATCCAAGATTTTACTGTATTCTTAATCTACTATGGATCAAGGAGCCGAAATTGACATAAAATCAGTCCGGTCTACTGGGGTAGGAGGCTAGCAAACCCAATAACCACCAGGGCCCAAGGTGTCTTCACTTCCTAAGGAGAATGAGCTTGTTAAGAGCACAAGACAGGAACTGTGCCCTGTGTCACAAGTGGAGTGGAAAGAAGTCATCCAGAATCCCAAATTTCAGAGACAGAGTTGGCAACTAGAATTCACCATTGTGGGCAACAAGATCTAATTTCAAGACCCATTAGATTTGGAATGTAAGTTCTTATGCATGTAATGCCCCACTCTGGAATGTGTCTGGGTCCATAGACAGAACTGAAAAATAGAGCCTACTGAGGGAAACTGGCTAGGCAAAAGTAAGGGAAACATGTCAGGGGCTAGCAATGAAGAGAAGGGAGGGAAGAGGGCACAGAGTCTTAGGAAGATCAAAGATAAGGAAACATGTGTAACAGACTCCCATCACCCAAAACTAAAAGTCCACAACTTCTAGAAACTAAAAAGTTGGAGAACTGCTTTTGATCCTATATTCCTCTGCTTTATTATTTAAATAAAATATTCTTTGCTATGAATGCAAACAGAAAAGCCAGGTCTTTCCCCCAGTATTGTTATAATCATTTTTAAGCACAATATTAGGAGATAGAATAAAATAAACAATGTTTTTTGAACAGATGTTTTTTGCTACTCTGCCTGGGAACAGCTGATATATATGAGGGTCTAGTCTAAGACCCAGTTCAAAAATAATATTTTATTTGGAACAAGTACTCTTATGATTTACACCTAACATTGCCCTTAACTCTGACTAAAAGCCAAATTTCAGCAACCAAAAGAAAACTAGTGTAATTTCCTGGTTCTGAGGAGCATTGAAAAGCTTACAAGGACACTAATTTAGGATCCAAGAGAACTTTCCCATCTTGTCATCAGATGTCTGTGGGTTGATAAACTCTGGTTGTGACTCTTTAAAATCTACAAAGTTTCCCATGTACATTGCTAATCCACTTAGGATAAGTAACTGAGCTAAAAGAATACATCATTTATCTCCCTTCATGAATCCTTTGTGCATTTTCAGTAATTCTCAGAAGAAGTTGAGCAAGCTAGATTTTGAAAATATTAAACAATTCCTCGCTTTTCTTGATTCCTTATTTTTTTCTGATTCCTTGAGTTTTCATGTACTCTCCTGGAATTCTAGAATCTGTTTTCTATGCTTTATGCTGTTTTCTATCACTTTTCTTTGTTTTTTCCTCTCTGAATTCCTTTCCTAATTTCAGGACTTGCTCTTTGAAAGCTTCTGCAACCACCATTTCATTAAATTTTCACATTCAACTCAGACACATGAAGCTACTTACTGAATACATTTTTCTATGAGATAATCTGAGCTCTTTATTTGGGCTTACCCTGTTCAGGAAGAAATATTAATTGTAATTAATTGCATAAGAAATAAAAATGAGAAAATAAACCTTTTCTCACTGTATTATTATTAACTTACTGTAAATTATTTTTGTACTATTCACTGTTCAGATTAGCTATGCTACAACTCACTTCTATTATGTAAATATTTCAGAATTAAATAGATTGCATATATTTCTTTACCCTCAAAATAAGAAAATAGATGATACTCCCTTCAGGAAAAAATGATGTTCATTATAAACTGTTTCCTGAGTCATATGTATTTAAGGAAAATATTTCTCAGAGAATTCCTAATGTTGCTGAGTTGACTTTGGAATAGGAAGAAGTATGCCCTTCCCCCAAGTGTTTTCAGAATGCTGTGTCAGAAGTGGAAAGAAGCAAGTCAACTAAAGGGAAAAAGTGGGGAAGAGACTCAGGGGAACGAGTTGGAAGAGACAGACACAGGACACATCTTAATGCTCATGTAACGTAATGATGATATCACATGTGGGTCTAGATTAGTACAACATCAGTTTAAGCAAGTGTAGAATTAGTCTTCTCTCCTGTATTTCATTATGGTTTTGGTTTTGTTCTACGAGTTGTATTATCTGGTTATTCTGTGAAAATGGTTTTAAAAGTAAGGAAATATTTATTGATCAATCACTTGTTTTCCTATAGTCACTTATTCCTATAGTCTCTGAATTACATTTTTTAAATTCAATTTGATTTTCTTAACAAAATCCACAGAAAAGAACTCATGAATTGATTAACTTGACATATCTAAACAACTGTGATAAGCTTGATTATTTTGCTGTTTTGTTAGTGAATTTCTGAGCTAAGTTTTGTGGCCTGGTCATTATGTTTGCTTTTTAGACACTCATCTCACTACTCTTACAGATCATGTTGAACATAATGACCATTAATCCTTTAAAAGACCTTATGTTTCATTTAGACCATGTTGTAAAGTTGGTGCAATTATTCCTTGCAAATTGTAAATGTTTGGCCTTAATATTTTATTTCTAAACCCCTGAAGAATTATTCTTACACAGAAATTTTTGGATCTAAATTAATTGCAAATGTTCCTAGTGCCTCATCATTTATTTATATTTTTTGAAAGCTGGCAATAATTATTTATCAAATAAGTAATTGTCCTTTGACCAATAGGACCAGTTTTCTGAAGCAACCAACATACTGTGATCCTGCCATTGTCTCTGTGATTACAAACAAACAAACAGGGGCGCCTGGGTGGCGCAGTCGGTTAAGCGTCCGACTTCAGCCAGGTCACGATCTCGCGGTCCGTGAGTTCGAGCCCCGCGTCGGGCTCTGGGCTGATGGCTCAGAGCCTGGAGTCTGTTTCCGATTCTGTGTCTCCCTCTCTCTCTGCCCCTCGCCCGTTCATGCTCTATCTCTCTCTGTCCCAAAAATAAATAAACGTTGAAAAAAAAATTCAAACAAACAAACAAACAAAACCCAGTTGGGAGATGCAGCTTCCCAATGGCAGAGAGTTAGAATAAGTGGTGGCCAGAGTTCTAAAGATGGTTTGGAATACATTTGCAGGCAAGTTTCTCATACTTATCTAAAACATATCAAAACAGTCTCTCTGTTTGGCCTCAAAAAAGACCTAGCCGTCTAAAAAAGTTTTGAATTTATACACAATCCAGCAGAGGGGAATCAGAAAAAGCACTGGACTTGGAGTCAAAGGAATTTGGCTGGAATCCCAGCTTCAAATTTATTAGCTTATTTAATTGTTGACAAGCTAATTCACCTTTTGAAACCTTAGTATATTGGCCTTTATATTTAGGATAATATTTCTTGCTTTAAATTTGATTTTCAGAACGTTTCTTGTATAAGCTTAGCATTATTGGATGCTCAATATATGGTAGATCAAACTTAGTCTGATGCTGAATTGACACAGCGGAAATATCCAGTAAGACTGATAATAGTAATAGGTAATCTCATTTTTTATGTACTATGATTCTTTGAGTCATCTGGGATATTAAATTTCATAAAAATAAACATACCCCAAATTATTTTTATTCCAAAATTAATATTATTCATGTTTGATTTGTACAACTAAAGATAGTCAACATTGGTTTGATCTTTATCTAAATCCGTGGGCTTTGGATAGAGGACTCATTACCTCTATTGTTTTAAACCTTTCCATTACCTTTTCCAGAATTCTAGAAGCTTTAAGTAATTTTTGTTTCTTATATCTATGTTGTTGACAGAGAAAATGGACCAGTACTACTAATAAGATAATTATATGAGATCATAAAGTGAGAATGATGATTTTTCACATTGCTAACACGAGATAGCATTGGGGCAGTCTTATTTACTGAAACAGAAAAGAAGAAAGAGCCATTTTAAAAGACCAGGCCTACATAAGAAGCAAATGGGAAAATCGTACTAACATGATATCTATTCAACTATTTGCATTTTCCTCTTCACACGTTTCCTCCTGCTGTTCCTTCTTAGTCTCAAAAATTCAATATCACTGCTTTGTACTAAAAGAATAATAATTGTAAGGAAGCCAATTAATCAACCTCCAAATACAGTTCAATGTTATTATTCTCTGCCCTCCTTCCTTTCACTAATTTCCTATTTCCTCTAATTTTTCAATAATAAATACACAGAACTTTCTATGCTGCACTGACTTTTACAGTATATGTTTCTTTCATATTCTCTTTATTTTCATATATGTCCATTCCTTAGGGCAACTCAACTTTGGGTCTTCATTGGTTTACTCTTTTTCCAAAACTGACTGAATCATTTGCTATAATTACTATGCTAGGCAGTATCAAAGACAAGATTAAGAATATGTGGTTTCATCAATTTTGTTTAGTATGGTGGGGAAATTAAGACAAATTACCCAGATAACCATGTGTATTCGTCAGGATTCTTCAGAGAAATAAAACAAATAGTGTGTGCGTGTGTGCTTGTGTGCGTGTGTGTGTGTGTGTGTGTGTATGTATACACTTAGCACTTGGTTACATATTTCTATGTATTACTGCATTATTATTTCATGTTTGTTAGCTTTGCTCCTCTTAAATACAATGTCTATGTATCATACTTAATAATACACATAAATATTTAATAAAAGTCTTGATTAACTGGTAAAAATTCTCACTCTACTTTTTCAATATAAAATATCATGGACTTTTCCAAAGATAATTTCAGACTTTTGGACCGTGGTACTTGTGTTATTTTAAACTTTTTAGTATTCTGCTCCCAAAATATAATACTTTAGCGGGAAATGACCTACAGTATCTGTGTATATAGCTCATGAGTCAGGGAAGGCATGAGGTAATTTCCCAGTGGAGGGAAAGCAAGACTAAATATCCACATCTGGGATTTAGTTAGTAAATGAAAGAAGAAAGGTGGGAAAAAAACTGCCACACCTTATACATTCTGCTTTCTCTCCAAGTTGTCCGGAAGAAATGGAGTGGTATAGATACACCTATTCCTCACTGTTGGGAAACATCAAAAGTGTTTATCTTCTATTTTATATCCTAAAAAAATTCTAAATGAACAATTTTATAAGATGAATCAAGGGCCACCTGGGTAGCTCAGTTGGTTAAAGTCTGACTTTGGCTCAGGTCATGATCTCATAGCTGGTGAGTTCAAGCCCCACTTCAGACTCTGTGCTGACAGCTTAGAGCCTGGAGCCTGCTTCTGGTTCTGTCTATCTGTCTGTCTCTCTGCCCCTCCCCTGCTCACTCTCTGTCTCTCAAAAATAAATAAAAAAATATTTTAAAAATTTAAGATGAATCAAAAGTATAAGCTATGCAAAAAAAATGATCATGAAATCCTACTACTGATTAGGCTTATGGAATTAGGTTGAGGATTTTCCATTTAAATTGAAGGAGGTAATTAGCATGTGAGCTTGAGCTGCTTGGGCACTTACTGCATCATGAAAACCATTTCTGCTGATAAGCTTGCTAAAATCTCAGATGAGCCTTCGTGCTCCAACGAAGACCTGTCTACTAAATTATCTACACAGATTTCAAACATAGTCTTCCTTTCTCTGTTAAAAGTATATGCTGGGGTTTTTAAAGTTTGTTCTAGGATATTCATATTTTGTTTTAAGAATAAGCAATATTTTGGTTATCTCCATTGTTAACTCTCTAGTTTGATAATTAAAGAACTATTGCCATTAGACACCCTTTAAAATTTATAAATATGAAGTAATATGACATACTAAATATTCAGTGAGCAGATTTTCCTGTTCCCACCCTGCAATGAAGCAGCAATGTAAATTAGTTTAATTACATTAGCACATGGTACATTTCTGCATTAGTACATAGTACATTCCAACATATATGGAACATATAATCCTCCTTTGTAATTATGTGGTGGGTATGTGTGAGTTGGTTAGAATATATTTTAGCCTGTAATAGTAAAAAATAAAATGAAGTCGGTTTGGGATTGGGTAGAGATTAACAGTCTGTTGGTAAGTAAGGGGTATGACCTATTTATTCTAAGTATCAAGAACTCTTCAGATTGCTTCCTTAAAAGTCTATGTCACATTTCTGACATCTTTTGCATTCATTTCAAAGTAAAGATAATTACTGTTGTCCCTGCACCAGACCTGGGCTTTTCCTATAGATTCTTGAGAGTCACTTAGGTTAATCTTGTTACCCCAAATCACAAAATAAAATATCTTACAGTCTTTAACATGTACTTGATTTAGGAATTATTTTCTTTGATCGCCTGAATCCTGGAAACTTTGAATATCATCTACACTAAAGTTAAGAAGGCAGCAGTCAGATCTTTAACAGTGTTCTTGGGCTTCTGAATCCTTTTGGTCAGCTTTGTCCCAATCCACATAGAAAGAAATGCCCTTAAGGAATCTACTCCTGAAATCATTGTTGCACTATATGCTAACTAACTTGGATGTAAATTAAAAAACTAAAATAAAATAAAATAAATTTTTAAAAAATAACAGAATCTAAAGAAAGAAAGAAAGAAAGAAAGAAAGGCCCATCCACTTTTCAATCTCTATTTTAAAAATTCATATTTACGTTGTGGAACATCCACATATCAAATTTATTCACTACATATATACTCATAACAGAAATCATACTACCTCCATGCACTCCATGGAAAATGACTTGAAAATGCTGTAACTTCTCAACCATTGTTTATCACAAGATCTTAACTCCAGAACCATACTGAACACATCCATTGCTTTTTAATCCCTTCTTGTGGATCTGAGATTCCATCAGGTACTATTTCCTTTTATCTTGAAGAACTTCCTTTAGTACCGCTCATAATGCAGGTTTATTGGTGTTGGATTTTCTTAAGACTCTTTGATCTGAAAATGTCTTTACTTCCTCCTTCATATTTGAAGAATGATTTTACTAGATATAGAATTCTGGGTTGATAAATTTTATTCCCAGCACTTTAAAGATGTCATTTCTTATCTTTTGGTCTGTTAATATTGTCATTTTCCACTTTAAGTCTTTTTTTCCCCTTTCTGACTGCTTTTAAGATTTTTCTTCTTGTCTTTGCTTTTCATCACTTGATAATATGACTAAGTGTGGTTCTCTTTATATTGATCCTTCTTGGGGTCCTTTGAGGTTGGAGTTTTTTAACTTCACATTCTCACCATTTAGGTGCCCTCCTGTGGATAATCAGTCAGAAAAATGCTTTCCAGAATTAGCCAAAAAATTTTAGCTTTCTACCAATAAATAATAGTAACAATGAAAATAATAATAATTTTAAGTCACTGAATAGGTAGGACTTCATATTTCTCAGGCTGGACACAGTGCTATCCACAGCTCAATCCAAGGTTGTTAGCTTTATTTTCATAGCCACACTTTTGTTTCCCAGATTTTGAGGTCTTTACAACATGAACCATTGTCACAAAATGGGATGTCAGAGATTAAGATTTTTGACATGCAAAAATCTTGTTCCTGTTAATGACAAGACTCAAAACGTGACTCTGGGAAGGTGGGGTTGTAGAATAGGAAATGAAGGTGAAAGCTGCTAAGGTCACAGAGTAGAGATACTAGATTTAGTGAAGATACTTTACAAAATAAAAATACCAGGATGACTGTTCTGTGAAATGATAGACTTCCTTATGATAATATCAGAAACTTGAATGGAAAGAAAGGCAATACATCAAGTAGCAATTTCTCCATGACTGAGATGAGTTACCAAGAGGTCAGAACATAACAGTGATGAAGGGAGAAGCCAAGTATTTTTTAGTTTTTGAATCAAATACACTTTTATCACTAGTTTTCAACAATTTAATTCTTAATTTATTTATTCAAAGCATTTTTTGGAAATCCTTTAAGAGTGACCTGCTTTTCTATTTTTGCCTCCTTCTATATGCCTTTTCTTTTGTCCTGTGATGATTCCTGTTGTGGTCTTCTACACTCCGCAGAATTGCAATTTTAACCTGATTTTATATTAAATAGGATGGATCTGCTGAGAATTTATGTGTGAACTTCATATCCATTTCCTTTTTTTAATGTTTATTTATTTATTTTTGAGAGAGAGAGAGAGAGAGAGAGAGAGAGAGAGAGAGAGAACATGAGCAAGGGAGGGGCAGAGAGAGAGAGAAAGAGAGAGAATCCCAAGCAGGCTCCATGCTGTCAGCATAGAGCTCAATGTGGGGCTCGATCTCACAAATAGAGAGATCATGACCTGAGCCAAAATCAAGAGTCAGACACTTAACCAACTGAGCCAGTCAGGTGCCCCTCCAATTCTAACCCAATAATCTGCCTAATACTTTCTGTATACTGATACTATAGTAATCATTTCTTTTCATCTGATTGCATCCCGTTCCAGATTCTAAATTAGAACAACAACTAGCAATTTATTGCTCACTAGTCATCATTTTTATTCCATCCATCTGGGTCATAAACATGCTATCTTCCCTGTAAGGAATGTCCCCTTTAACCTATCCCTAAATCTTCTCTAATTCCTTAACCTTAACCGCATGTGAATTAACCTCCTTCCTAAAATATTCCTGGACTAAACTTCAGCATCTATGACATTAGACAAATCCTGGTTACTGAAATTAATCGAGTTTCCTCTTAGCACCTTGATCTGTCATTTTCTCAGGTCCCACTGTTTTGTCTAAAGCTGCTATTTCTTTGGCATGCGTGACTTGAGGTTGTGTGTCAAGTTTTCTTCTGTCCCTTTATCATCCAGCACGTACTTGATGCCATCTTATCAATGGAACAAACCTTCAAGTATCTGTGTTATTGATTGTTTCCCATTTTTTAACATTATTGAGCACGCATTGCGTGCAGCTTTTTTTATATTATGGAGGGAGACTTAACTGACTTGGGTATAGATGTTTGTTTGCCTCTGTTTTCCCAAGTGAAAAGAGATGGAATAATTCCTAAGATAATTTCCACTCTTACATATAATTGCTTAAGGTGACTGCAAAGCAAATTTCCTCACTTTTTCTCTGAAAGTATAATAATTTGTCATTTACTCTTAGTTTCAAGTAAATAGACACAACAGCACCAGCTAAGCAATTATTGTTTTGACATCACTGTCTTCCTAATTTTATTATTGCCTGGAGGAATTTTATCTCTTACTTTCTTTTTGTCTAACCTCATACATGTTTCTAATACAAAAATGTAAAATGTAGAATAAAAATTTTTACACCCTAAAAATTGACACTTAACAATTGTTAGTAAAAGTTGAATTAGTGGTATTTAAGAATGGTTAGGGATCTCTGTTTCCCTATGTTCAAAAAAGATCATGACTGTCATACATCATCTTCATATACCCAAAGAAAAAAATGCCCCTTCAAGTCCCCTTTCCCCCTTTTTAGTTTTGCTTTTTCATTACTTCAAAACTAGACTCTGGAAGCACTATACGTAGAAGAGCATATACAAGCAAAAAGAAGACAACTTTATAGTTATCATTGCTGACAAAGTCCCTCTGGTTGCATTTCCAGATGTGCATAACCATCAACACAATCCCATCTGGCTAAAATCTTATTAGAGATCATTTTTGACGTGAGACCCAATCTCAGCCAGAAGAACTGATTTGGGACACTTCCAGGGATTATCTTGTCATTTGAATATTGAGGAAGGAGAGGCTGGATGACCCAAGACTCTGGAGTTCCTTACAATCCTAGAGCTCACAATCTCAGAGTTTTTGGCTCAGATCCTCTGCCAGAGTGCAGTTGTGGTTCTCTGAGAGATGGGGTCATTGTTATTATTCTTCCAGTCTCCAAAGCAAAATACATCGTATGACCAGCTATGTAGGTAATGCCAAAAACCACCTGGAAAAGACCCACTGTTGTCACAGGGCCACGTTGAAATGTGAATCATAGAAACTGCTGACCACTACAAAACCATGGCAATTTTGTTTTTTACCCTTCACCAGATGATGGTTAACTAAAAGAACCAAAGAGAAGGCATTTAGAGGAAGAATTCAACTTGCTAAAAGTGACATTTATTTTCTTCTGACTTACTATGGCCCACATGATGTTATTCTAACTGACCTATTTAGAAACACTTAAGAGTAATATAACAAGCAGTTGGTGGAGGATTGGCAATTTTCTTAAGCTGGTTCATGCGTCACTCTGCTTTTGTTTGTCCAGCTGCCAGTATAAATTATGATCTGTTGAAGTGGATCTTGCTTGGCACCCTCTGGAGTTGGCCCGAACATTTGGATAGTCATATGTATCTCTTTCTGAACAAGTGCATCATTCAATGGACTCATGTAGCTCGGATGATGCACAGATACTCTGTGAGCACAAAGGTCATCAGCATTGGTGGGAAAATGGAACAAGGAGAAAGACCAAAGGACAGTTGAGTCTGTCCCGTTCTAAATGTTACTCAATGTGCTAGGACAGTGTGACACCAAGACTTTATTGGTGTGTCCAGCCATCTGGGTTTTCCCAGACATCCCAACTGAATCATTTTACTGCCGAGACAGCCCACATGCTCTACAAATTCCTGTTTACTCTCTTCTTCAGTTCCTTCTTCCAGCTTTCTCAATCCGAACCTTCTCCAGGATTTGACATTTGTTCCTATGGCACCTAGTCTGAACACCTCACACTGAGGCCGAGAAAGGCACTAATGAGCAGTGTGGGAAACTGTGTCCCTCAGTTATAGTTGTTTCCTTTGAGTCTCCTTATTCTCTCTTTCCTTACATTAAATTCCACACATTAAATTTAAATTTAAATTCTATTACTCCTTTATGATTATCTTCTCAACTGGATACCACTTAAAGCCAATTAGAATATTGTAAGAACATGTTTCCTTTTTCTTTTTGTTAACAATCTGGACATTCTCCTTCCTTTCCTCTCTTGCCCTCCACCTCCTCCGTCCCACAGATTACTTCCTCCCTCTTCCTAGAGTTTTTGGACATAAGCAGAGACACCCTAAATGTGCTGTGGAATGTGTGTATGTGTGTGTGTTCACACACGTGCGTGCGCGTGTGTGTGTGTATGTATGGATTTTTGTGTTAAATGCTTTCCATATGTCATTTGTTTTTATTCTCACAACAACTGTGTGGGGTAGATTATTATCCCTTCTTTAAAGAGAAGAAAGTTTGGGCTTAAGAAAAGTTGGGTAATTTGCTGACAATCAGAGGACTGTGAAGTATTGGTACAGGATGTGTGCTGGAGGGCAGGTGCATGTTTTCAGAGTACATGCTCTCATCTGCCCTGCTATTTTGTTTCTTATTTTTCACCCTGAAGTTTATGAAAAACTTATGGTAAATGTGAAGCTTCTGTTTGTACAAGTTTCGGGTATTTTAGGGCTAGGAAGTGATAAGAAGGAAGAAGACTCGGGGCGTATCTTATGGATTAATTCCCACCATTTTCCAGGAAAGAAAAATATAACTTTTTGTGTTACAGCGTTTTTCAACTTTTGAGTACCACTCGTTACTTTTCAGATCCTTGGGAGATTGGCTGGAAGATGTGGCCGTCTGCCAACAACACAAACTTGGAGGAGTTGAAGGACCACATGGCTGACGTTACAGGGAGTATGTACACATCAAAACGTTGTTTAATAAACATCTGAAAATTGCAAGAAAAGTGGGTATTACAGGATGATTTTCCCACCACAATGTTGTGAAATTGTTCTCTTTGCTTTAGTTCCTGTTAGTCAGAGATAAAGATTGTATGTAGTGGTTTGTGTAAGACAATTTCACTTCCAATGTTCAAGGGTAGTCATTTTTTTAAAAGATAACTTTTAAGTGTTTAAAGGTTTATATGAATCACAATTCAAACTTTTTTTTATATAGTTTTCTTTCACTTATAGTCTGATCTGTACTTTTCATTAAGGTAAGATGTGTTCTTTTTGAGTTTTAGGTGTGCAAATAACTTACCAGCCAAAAAGTAGTTATTGAGTTAATATTATGTGCTAACTACTTTTCTAGGCACTGTGAAGCTACAGAAATTATAATCCTTGTCCAAAAGAAATTTATGATCATGCGGCAGTTAGAAGATTAATTCTACACATGATAGAGAAGGAATAATAAAGCATAAAATCAAATACAGAATAAAATGGTATTAGTTCCAGGTGCGATAAATGTTGGTTTATACTTCCTCATTTTGTCTCCAAAAGGATTTGAGACAAAGGATTTGAGACAATTTGTAGAAGTAATCTGGAAAACCTATAGAGAAGACTTGTAGAGGTAAAGAGGAAGTGAGTTTATGCCACTAAAGACACACCCTGAGCCAAGTCACCAAGGTTGTGATAGGCATCCTCTCACATGGAGGCAACTGACCTGACTAGCCTAGTATTCATGGGAAATAGGAAGCGATAGCACGACAGAGAAAGAAGGATTTATATTTGTGGACTAAGAGTCTTTTGGAACTTCAAACAGAGGAATAATAAGATGTAAGGGTGTTTATGAAATTCTGGTAAATGGGTTATATAGGCTTTAGAAAAAACTGAAGTCAAGTAGTTAGTTGAGCATTTATTTGAGCATCCCATACCATGATTGCCTAAGATGGAGTAATCAAAGTCTAAATGGATAGAGATAAATAAATAGATATTTCAAGGGGGAATTGGTAGGTTTGGGCTAAATTATATACTAGGAATAGGTGACCAGTAGTGACATGAATAGAGACAGAGAAGTTGAAAGAAAATATTTTGTAAAGTATATAATAATTATTCTGGTATTGTGGAGTATGAAATTAGTAGAAAGCAGTGTAGAGTACGAAGTCACAGTGTGAGTGAGAGGTGCAGTCTGAACACAAAGACGTCTGGACAGCTTTCTTGATGAGATATTGTGACATGATTGAGGACCCAAGGCCAGAGACTGAAGGCATACCAAACTTACAAGGTAAAGGTGGAGGGAGGAAGAGTGGACTAACGTGTTAGAAAACAATATCCAAAAATTGTTCTAAAATAAGCAGGTCATGTATAAATTTTCAGTCAGGAAACGGTAAACAAGTAGAGACAAAATACTGAAATCCTGGAAAAGGAAGAGGGAATAATTGTGGACATGTCTCACTTCTACCATTATCCATCCCTTCCAGAAATGTAAGACTTTAAAGTCACAAGTTTGAAGATTTAACTTTTGAGAGAAGAGGTAGTTCTTATTCTAAATACGGGGTGGGTGGGGGGATACTAAGTTAGGGGATAGGCATACACATAAAAAAAAAATCTTGAGAGATAGAAATGAGGGTAAATTTGTCCATTCTGTCCATTTTTATTGTACTGTCCATTATTATTGTACTGGGTAGTGTGTCAGCCCAGTGAGAGTTCAGAGATGAACAAGAGAGAGTCTTCTCTTTACCTTATTACTTTCTGAAGGAGATAAGTACAACATTAACTAACAAGTCTAGCTATATAAATAAGTACAATCTGCTTCTAAATCATAGTGCTCATAGTTCTCAGACCAGCAGTATTACCATGACCTGAGAATATATTAGAAAAGCAAATTCTTGACCCTACTCCCATCCTGGACCAGCAATCTGTGTTTTTTTTTGTTTTTGTTTTTACTTTATTTATTTACTTTGAGAGAGAGAGACCTGGGGGGGGGGCGCAGAGAGAGAGAGAGAGAGAGAGAGAGAGAGAGAGAGGGAGAGAGAGAATCCCAAGCAGGCTCTGTGCTGACACAGAGCCTTATATGCTAGGGCTTGAACCCACAAATTGCATGATCACGACCTGAGCCAAAATGCAAAGTTGGATGCTTAAACAACAGAGCCACCTAGGCACCCCCAGCAACCTGTGTTTTCACCTGCCCTCAAGATGATTCTGATAATGCTAATATTTGAGAGCCTTTGGTCTAAGAGAATTAGGAAGGTAAGGTGAATTAGAGGCTGGGAGTGGGTTGGTTGGGATTTGGGAGGTCCGTGAGGCAGACCATCAGCCTTTCAAGGGGTATATCTGATAGGGATATAAGTGAATTGGTAGGGATAAAAGATTAAAAAGTCGCTTTTAGGTATCATAAATTAGTGTTACCATTGGCCTTTTGTACACATTCACCTTGCATTTGTTGCCCATTTCATTAAAGACTCTAAATGTGGGCATTGACATCAGAGAAGGGGCATGGAGTTCCACCACAGTAGATAGTGGTAAGATTAAGTGGTAAGTAGAGTCTTGAAATTTCTTCAAAACATGTGTTATGATCAGTAACTACAGGTGTGTGGAACACCAGCTCTGCACAATGACACCTTCAAATTAGTCAAGGCCTCTATTTTCTGTAATATTAGACTGTATAGCTTAAAAATAAGTAAATATAATATATTATATTTACTTATTTTGATATAATCTTTAAATGCAGATAAATTAGGGTGAAACATGATGTGTATGATTATAGTTGAAAGACAGTCAACATAATTCCTTCTTGTCCTCTGTCTTAATCATTCCTTCATCTCCTTCCTTTGATTTTCTTCTTTTTGCTTTTTAACACCTGTCATTTTCCAAAGACTGTTCTCTGACCTACTTCTCTCTTTACCAAAACTACTTTAACTAGTACAATTTCAAGGCTTTCATTTGCATCCCCATTTTGAAGAGTATATTTATTTCTAGTCTTCTCAGAATATTTTTGGAAGTCCAGGGCCATTTCTTGTAATCACAGTCTACTAAATTTTATGGAATTTAGTCTTTGTTTACTTCCAAATGCACACACTCTTATCTAACCACCCATCCATACCTAGAAATATATACTTTAGGCCTCAAATGAGAGATTGTACATTCTGGTGTTGCTTTGTTTTCCCCTAGATTTCTCCACTACTTTTTCTCATTTATATAACTTTCTCAAACTTTACACCTGCTCCCTTGACTGGACTAAGATAAGTTACTTATTCACATATTAAGTAATTCTCTAGTGTTGATTGGTTTCTGGACAGAACTTGACCTGCAAGCATGTTCTGTGTCCTGTGCTCATCTGGCCCAACATAATAAGTCCTGACCATTACCCAATTCCCAGTACCGTGTCTCTAACTCCACAGCTTGATATTTCCAAGTGGATATCATTTCAAACTCAACACATGCAAATTAAGCTTCCCCTTTTATTACTCAAATGGGATTTTCTTCCCAAATTGTTAGTAAGAGTGTTCCCCCCAACCCCCCGCCCAAGCTTCTAGGCTTAAAACTTTTGAAGATTGAAACTTTTATTAATGATCCACTTATGAAACCCTATTCTTTGGCTACATATAATCACTTTGTCCCATAAAATTACTCTGTTATTTTTGTCTCTGTGCCTAATTTCTACCTATTCCCCTTATGTAGAAGGCTCTGTCTTCACCTCTATCAATTTTATTTTTAGCCATATTTTATATTCAGCTTAATTTTTATACCTTGATAAGAAATCCCCAATTAACCTGATATTGGCTATTTATCTTCCATTTAAATATTTCTGGATGACTTTCTTCTATTACTTAGTACATGAACTTATTTATTTATTTATTTATTTATTTTTAGTTTCAAGTTTTTATTTGAATTCCAGTTAGTTAACATACAGTGTAATATTAGTTTCAGGTGTAGAATTTAGTGATTTCATCACTTACATACAACACCCAGTGCTCATCACAACAAGTGCCCTTCTTAATACTCAGTACTCATTTAGCACATCCCTCTGCCCACGTCCCTTCCAACAACCCTCAGTTTGTTCTCTATAGATAAGATTCAGTTTTATGGTTTGCCTCTCTCTCCTTTTTTTCCCTTATGTTCATTTGTTTTATTTCTTAAATTCCATATATAAGTGAAATCATATGGTATTTGTCTTTCTCTGACTTATTTCATTTAGCATAATACTCTCTAGCTCCATTCATGTTATTGCAAATGGCAAGATTTCATTCTTTGTTATGGGTGAGTAATAACCACATCTATATCTATATCTATACCTATATCTATATCTATCTACTTATAAAATCACATCTTCTTTATCCATTTATCAGTCAATGGACACTTGGGCTGTTTCCATAATTTGTCTATTGTTAATAATGCTGCTATAAACATTGGTGCATGTGCCCCTGAGAATCAGTATTTTTTGTATCCTTTGGGTAAATATCTAGTACTGTAATTGCTGGGTCATTTCTATTAGTGGTAGTTCAATTTCTAACTTTTTGAGGAACCTCCATATTATTTTCCAGAGTGGCTGCACTAGTTTGCATTCCCATGGACAGGGTTCTCCTTTCTCTCCATCCTTGCCAACATCTGTTGTTTCCTATGTTGGTAACTTCAGCCACTCTGACAGGTATGAGGTGATATCTCATTGTAGTTTTAATTTGTAGTTCTCTGATGATGAGTGATGTTGTGTATGAATGTATTTAATTACAAGTTATCTTCTGCAATTTTCCCATAACATATATAAGACCCTAAGAATGCAGGGTGATTGATTTCTTATTATTATTTCTGTTGTGAACTTTAGTGCTCAACAGAGGATTAAAAATTGAGTAAACAATTCATAATTGTTTAATAATTGATAATTTATTTATATAAACCTCACTTTCCTCCAAAATGATGGCATACTATAGCAACCGAGAGATCAGACTTTGCCCTCAGAAAGATGTAGCTTTGTGGGGTGCCAGGGTGGCTCAGTCGGTTAAGTGTCCGTCTTCAGCTCAGCTCATGATCTGACAGTTCATGGGTTCGAGCCCCATGTTGGGCTCTGTGCTGACACCTCAGAGCCTGGAGCCTGCTTCGGATTCTGTGTCTCCTTCTCTCTCTGTTCCCCCCCTGCTCACGCTCTGTCTCCCTCTCTCTGTCAAAAATAAATAAAGATTTAAAAAATTTAAAAAGTAAATAAAATAAAGATAATAATTTAAAATGATGGCTGGCAAAAATACAAACAGACCAGGAATATAAAACCACATGAATACGTAGATATACAATCCTAGGGCCAACAATGGGCGCTGAAATGGACTGTCAGTTTCTGTTAACCATAGCAGAAACGGAAACACAATCAATTACAAGGTTTGAAATGGACATAAAGGAAAAACTTACAAAGTCTGGTGGAGAAATAAAGTTTTTCCTATTATGTATAAGAAATAAATTTTTCATGCTGAGACTTCTGGTGGAAACACTAAATGATGTGACTGACAACACACTTCACAATATCCCTGGAATTACTGAGATGGCACCATTCCTCTTGAAGTTAGCATTCTTACACTTGAGACATAGTCCCAATGCTCAGGTCAGGTGAAGCATCATTGCAGCAGGCTGAAAGAAATGTAGTCCAAAAGTGTGGCTCTCTGTTAACATTTAGCTTAATCCAGAGATAACATCTAGACGATCCAGATAGGTTCTCCAAACAACCCTATGTAAACATCTATAAAGTATTTGAAAGTTTACACATCACAGTGCAAGATGGTTCCAAAAATAATTTAGCTCTATTCTTTTCCCTAATCTTCTCCCAAAGCCCTCACTGCTAGGTTATCGGATTTAGGGGCAAATATATCCTTAAATTTGCCAGAAGGAGGAATTTCAGACACACAGATTAACTCAATCTTTTTGGGGTAAGTACTACTTAGTTCAGGGTTTCTCCTCCATTCTTCTAGCCACGAGGACACTGGGGGGGTAGATGAAATCTATAGAGCTTTTTAATTCTGTGTCTGTTTTTATGTCCTCTGGATGCTAATTAGTCAAAGTCAAATTAGTGTCAAAGTTCCCTGCACTGCCTGGTAGCTAGGCCTTATGTTAACATCTGCTCTTAAAATTGTAGTGAAACTTGAGCCTATCACTTAGAATGGAGTCCAGTGGCCCTCCCTTGATGTTTTGCTCTCATTTCAGCTCTCATTGGTCCTCAGAATTTCAATCTGGTTGTTCTTTCACACTCTTGGTTTGGGTTTTACATCTCCACCTGCGGCCTCTGTTACAAGGTTACCTCATTCTTTGTTGTCCCTCTTCTGTTCCCCAAACTCTCCACCCCTGGACATGCAGGAAATTGCTTTCTGTGATACTTGTGATCAGAGGGAGATTAGCCATCTACCATATTTGCTCTTCTCTCTGGCAAATATGCCGTTCTATCCATGCCACTACTCCATTCAGTGGGAATGGCATACTGGTACGGGGCACTCTGCAATGTACTTTCCTTGTAAAAGCCCATATTAGAAGTGAGTCAAAGCCTTTCTACATTTGGCCTCCTGCTCTGTATGAAGTATCTACCTTTTTCCATCCATGCTTTATCTCCAAGGATTGCAACCTGGATTTATAACTGTAGTGCTTATCTTCCTGTTTCCCTTCTTCTGTTCTCTGGAATAAGAAATGCTTTCTTTTTATTCCTTTTCTGTCTATAAAATACTTCTCTTATGTGCTAGCCTCCTCATGCTTGATATATCATTAACCTGTTCCTTTCCTTGGAGCCATAGTGGCAGGCAGGCTTTGTGGGAACATGATTTGAGGGAAGAATAATAGTTATTTCAGCTTATCATTTTTGGAATATTAACCCATTATGTATAATTTTACTCAGCATAATTTGTCATAACTGTTGATTACCAGATAGTCGGAGGTTACTATCAAATGTCTCAAATGGTACATATTTAATTCTTTTCCTGTCACCCTTCACTAGAGCTGCCCAACTGCACGTTTCTAATCATGTTCTGTGTGAATGACAAATGAAGTACTTTGCCATACATAATCTGACTAATGACTCCACACAGCCTAATATAACCACCCCATATGTTCATTTCTAAACTTTTACTGGGCAGCTAATGAGACTTTCCCACAAAGTTTATCCAGACCTTCTTCATAGTGAGTGAAAGGACCAAAGAGAATTGATGACTCTGGCTGGAGTGCAGATGGCTTTTGGAAAGCCCAAGTTTTTCCTGGCTGTGTGCTGAGGTCTTGGATTAGGAAAAGGCCATGCTGATATTGCATTTGTTTATTTATCAAATTTAACAAACATCTTTTGAATGCCCACTATAGGAAAAGTCTGAAATTATGCCATGAATAAGTGCATTAAAATCTCTCAGTCTACTTGACCACAACATGAACCTCTTGGATTTTATTTTGATATATTCTTGGCACAGGGAAAATAAATATCTTATCTTTGGGTCATTGTACAGTTCTTTGTTTCTAGCATCAACTTCCTAAACATTAGGGGGTGGAGATGTACGGTTTTTTTTTATTGGCTAGAACAGAACTTGAGGGCTTTTTGTCTCTGTGGGATAACCATACAATTTCTGGATGATCCTAACATCTGAGTCTGTTTTCCCTTCACTAAATAACCAACACACATACCCCAACTCAAACCATCTGCCTATAAAGTACTTTGGATTCTTCACGTGTTTCACCAGATATAACTAATATTTCATGCCAGAATTTACCACTGTAACTATATCTTTTATCTATTCACCATGAATGTGATTTTTGTATATCTCCTGGAGCCAGATGTTTACAAATTTAACTATACAATCTTTCATACCCATTAAAGTCTGATGTATCTACAAGCCTCTTAGTGGAAAATAACACAGGTCTCCAGCTGGCTATTTCGCAGACACCAACACAAACACGCTAGCTGTTTGAAGAGTTCCTTCATGCTTGTCCTCCTTCAGGGCTGTCAAAGTCCATAAATTTATAAAGTCTAGTTAAGCTATGAGATTCTCCTTTATCCACCAGACACATTGGTCTTGAGATTATTACCCAAGATTTCTGAAGGATGTCTCAGGGAGGTAGAGAAAAATATGTGCCTGTTTTAAGGATTGATCAGAAAACTGAAAGAGTGCCTTTGTCTTTTACTGACCTTAAAGAAACCATAGATCATGGTGTTCCATACACTTTGTTTTAAAGCATTAAGAGAATCCCTGAGATGAGTTAAAACCCACCCCTTATCCAGAAACATGAAATATCCACGGTAGCAACTGCTACATACATGTTCATTCAGGGTCTCATTTACTCCATGAATTATATAGAAAGATGAAAGCATAGCCTCATATTCAGTAGGACAAAAAAGGTGGACAAGGACCCTCTAAAACAGCAGGGTTGTTCTAGGAGTGCAGTCATTGAGTTATTAAGATAAGAGGCTCTTGTCAGTTAGAAGCTCCTGTAACAGAATCAATCCCAGTGTGGTTTTTCTTTTATCTAAATCTCTTCTTTTGTCATGTGTTTATTAGCTCAGTGAACATATTTAATCTGCACTGTTGACCAAATTAATTTTTATTAATAAATTAATTTATTTTTAAATAAACAGCATTCCATAGTACATAGGATTATGTATAGCATGTAGTATTCTATAATTATACTTCTTTTTCCTCCTACAGTGTTTTATAAACACACTCTCAGCATGTTTAAAAAGTATTATAAAGCCCATCAATTTCAGTTATTTTTCCTTGGAAACACTCTCTATTGGGGCTTTTTGTGTTTTTTTTCCAATCTAGACTGGTTGTTCTCCAGATTATATAAAGCTTGTGTTCTGATACTTCCCTTCACCAATATGATGAGAATTTCCTTTTTTTAATTCTCATGTAGAACCAATTTCTTGGAGTACATATCTCATACTTTTATTTATTCTTTTGTTTATTTGTAGCAAATTCTTTAATGGCTTCTCCTTTTTTGGATGAATGGCAAATTTTGAAGATCTTAGATGAATAAGAAACAATTTTGCTCTACTCTTATATTAAATATTCATTTAACAATTCTTCTTTATTATTTTGTATTATTTATTTTATTTTTTAATGTTTATTTATTTTGAGAAAGAGAGAGAGCATGAAAGCAGGGGAGGGGCAGAGGAAGAGAGAGAGAGAGAGAGAGAGAGAGAGAGAGAGAGAGAGAGAGAAAGAATCCTAAGCGGTTCCATGCTCAGTGTGGAGCCGAACACATAGCTCAATCTCACGAACTGTGAGATCATGACCTGAGCAAAAACCAAGAGTTAGATGCTTAATCGACTGGGCCACCCAGGCACCTCTATTTGGTTATTTTAAAATTAAGTTTTGTCAGGAACTTAAAGGGCTGCTTTGGTTTTCAGAACTATTTCCAATGAGAAAGTTCAAATTTGGTCACATTTAATATTGTTAATTTTTATGCTTTTAAAGTGCAGAAAATCTAAAAGGTTTTTTTTGTTTGTTTGTTTTGGGTGTGGTTTTGTTTGTTTTACTTGAAGAAAAACAAACACACAGAAGTTGGAATAATCACACAAATATCATTATGATACATTTAGTTCCTAATCACTTTTTGTAAGAAAGATTAAAAAAAGAGATAATGGTGAATTAAAATACAGATACTTGAATCTGGCTTCACAATACCATGTAATATAACAAAATAAATTATAACTATATATATTTTATAGAATTTATCAACTATTTTAGAAATGTAGTATTTTGGTATTATTATGTCTATATATAGTATTATTTAGAGAGCTCAAATTTTGAGAATATTTTTTAGGTTTATTCTGCACATTTTCTGAATCCAATAAATTCATGATCCTCTATGACATTATAAATGGACATACATATTAAACACCAAAATTCTATCATTCTTACAAAGCCTCCACCCTTCATCAGTTGCCCCCAAATACATTTTAGATTGATTAGTAATTATTAATGGTTAAATTGGTGAAAAAAGTTTGCAAAGATCACCTAGACATCTTTAAATATTGATGACCCCAAAATGTTATTGAGATTTGTCATTAAGCAAGAAAAAAATTTATTAAAGAGAAGTTAATACACAATTTATGCAATGTTTTCTTACTGTTTACTAAACTCTTTTTATGATAACATAAAATTACCTGTAATAATTTCATTATCCAAGACAAGAAGGCTGTTACCCTACCTAAATAATGAACCACGCATGGGCTTGTGAACTTATTGATTCTAACAGGAAAAAGAAAGTGGTTAATTGTAGTTGGGGTATATAAACCTGGGGTACAGAAATAGAAAGGAATGGTTTCAGCAAGTAAGGGTTACAAAGTAAATTGATTTATATTCTCAAGGCCCTTGCAAGGCAGGTGAAAGCAATTGAATTTGACTCTATGGCCAATGGGCAGCCAACAGAGAGTTACATGTGCATGAGTGACATTATTCTATTTGCTTTTTAAGAAGGTAACCAAAAACAACGTGCCTGCTGAATGAGAGGAGAGACACTGGAAAATCCTAGGAAAAGATAATGGGATTAACTTTAAGAAATCATAATAATGATTTGGAGAGAGAGAGAGAGAGAGACAGAGAGAGAGGGAGAGACAAACCAAGAAACAGACTCTTAACTATAGAGAACAAACTGGTGATTATCAGATGTGAGGAGGGCAGGGGGGGTGGATTAAACAGGTGTGGAGACTAAGGAGTCCTGCGGTCATGATGATCACCAGGTGATGTATGGAAGTGTTGAAACACTATATTGTACATCTGAAACTAATATAACACTGAATGTTAATTAAACTGTATTAAAATAAAAACCACTAACTAAAGAAATAAAATTGAACAGTAGAGAAATGAAAAAAAGTAGTCATAAAAATGATATTTAAAAGGGAGTGGATTGGTGAGATATTCCAGAGATAAAATCTACAACTGATGGTGGCCAAGGGTGATGGGGTAAGGGTTCGGGTGATGGAGAGTGGGAGATACAGGCCTCTAGTTATGGAATGAATAAATCAGGGGAATAAAAGTCACAGCTAAGAAATATAGTGATATTGTAAGAGTGATAATGTAATGGGACAGATGGTAACTACACTTGTGGTGAATGTAGCAAAATGTATAAATCTGTCAAATCACTAAGTTGTACACCTGAAACAAATGTAACACTGTGTGTCAGTGATGCTCAATTAAAAATATATGCACATGTTTTACAAAGTTAGTGTATGTATGAAGCAAGGTGAGAAAGAGTGAGGCACAAAGGATGATTTGGACTTCTGTCCTGGGGGTGACAGAATACAATTATACTTTCTATTTATATAGCATGTCACAATTTACAAAGCACTTTCATGTATGCTGCATTCCATTGTTTCAACCATCTGTGATAAATTAATATGAATTAAATTACAAATAAGGTTTATATAACAATCTTAAAAGGCTCTGAACACTACTAAGTAATTTCTTTGGGAGATACTATATGCAGGTACCTTTCCCAGTGACCTTTCTTCCTTAGAAAGTAGAAGTTGGCTTGTGTTCCCCATTTCGAAGATACTTGTGTACACCTATATTGTCTTTGATTCTCCCCATGTTACTAGAGGAATGGATTTTACAATGTCTTATTTAATAGGCATATAGTTGGGTCTCTGAAAAAAAAGTGATTTAGATAGTACTTCTCAAGCCTTTAAAACGCATATGAATCATCAGAGAATCCTAATAAAATGCAATCTGATTCAGGGGATGAGGGTCTGAAATTCTGCATTTCTTAAGGCTCCCTGCGATATCTATGTTACTAGTTCATAGAACAAATTTTGATTAGAAAGGATTTAGACCAAAGCCACGCATACATTTGTACAGACACACAGACACAAAGACACACACAGACACACACGGAGTGCCTTTGATTAAGCAGGTGTGCCATTCTGGGATATTTGTATCTTATTTCATTTCAAAAGTCACAATCATTTTCTCACAGGTTTCAAGACAGACAAAAATTGCTACTAATTGTATACATTATATGTGTGTTTTTGTGTTTTTCAGGAATGTAGCTACATTCCATTTCTGTCGCTGTTGGCAAGGATTCTCCTAAAGGTCTCTCAACACGTTAGTGGTCTTTTTCAAGAAGAGATCTCATAAAGAACCACCTCATTGTTAGTTGTTCATTAATAGTTCTCTTATTGGCAACTTGGATGTATGCCTCTTAATTTTGCAAGTATTTTAAAATTAAAATTACTTCCAAAGCATTTCAAATACTCCTGGCAATAACGTTTGCTTGGAAGCAGAATTTCTAATTCTCCTCCCACAGGTCTTTTCTTTTATGGTTCCATAGCCTTGTGGGTTTCCTTAATAGTCTGAAATTCCACAATATAATCCATGTGTGTTGAAAGACATCTGAAATCATCGACATGCCTCAGGGTCTCAGGATTGAGCAACTATCAGCTCTGTCCTCATGTAATTGGACTCTAAGAGGTCATCTCCCATTTAGGTCCAACTCAGAAATTCCTTCTCTCTCTTTCTCCTCCTCTATCCCTGTACTTCCTCTTAGAGAAAGCCCATTTATGGTTCAGACACATTTCTTAAGGAATGCATTTTGATCTCCATGGAAGCCTGTCAAGTCAAACTTCAAGAGATAGTACCTTTTTGTGTACATGACAGAGAGGTAACCATTGAAGGCAATGGTTGATTTTTATGAGATTCTAAGCAACAGCTCAGCCATCCTGAAGAAAGGCTCATCTCCTTGGGCAATAGAGTCCTTTAGTCCTATATATGCTGGACAGCTATATGAGATATATTGAAAGGTATAGGTTAATCAGTGCTAGCACTAAAGTCTCAAAAGTCCTAGGATCTTTGAATGGATGGCCCCAGAGAGTATGTTGCCCAACTTCCTATTTAGTTCAGGAATCCTTAACACTGTGTCTTTGAGATTCATTCAAGGTGCCATGCATGAGTACCTTCTGAAGGGGTAAGACACTAGCTGGACAGCTCCATTTGTTGGATATCTGTAACTGTGAGCAGCCACATGCATTGTCTCAAGCTACTCTAATTTTTGTTATTATTCCTGCTTACCTCCTGTGCTTATATATTCTTGCCTTTTCAATTCTACAGTGTTAATTAATTTCTGTTTACAGCTTTCAGTATTGCACCTTAAGCTCTCCTAAAATGACTTCACTTTAGGTAGGAGCTTAATACTTGCTAAAATATAGTGAAACTTGAACTTTGATACATGTTAACATTTAAGACTGCATCTCATCACTGTACTTTGAAATTCAGAGAAACTTCTGGCTTCAAATGCCTTACTGTTCTCTTCAGGAATTTGATGACGTCAATCTCGCCATTGGATATGTACCTTTTTTCCTCCCATTTTTGGCTGCACCAATGAAGAGTTAAACAATATGCATCAGGCCACACATACTGCTGAAGACCCAACTGGGAATATAGCCCAGGAAACTTGGCTCCCAGTCCGGTGTGTTTCTAACCACATGACCATCATTTCTGATGACTGTAAATTCACATAGTACTCTTCCTGCCGAAATATGCAGAAGACAATCACATTGGCAAACTGGACAAGTCAGTGCAGGTTAAGTAAGTTCCTAAACTGAATAGTGTGTATTTTCCAGGATTCCTGTTGCCACTGACTATGAATTGTCCACATTTTACTAGTGATACCATGACACATGGCATTTTTGAGGGTCCTTCCATTGCAGATTGCCCTAACATTCACATTCTTGGCACTTGTCTTGCTGGACACGGCTTTTGCTCCAATGCCATCTTTCTGAGAAGGAACTTCTAACTGTTGTCAGCTAGTTGCTGCTGTTAAATTCTTCATTGCTTCTGTGCTATGCCCTCCACTATGCTTCCTGAGAGGCTGAACCCCACTCTGCTTAGATTTCAACTATATGTTTTTAAACCTGAAACAGATGTGATCTTGGCTGCTGTCATTTTGTTAGGAGCTTCTCTATTTGCATTATATACAAGGCAGGTAAAAGGCAGGCAATTTGCTGCCTCACTCTTTGGGGAAAGAAAAAGGGGAGAGAGGGTGAAACAAAACAAAGGGAGAGAATAAATACATAAACTGGAAGAATAAAGCCACATGGAGACAGAAAGTACAACCACTTGAGCATCTATTATCCTAATATCATATGCTATAGTTTGGCTACTACTGATCTGCCTGGCATTCCTCTTGAATCATATTTGTGGCCACCCAGATTAATGATGTGAGCTGATCTCTTGATTTAATATCAGCTTGCTCTTTTCAGCTCCCATGTCATTTGCTGTCTTAAAAAAAAAATGTACTGCTTGTTACTCAGCCGTCTCTGTTTTCAAGAACTCAGTCTTCTTTTATTTTTTTTTTCTCTCCTTTTTTATGGGAACCAGGAACTAGAAAGCATTAAATGAGGAAAATTAACCACTCACAGAAAAGGTAGAAGCCCAGAGAAAAAGGGGTTTGTCTTTTATGGTTTCTACTTTGTAAGCTGTGGGTGTGACTCAATTTCCTCACCACCCACATAAAAAGGTTGCCACCCAATCACTGTTTTTTCTATCCCAAACCCCTCCCCTTTGATTTTGGCTAGGAGAGACCCTAGGAAAGACTGCCCTTTCTGGAAGTTGCAGACTGTGACATATAAAAGCTGTTAGCTGCTCCTGCAGCCAGCAGCATTCAAACCTTGCAGAGTTTTGCTCTCTGAGTTTGTAATAAGACACACTCTTACAAGAGTTCATGCTACAACCTAGCAAAGAACTTTAAATTTTTGGAAGAACAGTATATTCATTTTGGCATTGTGCAGAGGTAAGCTCTTTAGCTCGACAAGTTTATTTTGCATGCATTGATTTTATACTAGCTCACATTTTTATTTTTATTTTTTAGAAATGAGATTGGCTTATTATAACTTTTTGGTATGTATTCTATCACTTGGTGTCCATATATGTCTGGGACACATTATCAGCACATTCTCTGTTGTTAACTGTGATGCATTTTTCCTTCTCACTCTCAAGAGTAATCTCAATTCCTAAAGAGTTCCCTCTGAATATGTGCAGTAATGCATTATGTGGTACAGGCATTTGGGGCAAGCGGTTCACATTCATTGTAGGGTTTGTAGTCACACTGTTTATTTTTCTCTAGCTATAGGCAGTTTCTCTTAGGTATCTGACTCATAACACCAAGTAAAATGTATAACGACTACTATATAGGTTGTTTCCTAGGCTTGAGTTCAACATTTGTTTGAATTTTTCAGAGAAAATCAAATAAATGCTCCCAAGTGATGGCTTTGTAAATTCATACCCACTGGACCCCCCCCCTTTTTTTTTTTCTTTTCATAGACCCTAACTCTACCTTTCTGCTTTAAAGCAAACTCGGTGGCCTCTTCTCCACCCCTCAAAATGATAGCAATCTCTGCAGTCAGCAGCGCACTCCTGTTCTCCCTTCTCTGTGAAGCAAGTGCAGTCGTCTTACTCAATTCCACTGACTCATCCCCGCCAACCAATAATTTCACTGATATTGAAGCAGCACTAAAAGCACAACTAGATTCTGCGGATATCCCTAAAGCCAGGCGGAAGCGCTACATTTCGCAGAATGACATGATCGCCATTCTTGATTACCATAATCAAGTTCGGGGGAAAGTGTTCCCACCAGCTGCGAACATGGAATATATGGTAAGAGGAGTTTGTTTCCTTTAAGTTCTGGGTGAGGACGCTGTATTTCGATTGTTCGTTGAAGAATCTAAACAGTGGTTAGGTGTAAAGGGATATGGAGCCCTGTTCACATTTTAACTTAGGTTCTTATGTGCATAGTAAGCTTAAGTTTTGTTCCATCATGGAATTAAAGGAGGTAGGTGGGGTGGGGGGCAGTTCTCATTTTCTTTTGTGAGTCCCATAACCACTAATGAATCAGGTCTTATATAAGAAACAAAGATAAAGAGCGGGGTATGTTGACTGACCACATTTGAAAGGTGCACTTTTTAAAGAAGACTCACATGGGATTTTTCTGTGCTTTGTTTACCTAACAATCATATTTATAAGCTCAAACATTTCTTGAAACTAACTTTTTTAAATTACAGGTTTTGTGTCCATGATTTGTCCTCTGGGTAGGTGTCTTTTCCCTTTCTTGGACAAAGCTCTTCCTGACACAGATCTATTTGTATTTTCAGAGAACATGCTGACTTTTTCCTCTTTGTGATTTAGTGCCTTGTTGTTCAGATAACAGTGAAACCAGCACACTTGCACACTGTTCCAACTTGCCATGAACACATTCTTTGCTCTTTTAAAAATAGGCACGCTGTGTTTAAATCATCCTGCTTAGGAAGTAAAAAACAAAACAAAACCCTTGAGTTGGTATTGAAAGGATAGATGTCTCTTTAAAGTTACTTTATTTTTTGTTTCCAATTATGCAAGGTTATGGTTTAAAGTTCAGCACCTTCTGAGAGCACAGCTTGGAGACTGTTTAAGGCAATGAAGATCACCAGTCTGGTATTTCTCAGTTGGGGTCGAGGGTGGGGGTGGTACCACAAAAAACCTTTTATAAGTGCTCACCCAAAAATTTAGTATTTCTATCAGATTCTAAATTCACCTTTTATTTAAACAAGCTTTTTAAGTTTGACTAATTGTAGATGTCGGTTACAGGAAAAATAAAGACTTGCCAAATATAAGAGAGTCATAGTTCATAGAAGTACAATTTAGACTCCCTGAAAATGCAGTTTCTTAGGATTTTTTAAAGGAAGAGGAAAAGAGGATATAATCAGTTCTGGTGTTATGAATGGCAATATAGTCTCATGACTAAGAATATGGGCTTTGGAATCTAAATGCTTAGGTTCACACCTCAGTCCTGAAATATAACATGCATCAATTTGTTATTGCATTTTCATCACCTTTAATATGAGGATACATGTAGTATCTGCCACTTTGGGTTGTTATCAGGAAGGTATGAGTTGAGGGGTTGAGCAATTAGACCAGAGCCTAGAGCGAAATAGACTTCAATAAACATTAGCACTTTCTAGAAGGTGATACACCGATGTAGCAAAAAGAACAAATACGTTTTTTTATTTAGCATAAATTGTGAGAGCAATGTGCATGAGATTCTACGTGAGATCAGAAAAGCCTAGTATGTAGACTGTGAGTTTAGGAAAGATTTCCTCTGCCAATCACATGGCTATGCAGACCAAAGTAGGACCAAGGCCACTGAAGTGCTTTAGAGGCAAGATCCTCTGAGTTCAAACCCTAACTCTGCTGCCTACTTTGTGACTTCCTGCAAGTTACACAATGTGAGACTCAATTTCCTTATTTTTAAAATGGGAATAATCATGTAGATAATAACCGGGGCACCTGGGTAGCTCAGTCAGTTAAGCTTGTAACTTCGGCTCAGGTCATGGTCTCATGGTTCTTGAGTTCGAGCCCCACGTCGGGCTGTGTGCTGACAGCTCAGAGCCTGGGGCCTGCCTCTGATTCTGTGTCTCCCTCTCTGTCCCCCTCCTCTACTCATGCTCTCTCTCTTTCTCTCTCAAAAACAAATAAACATTAAAAAATTTTGAATAAAAAAATAATAATATAGATAATAACCAACCAATATATAATACAATTCACTATTTTAATGATAGTGAAGGCAGAGGGCTCATCATGAGTAACATTGGGGTACAACACAGTATAAATGGTTGAAAAAAAGCCACATTTTTCTGGTTATATTTTCCCCCGCTGGTCAAGAATTAATTCATTCCGAATGCGTTTATTTTTTTTTTCTACATGCCAACGAGTTGGCTAATTGTTTTTGTAGATGATCTCATTTGATAGCTCACATTCTCCCTATGAGGTTAAGATTGTGATCTTTATTTTTACAAATAAAATCACTTCGACCTAGAAAAGTTAATGAGTAGGCCAAGGTGGTATTGATAGTGAATGGTATTAATAGAGTTAGAATTTAAATCTGTGTAATTTCAAAGCTGATGCCTGTGTTAGGAAGCCTCTTTTCATTTGCTAGGTTTTTATGTTCCATTGGGGGAAACTCCTAGAGATGTCAGGATATCTTTCCTCCTTTAAAAATACCACCTGAAATCTTATAATATGCATATTCTTTTCTATTAATATTTCTCTAATATGGGAGCTAGAATATGATTTGTTTTGTAAGACCCAGATACAGTGCTGGTTGTATCAGTAGATGGGTGCTTTATAAATCCTCTTTAACTTAGTCAAGTTAATGAGAAGCAGTAATTAGCACAGTAAATCCTATAAAATAAAATGACTGTCTCAAATTGTCATGTAAATACTGCATACACTTCATTTGCCCATGTATTTATTTAATTAATATTTATTGAGCATTTATTCTATGTCAGGCACTATTGTAAACACTGGGGTACATTCATGAATAAAATGTATCTGGTTCCCCTGGGTGGAAAACCAGAGAAAAAAGAAGATAAATAAATAAACTATATGGTACATTAGAAGGTGATAAGTTTGAGGAGAGAAATAAAGCAGGTTGTAGGCAGGTTGTGAAATTGAATAGGGTGGCCAGGGAAGGGCTGGAAGAAGTAAGGGAGTCAGGCACACTGATAGGTGAGGGAAGAGCTTCCCAGGTGGAAGGAAGAGCCAAGAAGAAGGCCCTGAGGTAGGACAAAATTGATTAGTTCAGTTAAAAAAAAAATGTGCTCAATTTAATGAAATTGTGGGTTAGAAGGATGGTTTGACTAAATTGAACCATTGAAATAATTCATGTGGATCCCTCGTGAAGACTCAGAGAAACACTGAGGGAAGTACAATGTAATTGGCAGCTTGGAGTTGGGAGCAGAAACTGTTAAGTGACTAATCTCTGGGCCAGGTGAAAAATACAGATCTCAGTTTAACACTACTACCTTCATTTTAACATGTTCAACATTGATTTAGATTGTGAGCAGTCTGAAAGTGAGCTTAGTTCCTAACCTCTACTAGGTACCTCAAAAATTTAGGATTCTTAGCTCACTAGGACCACCAACTATGTCTTCAGATTATCCTCATCAGTGAGTGATAGCAGCCATGGGAGCCTCATAGAAGAGGGTATTCAGCTCAGCTCAGGGCTTTTTCTTTTCTTTTTTATTTACTTTGGGAGAGAGAGTGCGCATATGTGCAAGATGGGGAGGGACTGTGAGGGGAGATCGAGAGAGAGAGAGAGAGAGAGAGAGAGAGAGAGAGAGAGAATCCCAAGCAGGTTCCACACTGCCAGTGGGGAGCCCAACCCAGGGCTCAAACTTACCAACCGTGAGATCATGACCTGAGTCAAAATCCAGAGTCAGACACTTACCCAATGAAGCCACACAGGTGCCCCAGCCCAGGGCTTTCTTTAACTGTGTGGCCTGATTTGGGTCCCTTTTACCCACAACTTTTTTCTCTGAACCTTTTTCCCATGCTGCCTCTCTCCCTGTATCTCCTCCTTAGGTTATTCCATGATCTACAGCTCTGCCCTTCAAGTCTTAGAATGCTGTGTCTTTTATATATACATATATATAAAATATATATATATATTTGATTTCTCCTTCTTTTAACTTCTTTAAATAACCATTCATGTCTGTTATTCTGCTGTCATCAAAATTGAACTCAGTCTACGCTTATTTGTATAGATCTTGCAAACTTTCTAGTTTTAAGCTTTCAGACCATGTTTATTCACCTTCATATCTCCATGTTTTAAGCAAATTCTTGAGTATAGCAGTGATCAACATTTATTTGATGACTTTAGTTGAAATGTCTATGAATTGTTACATGTTTATAAGTAGCATCAATTTTGGTATTACATATTTTAATGAAAGTATTCTCATCACATATGATATTTTATCACATGAACCTGAAGTTTAAATAAAAAGTTTTTCCTAGGGGCGCCTGGGTGGCGCAGTCGGTTAAGCGTCCGACTTCAGCCAGGTCACGATCTCGCGGTCCGTGAGTTCGAGCCCCGCGTCAGGCTCTGGGCTGATGGCTCAGAGCCTGGAGCCTGTTTCCGATTCTGTGTCTCCCTCTCTCTCTGCCCTTCCCCCGTTCATGCTTTGTCTCTCTCTGTCCCAAAAATAAATAAACGTTGAAAAAAAAAATTAAAAAAAAAAAAAAAGTTTTTCCTAAATTTTAAAAAAGCCCCTTAACATTAAATGATTTTATCATCTTTTAAGTACTTGGTTATATCAGTGTACCCTTGACAAAATAAAGTAGAAGCAATTTGAACTCTGAGTGTTGACATTCATGTTATAGTTGTATAATATTTTCTTTGGATATTTGGCCAGATTTTAGTAAAAAAAAACACATATTGAAAAATTTTATTTTCTAAACATAGTATCTTTTTTTAAAAAAAAATATTGATAGGGCTTAAGATATGCAAGTCAAACTTCTTTACTCTTGGCCTCTGTTCCACAATTAGTTTATTGACAAATTTCCAGAGCTCCTTGGACACCAGCTGTTTTTCATTCTTCTAAGGGCAGCTTAAACCATGACTCTAAACCACAAACCACACTAGTTTCTTAGAATAAGAATTATCCCTAAAAGAATGAAATTGCAAGACTCACACATGGAGTAAAATTTGTAAGATATTCCTTGAATTCAAGTCAATTGAACAAATTGATTTTAAAAATGATGAGGTCCCTCCATGAGAGGATAAGATCCACCAATAACAGAATCTTTGTCTTTAAAATATAAACAAAACCATAAAAAAAAAAAACACAGGAAAGAAAACACTAAGTATATAATTCAGTGTAATACGCTGCTGCATAAGATTGATGTAATAAATGAGGTACAGAAAAACACCATGGAGAAATCAAAGAAAGAAGTGATAATCCCTGTTGGCAAAATCATGAAAAGGCTCCTTGAGGGAGGAACATTTGAGATAGATGCTCAGGAAGGGGCAGGCTTGGCTGTTATAGTAGGTAAAGTAACACATGAACAAAATCACCAGGAACAAAAGAGTATAATGTGTTAGCCATACTTTTGAGGAGTTTGAGAAGAGACTGATCATTTCTTCATACAAAAGTAATTAGAGAGACTATAGAGGTCTTGGAGCAGGGTCAGAGGTGCATTTTAGAAAGATGGCCCTATCAGTTGATGGAGTTTAGACTGCCAGTGAAGTTGACTGGGGAATAGGCAACCACTGGGTTAGGAGTGCCATCCCTTTAGGCCAGGTGAAGAGAAGTCAGACACCTGCACCTGCAGAGCAACAGGTATGAACAGCTAACTGAAACACGGTGCTTGAGATAGCAGTCTTCATAGACAGTATACAGTGATGGCAAGGCAGGTGAGGGACAGTGAAAAGACAACGATGGATATGTACTGAACAACTTAAAGCTGAAAAAGTGTAATATAATTTCACTATGTTGATAATATGGGCCATTTCATTTGTTTGGTGTCTGTAAATATCTGCAGAGCTAAGAGAATAAGGCTTCCTAGACTTTTCTGGAAAAGAGAAAAATACTAGTTACCAAGTCACAGCAGGTAGTAAAGTATCAGAAAGCATAACTGCAATGAATGAATGGAGAATAGATTAATCCATCCTTGAAACAGCCAATAAACTATTTTCCCACAATAATTTATGACTCAGGAATGATGAAAAATGCTGATTTTGTTCATTTGGGGTTCATGGGAAGAGAATGGAGATAATGTTAAAC
The DNA here is from genome assembly GCF_007474595.2 of Lynx canadensis. Taxonomy (NCBI): domain Eukaryota; kingdom Metazoa; phylum Chordata; class Mammalia; order Carnivora; family Felidae; genus Lynx; species Lynx canadensis. The sequence goes on along the minus strand of NC_044320.2, from coordinate 59,057,303 downwards.
TCCTTATTTTTTCTTTATTCAATAGTTGACCAAACACTTATGATGTCTATCCATGTCTTTTTTTTGTTTTTTTTTTTTTTAATGAAACCATATATTGTCCCAGATGGTGCATTTCCTCTCATTTGGGAAGGATAACTCAATTTTCTTGTTATAAACATGAGAAATTTGATGTGTCTAACCTAAATCTTTTCAATGACTGCTTTTATGACTACTAGAAAGCCTCCTGAGACCCGTTGCCAGCCAGCGGTGAACTGAGAAAGACTGCTGACAGGAAGGCATTTCTCCAGCACATTTGGAACGCCACATTCCTGTTCTCGTAGATGTAGAGCCTTTTAAGTGTCTTGGCTTCCAATCGACACTGGGCACATTTTGTAGGAATTTTCTTCCAAGGTGCATGTTGCTTAATATTACTTACTTCGTGTTACTTATATATGAATGTTCAGCTATTCATGTATGGAGTCAGCTGAAGGTTAAGAACATTTTCTTTGCAACCATTTTAAATACAGCCTCTAAAGTGCAAATGTAAATGTTAACACACTTCATGAACAACTTTTAACATTTTCTGGGCACCCAATGTAAAGAATGCATGGCTATGGTGATCTGATGGGCAAGAGTCATTCATTATTCAATCACTCATTCCACAGTATTTATTTACTCATGTGCTGGCACTGTGCTAGGAGATTCAATGGGGAGCGAAGAGACACTCTTTTATAGGAAGAGCTGTGAGCAGACAAGTGAGTGGAAAAGCAGCGAGTTGAGTGCTGAAGTAGAAAAAATACAGGGTGCTTTGGGATTACATGAGACATACTTTGCCCTGACTTGGACTCGAGGTATAGAGGCAGAGAAGGTGTGGTAGGTGTGGTAAGGTGCTCTAAGAAGGTAACTGGTACACTGAAGGCAAGGATAAAAATTCAATGTGGCTTGGATATAGTGTATAAAAGAAAAAGTGGTGTTTGATAAGTCTGGAAAAGGCATGCAAAAACTTGTTTAGTTTTATTTTAAAATTAAGGGAAGTTATTGAAGGTTTTAATCAGGGAAGTTATATACTTAATTTGCATTTCATAAAGGTCTTTCTGGCTACAAGGTGAGGAAGGGATTAGAAAAGGCAGAAGTAAAGGCAGGGTGCATAGTCCAGAGGCTGTTCTAATAGTCTGGATAAGAGATAACTGAACACTGACATTTAAGCCCATAGGGATATGACAAAGTGAATTCAGAGATCAAATCAATAGAAGTAAGTTATTTACATTATGGGAGAGATTAAAGATGTATATGATGAAGCAGTGAAGAGGGTTACCTCTGGTTTTTACCAGGACAACAGGGTTTCTCTGGATTTTGGAGAACTCAAAATCAAAATCAGATTTCAGGTAGTTATGAAGTGGCTGCAGATTTATTTTCCAAGGTATGCATCTATAATGATTGAAAAAAGTAGCTAGTATATGGGAGGGAACATTCCTCCACTATAAAAATGTTTGGATAGGAATATGCTTTGGTAATCAACATGGACTACTTTGCATAATAGGGGTAGGATAGTGTCATGGAGACAGTGTGGATGGATGATTTTATGTCTGGGAATCTACTCAAGAATTTTTGCAAGAAGGTTTCATGTACCTTTTTTTTTTTTAACAAGTACTGAGGCTTAAATCAACACAAATATAAATCCATTTCAGGGGCCTGGGTAGCACCAAGCCCATCTAGTCTTTTTGACACATTCAGGATAAGATATTTTTGGAAACTAATCAGAGGACTTCAGGAAAATAGAAGTTGACTAGTCTGACTGGTCTGATGTCCTGAACTTAGCATATCTAAAAGGCATGTAATAGTCAGTGGCCATTAAATAGTTATGAACTTGGGATATTTAATTGCCAACGAGAATTTCTAAAGAATGTTGTAGGAAGAGGGTAGGGAAAAATCAAGATTAACAGCTTAAAGTGGTCAAGGAAAATATTTGGCATAAAGTACATTAATGGGAATTGAATGTTTCCAGTCTGTGTTACCCATAGTGTCTAAAATCAGGTACCAAGCATTTTTTTTTTTTGACATCAATTTGGAACAATGCCCAACAAGTTGGGGTTTTAGACTAAACTTTTCATGACTCTTAAAATTTCACACCATATACTCCAAACTGAAACACTTGAGAAATGTTGCTTAAGGACACAATATTTTTTCTCCTAAAAAGTGCATCAAATTCACGTTTCATAATTTCATTAAATATGAACATTCTACCACATTGGTCTCTGCATTCCAGAGAGATCACGTTTTCAGCAAGCAGTAGGTAGGCGGAAAGGCATTTGAATTCTTCTAACGATGTGGGCAATGGCAAGATTTGGGATTTGCATGTGTATCACAGGATAGTTTAACAATCAAGAAATCAGTTTTTAGATTACTGTAACACTGAGCTGGTGAAAAAACTTAACCATGCATGAAAATGTCTTCCTGGCTCACAATTCCAGTATTAAATGGTAGGTGATGGGTATTACATTTCCCTGGAAAGGAGAATTCTTGCCAGAATCCATCAACAAATGATGTTAAAATTTAAAGATTGAACATATGTAAGAGAGGGATTTACACAGGGGCATTAATAAGTTTTAAGACATCTAAAATGTTCTCTAAGTTTTATCTTTCACTGCCGGATGTTATTTCCCCTGGAAGCAAACTCATTATCTACATACAATTTTGTTTCTGATTATTTAGTTGCTTAAGGGTCTATCTGTTTTCACTTTATCTGATTGCCTGCTTTGTTGAGATTAAAGCTTGGTCTCTTAAACTTTAGGCTGCCAGATAACATGATCAAAAGTGCACCTCATGCTGCTTCTGGTTTTAGGTGGCTTTCTAGTTAACTTGAGATCACAGCCATTCCAGGGCCTGAACCTCCAATGATAATGTTTACCATTAAGCACACCCTTGTCCTCCTAGGGCTGTGCTCAATACTCTTCAGTCACAATCCTGTCTAACCCTTAGAAAAGTCTTGAGAGATGAGGACAATTTTTCTCATTTAGAAACAGGACTTGGAACTTGGAAAGCAGTGAGTAAATTCCCCCAGGTCCCAAAGCAGGTAAATCAAAATAGTGTGAACACCATTCTAGATGACAACAAAGCCCCTGCTTTGAAAGACCATATGATACACACTCCTTTTCATGTGTTCCTCTCCCACTGTTGAGACCGTTGGCTGGGGAATTTCCCTACATGCGTTTTATTTGAGGACCTCACTGAATATTAGAAAGTATTTCTTCATGTGGAATCAAATCTTACTCCCAGTATTCTTTCTCTCCCCTTGGCAACCATATAGGAAAACTCTGTATTATGATAGTGCCTCAAGTCTTTGAGAGCCGTGAACATTTATGTCTGGGACTCTTGATCTTAAATCACTCAGCTCATTCTTAGCCTTCAGCCCTTGTATTAAGTACCTCTTGTATGCACAGTATTCCAACATAGCTTATCAAGAAGGTTGTACAAAGACACTTGCTTTCTGAAAATACTGGAAAAGGTACAATACAGTATTATTAAATAAATGGAAAATCAGTGTACTCCCCACACACTTTTTACCACACATACATAGATGAATGGTGCCCATTAAAGTCTCAGGAAATGGAAGCAATGTGGCTCTGAGCAAGGAGTTCCTGTATGTGCATGCTCTTCTGATAATTAGATGCCTAGAATTCATGGGACCTGTCAAGTGCAGAGTATCAATGACAAATCACTCTCCATTTATTCTACTTCTGTGGATGCATCCTAAAGTTAGGTTGGCAGAATCAGTGGGCACCTTCTCCCCTGATTCGTGTAATATTCTTGTATTCTCATAAACTGCATGTAGGTTGGATGTATATTTTAAATACAGATTCAGTGTGATTATAATGCAAAGTGTTTGCCTTATTTTTAAAATTTTTATCTTTTTTTTCAAGATTTTGGATTTTCAGAAAGTTCTGTATATGTTTTTCCCATATGTTATTTGTGATATCTTAGTTAATAAAGACATTTAAAGTTTCCATGATTTCTAAATAAGCAGTGTAAATACCTCTGTTATCTCTGTTATTCATATCCGTGTAGCCATAGAATACATGTTCCTTTCTACTGAAATTGTCAGTCTCAGAGTGAATGATGTTGGCTTATTTGTATAGCAACATACACGACCCTATCTCTACCTCTCTCACCAATAGTTCTGTTTTCTGTGAACACAGAGAACAAACATCCTCATAGAGTTTACCACCCAGTGTCTGTGACAGCGAGACATTTTTCTGATAAAATGCTATTTTTAATTTTATTTAAACTTCAATCAGTAATAGAGCAGAGTTGAGAGGAAGGATACTGATGTAAATGCTTATATGTGACAATTAACAGATGTTAACCATTAGAAGTATCCTTTTCTTACTGAAAGTCCCATGTGGTATGGCAGGACAAGGAGGTGAGTAGGGATGGGAGAGGTGAGGGGAGGCCCAGAGTTCTCTGCAGTCAAAACGACTCTCCACCAGATAAAGCTTTACACAATTATTTCTAACCAGAAGAGAACAGAACTATTTTTGCAAGCACACATTCAAGCTCCCTGGTCTTAACATTTTGATGTGATAGGTCCGGGATTGGGGTAGGCATCTATCTTCTCAAAAGTTCCCCAGGAGATCCTGGAGTAATTTCCCAGGTGAGAAATTTCTTAAATCATGGTTTAGGACACAAAAGTGAGCTGAAGAAAACATTACGTGGCTCAAATATCCACTTATTTGTCAAGAAACTATATATTGAAAGGATTAATAGACTAAGCAAAAGGAAGAATTATCCTAAGTATAATTCTATATTATTGCAAAATTTCACTTGAAAGTATTCACCACCTGCTTTCAAAACCAAACATCATGTGGACACTGTAGGTCTAGAACATGAAACAAGGTTTACTTGAGAATATGGTTGATTGGCTAAGGAAACTTTAAAAGAAGCAAACTTTTAAGTAGCACATGATTCTTTTGGAGCATTTTAGTATGATGCATTATATACATTACATATATGTATAATGTATTACCTAATAATGTATTTATGTGATGCATTACAATTTGCAATTATTCATTTATTTATTTGGTAGTGTTTTTGTTACCTGTCTCTTCCCTAAACTTTAAGATAGAGTCCATGTCAGGCCTGCTGACTGCTGAACCCACAATACCTAGTGCCTCCCAGTGAATATTAATTTACTGGCTGCCTAGATGAATGCATTACCTAGGATCTTACTGGTTAATCTAGAAATTTGTATTTCTTGCATTTTTCATTGTTAAGGATAAAATAGCAGTCCTTGTGTGGTAAGTCTGTTGTAGGAGTTTTGGGGCAAAGGTGGCTCCTGGGTCACTCTTCCCTGCCAGTGCCCATGGATATTAGGAGGGAAGATGCCACATCTATGTGAACATAATTATACCTTACTCAGAGTTCATAAGCTGTAGTCTCAACAACCATTCTAATTAGTGAGCATATTTTCTCTGCATGATATTGAACTGTATATAACTTTACATTTAAAAAATTATTTGCCAAATGTTAAAGTTGATACATTTCACATATACATCAGGATTTCTAGATTATCCTGCGGAGTGAAAAGTTCTAGAGTTATTGAGCCCACTTCATACTTGTCAGCAATTGGTTAGAGAGGAGTAGCCTCTTTGGATGGGATAAATTTGCTTATTTCTAAGTCTTTCTCTCTCTCTTTTCCCCCCATGTAACTATCCAGAGGTCCAGCAGCAACAGTACTTTTCCATCTTATACCCAACACTACTTTATTCATTTTCCTTATTAGCCCATCCCCCCAACACAGTCATTTGAGAGTGACTATATTTATACAGAGCTCTAATGTCTTCAAAGCATTTGAGTCAAGTACAGTTTCACAGTGCAGATTTAGCCATGCATAGATTTAAAGCACTGAAATTTTCTTTCCTAACCACCAATCATATTTAAGTACTCTTACTCAAATCTGAATACATATCTTTTATCCATACCCTCATTAATGCATATATTAAGGCTTCGTACCTGTGAAGCCCTGCCTCAGTTAGGAGTCTCTTGCAATAACTTAGATAACACATGGTAGTGGCTTTGACTGAGGTGGTGGCAATAGTGGTGGTGATCAGTGGTTATATTCTGAATATGCAGTATTTTGAAGGTAGGGTCAACAAGATTTGGGGAGGAGCAGATAAGATAATGAAGCAAAGAAAGAGTAGAGATGACTACTTAGATTTTTTGGCCTGAGCAACTACAAGAGCAGTCGGTAAATTTCTTCTGTGAAGAAATGAATAGTAAATATGGCATATGTTGCAACTGCTCAGCTCTACTTTTGTAGCACAGCAACAGCCATAGACAATATATCAACAGGCTCTGGGACAGATCTGGTGACCCCTGAACTAGAAGATGGGCAATGCCTTTCACTAGTAGAAGGAATACTACAGGAGTAGCTGGTTAGGGGTAGGGAGTGGGGTAGGGTTGTGAATATCTGGAGCTCAGTTTGGGATATGCTAAATAGAAGGCTTAAAGTGGGTAGATGGATTGTTAGTTTGGAATTCAACTGATGATCTAGAGATAAAATTTGGAACAATACCGCCAGCATAAAAATGGTATTTCAATTTGTGAGACTAGATGAGATTACCTAAATGATGAATATAGATGAAATAAAGGAGGGGGAGAAAAAAGAAAAGAAATGGACGAGGCCTGAGTCCTACGAACCCTCCCGTAAGTAGAGGTTGGAGAGATGAGGAAGAATCAGCAAACATATGGAGAGGCAGCAACAGAGGCAAGTGTGGGGTCATGAAACCAAGAGATGGAGGTGTGTCCAGGAAGAGCAGGTGTCAGTCATGTCAAAAGCTACGAATAAAGAAAATAAGATGGTGACCAGGAAATGACCACTAATGACACTGATAAGAGCAGGGTGGTGTGGATGTGGGGTGGGGAGTCTGCCTGTGTGAACTCAAGAGAGAAGGGTGGGAGAAAAATTGGTAATTCTCAGTTAAGACAGGGAATTTCACTGTAAAAGGAAGGAGAGAATGATGCAGTAATTGGAAGATGAAAAGGGGTCAAAAGAGGCCTTTTTGTTTGTTGTTAAGAAATGTATGCCATTGGCAATGATTCCCATTAAAAACCAGTGCACTTTACATCATCATCTTATATAAATTTTCCTTTCCCACCTACATGAAAGGTAGCACTCACCTTACCTGAGGGAAATCTTCATTATCTTCTTTTAAGCACTGAAAAAATGCTTAGGACCTCACTTTGATATCTTGTGATATAATGTGTTCCCATATTTTGTAGTTATTTTTGAGGCTTGAGGGGATTTTTTTTATCATGTTCCTTTAACTATCTATTTCTCCTATAAAATAGAATCAGTTTTGTATTATTTCATTAGTCTAATGCCAAAAATTTCCCATAGGAAAGCCTTTTCTCTTCCTGTGGCCTACCCCTCCCCAAACATCCCATCCCTCTCCAGCCTTACCAAAACAAATTCCTACCCTCCTGTCTGGTTTAACCCTGGGCCTTATGTGTTCAGCTCCTGGTTTCCTTAACTGGCCATTTCATTAGGCATTTCTACCTAATAGAGATAAACCCACCAATTTCAAAAGCCCATGAAGTGTTTTAAAAGCTTTTGGCTGCCCTTGGAGGAAATAATTTTGTCATCACTAAATGTCTTTTTAATGGTTCTTTCTCACTTTTGTAAGTCAGTACTCCTTTTCCAATTTGACTAACTCAGGAGAAGACCAAACAGTCCTAGCTAACTTATCTTTTTGAAACCTCAACACTTGTCTATCTAAATGGACTTTACTTTGTATCAGAATATACAAGAAATGGCCACACAATGCTCTAAAAAATACATGTCCAAGGGACATGTCAAACTGTCTCCAATGGCATTGTTATCACAGCATCCATGACAATAGCCAACTTAGAAATGTATCTCTAAAAACTCAAAGTGTGATATTTTTATTTTTAGCATTTTATGTCTTTGAAGATGGTTTCCATAAGCAGGATAGATTTTTCAAGAGGTCACTTTTGTTTTCAAAATTAATATTCCTGGTTCCTCCTTAATTTAGCTGCAATTTATAAATCTTTTGTTCTATTCATAAATCTAGCATTTTTACAACATTTGTTTAATGTTTATTACCAACAGATTTAATTAACTAAATTTCCTAAACTGCACTTACACATTTAATATATTTGACTTTTAAAAGTATTTCAGTTGTTTTATTGAAAATAATTTTCATATACTGAAGTGTCTTCAAAGTCTAAAATAAAGTGACTCTTCAGCTCTATATTTTGCAATACTCCTTTAAAAATTTAACAAGATTTTTTTATAATTTCCAACTCAAAATCACAAAAGTAAGTAATTACTCATTTATATATTTAATGTTGCAATTACAAAGCTAACCTCTTGTTTTAATGAGCACATTTTCTTCACCACCACTAATAATATTAAGTTCACATAGGTTCCTTAGTCAGAAATTCTTTTCTAACACTTTAATTTGATTCTTTCAAACACTTCTATATTTAAATCTTATGTGTGGAATTAAAAGATATTACCCATCAAAAAAAAAAGCACTATGTCATCCCAAACAATGTTGGGGATGTATTCCCAAGTAATTTCTAGGGTTGCCTTCCATTCGGACGACATTTCTTGTTGTCCAAGCTATTGACTGGGATTTAAGATGGGTGCTTCAGATGTCAGTGTGCTTCCTGACTCTGGCTGTCACTGTGCTATGGATACCAAAACTTACAGAAATAGCTGGCAAAACAACCTCATCCTTGGACTGAACCACATCACTCTTCAATTCTGTCTGCTTATGAAAGTCAGCAAACTTCTCCCACACAGAAACATTCTTTGATTTGATTTTGTATTTCTTCAGCTCAGGCTCTAAAGACCACCGAACTTGATGAGAATCTGCATTCTTTTCACACCACTTCTATTTCTTGGAGCCACAACTCTTCTAGATATTTAAATGACATCAGGTTGAATTTTGGATATCTCTCATAGCTTAGTCCAACTACGATTTCCACAGACAGGATGCTAATATTTACAAGTAGAGTACCTCATGGTGAACATTTTAGTACAAAGTAAATCAATCCATTTATAAGCCGGCCAACTAAATAGCTCTAACAACAAGAAATGGAAGAATACTATTTGGGGCACTGGGGCATACCTACAAGCATATGTGTGTTTTAAGCAATCTTTATTTTGTGAACTATCTAATTGAGTCAATATCTAAGTTCTACTGGGTCTTGTAAATGTTTTTGGGTGTCCATGCGTAATAGGCCTAATTTTTGCCTCACGTTTAGGAGGCAAGATCAAATTGTACGTGTTTACAGCTAAATTTTCTGTGACTGCATCTTACCTATTTAAGAAGGACAAAAACTAGAAATACAGAATGTTCAAGCTCATTGAATAAGAGCTAAGTATCAGATATTTAGCTTTTCCATAAAGGTAACAAGTAGTATGCTGCATATTTACTAGGCATTCCATAGGGTGTTAAGTAAGTGCACATGTGTGCCCTTTTCTGTTGCTGTATTTGTAGGATATAATATTAAAATTATTTCAAATAAATGCTACACATACTCAGAAAAAGTCAGAAGATAGATTGTCCGTCAAGCATCCAGAAAGCTATGTTAAGTTAAATGCTTAAGTAATTTACATGTTCATTTCCTGAACTTTTGTTTCTTTCACATGGTTACACTGGCCACATTGCACATTGCACATTCATTGCAATTTAGAGCTTCTGGATAGGAAAAATAGATCATATTGGACCACTCCCTATAGCCCCCAACTTTTTGTTGAAATTTCCTATTGTTATTAAGTAAAGTTATCATTGCTTGCTATTTTCAAACCTCCTAGACCTCTCATCATATTAACAAATTTAAATACTACTGGATATTAAGGGGATAAATAATATACCCATTTTCTCCTGGAAGTTGTAACCAATGGAGAAAGGCAGATGGCAAATGCAGATCTTAACTTTCCCACAGATGTGACTGATGTAATTCCTAAATTTCAGAGCTCCCTACTCAGGCTGGATCTTCCCCTTCTCTATGGGATGGCTGTGAGTCTTGCCTGAGGACAAAGAGGCAAGAAAGAGTATATAGCACCTTTGACTTCCCCTGCAGTAGGTATCAAAGGGACAGTGGACCATGTCTCCCACAGGAAGTCAAAATGACCAGCTTTCTGTGGGGGACCTAGCCCATGCCCAACATGCCCTCTAGCATCTTCCTTCAGGAATATAGAGACAGGCAGAAATCCCTCCCATCAGTTCCTTAAAAGTAAACACACAGAGAGAAAGAAAGTGACTATCCCTCCTCCATTAACTATCTTCTCCAAAATTTTCATTGTAATATTTGTACATAGAAAGTCATGCATAGGGGCGCCTGGGTGGCGCAGTCGGTTAAGCGTCCGACTTCAGCCAGGTCACGATCTCGCGGTCCGTGAGTTCGAGCCCCGTGTCAGGCTCTGGGCTGATGGTTCAGAGCCTGGAGCCTGTTTCCGATTCTGTGTCTCCCTCTCTCTCTGCCCCTCCCCCGTTCATGCTCTGTCTCTCTCTGTCCCAAAAATAAATAAACGTTGAAAAAAAAAATTAAAAAAAAAAAAAAGAAAGTCATGCATAAAAATGTAGACATCAGTAATGCTAAATACATTGTCTTCTTATCAAAATCCTTTATCATGGTTAACAAAGTATGTTCATGTAAGATATTTTTCAGGCATGACTTTTTGGTTTATCTTTTTGACATACACAATTTTAAGTTTTAAAGTATATTAATGAGCATAAAGATAGAATTATATATGCTAAATTACTTTTAAATTTGTAACAGCCTTAAATATTTTGGTTATTTTGAAAGGAATCTAGTTTTATTCTCTCTGTGGAACAGAAGAGGTTAGAATTGAGCAAGCGGTAGGCCACTTTGATGCTGAGGCTACTTAGGTATATTAAATCATGAGAAGAGAAGATGAAAGGTACCCTAGAAATGACCCCATCCAATCTTATTTCACAAATGAGTTAAGCGGGAGAAAGAATAATTGACATGTCTTCAGTCACAGACGATCTTAGCAGTAGAATTGGGATTAGAATAAAAGATTTTTGATTTTCAGGTCAGTGTTATTTGTGCCATGTTGGGCTGATATTTTAGGACAAGACTATAATTCAGTGTTTTTAGCAGTTATTGATCTGAGTGCACATTGTAGTTCAAAATGTAAATAATATTTAGATGCATTGTTTTCCCAAGTGATTACAATTAATTAGGAACCCATCAGGGGACATAATTTTTTGGTGCTATTCCATCTGGAATTCCTTTGTAAATTAATTATGCTATTATGTACTTCAGTGAACTGTAATCCATATTTAATAAATCCATATTTCATTGAAAAAAACATGAAAAGAATAAATACTAGATAAATCCATTATCAGTCAAACAAATGGCTTTTAAAAGTTCATTTCAGTCCTAGAATATTAAGACTTTCATTATAAATGTATTTCATATTGTTGATACACTTTGTCCAGATTTTTACAGATAAAACAAAGGAGAAGTTTGAAGTCATAATTTATAATATTTATGTCTGAGCTAAGTAACTGAAAACAGTAGTGCAAAATCTCATGATAGAAAGAGTGGCTTCCATTTTTGATACTGTATGTAACATTGAATACTGACTGATTAAATGGCATTGTGTAATGTTTTGCCACATTTAATTTAATCCTCAAAATTGGCAGATGTAGTCTGGATAACTGAGGAAAGTGTATCTTGCTATAACTCCTTCAGTAATCTTTCCTTTATACGGACAAAGGAGATGTGGCTGTTGCCACCACAGAACTACTCCAGATCCTTTCTAAATAATTCTGATTTTATACAAACTTTGTAAGTTTATTTTAACGTAATTCTAGATGAGTTTATGTAAGATGGCTTTGTTTTCCTAATTTAAAACATCTTTTGAGAACCAACAAATTTCTGTTGAAGGTGACTGCCATGGCCTCATGGGACAAAAGTATTTCTAGAAGAGTTCATCCATTATTTTAATTTTTGCATGTTTTATTTCAAAGTCACTAAAATAATTTCTCTTCACTTAAATACATTGTTATATTAAATAAATATATGTATCCCATTACCCTTGTGGAAAATTTAGGCTTTCAGTGTTATAAGTTTAGCAGATTTGTGAGTTTGCTTAAAAGCTTTATAACTCACAGTGAACTCATGGCCATCAACCCTAATGTAGGTGAGTCTTGATTAGCTCCGTCCAACCTGATAGAGGAGAAAGTCACCAAAAGAATGATAAAATAAAGGAGACTATGAAAAATAGGAGCACAGCGATCAGCGGGACATCAATACACTTTCATATGGGGAGTTCCGTGTGAATTTGAGTAATTATAAAATTGTCACTTTTTGTGTAATTTCTAACCTTCTAAAATATACTACTAACCACTCACTAGTCACAATTTGAATAACTTTTTTTTTCAGATAGAATAATATGTAAATATTTAAATGATTTAGGAAATAATGTCATGATACAAACTATAAAATTCAATTAAAATCATTCATTACAAAGGAAAAACACTTCACTAAATGACATTTCACTAGGGAAAAATTTTGAAATCATTTTTTTTCTATATTGATTTATAAGAATTACAAATGTCCTCTTTTTCTGTTTTTGTACCTTGTAACTTGTTATAAAACAGATTACCATTTCAGGGATGCCTGAGTGGCTAAGTTGGTTGAGTGTCCAACTCTTTATTTATTTTTTTTAAGTTTATTTATTTTTTAGAGTGTGCAAGAGAGCAAGCAAGAGTGGGGGGGGGCAGAGAGAGAGAGAGAGAGAGAGAGAGAATACCAAGAAGGCTCCCCGCTGCCATTGCAGAGCCTGACACAGGGCTCCATCTCATATAGAGAGAGTCTATGGCTCCACCTCATAGAGTCTATGACTCCACCTCATAGAGTCTATGGCTCACTCTTGATTTCGGCTCAGGTCATGATCTCACGGAGGTGAGATGAGCCCCGTGTTGGGCTCCCTGCTGGATGTGGAGCCAGCTAAGACTCTCTCTCTCCCTCTCTGTCCCTTCCCCACTCGTGTGCACACACTCTCTCACAAAGATATGTATTATCATTTTAGAGTTGATTTATCATTGGCAGGTCCACAGATGCTTGGCTTAACTTCCCCATACAGCTTTAAAGATGAAAATATCAATCTATATGGTAACTAATATAAATGTATATTAAATCTAAGGCTTATTTAAATTTTATCCCACAATTCTTTTCGAAGAATAAGCTATACATCAAAACACCCTCATCATCAATTTAAACACCTTCATTTTTTGAGAAAAATTACTTTTTTCTTAATTTATTTCATTGGACCATCATATGCTATATTTTCATAGCAGTCCTATGTAGCATAGTCAAATTATTTTTTTATCATAGTTTGTTTCCAGTTCATACCAACTAAAATTTACTTCTCATATTATTATATTATTTCTACTACCAAAGACTCAAATGATATAAAATATGAAGGCTCCTTGGGAATTATTACACTATCATATGGTTTGACCCTTAAAAATTACAGTAAAATATTAGACATTATTAATTTTGGTAAATTGATTTGAATAAATAATTGGATGATATTAGCTTTTAAGGTATATTAATCACATGGCTCCTTGTTGCTGTGAAGATGACCTCTAGGAAAATCAATGGACTATGGTGGACTACAATTTCGGTAGTCAGTATGAAGTGTCCCCAGTTACAACCAGATAGGGTATTTTTGTTCACCTATCCTTTACTAAAACTGATGTTTGTACTTAGGATTTGGAGGATGCCATTATATGATTATATTGCATTACAGAATTTTGAATATCAATGGCCTCAATTTGCTTCCTTTTATTTAAAATAGTCTAAAGAACCAGAATTGAAAGGACTTTAGGAGGTAGTAGTACCACTTCTTCCTTTTACTTTTTGTCAGTTACTAGCAAAACTGGTAAAATGGAAGGTTTTTTTTTTCCCCTTCACAGGTTTGGGATGAAAATCTTGCAAAATCTGCAGAGGCTTGGGCAGCTACTTGCATTTGGGACCATGGACCTTCTTACTTACTGAGATTTTTGGGCCAAAATCTGTCGGTACGAACTGGAAGGTAGGAAGCAGTTTCACTGATACAGTTCATCCACATGGTTTATTACTTATGAATCCCAAGGGGTAGTGACACCAATTTCAAGTAATATCAGCAAATATTTATTGAGTGCTCATTATGTGTCAAGCAATGATGCTTGGCCTATGACTGTTTCAGATGTCTTCAAGGATTATTTATTTGGTTTAAAGGGCCTAATGAGACCAGTTTCCTATTTCACCTTTGGAACACCATTCCTTGGCTGTATTCTTCACTTACCTCACACAGTCTTTGAAAGGATTAGATGTGTGCTATATCCTATATCCTCAAGAAAAGTTTTGACTGTGACAGAAGCCATTTTTGTGTTTATGCAACTTTCCCATGATTGCATATATCTGTATGTGTATGCCTGTGTGTGTTATACAAAATATTTATATTTACATGTGTGTATATATATATATATATATATATACATGCAAGTATGTGCAGCTATGAGAAAGGCTGTCCCCAATGAGAGGATAACTTTTCCACCACTGTGGAATGCCATCATCCAACATTTCAAAGACCCATTCTCTTCCATATAGAGGAGAAAAATCAGGTGTGCTATTATTACAATGAAAGTAATTCAAGTTTAAGGGAAAAAAAAACCGCACTAAGTTCTAGTATCACAACTACATTTGCATATCTAATTTTTAATTATATATATGATTCTGGTGGGAGAAATTTTTGATATAGATAAAACAAGATAAAGGTGAAGATTCTTGAAATATTTGTACTTCGTTTTTTGAAACAACCAGACATACTCTTAAGTGAGTATGGGCTCACCTGCTTTGGTCCCGGGTATTTTCATGCTTGGCCCTACTTGGAGGAATAGAGGATTCTGCTAGGTGGTGATGGTAATTATGAGGCATGGATTTCCTCTTCACTCAGCATGAATAATCAGTAAAAACAAATAATTAACTTATAATTTAACATGAGTCCACTATATATTACCACTACTGTATTCTAAGTTGTCATTGTTTTTCTTGATATCTAGATATCGCTCTATTCTCCAGCTGGTCAAGCCATGGTATGATGAAGTGAAAGATTATGCTTTTCCATATCCTCAGGATTGCAACCCCAGATGTCCTATGAGATGTTTTGGCCCCATGTGCACACATTATACGCAGGTTATTTCAATTGTCTTGTTAAGTTTTGATTCATAGTTTAAAAACGCTCTTGCTGTTTTGGGGAATATGCTTTTTCTTAGCTTTAAATTTTTTTTTTCAACGTTTATTTATTTTTGGGACAGAGAGAGACAGAGCATGAACGGGGGAGGGGCAGAGAGAGAGGGAGACACAGAATCAGAAACAGGCTCCAGGCTCTGAGCCATCAGCCCAGAGCCTGACGCGGGGCTGGAACTCACGGACCGCGAGATCGTGACCTGGCTGAAGTCGGACGCTTAACCGACTGCGCCACCCAGGCGCCCCGCTTTTTCTTAGCTTTAACTTCAGTAATGACATATTGGTTTATTTTTGCAGATGGTCTGGGCCACCTCCAATCGGATAGGATGTGCAATTCATACTTGCCAAAACATGAATGTTTGGGGAGCTGTATGGCGACGTGCAGTTTACCTGGTGTGCAACTATGCCCCAAAGTGAGTACTAGGCTGGATTCTATTTCCTGGAACCTTTAATGATGTTAAATATCTCCAGTCAGATAATTGTTTTAATATGAATAAGACTTAACTACAATAGCCTCTAATTCTCAAATCTCCCTTCACCCCAGTATATCTGAAAAATACTGAGATGAACGATTATTTTTCACAAAGACTGGTATTTGGGGCTAAAATTGTAGGCAAAGTAATTTGAGGTATGGAGATTCACTAAATTCCCTTCACCATCTTTTTTTAGTGATGATAACTGTAAAATAAACACTGTACTTCCAGGCTTTCGATAGCTCTATAAAAGTTATCAGAAAAGAATTTCATAGGGACTTTATCAACACTGCAATATTCCCATCTATCAGTACTAGAATGTTGGCTTATTTTTTTAACTGGGAAAGCAAAAGAAAGCCCTTCTTCCTTCTTTCTTTTAAGAATAAAACTAAAAGTTACGGTTTACTAATTTTATAGATGGCTAAGGAGTCATTTGTTACTGGAAGGGAAAATTTAAATGCTATGACTTCTTTTTAAATGAAAGCTTTGTCATGATAAGTTTCAATATTGAAAGTTTAAAATTTTTTCATTAGTTCTATCTTATGGAATACATAAAAATGTATTGTGAAAATTGATCAAGGATTATAAAATATAGTCATATTTATAAATATTCTTTACAAGATGAGAATAAATAAGCCTTTGTTAACATTTGATAAAATGCCTTCTTGATAACAATAATTCTTCAGATGATAAAATGTTCCAGTATTTATACATGAGTCTGTTCCCATTTGGAGTAAATACCAAAATGTGCAAAGGATTTATGACACTCTTGGTGTCTTCCAAAGTAAGTTCCAAACAAAGATTTTCTCTGACTTTGCCAATATGGGGAGGGAATGAGAAAACGTTTCACAAATAACTGCATTACTCATTTATATGGTAGTATGCCAGTTGCAGTGTTTTTGCAAAGTTAGAAAAATAGTGATTTTCCCCATGGTCCCCCTTCACAATTATTAGAATAATAAGGTTTGGAAAGTAAAATGTGTCTGCATTACCAAAAGCATTAAAATTGTGCATTTGCTGGATATTTTCAGTTTCACACTTTATATTTTCCTATTAATCCTTTACCCTTCTTCCTGACATAAATAGGCCAAGTAGTGCTCATATGGTAAAAGAGATTTCTGTTTCCATTGTTTGACTGTTCTGTTTTCAGAATTTTCTAGTATTACTGATGAGATATCTGATTGTTTTATGGGTACAAGAGATTAATATATTGTGTTAATATGCTTTGTTATAAATAAGAACCACTATTTTGAAACCTAGGCAATGAAGAAAGTTGTAAATTCCTAATATTTGAGTGTGAATTTTCCAATGCCAATATAAAGTTATCTCATGCCTGTTTTTGGGGGGTGGGGGAAAGAGAGAGAGAGAGAGAGAGAGGGAGAGAGGGAGGGAGAGAGATTTGGAGTGAGAGAAGGAGACAGGGAGGGAGAATTTAATTAGATGGAATAGGAAACAAAAAATAAAAGGATGAATAATATACGTTTATTAGTTGACTGATTTACTATTGAATGTAATTATCCTCTATTTGGTAAAAATCTGTGATTTATATAAAAGTTTGTAATGTAATATGTAATACTTTTTACATGCAATATAATTATATTTCTAAGTTTATGTTACCAAAAATATGTGCTATATAATTTCCAAAAGGTATGTATAATAAAGAGAAAGATATGAAATCAAAATAGCATATGCTTGGTCCATATACATTTATAGCTTTGGGTAAAGATACAGAGGGAAATAAGATTATGAATATAAAATAGGAGAGATTAGGATAGAAGGGTGAGCTACACTCATAAGAGCACGAGCTTCTTGAGTGTTTCTGGGTAAGCATGTGACATTGTCAAAATTATACTCGAGGAAGCTTATCCAGAGGGCAGAGTATAGAAAGAACTAAACAGTGGTGGACACTCTTGGAATCTGATGACATTCTGTAATATGAATAGCTAATCAGCATGTTTTTTATATTTATAGATAAATTTCCCTCTATAAATATTTTATAGATCAAAGCCTGAATTTTTAAATGACTGATTTCAGCAGATAGTTTATGTAGGTACACTTTAAGGGTCACTGCTTGGTCTTCTTTAGGTCTTAAAGAAGATGAGAACCACCTGTTTCATATTTTAGCCTCTTACCTACTGTTGTCTTATATTTAACCCTGTTTTTTACTATTGACAGGCAACCAAATTTTCCCCTGACCATTCAATTTCCTTCAAATTGCTGGCTATCTTGCTATTTCTTAGTACTCTAGGTACCATGCTACTGAAAATCAATCTATTATTTTCTTCATAAATGAACAGTAAGGCATTATGGCTATTTTTAACTGCCATGAGTGATGACTTTAATGTATTACTATTATCATGGCTATCAATACAGATAAAAATATTGATAACACAAAACAATTTAGTCTGTTTAGCCTTATCAAAAAACAAACTGTATTACTAAGAACGAAAGCTATGAGTTTACACATGACAAAAGGTTTTGAAATCACCTTTAATTGCTTCTCTGAGCCCTTAATCTCTTACCATGAGAATGGAGTTTTCTGTATCTCATTTTATAAATGTTGAGAACTTAAAATGTTTTACAACTTTAGAAACGAATCTTGTGAACCTCTATTTTTTGTGCTTATGACAACTTCATGCTCACCTCATCATTTCTAAGCCTCCCAGAAAATACTAAGTACAGTATATATTATCATCCTTAACATTAGTGGGAGTTTTAAAAATGGGAGTATGTCCTGCCAATGTGCTCTAGAAGGCAGTTAGTTATAGGACAGAGACAGATGTGGTGACTGAATAAGCATCGAGCCTTGCTTGACATTAATTATGTCACTATTCATTGTAGTGCTTTACTTCTAGTCTGTAAATTAAGATAATATTAATTTTTGCAGAGAGAAAGATTTAAAAAGTGAGATTTAGAGAATAATACATTGCTGTATAAATAAGAAATGGATACAATTTTCAGTGCCTTCCTAAACTGATTAAACTTCTCAAAAAAGATCATTACATGTCAATACATGTGATCATGTGCTTAAGGACAATCAAATTGTTCTAAATGGGCATTAATATAGCACTTATATGTTTTTTTCTTCTTTCTAGGGGCAATTGGATTGGAGAAGCACCATATAAAGTAGGGGTACCATGTTCAGCTTGCCCTCCAAGTTATGGAGGATCTTGTACTGACAATCTTTGTTTTCCAGGAGTAACATCAAACTACCTATACTGGTTTAAATAAGCTTATCTTTTCCTTCAGGAAATAGAATGGTTTCTGGGAATAAGCATATATATATATTGAGTTTTGCACATAGTATACATATTTTATAATAATCTTGTTTTCCTTTTATTATTCATTGTATAAATTTGTGTTTGTCTAGTATGTTTGCTTCATCTTGAAGTAACCAAAACATCCATTTCTATCTTCTGATCTCTAAGCCCAAATTAAAATATTGTAGATATAGTATTGACATAGTTGATGCATCCAATCCCAAAACTTGCTTTCCAAAGGAATTATGTTATGTTTGTAAGGAATAAAATATATACTTGACTTATATGTGTGCGTGTATATAGATACATATATACACATATGTATATTTATATACATGCACACACATATAATAGATTATGTAACGCAGACAATAACGTGATTCAGTAGTTAACTTGAGGGAAATTTTTAAAAACACTATTCTGAAATATATATGAGGTGGTGGGACATCTTCAGCACCCATTTCTATAATTCCTACAAAGTGATAAATTGCAAATAATACTCAGTGATATCTGGACATAATAATTTAATTGATCACCCAAGATTTCATTCTGGAGGTATATTTTGTCTTATTTGGATATGCTCAACTTATGTAAGTGTCAAATCATGCTTTTTGTTTAATCACTTTTATTGAATCAGTAATCATGTGTCGAGTGCTTACTGTGTGCAAGGCACTCTGCTCGTTATGTTCTGAAAATGCAAAGATAACGAGATACAGTTCCTGCCTTCAAGAAGCTCACAAAAATATTCAGAAAATAATGCAGTTTAATGATTTTGCTATAAATTTACAGTTTTTTTTAAAATTGATTTTAATGTAAGTTTGAGGAAGTAGATGCCACCATGCTCACCTGTTGGGGGAATAGGTGATAAGACACCCTCTATAATATGTGAGGCTTCTGATTAGCATGAAAATGTAGCTACAATGCTTGGAACTAAAAGAGGCAGGACAAGAATTAACTGCCCAGGGATTACTGTATTAGAGTAAATAGTTGTGACTTTGGAAGACAGAAAACAAAACGCGAAAAAAATTCTGAGAAAGCCCAAGAGAATTAAGGTATGAAAAGTCACAGAAATACAGTTACTGCACAAAAAAATATAGGCGGAGAGCTTCAGAAGGGCCTATCCTGAGAGTGTAGCATATCTTGAGGCCCGTCAGCAGAGGGTAAAGGATGCCAGAAAAAAAAACAAAAACAAAAACAAAAACAAAAACAAAAACTGGAGAGATGCCAGGACACTTCTGTCTCTTTATGTCATTATTTGGTGAGAATCAATCCAATCACCATGAGCCTCTGAGCATCACATTAAAGATCCTGCACGCACACCATAGTTATGGCTTTGCAGAGTAGCCCTCTTCAGATGGTTCGCTAAGGACTACTTACCAAATCTTATTTCTATGTCTGTGAAGAAGAATAATTTTCAGTCCTCCATTAAGTTTGATTGTGGAAGTCCAATCAAAGTCACTATGAAAATTTCACTCATAAGATTTTGGAAATGCGGTGTTTCCTCATTCAGGAAACCGCTTTAGAGAGAAAAAGTCAACATCTGGGTCAAGACACTTATATTAATTTCATGTGTGTGGTGGGGGTGAGTGAGTGAGAGAGACAGGGAGAGAGAGATTCAAGTTATGTAAAGCTTCCATAGAGTTACAGAGTAAGCAAACAGCGTTAGTTCCAGAGTGCAAATAACAGAAGGAAGCTACTTGTTTAAAATTCTCTACACATTTGCAGTTTCTTAGGGTGCACTGAAAGATGAGTTAATTAAATCCATTCAATGAGGGAAAAATCCACCATCTGGAGTTTAGGTTTACATGATGACAAACAATTGGCCTGATTCCTTTTACAAATTGAATGTGGTGACCAAATGTTTTCATATCATAATATTCTGCTTTTGTGGGCACATATACAGACTTTACTAAACATAAATATGTTTGGAGACTAAAATGGAGAACAGAAGTAGTTGTAAGACTCGGCCCCCAGTCTAACTTTTATCTAACTAAGGGCAATTGGAGCAAAAAGTAATTAGTGGGATGTTTACTTGGTTTATCTAGAAAGTATTTCCATCCTTCATTTTCCTATATTAGTTCTACGGAAGTAGCAAAAGTACTATTAAACAAAGATGACTGTTCTTAGTTCCAGTTCTGTTGCTGGACTACTTGTGTGGCTTGGTTTCTCAGTTCTGAAAAAGAATAATGATATTTGCTACACATTTCACAGAGATTCCTAGGAGGCTAAAATTACCATATTAATAGAAATTAATGAATATGAAAAGCATCATTAACATTATGAAACTTATTTGGGATAAAATTAAGTCTTATGAGCTTCTCTTTGG